>NC_137935.1:23898691-24498691 GCF_963969265.1 Rhamphochromis sp. 'chilingali' | reverse complement strand
AAATTTTGAAGGGGGCGCTGTGGAGCCATTTTGCGCTATTCAATGAAAATGATCACATAACAACAAAGCCTTAAGCACAATGGAGGTGTGTGCCAAATTTCAAGCCTCTATAAACTTTCCAAGCCCCTCAAAAGCCACTTCATTTTTCATGGTGAACAGCGTTGCCACCAGGGTGCGCCGTTCAGTTTAAAGTCACAATTTTTGCACTAAAGCATCATCAAGGACTGATGGTGATATTCACCGCTTTTGAGGTGGCCACTATGAACCTGTGAAAATCAGTACAACAAAGTGTAAGACATGACATTTCCTGTTCCCACTAGGTGGCGCTCTTCATATTCCTGACAATGGGCACATCAATCTGTTCAGGGCGGGTCTGACATCATGCCTGTAAAGTCTGGTACTGATCAGACTGGATTTCATTGAGTTATACTAATTTGTTTCTTCATGGCGTGACATCAAAATTCGCCATGCTGCTGGGGTCACACCCTTTTGCGAAAAGTCACAGTTTTCACTGTAACCCAAGACCAACTCCTTAAGGCTTTCCTGGAGAAATTTGAGGCTGCAGATGTCACCCATCACTATACTGTACCCCAAAGTGTAAAACATGACATTTCCTGTTCCCACTAGGTGGCGCTGGCCCTTATGTCAAATATGGCAGTTGAAATATGTTCAGGGGTGGAGCCTTATCATATGTGTGCTGTTTGGTCCAGATCGGAACATGTATGACAGAATGAGAGGCAATAAGATTTTCATGGCGAGTCATCAAAATTCGCCATGGCGCCACGGCCTCATACTATTGTGAAAACTCAAAAGCTCCGCAATTTAACATGGCACAAGGGTGTAGTTGACACTGTCCAAATTTGAAGTTTATAGGACCAAATCCCAAGGAGGAGTTCGTTAAAGTACAAGGCATGGAAACGGTAAAATCAGACCCAAAATGTCACCTTCAATCCAAAATGGCGGACTTCCTGTTGGGTTTAGGACATTGCCATAATAGACTTTTTTGTTCGACTCGCAACGTTATATAGGTGTACTGACTTTCAAATATGTAGGTCATACCCATACCGGGGGCTCGCATTTTTCATTTTTCTAGGTGGCGCTACTGAGCTAATTTTCCCTGGCCATGTCTGAGAACATTAAAATACGTAAATTTTCACCAGACCTGACGCGTGTGCAAAATTTCATGAGTTTTCGAGCATGTTTAGGCCCTCAAAAGGCCAATTCATTTGCCGGAATAATAATAATAATAATAATAATAATAATAATAATAATAATAATAATAATAATAATAATAATAATAATAAACAGAGCAATTACAATAGGGCCTTCGCACTGTCAGTGCTCGGGCCCTAATAATAATAAACAGAGCAATTACAATAGGGCCTTCGCACTGTCAGTGCTCGGGCCCTAATTAAAGCTGCAAGCAGCGTTATGAGGGCCCTCGCACCCCCGGCGCGTCGAGCCACGCCCAACACCTGAAACCAGCACGTCCGATCTGATGTCACATTGATGGAATTCATGCATTTAACCACCAGTTAACATTTCATTTGGTTCAACCATGAGTATAGTCGTCCCACTAGGTGGCGCTCTAACCATTATAGACAAAGGGCATAACAAACATTTCCGAGCTCGAGTCTCATCACGCCTGCGACCTTTGGGAGAGATTGGACTTTGTGTCTTTGAGTGACAGCAGATTACTGCTTTTTGGCGAGTGATTGAAACTCCACGTGCCGCCATGACCACCCCGTTTCCTTGGACGTAAAAAGCTTCGCAATTTAACATCACAAAGGTCTTTAGATTCCACACACTGGAGAATGGTTCAATATGATGAAATCCCTTGGAGGAGTTCGTCAAAGTATGAAGCCTGAAAAGAGGGGAAAATGTCGCCAAAATTACACATTAATTTTAAAATGGCTGACTTCCTGTTGGATTTGGGATATTGCACCAAGAGACTTTTTTGTACATCTTGATATCTCCTATAAGCTTACCAGGTTTCAGACTCATACATAAAACACAGAGCTGGGGCTGTGGTTTTGAAATTTTGTAGGGGGTGCTGTGGAGCCATTTCGCGCTATTCAATAAAAATGATCACATGACAACAAAGCCTTCATCCATTTGGAGGGGTGTGCTAAATTTCAAGCCTCTATATACTTTCCAAGCCCCTCAAAAGCCACTTCATCTTTCATGGTGGACCGCGTTGCCACCAGGGTGCGCCGTTCAGTTTAAAGTCACAATTTTTGCACTGAAGCATCACGAGGGACTGATGGTGATATTCACCGCTTTTGAGGTGGCCACGATGAACCTGTGAAAATCAGTACAACAAAATTAAAGCCATGACATTTCCTGTTGCCACTAGGTGGCGCTGTACGTATTCCCGACAATGGGCACATCAATCTGTTCAGGGCGGGTCTGACATCATGCCTGTAAAGTCTGGTACTGAACAGACTGGATTTCATTGAGGTATACTAATTTGTTTCTTCATGGCGTGACATCAAAGTTCGCCATGCTGCTGGGGTCACACCCTTTTGTGAAAAGTCACAGTTTTCACTGTAACCCAAGACCAACTCCTTAAGGCTTTCCTGGAGAAATTTGAGGCTGCAGGTGTCACCCATCACTATACTGTACCCCAAAGTGTAAAACATGACATTTCCTGTTCCCACTAGGTGGCGCTGTCCTTGATGTCAAATATGGCAGTTGAAATATGTTCAGGGGTGGAGCCTTATCATATGTGTGCTCTTTGGTCCAGATCGGAACATGTATGACAAAATGAGAGGCAATAAGATTTTCATGGCGAGTCATCGAAATTCGCCATGGCGCCACGGCCTCATAGTATTGTGAAAACTCAAAAGCTCCGCAATTTAACATGGCACAAGGGTGTAGTTGGCACTGACCAAATTTGAAGGTTATGAAATGAAACCCCAAGGAGGAGTTCGCAAAAGTTCGAGGCATGGAAATGGCAAAATTAGAGCCAAAATGTCACCTTCTCTTCCAAATGGCGGACTTCCTGTTGGGTTTGCGTCAATGGGCCCACAGACTTTTTTGTTCGTCTTGGCATGATACACATGTGTGCCAAATTTCATACATGTAGCTCAAACGATGTGGTCGTAGGGCTGCATTTAACAAGGCATAGGTGGCGCTCTAGAGCCATTTCCCAGTGCTCATATGTAAAACCATTAAAATACAAAATTTTTCACCAGACCTGGCATGTGTGCAAAATTTCATGAGTTTTTGAGCATGTTTAGGCCCTCAAAAAGGCCCTTGTTTCGCCTGAATAATAATAATAATAATAATTAAAGCTGCAAGCAGCGTTACGAGGGCCCTCGCACCCCCGGCGCGTCGAGCCACGCCCAACACCTAAAACCAGCACCTCCGATCTGATGTCACATTGATGGAATTCATGCATTTAACCACCAGCTAACATTTCAACTCATTCATTCATGATTAGTTAGTCGTTCCACTAGGTGGCGCTCTAACCATTATGTACAAATGGCATAACAAACACTTCCGAGCTCGAGTCTCATCACACCTGAGACGTTTGGGAGAGATTGGACATTGTGTTTTTGAGTGACAGCAGATTACTGCTTTTTGGCGAGTGATTCAAACTCTAAGTGCCACCATAACCACCCCGTTTCACTGAACGTAAAAAGCTTCGCAATTTAACATCACAAAGGTCTTTAGATTCCACACACTGGAGATTGGTTCAATATGATGAAATCCCTTGGAGGAGTTCGTCAAAGAACGGTGCCTGGAAAGAGGGGAAAATGTTGCCAAAATTACACATTAATATTAAAATGGCTGACTTCCTGTTGGATTTGGGATATTGCACCAAGAGACTTTTTTGTACATCTTGATATCTCCTATAAGCTTACCAGGTTTCAGAATCATACATAGAACACAGAGCAGGGGCTGTGGTTTTGAAATTTTGTAGGGGGCGCTGTGGAGCAATTTCGCGCTATTCAATGAAAATGATCACATGCCAACAAAGCCTTCATCCATTTGGAGGTGTGTGCCAAATTTCAAGCCTCTATAAACTTGCCAAGACCCTCAAAAGCCACTTCATCTTTCATGTTGAACAGCGTTGCCACCAGGGTGCGCCGTTCAGTTTAAACTCACAATTTTTGCACTGAAGCATCACGAGGGACTGATGGTGATATTCACCGCTTTTGAGGTGGCCAAGATGAACCTGTGAAAATCAGTACAACAAAATTAAAGCCATGACATTTCCTGTTGCCACTAGGTGGCGCTGTCCGTATTTCCGACAATGGGCACATCAATCTGTTCAGGGCGGGTCTGACATCATGCCTGTAAAGTCTGGTACTGATCAGACTGGATTTCATTGAGTTATACTAATTTGTTTCTTCATGGCGAGATATCAAAGTTCGCCATGCCGCTGGGGTCACACCCTTTCGCGAAAAGTCACAGTTTTCACTGTACCCCAAGACCAACTCCTTAAGGCTTTCCTGGAGAAATTTGAGGCTGCAGATGTCACCCATCACTATACTGTACCCCAAAGTGTAAAACATGACATTTCCTGTTCCCACTAGGTGGCGCTGTCCTTGATGTCAAATATGGCAGTTGAAATATGTTCAGGGGTGGAGCCTTATCATATGTGTGCTCTTTGGTCCAGATCGGAACATGTATGACAGAATGAGAGGCAATAAGATTTTCATGGCGAGTCATCGAAATTCGCCATGGCGCCACGGCCTCATAGTATTGTGAAAACTCAAAAGCTCCGCAATTTAACATGGCACAAGGGTGTAGTTGACACTGTCCAAATTTGAAGTTTATAGGACCAAATCCCAAGGAGGAGTTCGTTAAAGTACAAGGCATGGAAACGGTAAAATCAGACCCAAAATGTCACCTTCAATCCAAAATGGCGGACTTCCTGTTGGGTTTAGGACATTGCCATAATAGACTTTTTTGTTCGACTCTGAACGTTATATAGGTGTACCGACTTTCAAACGTGTAGGTCATACCCATACCGGGGGCTCGCGTTTTTAATTTTTCTAGGTGGCGCTACTGAGCTAATTTTCCCTGGCCATGTCTGGGAACATTAAAATACGTAAATTTTCACCAGACCTGACGCGTGTGCAAAATTTCATGAGTTTTCGAGCATGTTTAGGCCCTCAAACGGCCAATTCATTTGCCGGAATAATAATAATAATAATAATAATAATAATAATAATAATAATAATAATAATAATAATAATAATAATAATAATAATAAGAAACAGAGCAATTACAATAGGGCCTTCGCACTATCAGTGCTCGGGCCCTAATTAAAGCTGCAAGCAGCGTTATGAGGGCCCTCGCACCCCCGGCGCGTCAAGCCACGCCCAACACCTAAAACCAGCACGTCCGATGTGATGTCACATTGATGGAATTCATGCATTTAACCACCAGCTAACAATTCATCTCATTCAATCATGATTATAGTTGTCCCACTAGGTGGAGCTCTAACCATTACTGACAAATGGCATAACAAACATTTCCTAGCTCGAGTCTCATCACACCTGAGACGTTTGGGAGAGATTGGACATTGTGTTTTTGAGTGACAGCAGATTACTGCTTTTTGGCGAGTGATTCAAACTCTAGGTGCCACCATAACCACCCCGTTTCACTGAATGTAAAAAGCTTCGCAATTTAACATCACAAAGGTCTTTAGATTCCACACACTGGAGATTGGTTCAATATGATGAAATCCCTTGGAGGAGTTCGTCAAAGAACGGTGCCTGGAAAGAGGGGAAAATGTTGCCAAAATTACACATTAATATTAAAATGGCTGACTTCCTGTTGGATTTGGGATATTGCACCAAGAGACTTTTTTGTACATCTTGATATCTCCTATAAGCTTACCAGGTTTCAGAATCATACATAGAACACAGAGCAGGGGCTGTGGTTTTGAAATTTTGTAGGGGGCGCTGTGGAGCAATTTCGCGCTATTCAATGAAAATGATCACATGCCAACAAAGCCTTCATCCATTTGGAGGTGTGTGCCAAATTTCAAGCCTCTATAAACTTTCCAAGACCCTCAAAAGCCACTTCATCTTTCATGTTGAACAGCGTTGCCACCAGGGTGCGCCGTTCAGTTTAAACTCACAATTTTTGCACTGAAGCATCACGAGGGACTGATGGTGATATTCACCGCTTTTGAGGTGGCCAAGATGAACCTGTGAAAATCAGTACAACAAAATTAAAGCCATGACATTTCCTGTTGCCACTAGGTGGCGCTGTCCGTATTTCCGACAATGGGCACATCAATCTGTTCAGGGCGGGTCTGACATCATGCCTGTAAAGTCTGGTACTGATCAGACTGGATTTCATTGAGTTATACTAATTTCTTTCTTCATGGCGTGACATCAAAGTTCGCCATGCTGCTGGGGTCACACCCTTTCGCGAAAACTCACAGTTTTCACTGTAACCCAAGACCAACTCCTTAAGGCTTTCCTGGAGAAATTTGAGGCTGCAGATGTCACCCTTCACTATACTGTACCCCAAAGTGTAAAACATGACATTTCCTGTTCCCACTAGGTGGCGCTGTCCTTGATGTCAAATATGGCAGTTGAAATATGTTCAGGGGTGGAGCCTTATCATATGTGTGCTCTTTGGTCCAGATCGGAACATGTATGACAGAATGAGAGGCAATAAGATTTTCATGGCGAGTCATCGAAATTCGCCATGGCGCCACGGCCTCATAGTATTGTGAAAACTCAAAAGCTCCGCAATTTAACATGGCCCAGGTGTGTAGTTGACACTGACCAAAGATGAAGCTTATACAACCAAATCCCAAGGAGGAGTTCGCAAAAGTTCGAGGCATGGAAATGGCAAAATTAGAGCCAAAATGTCACCTTCTCTTCCAAATGGCGGACTTCCTGTTGGGTTTGCGTCAATGGGCCCACAGACTTTTTTGTTTGTCGTGGCATGATACACATGTGTGCCGAATTTCATACATGTAGCTGAAACGATGTGGTCGTAGGGCTGCATTTAACAAGGCATAGGTGGCGCTGTAGAGCCATTTCCCAGTGCTCATGAGTAAAACCATTAAAATACAAAATTTTTCACCAGACCTGGCATGTCTGCAAAATTTCATGAGTTTTTGAGCATGTTTAGGCCCTCAAAAAGCCAATTCATTTGCCGAAATAATAATAATAATAATAAGAAACAGAGCAATTACAATAGGGCCTTCGCACTGTCAGTGCTCGGGCCCTAATTAAAGCTGCAAGCAGCGTTACGAGGGCCCTCGCACCCCCAGCGCGTCGAGCCAAGCCCAACACCTAAAACCAGCACCTCCGATCTGATGTCACATTGATGGAATTCATGCATTTAACCACCAGCTAACATTTCAAGTCATTCATTCATGATTAGTTAGTCGTTCCACTAGGTGGCGCTCTAACCATTATGTACAAATGGCATAACAATCACTTCCGAGCTCGAGTCTCATCACACCTGAGACGTTTGGGAGAGATTGGACATTGTGTTTTTGAGTGACAGCAGATTACTGCTTTTTGGCGAGTGATTCAAACTCTAAGTGCCACCATAACCACCCCGTTTCACTTAACGTAAAAAGCTTCGCAATTTAACATCACAAAGGTCTTTAGATTCCACACACTGGAGATTGGTTCAATATGATGAAATCCCTTGGAGGAGTTCGTCAAAGAACGGTGCCTGAAAAGAGGGGAAAATGTTGCCAAAATTGCACATTAATTTTAAAATGGCTGACTTCCTGTTGGATTTGGGATATTGCACCAAGAGACTTTTTTGTACATCTTGATATCTCCTATAAGCTTACCAGGTTTCAGAATCATACATAGAACACAGAGCAGGGGCTGTGGTTTTGAAATTTTGTAGGGGGCGCTGTGGAGCCACTTCGCGCTATTCAATGAAAATGATCACATGCCAACAAAGCGTTCATCCATTTGGAGGTGTGTGCCAAATTTCAAGCCTCTATAAACTTGCAAAGACCCTCAAAAGCCACTTCATCTTTCATGTTGAACAGCGTTGCCACCAGGGTGCGCCGTTCAGTTTAAAGTCACAATTTTTGCACTGAAGCATCACGAGGGACTGATGGTGATATTCACCGCTTTTGAGGTGGCCAAGATGAACCTGTGAAAATCAGTACAACAAAATTAAAGCCATGACATTTCCTGTTGCCACTAGGTGGCGCTGTCCGTATTTCCGACAATGGGCACATCAATCTGTTCAGGGCGGGTCTGACATCATGCCTGTAAAGTCTGGTACTGATCAGACTGGATTTCATTGAGTTATACTAATTTGTTTCTTCATGGCGTGACATCAAAGTTCGCCATGCTGCTGGGGTCACACCCTTTTGCGAAAAGTCACAGTTTTCACTGTAACCCAAGACCAACTCCTTACGGCTTTCCTGGAGAAATTTGAGGCTGCAGATGTCACCCATCACAATACTGTACCCCAAAGTGTAAAACATGACATTTCCTGTTCCCACTAGGTGGCGCTGTCCTTGAT
The DNA here is from genome assembly GCF_963969265.1 of Rhamphochromis sp. 'chilingali'. Taxonomy (NCBI): domain Eukaryota; kingdom Metazoa; phylum Chordata; class Actinopteri; order Cichliformes; family Cichlidae; genus Rhamphochromis; species Rhamphochromis sp. 'chilingali'. The sequence goes on along the minus strand of NC_137935.1, from coordinate 24,490,210 downwards.
GTCAAATATGGCAGTTGAAATAGGTTCAGGGGTGGAGCCTTATCATATGTGTGCTCTTTGGTCCAGATCGGAACATGTATGACAGAATGAGAGGCAATAAGATTTTCATGGCGAGTCATCGAAATTCGCCATGGCGCCACGGCCTCATAGTATTGTGAAAACTCAAAAGCTCCGCAATTTAACATGGCACAAGGGTGTAGTTGACACTGTCCAAATTTGAAGCTTATACGCCGAAATCCCAAGGAGGAGTTCGTTAAAGTACAAGGCATGGAAACGGTAAAATCAGACCCAAAATGTCACCTTCAATCCAAAATGGCGGACTTCCTGTTGGGTTTAGGACATTGCCATAATAGACTTTTTTGTTCGACTCTGAACGTTATATAGGTGTACCGACTTTCAAACTTGTAGGCAATACCCATACCGGGGGCTCGCGTTTTTCATTTTTCTAGGTGGCGCTACTGAGCTAATTTTCCCTGGCCATGTCTGAGAACATTAAAATACGTAAATTTTCACCAGACCTGACGCGTGTGCAAAATTTCATGAGTTTTCGAGCATGTTTAGGCCCTCAAACGGCCAATTCATTTGCCGAAATAATAATAATAATAATAATTAAAGCTGCAAGCAGCGTTATGAGGGCCCTCGCACCCCGGCGTGTCGAGCCACGCCCAACACCTAAAACCAGCACGTCCGATGTGATGTCACATTGATGGAATTCATGCATTTAACCACCAGCTAACAATTCAACTCATTCATTCATGATTAGTTAGTCGTTCCACTAGGTGGCGCTCTAACCATTATGTACAAATGGCATAACAAACACTTCCAAGCTCGAGTCTCATCACACCTGAGACGTTTGGGAGAGATTGGACATTGTGTTTTTGAGTGACAGCAGATTACTGCTTTTTGGCGAGTGATTCAAACTCTAAGTGCCACCATAACCACCCCGTTTCCCTGGACGTAAAAAGCTTCGCAATTTAACATCACAAAGGTCTTTAGATTCCACACACTGGAGAATGGTTCAATATGATGAAATCCCTTGGAGGAGTTCGTCAAAGTATGAAGCCTGAAAAGAGGGGAAAATGTCGCCAAAATTACACATTAATTTTAAAATGGCTGACTTCCTGTTGGATTTGGGATATTGCTCCAAGAGACTTTTTTGTACATCTTGATATTTTCCATAAGCTTACCAGGTTTCAGACTCATAGATGAAACACAGAGCTGGGGCTGATGTTTTGAAATTTTGTAGGGGGCGCTGTGGAGCAATTTCGCGCTATTCAATGAAAATGATCACATGACAACAAAGCCTACATCCATTTGGAGGTGTGTGCCAAATTTCAAGCCTCTATAAACTTTCCAAGCCCCTCAAAAGCCACTTCATCTTTCATGGTGAACCGCGTTGCCACCAGGGTGCGCCGTTCAGTTTAAAGTCACAATTTTTGCACTGAAGCATCACGAGGGACTGATGGTGATATTCACCGCTTTTGAGGTGGCCAAGATGAATCTGTGAAAATCAGTACAACAAAATTAAAGCCATGACATTTCCTGTTGCCACTAGGTGGCGCTATCTGTATTTCCGACAATGGGCACATCAATCTGTTCAGGGCGGGTCTGACATCATGCCTGTAAAGTCTGGTACTGATCAGACTGGATTTCATTGAGTTATACTAATTTGTTTCTTCATGGCGTGACATTAAAGTTCGCCACGCCGCTGGGGTCACACCCTTTTGCGAAAAGTCACAGTTTTCACTGTAACCCAAGACCAACTGCTTAAGGCTTTTCTGGAGAAATTTGAGGCTGCAGATGTCACCCATCACTATACTGTACCCCAAAGTGTAAAACATGACATTTCCTGTTCCCACTAGGTGGCGCTGTCCCTTATGTCAAATATGGCAGTTGAAATATGTTCAGGGGTGGAGCCTTATCATATGTGTGCTCTTTGGTCAAGGTCAGAAAATGTATGACAAAATGAGAGGCAATAAGATTTTCATGGTGAGTCATCGAAATTCGCCATGGCGCCACGGCCTCATAGTATTGTGAAAACTCAAAAGCTCCGCAATTTAACATGGCACAAGGGTGTAGTTGACACTGTCCAAATTTGAAGCTTATAGGACCAAATCCCAAGGAGGAGTTCGTTAAAGTTCGAGGCATGGAAACGGTAAAATCAGAGCCAAAATGTCACCTTCAATCCAAAATGGCGGACTTCCTGTTGGGTTTAGGACATTGCCATAATAGACTTTTTTGTTCGACTCTGAAAGTTATATAGGTGTACCGACTTTCAAACATGTAGGTCATACCCATACCGGGGGCTCGCGTTTTTCATTTTTCTAGGTGGCGCTACTGAGCTAATTTTCCCTGGCCATGTCTGAGAACATTAAAATACGTAAATTTTCACCAGACCTGACGCGTGTGCAAAATTTCATGAGTTTTCGAGCATGTTTAGGCCCTCAAACGGCCAATTCATTTGCCGAAATAATAATAATAATAATAATTAAAGCTGCAAGCAGCGTTACGAGGGCCCTCGCACCCCCGGCGCGTCGAGCCACGCCCAACACCTAAAACCAGCACCTCCGATCTGATGTCACATTGATGGAATTCATGCATTTAACCACCAGCTAACATTTCAACTCATTCATTCATGATTAGTTAGTCGTTCCACTAGGTGGCGCTCTAACCATTATGTACAAATGGCATAACAAACACTTCCGAGCTCGAGTCTCATCACACCTGAGACGTTTGGGAGAGATTGGACATTGTGTTTTTGAGTGACAGCAGATTACTGCTTTTTGGCGAGTGATTCAAACTCTAAGTGCCACCATAACCACCCCGTTTCACTGAACGTAAAAAGCTTCGCAATTTAACATCACAAAGGTCTTTAGATTCCACACACTGGAGAATGGTTCAATATGATGAAATCCCTTGGAGGAGTTCGTCAAAGAACGGTGCCTGGAAAGAGGGGAAAATGTTGCCAAAATTACACATTAATATTAAAATGGCTGACTTCCTGTTGGATTTGGGATATTGCACCAAGAGACTTTTTTGTACATCTTGATATCTCCTATAAGCTTACCAGGTTTCAGAATCATACATAGAACACAGAGCAGGGGCTGTGGTTTTGAAATATTGTAGGGGGCGCTGTGGAGCAATTTCGCGCTATTCAATGAAAATGATCACATAACAACAAAGCCTTCATCCATTTGGAGGTGTGTGCCAAATTTCAAGCCTCTATAAACTTGCCAAGACCCTCAAAAGCCACTTCATCTTTCATGTTGAACAGCGTTGCCACCAGGGTGCGCCGTTCAGTTTAAAGTCACAATTTTTGCACTGAAGCATCACGAGGGACTGATGGTGATATTCACCGCTTTTGAGGTGGCCAAGATGAACCTGTGAAAATCAGTACAACAAAATTAAAGCCATGAAATTTCCTGTTGCCACTAGGTGGCGCTGTCCGTATTTCCGACAATGGGCACATCAATCTGTTCAGGGCGGGTCTGACATCATGCCTGTAAAGTCTGGTACTGATCAGACTGGATTTCATTGAGTTATACTAATTTGTTTCTTCATGGCGTGACATCAAAGTTCGCCATGCTGCTGGGGTCACACCCTTTCGCGAAAACTCACAGTTTTCACTGTAACCCAAGACCAACTCCTTAAGGTTTTCCTGGAGAAATTTGAGGCAGCAGATGTCACCCATCACTATACTGTACCCCAAAGTGTAAAACATGACATTTCCTGTTCCCACTAGGTGGCGCTGTCCTTGAGGTCAAATATGGCAGTTGAAATATGTTCAGGGGTGGAGCCTTATCATATGTGTGCTCGTTGGTCCAGATTGGAACATGTATGACAGAATGAGAGGCAATAAGATTTTCATGGCGAGTCATCGAAATTCGCCATGGCGCCACGGCCTCATAGTATTGTGAAAACTCAAAAGCTCCGCAATTTAACATGGCACAAGGGTGTAGTTGACACTGTCCAAATTTGAAGTTTATAGGACCAAATCCCAAGGAGGAGTTCGTTAAAGTACAAGGCATGGAAACGGTAAAATCAGAGCCAAAATGTCACCTTCAATCCAAAATGGCGGACTTCCTGTTGGGTTTAGGACATTGCCATAATAGACTTTTTTGTTCGACTCTGAACGTTATATAGGTGTACCGACTTTCAAACATGTAGGTCATACCCATACCGGGGGCTCGCGTTTTTCATTTTTCTAGGTGGCGCTACTGAGCTAATTTTCCCTGGCCATGTCTGAGAACATTAAAATACGTAAATTTTCACCAGACCTGACGCGTGTGCAAAATTTCATGAGTTTTCGAGCATGTTTAGGCCCTCAAAAGGCCAATTCATTTGCCGGAATAATAATAATTAAAGCTGCAAGCAGCGTTATGAGGGCCCTCGCACCCCCGGCGCGTCGAGCCACGCCCAACACCTACAACCAGCACGTCCGATGTGATGTCACATTGATGGAATTCATGCATTTAACCACCAGCTAACATTTCAACTCATTCATTCATGATTAGTTAGTCGTTCCACTAGGTGGCGCTCTAACCATTATGTACAAATGGCATAACAAACACTTCCGAGCTCGAGTCTCATCACACCTTAGACGTTTGGGAGAGATTGGACATTGTGTTTTTGAGTGACAGCAGATTACTGCTTTTTGGCGAGTGATTCAAACTCTAAGTGCCACCATAACCACCCCGTTTCACTGAACGTAAAAAGCTTCGCAATTTAACATCACAAAGGTCTTTAGATTCCACACACTGGAGATTGGTTCAATATGATGAAATCCCTTGGAGGAGTTCGTCAAAGAACGGTGCCTGGAAAGAGGGGAAAATGTTGCCAAAATTACACATTAATTTTAAAATGGCTGACTTCCTGTTGGATTTGGGATATTGCACCAAGAGACTTTTTTGTACATCTTGATATCTCCTATAAGCTTACCAGGTTTCAGAATCATACATAGAACACAGAGCAGGGGCTGTGGTTTTGAAATTTTGTAGGGGGCGCTGTGGAGCCATTTCGCGCTATTCAATGAAAATGATCACATGCCAACAAAGCCTTCATCCATTTGGAGGTGTGTGCCAAATTTCAAGCCTCTATAAACTTGCCAAGACCCTCAAAAGCCACTTCATCTTTCATGTTGAACAGCGTTGCCACCAGGGTGCGCCGTTCAGTTTAAACTCACAATTTTTGCACTAAAGCATCACGAGGGACTGATGGTGATATTCACCGCTTTTGAGGTGGCCACTATGAACCTGTGAAAATCAGTACAACAAAGTGTAAGACATGACATTTCCTGTTCCCACTAGGTGGCGCTCTTCATATTCCTGACAATGGGCACATCAATCTGTTCAGGGCGGGTGTGACATCATGCCTGTAAAGTCTGGTACTAATCAGACTGGATTTCATGGAGTTATACTAATTTGTTTCTTCATGGCGAGATATCAAAGTTCGCCATGCTGCTGAGGTCACACCCTTTTGTGAAAAGCCACAGTTTTCACTGTACCCCAAGACCAACTCCTTAAGGCTTTCCTGGAGAAATTTGAGGCTGCAGATGTCACCCATCACTATACTGTACCCCAAAGTGTAAAACATGACATTTCCTGTTCCCACTAGGTGGCGCTGTCCCTGATGTAAAATATGGCAGTTGTAATATGTTCAGGGGTGGAGCCTTATCATATGTGTTCACTTTGGTCAAGGTCAGAAAATCTATGACAAAATGAGAGGCAATAAGATTTTCATGGCGAGTCATCGAAATTCGCCGTGGCGCCACGGCCTCATGGTATTGTGAAAACTCAAAAGCTCCGCAATTTAACATGGCATAAGGGTGTAGTTGGCACTGACCAAATATGAAGGTTATGAAATCAAACCCCAAGGAGGAGTTCGTTAAAGTTCGAGGCATGGAAACGGTAAAATCAGAGCCAAAATGTCACATTCAATCCAAAATGGCGGACTTCCTGTTGGGTTTAGGACATTGCCATAATAGACTTTTTTGTTCGACTCTGAACGTTATATAGGTGTACCGACTTTCAAACATGTAGGTGATACCCATACCGGGGGCTCGCGTTTTTCATTTTTCTAGGTGGCGCTACTGAGCTAATTTTCCCTGGCCATGTCTGAGAACATTAAAATACGTAAATTTTCACCAGACCTGACGCGTGTGCAAAATTTCATGAGTTTTCGAGCATGTTTAGGTCCTCAAAAGGCCGATTCATTTGCCGAAATAATAATAATAATAATAATAATAAACAGAGCAATTACAATAGGGCCTTCGCACTGTCAGTGCTCGGGCCCTAATAATAATAATAATAATAATAATAATAATAATAAACAGAGCAATTACAATAGGGCCTTCGCACTGTCAGTGCTCGGGCCCTAATTAAAGCTGCAAGCAGCGTTATGAGGGCCCGAGCACCCCCGGCGCGTCGAGCCACGCCCAACACCTAAAACCAGCACGTCCGATCTGATGTCACATTGATGGAATTCATGCATTTAACCACCAGCTAACATTTCAACTCATTCATTCATGATTAGCTAGTCGTTCCACTAGGTGGCACTCTAACCATTATGTACAAATGGCATAACAAACATTTCCGAACTCGAGTCTCATTATGCCTGCGACCTTTGGGTGAGATTGGACATTGTGTTTTTGAGTAACAGCAGATTACTGCGTTTTGGCGAGTGATTGAGAGTCTACGTGCCGCCATAACCACCCCGTTTCCCTGAACGTAAAAAGCTTCGCAATTTAACAACACAAAGGTCTTTGGATTCCACACACTGAAGAATAGTGCAATCTGATGAAATCCCTTAGAGGAGTTCGTCAAAGAACGATGCCTGAAAAGAGGGGAAAATGTTGCCAAAATTGCACATTAATTTTAAAATGGCTGACTTCCTGTTGGATTTGGGATATTGCACCAAGAGACTTTTTTGTACATCTTGATATCTCCTATAAGCTTACCAGGTTTCAGAATCATACATAGAACACAGAGCAGGGGCTGTGGTTTTGAAATTTTGTAGGGGGCGCTGTGGAGCAATTTCGCGCTATTCAATGAAAATGATCACATGCCAACAAAGCCTTCATCCATTTGGACGTGTGTGCCAAATTTCAAGCCTCTATAAACTTGCCAAGACCCTCAAAAGCCACTTCATCTTTCATGTTGAACAGCGTTGCCACCAGGGTGCGCCGTTCAGTTTAAACTCACAATTTTTGCACTGAAGCATCACGAGGGACTGATGGTGATATTCACCGCTTTTGAGGTGGCCAAGATGAACCTGTGAAAATCAGTACAACAAAATTAAAGCCATGACATTTCCTGTTGCCACTAGGTGGCGCTGTCCGTATTTCCGACAATGGGCACATCAATCTGTTCAGGGCGGGTCTGACATCATGCCTGTAAAGTCTGGTACTGATCAGACTGGATTTCATTGAGTTATACTAATTTGTTTCTTCATGGCGTGACATCAAAGTTCGCCACGCCGCTGGGGTCACACCCTTTTGCGAAAAGTCACAGTTTTCACTGTAACCCAAGACCAACTCCTTAAGGCTTTTCTGGAGAAATTTGAGGCTGCAGATGTCACCCATCACTATACTGTACCCCAAAGTGTAAAACATGACATTTCCTGTTCCCACTAGGTGGCGCTGTCCTTGATGTCAAATATGGCAGTTGAAATATGTTCAGGGGTGGAGCCTTATCATATGTGTGCTCTTTGGTCCAGATCGGAACATGTATGACAGAATGAGAGGCAATAAGATTTTCATGGCGAGTCATCAAAATTCGCCATGGCGCCACGGCCTCATACTATTGTGAAAACTCAAAAGCTCCGCAATTTAACATGGCACAAGGGTGTAGTTGACACTGTCCAAATTTGAAGTTTATAGGACCAAATCCCAAGGAGGAGTTCGTTAAAGTACAAGGCATGGAAACGGTAAAATCAGACCCAAAATGTCACCTTCAATCCAAAATGGCGGACTTCCTGTTGGGTTTAGGACATTGCCATAATAGACTTTTTTGTTCGACTCTGAACGTTATATAGGTGTACCGACTTTCAAACATGTAGGTCATACCCATACCGGGGGCTCGCGTTTTTCATTTTTCTAGGTGGCGCTACTGAGCTAATTTTCCCTGGCCATGTCTGAGAACATTAAAATACGTAAATTTTCACCAGACCTGACGCGTGTGCGAAATTTCATGAGTTTTCGAGCATGTTTAGGCCCTCAAACGGCCAATTCATTTGCCGGAATAATAATAATAATAATAATTAAAGCTGCAAGCAGCGTTATGAGGGCCCTCGCACCCCCGGTGCGTCGAGCCACGCCCAACACGTAAAACCAGCACATCCGATCTGATGTCACATTGATTGAATTCATGCATTTAACCACCAGCTAACATTTCATCTCATTGAACCATGATTATAGTCGTCCCAATAGGTGGCGCTCTAACTATTACCGACAAATGGCATACCAAACATTTCCGAGCTCGAGTCTCATCACACCTGAGACGTTTGGGAGAGATTGGACATTGTGTTTTTGACTGACAGCAGATTACTGCTTTTTGGAGAGTGATTCAAACTCTAAGTGCCGCCATAACCACCCCGTTTCCCTAAATGTAAAAAGCTTCGCAATTTAACATCACAAAGGTCTTTAGATTCCACACACTGGAGATTGGTTCAATCTGATGAAATCCCTTGGAGGAGTTCGTCAAAGAACGGTGCCTGGAAAGAGGGGAAAATGTTGCCAAAATTGCACATTAATTTTAAAATGGCTGACTTCCTGTTGGATTTGGGATATTGCTCCAAGAGACTTTTTTGTACATCTTGATATTTTCCATAAGCTTACCAGGTTTCAGACTCATAGATGAAACACAGAGCAGGGGCTGTTGTTTTGAAATTTTGTAGGGGGCGCTGTGGAGCAATTTCGCGCTATTCAATTAAAATGATCACATGACAACAAAGCCTTCATCACATTGGAGGTGTGTGCCAAATTTCAAGACTTTTTAAACTTTCCAAGCCCCTCAAAAGCCACTTCATCTTTCATGGTGAACCGCGTTGCCACCAGGGTGCGCCGTTCAGTTTAAAGTCACAATTTTTGCACTGAAGCATCACAAGGGACTGATGGTGATATTCACCGCTTTTGAGGTATCCACAATGAACCTGTGAAAATCAGTACAACAAAATTAAAGCCATGACATTTCCTGTTCCCACTAGGTGGCGCTGTCCGTATTCCCGACAATGGGCACATCAATCTGTTCAGGGCGGGTCTGTCATCATGCCTGTAAAGTCTGGTACTGATCAGACTGGATTTCATTGAGTTATACTAATTTGTTTCTTCATGGCGTGACATCAAAGTTCGCCATGCTGCTGGGGTCACACCCTTTTGCGAAAAGTCACAGTTTTCACTGTAACCCAAGACCAACTCCTTAAGGCTTTCCTGGAGAAATTTGAGGCTGCAGATGTCACCCATCACAATACTGTACCCCAAAGTGTAAAACATGACATTTCCTGTTCCCACTAGGTGGCGCTGTCCTTGATGTCAAATATGGCAGTTGAAATATGTTTAGGGGTGGAGCCTTATCATATGTGTTCACTTTGGTCAAGGTCAGAAAATGTATGACAAAATGAGAGGCAATAAGATTTTCATGGCGAGTCATCGAAATTCGCCATGGCGCCACGGCCTCATAGTATTGTGAAAACTCAAAAGCTCCGCAATTTAACATGGCACAAGGGTGTAGTTGACACTGACCAAATATGAAGGTTATGAAATCAAACCCCAAGGAGGAGTTCGCAAAAGTTCGAGGCATGGAAATGGCAAAATTAGAGCCAAAATGTCACATTCTCTTCCAAATGGCGGACTTCCTGTTGGGTTTGCGTCAATGGGCCCACAGACTTTTTTGTTCGTCTTGGCATGATACACATGTGTGCCAAATTTCATACATGTAGCTCAAACGATGTGGTCGTAGGGCTGCATTTAACAAGGCATAGGTGGCGCTCTAGAGCCATTTCCCAGTGCTCATATGTAAAACCATTAAAATACAAAATTTTTCACCAGACCTGGCATGTGTGCAAAATTTCATGAGTTTTTGAGCATGTTTAGGCCCTCAAAAAGGCCCTTGTTTCGCCTGAATAATAATAATAATAATAATAATAATAAGAAACGGAGCAGATACAATAGGGCCTTCGCACTCTCGGTGCTCGGGCCCTAATAATAATAATAATAATAATAAACAGAGCAATTACAATAGGGCCTTCGCACTGTCAGTGCTCGGGCCCTAATAATAATAAACAGAGCAATTACAATAGGGCCTTCGCACTGTCAGTGCTCGGGCCCTAATAAGAAACGGAGCAGATACAATAGGGCCTTCGCACTCTCAGTGCTCGGGCCCTAATAAATAAGAAACGGAGCAGATACAATAGGGCCTTCGCACTCTCGGTGCTCGGGCCCTAATAATAATAATAATTAAAGCTGCAAGCAGCGTTATGAGGGCCCTCGCACCCCCGGCACGTCGAGCCACTGCCAACACCTCAAACCGGCACGTCCGATGTGATGTCACATTGATGGATTTCATGCTTTTAATCACCAGCTAACATTTCATCTTATTCAACCAGGATTATAGTCATGCCACTAGGTGGCGCTCTAACCATTATTGACAAATAGCATAACAAACATTTCCAAGCTCAAGTCTCATCACACCTGCGACCTTTGGGAGAGATTGGACATTGTGTTTTTTAGTGACAGCAGATTACTGCTTTTTGCGAGTGATTGAAACTCTACGTGCCGCCATGACCACCCCGTTTCCCTGAACGGAAAAAGCTTCGCAATTTAACATCACAAAGGTCTTTAGATTCTACACACTGAAGAATGCTTCAATATGATGAAATCCCTTGGAGGAGTTCGTCAAAGTATGAGGCCTGAAAAGGGGGGAAAATGTCATCAAAATTACACATTAATTTTAAAATGGCTGACTTCCTGTTGGATTTGGGATATTGCTCCAAGAGACTTTTTTGTACATCTTGATATCTTACACAAGCTTAGCAAGTGTCAGACTCATAGATGAAACACAGAGCAGGGGCTGATGTTTTGAAATATTGTAGGGGGCGCTGTGGAGCCATTTCGCGCTATTCAATGAAAATGATCACATGAAAACAAAGCCTTCATCACATTGGAGGGGTGTGCCAAATTTCAAGCCTCTATAAACTTTCCAAGCCCCTCAAAAGCCACTTCATCTTTCATGTTGAACAGCGTTGCCACCAGGGTGCGCCGTTCAGTTTAAACTCACAATTTTTGCACTGAAGCATCACGAGGGACTGATGGTGATATTCACCACTTTTGAGGTGGCCACGATGAACCTGTGAAAATAAGTACAACAAAATTAAAGCCATGACATTTCCTGTTGCCACTAGGTGGCGCTGTCCGTATTTCCGACAATGGGCACATCAATCTGTTCAGGGCGGGTCTGACATCATGCCTGTAAAGTCTGGTACTGATCAGACTGGATTTCATTGAGTTATACTAATTTGTTTCTTCATGGCGTGACATCAAAGTTCGCCATGCTGCTGGGGTCACACCCTTTCGCGAAAACTCACAGTTTTCACTGTAACCCAAGACCAACTCCTTAAGGCTTTCCTGGAGAAATTTGAGGCTGCAGATGTCACCCATCACTATACTGTACCCCAAAGTGTAAAACATGACATTTCCTGTTCCCACTAGGTGGCGCTGTCCTTGATGTCAAATATGGCAGTTGAAATATGTTCAGGGGTGGAGCCTTATCATATGTGTGCTCTTTGGTCCAGATCGGAACATGTATGACAGAATGAGAGGCAATAAGATTTTCATGGCGAGTCATCGAAATTCGCCATGGCGCCACGGCCTCATAGTATTGTGAAAACTCAAAAGCTCCGCAATTTAACATGGCACAAGGGTGTAGTTGGCACTGACCAAATATGAAGGTTATGAAATCAAACCCCAAGGAGGAGTTCGTCAAAGTTCGAGGCATGGAAATGGTAAAATCAGAGCCAAAATGTCACCTTCAATCCAAAATGGCGGACTTCCTGTTGGGTTTAGGACATTGCCATAATAGACTTTCTTGTTCGACTCTGAACATTATATAGGTGTACCGACTTTCAAACATGTAGGTCATACCCATACCGGGGGCTCGCGTTTTTCATTTTTCTAGGTGGCGCTACTGAGCTAATTTTCCCTGGCCATGTCTGAGAACATTAAAATACGTAAATTTTCACCAGACCTGACGCGTGTGCAAAATTTCATGAGTTTTCGAGCATGTTTAGGCCCTCAAACGGCCAATTCATTTGCCGAAATAATAATAATAATAATAATTAAAGCTGCAAGCAGCGTTACGAGGGCCCTCGCACCCCCAGCGCGTCGAGCCAAGCCCAACACCTAAAACCAGCACCTCCGATCTGATGTCACATTGATGGAATTCATGCATTTAACCACCAGCTAACATTTCAAGTCATTCATTCATGATTAGTTAGTCGTTCCACTAGGTGGCGCTCTAACCATTATGTACAAATGGCATAACAATCACTTCCGAGCTCGAGTCTCATCACACCTGAGACGTTTGGGAGAGATTGGACATTGTGTTTTTGAGTGACAGCAGATTACTGCTTTTTGGCGAGTGATTCAAACTCTAAGTGCCACCATAACCACCCCGTTTCACTTAACGTAAAAAGCTTCGCAATTTAACATCACAAAGGTCTTTAGATTCCACACACTGGAGATTGGTTCAATATGATGAAATCCCTTGGAGGAGTTCGTCAAAGAACGGTGCCTGAAAAGAGGGGAAAATGTTGCCAAAATTGCACATTAATTTTAAAATGGCTGACTTCCTGTTGGATTTGGGATATTGCACCAAGAGACTTTTTTGTACATCTTGATATCTCCTATAAGCTTACCAGGTTTCAGAATCATACATAGAACACAGAGCAGGGGCTGTGGTTTTGAAATTTTGTAGGGGGCGCTGTGGAGCCACTTCGCGCTATTCAATGAAAATGATCACATGCCAACAAAGCGTTCATCCATTTGGAGGTGTGTGCCAAATTTCAAGCCTCTATAAACTTGCAAAGACCCTCAAAAGCCACTTCATCTTTCATGTTGAACAGCGTTGCCACCAGGGTGCGCCGTTCAGTTTAAAGTCACAATTTTTGCACTGAAGCATCACGAGGGACTGATGGTGATATTCACCGCTTTTGAGGTGGCCAAGATGAACCTGTGAAAATCAGTACAACAAAATTAAAGCCATGACATTTCCTGTTGCCACTAGGTGGCGCTGTCCGTATTTCCGACAATGGGCACATCAATCTGTTCAGGGCGGGTCTGACATCATGCCTGTAAAGTCTGGTACTGATCAGACTGGATTTCATTGAGTTATACTAATTTGTTTCTTCATGGCGTGACATCAAAGTTCGCCATGCTGCTGGGGTCACACCCTTTTGCGAAAAGTCACAGTTTTCACTGTAACCCAAGACCAACTCCTTACGGCTTTCCTGGAGAAATTTGAGGCTGCAGATGTCACCCATCACAATACTGTACCCCAAAGTGTAAAACATGACATTTCCTGTTCCCACTAGGTGGCGCTGTCCTTGATGTCAAATATGGCAGTTGAAATAGGTTCAGGGGTGGAGCCTTATCATATGTGTGCTCTTTGGTCCAGATCGGAACATGTATGACAGAATGAGAGGCAATAAGATTTTCATGGCGAGTCATCGAAATTCGCCATGGCGCCACGGCCTCATAGTATTGTGAAAACTCAAAAGCTCCGCAATTTAACATGGCACAAGGGTGTAGTTGACACTGTCCAAATTTGAAGCTTATACGCCGAAATCCCAAGGAGGAGTTCGTTAAAGTACAAGGCATGGAAACGGTAAAATCAGACCCAAAATGTCACCTTCAATCCAAAATGGCGGACTTCCTGTTGGGTTTAGGACATTGCCATAATAGACTTTTTTGTTCGACTCTGAACGTTATATAGGTGTACCGACTTTCAAACTTGTAGGCAATACCCATACCGGGGGCTCGCGTTTTTCATTTTTCTAGGTGGCGCTACTGAGCTAATTTTCCCTGGCCATGTCTGAGAACATTAAAATACGTAAATTTTCACCAGACCTGACGCGTGTGCAAAATTTCATGAGTTTTCGAGCATGTTTAGGCCCTCAAACGGCCAATTCATTTGCCGAAATAATAATAATAATAATAATAATAATAAACAGAGCAATTACAATAGGGCCTTCGCACTGTCAGTGCTCGGGCCCTAATAATAATAATAAACAGAGCAATTACAATAGGGCCTTCGCACTATCAGTGCTCGGGCCCTAATAATAAACAGAGCAATTACAATAGGGCCTTCGCACTGTCAGTGCTCGGGCCCTAATAATAATAATAATAATAATAATAATAATAAACAGAGCAATTACAATAGGGCCTTCGCACTGTCAGTGCTCGGGCCCTAATAATTAAAGCTGCAAGCAGCGTTATGAGGGCCCTCGCACCCCCGGCGCGTCGAGCCACGCCCAACACCTAAAACCAGCACCTCCGATCTCATGTCACATTGATGGAATTCATGCATTTAACCACCAGCTAACATTTCAACTCATTCATTCATGATTTGTTAGTCGTTCCACTAGGTGGCGCTCTAACCCTTATGCACAAATGGCATAACAAACATTTCCGAGCTCGAGTCTCATCACGCCTATGAGCTTTGGGAGAGATTGGACATTGTGTTTTTGAGTGACAGCAGATTACTGCTTTTTGGCGAGTGATTCAAACTCTAAGTGCCACCATAACCACCCCGTTTCACTGAACGTAAAAAGCTTCGCAATTTAACATCACAAAGGTCTTTAGATTCCACACACTGGAGATTGGTTCAATATGATGAAATCCCTTGGAGGAGTTCGTCAAAGAACGGTGCCTGGAAAGAGGGGAAAATGTTGCCAAAATTGCACATTAATTTTAAAATGGCTGACTTCCTGTTGGATTTTGGATATTGCTCCAAGAGACTTTTTTGTACATCTTGATATCTCCTATAAGCTTACCAGGTTTCAGACTCATACATAAAACACAGAGCTGGGGCTGTGGTTTTGAAATTTTGTAGGGGGCGCTGTGGAGCCATTTCGCGCTATTCAATATAAATGATCACATGACAACAAAGCCTTCATCCATTTGGAGGGGTGTGCTAAATTTAAAGCCTCTATATACTATCCAAGCCCCTCAAAAGCCACTTCATCTTTCATGGTGGACCGCGTTGCCACCAGGGTGCGCCGTTCAGTTTAAAGTCACAATTTTTGCACTGAAGCATCACGAGGGACTGATGGTGATATTCACCGCTTTTGAGGTGGCCACGATGAACCTGTGAAAATCAGTACAACAAAATTAAAGCCATGACATTTCCTGTTGCCACTAGGTGGCGCTGTACGTATTCCCGACAATGGGCACATCAATCTGTTCAGGGCGGGTCTGACATCATGCCTGTAAAGTCTGGTACTGAACAGACTGGATTTCATTGAGTTATACTAATTTGTTTCTTCATGGCGTGACATCAAAGTTCGCCATGCTGCTGGGGTCACACCCTTTTGCGAAAACTCACAGTTTTCACTGTAACCCAAGACCAACTCCTTAAGGCTTTCCTGGAGAAATTTGAGGCTGCAGGTGTCACCCATCACTATACTGTACCCCAAAGTGTAAAACATGACATTTCCTGTTCCCACTAGGTGGCGCTGTCCCTGGTGTCAAATATGGCAGTTGAAATATGTTCAGGGGTGGAGCCTTATCATATGTGTTCACTTTGGTCAAGGTCAGAAAATGTATGACAAAATGAGAGGCAATAAGATTTTCATGGCGAGTCATCGAAATTCGCCATGGCGCCACGGCCTCATAGTGTTGTGAAAACTCAAAAGCTCCGCAATTTAACATGGCCCAGGTGTGTAGTTGACACTGACCAAAGATGAAGCTTATACAACCAAATCCCAAGGAGGAGTTCGCAAAAGTTCGAGGCATGGAAATGGCAAAATTAGAGCCAAAATGTCACCTTCTCTTCCAAATGGCGGACTTCCTGTTGGGTTTGCATCAATGGGCCCACAGACTTTTTTGTTCGACTCGGCATGATACACATGTGTGCCAAATTTCATACATGTAGCTGAAACGATATGGTCGTAGGGCTGCATTTAACAAGGCATAGGTGGCGCTGTAGAGCCATTTCCCAGTGCTCATATGTAAAACCATTAAAATACAAAATTTTTCACCAGACCTGGCATGTGTGCAAAATTTCATGAGTTTTTGAGCATGTTTAGGCCCTCAAAAAGGCCCTTGTTTCGCCTGAATAATAATAATAATAATTAAAGCTGCAAGCAGCGTTATGAGGGCCCTCGCACCCCCGGCGTGTCGAGCCATGCCCAACACCTGAAACCAGCACGTCCGATCTGATGTCACATTGATGGAATTCATGCATTTAACCACCAGCTAACATTTCAACTCATTCATTCATGATTAGTTAGTCGTCCCACTAGGTGGCGCTCTAACCATTATAGACAAAGGGCATAACAAACATTTCCGAGCTCGAGTCTCATCACGCCTGCGACCTTTGGGAGAGATTGGACTTTGTGTCTTTGAGTGACAGCATATTACTGCTTTTTGGCGAGTGATTGAAACTCCACGTGCCGCCATGACCACCCCGTTTCCTTGAACGTAAAAAGCTTCGCAATTTAACATCACAAAGGTCTTTAGATTCCACACACTGGAGAATGGTTCAATATGATGAAATCCCTTGGAGGAGTTCGTCAAAGTATGAAGCCTGAAAAGAGGGGAAAATGTCGCCAAAATTACACATTAATTTTAAAATGGCTGACTTCCTGTTGGATTTGGGATATTGCTCCAAGAGACTTTTTTGTACATCTTGATATCTCCTATAAGCCTACCAGGTTTCAGATTCATACATAAAACACAGAGCTGGGGCTGTGGTTTTGAAATTTTGTAGGGGGCGCTGTGGAGCCATTTTGGGATATTCAATGAAAATGATCACATAACAACAAAGCCTACATCCATTTGGAGGTGTGTGCCAAATTTCAAGCCTCTATAAACTTTCCAAGTCCCTCAAAAGCCACTTCATCTTTCATGGTGAACCGCGTTGCCACCAGGGTGCGCCGTTCAGTTTAAAGTCACAATTTTTGCACTGAAGCATCACGAGGGACTGATGGTGATATTCACCGCTTTTGAGGTGGCCACGATGAACCTGTGAAAATCAGTACAACAAAATTAAAGCCATGACATTTCCTGTTGCCACTAGGTGGCGCTATCCGTATTTCCGACAATGGGCACATCAATCTGTTCAGGGCGCGTCTGACATCATGCCTGTAAAGTCTGGTACTGATCAGACTGGATTTCATTGAGTTATACTAATTTGTTTCTTCATGGCGTGACATCAAAGTTCGCCATGCTGCTGGGGTCACACCCTTTCGCGAAAAGTCACAGTTTTCACTGTAACCCAAGACCAACTCCTTAAGGCTTTCCTGGAGAAATTTGAGGCTGCAGATGTCACCCATCACTATACTGTACCCCAAAGTGTAAAACATGACATTTCCTGTTCCCACTAGGTGGCGCTGTCCTTGATGTCAAATATGGCAGTTGAAATATGTTCAGGGGTGGAGCCTTATCATATGTGTTCACTTTGGTCAAGGTCAGAAAATGTATGACAAAATGAGAGGCAATAAGATTTTCATGGCGAGTCATCGAAATTCGCCATGGCGCCACGGCCTCATAGTATTGTGAAAACTCAAAAGCTCCGCAATTTAACATGGCACAAGGGTGTAGTTGACACTGACCAAATATGAAGGTTATGAAATCAAACCCCAAGGAGGAGTTCGCAAAAGTTCGAGGCATGGAAATGGCAAAATTAGAGCCAAAATGTCACCTTCTCTTCCAAATGGCGGACTTCCTGTTGGGTTTGCGTCAATGGGCCCACAGACTTTTTTGTTCGTCTTGGAATGATACACATGTGTGCCAAATTTCATACATGTAGCTCAAACGATGTGGTCGTAGGGCTGCATTTAACAAGGCATAGGTGGCGCTGTAGAGCCATTTCCCAGTGCTCATATGTAAAACCATTAAAATACAAAATTTTTCACCAGACCTGGCATGTGTGCAAAATTTCATGAGTTTTTGAGCATGTTTAGGCCCTCAAAAAGGCCCTTGTTTTGCCTGAATAATAATAATAATAATAATAATAATAATAATAATAATAATAAGAAACGGAGCAGATACAATAGGGCCTTCGCACTCTCGGTGCTCGGGCCCTAATTAAAGCTGCAAGCAGCGTTATGAGGGCCCTCGCACCCCGGCGTGTCGAGCCACGCCCAACACCTAAAACCAGCACGTCCGATGTGATGTCACATTGATGGAATTCATGCATTTAACCACCAGCTAACATTTCATCTCATTGAACCATGATTATAGTCGTCCCAATAGGTGGCGCTCTAACTATTACCGACAAATGGCATACCAAACATTTCCGAGCTCGAGTCTCATCACACCTGGGACGTTTGGGAGAGATTGGACATTGTGTTTTTGAGTGACAGCAGATTATTGCTTTTTGGAGAGTGATTGAAACTCTAAGTGCCGCCATAACCATCCCGTTTCCCTGAACGTAAAAAGCTTCGCAATTTAACATCACAAAGGTCTTTAGATTCCACAAGCTGAAGAATAGTGCAATCTGATGAAATCCCTTGGAGGAGTTCGTCAAAGAACGATGCCTGAAAAGAGGGGAAAATGTTGCCAAAATTACACATTAATTTTAAAATGGCTGACTTCCTGTTGGATTTGGGATATTGCTTCAAGAGACTTTTTTGTACATCTTGATATCTCCTATAAGCTTACCAGGTTTCAGACTCATACATAAAACACAGAGCAGGGGCTGTGATTTTGAAATTTTGTAGGGGGCGCTGTGGCGCCATTTTGGGATATTCAATGAAAATGATCACATAACAACAAAGCCTTCGTCACATTGGAGGTGTGTGCCAAATTCCAAGCCTCTATATTCTTTCCAAGCCCCTCAAAAGCCACTTCATCTTTCATGGTGAACCGCGTTGCCACCAGGGTGCGCCGTTCAGTTTAAAGTCACAATTTTTGCACTGAAGCATCACGAGGGACTGATGTTGATATTCACCGCTTTTGAGGTGGCCACGATGAACCTGTGAAAATCAGTACAACAAAATTAAAGCCATGACATTTCCTGTTGCCACTAGGTGGCGCTGTCCGTATTCCCGACAATGGGCACATCAATCTGTTCAGGGTGGGTCTGACATCATGCCTGTAAAGTCTGGTACTGAACAGACTGGATTTCATTGAGTTATACTAATTTGTTTCTTCATGGCGTGACATCAAAGTTCGCCATGCTGCTGGGGTCACACCCTTTTGCGAAAAGTCACAGTTTTCACTGTAACCCAAGACCAACTCCTTAAGGCTTTCCTGGAGAAATTTGAGGCTGCAGGTGTCACCCATCACAATACTGTACCCCAAAGTGTAAAACATGACATTTCCTGTTCCCACTAGGTGGCGCTGTCCTTGATGTCAAATATGGCAGTTGAAATATGTTCAGGGGTGGAGTCTTATCATATGTGTTCACTTTGGTCAAGGTCAGAAAATGTATGACAAAATGAGAGGCAATAAGATTTTCATGGCGAGTCATCGAAATTCGCCATGGCGCCACGGCGTCACCGTATTGTGAAAACTCAAAAGCTCCGCAATTTAACATGGCACAAGGGTGTAGTTGACACTGACCAAATATGAAGGTTATGAAATGAAACCCCAAGGAGGAGTTCGCAAAAGTTCGAGGCATGGAAATGGCAAAATTAGAGCCAAAATGTCACCTTCTCTTCCAAATGGCGGACTTCCTGTTGGGTTTGCGTCAATGGGCCCACTGACTTTTTTGTTCGTCTTGGAATGATACACATGTGTGCCAAATTTCATACATGTAGCTCAAACCGTGTGGTCGTAGGGCTGCATTTAACAAGGCATAGGTGGCGCTCTAGAGCCATTTCCCAGTGCTCATATGTAAAACCATTAAAATACAAAATTTTTCACCAGACCTGGCATGTGTGCAAAATTTCATGAGTTTTTGAGCATGTTTAGGCCCTCAAAAAGGCCCTTGTTTCGCCTGAATAATAATAATAATAATAATAATTAAAGCTGCAAGCAGCGTTATGAGGGCCCTCGCACCCCCGGCGCGTCGAGCCACGCCCAACACCTAAAACCAGCACGTCCGATCTGATGTCACATTGATGGAATTCATGCATTTAACCACCAGCTAACATTTCAACTCATTCATTCATGATTAGTTAGTCGTTCCACTAGGTGGCGCTCTAACCATTATGTACAAATGGCATAACAAACATTTCCGAGCTCGAGTCTCATCACACCTGAGACGTTTGGGAGAGATTGGACATTGTGTTTTTGAGTGACAGCAGATTACTGCTTTTTGGCGAGTGATTCAAACTCTAAGTGCCGCCATAACCACCCCGTTTCCCTGGACGTAAAAAGCTTCGCAATTTAACATCACAAAGGTCTTTAGATTCCACACACTGGAGATTGGTTCAATATGATGAAATCCCTTGGAGGAGTTCGTCAAAGAACGGTGCCTGGAAAGAGGGGAAAATGTCACAAAAATTACACATTAATTTTAAAATGGCTGACTTCCTGTTAGATTTGGGATATTGCTCCAAGAGACTTTTTTGTACATCTTGATATCTCCTATAAGCTTACCAGGTTTCAGACTCATACATAAAACACAGAGCTGGGGCTGATGTTTTGAAATTTTGTAGGGGGCGCTGTGGAGCCATTTTGCGCTATTCAATGAAAATGATCACATAACAACAAAGCCTTAAGCACAATGGAGGTGTGTGCCAAATTTCAAGCCTCTATAAACTTTCCAAGCCCCTCAAAAGCCACTTCATTTTTCACGGTGAACAGCGTTGCCACCAGGGTGCGCCGTTCAGTTTAAAGTCACAATTTTTGCACTAAAGCATCATCAAGGACTGATGGTGATATTCACCGCTTTTGAGGTGGCCACTATGAACCTGTGAAAATCAGTACAACAAAGTGTAAGACATGACATTTCCTGTTCCCACTAGGTGGCGCTCTTCATATTCCTGACAATGGGCACATCAATCTGTTCAGGGCGGGTGTGACATCATGCCTGTAAAGTCTGGTACTAATCAGACTGGATTTCATGGAGTTATACTAATTTGTTTCTTCATGGCAAGATATCAAAGTTCGCCATGCTGCTGAGGTCACACCCTTTCGTGAAAAGCCACAGTTTTCACTGTACCCCAAGACCAACTCCTTAAGGCTTTCCTGGAGAAATTTGAGGCTGCAGATGTCACCCATCACTATACTGTACCCCAAAGTGTAAAACATGACATTTCCTGTTCCCACTAGGTGGCGCTGTCCTTGATGTCAAATATGGCAGTTGAAATATGTTCAGGGGTGGAGCCTTATCATATGTGTTCACTTTGGTCAAGGTCAGAAAATGTATGACAAAATGAGAGGCAATAAGATTTTCATGGCGAGTCATCGAAATTCGCCGTGGCGCCACGGCCTCATGGTATTGTGAAAACTCAAAAGCTCCGCAATTTAACATGGCACAAGGGTGTAGTTGGCACTGACCAAATATGAAGGTTATGAAATCAAACCCCAAGGAGGAGTTCGTTAAAGTTCGAGGCATGGAAACGGTAAAATCAGAGCCAAAATGTCACCTTCAATCCAAAATGGCGGACTTCCTGTTGGGTTTAGGACATTGCCATAATAGACTTTTTTGTTCGACTCTGAACGTTATATAGGTGTACCGACTTTCAAACATGTAGGTCATACCCATACCGGGGGCTCGCGTTTTTCATTTTTCTAGGTGGCGCTACTGAGCTAATTTTCCCTGGCCATGTCTGAGAACATTAAAATACGTAAATTTTCACCAGACCTGACGCGTGTGCAAAATTTCATGAGTTTTCGAGCATGTTTAGGCCCTCAAAAGGCCAATTCATTTGCCGAAATAATAATAATAATAATAATAATAATAAACAGAGCAATTACAATAGGGCCTTCGCACTGTCAGTGCTCGGGCCCTAATAAACAGAGCAATTACAATAGGGCCTTCGCACTGTCAGTGCTCGGGCCCTAATAATAAACAGAGCAATTACAATAGGGCCTTCGCACTGTCAGTGCTCGGGCCCTAATAAGAAACGGAGCAGATACAATAGGGCCTTCGCACAGTCAGTGCTCGGGCCCTAATAATAATAAGAAACGGAGCAGATACAATAGGGCCTTCGCACTCTCGGTGCTCGGGCCCTAATAATAATAATAATAATAATTAAAGCTGCAAGCAGCGTTATGAGGGCCCTCGCACCCCCGGCACGTCGAGCCACTGCCAACACCTCAAACCGGCACGTCCGATGTGATGTCACATTGATGGATTTCATGCTTTTAATCACCAGCTAACATTTCATCTTATTCAACCAGGATTATAGTCATGCCACTAGGTGGCGCTCTAACCATTATTGACAAATAGCATAACAAACATTTCCAAGCTCGAGTCTCATCACACCTGCGACCTTTGGGAGAGATTGGACATTGTGTTTTTTAGTGACAGCAGATTACTGCTTTTTGCGAGTGATTGAAACTCTACGTGCCGCCATGACCACCCCGTTTCCCTGAACGGAAAAATCTTCGCAATTTAACATCACAAAGGTCTTTAGATTGTACACACTGAAGAATGCTTCAATATGATGAAATCCCTTGGAGGAGTTCGTCAAAGTATGAGGCCTGAAAAGGGGGGAAAATGTCATCAAAATTACACATTAATTTTATAATGGCTGACTTCCTGTTGGATTTGGGATATTGCTCCAAGAGACTTTTTTGTACATCTTGATATCTTACACAAGCTTACCAAGTGTCAGACTCATAGATGAAACACAGAGCAGGGGCTGATGTTTTGAAATATTGTAGGGGGCGCTGTGGAGCCATTTTGCGCTATTCAAGGAAAATGGTTACATAACAACAATGCCTTCATCCATTTGGAGGTGTGTGCCAAATTTCAAGCCTCTATATACTTTCCAAGCCCCTCAAAAGCCACTTCATCTTTCATGATGAACCGCGTTGCCACCAGGGTGCGCCGTTCAGTTTAAAGTCACAATTTTTGCACTGAAGCATCACGAGGGACTGATGGTGATATTCACCGCTTTTGAGGTGGCCACGATCAACCTGTGAAAATCAGTACAACAAAGTTAAAGCCATGACATTTCCTGTTGCCACTAGGTGGCGCTGTCCGTATTTCCGACAATGGGCACATCAATCTGTTCAGGGCGCGTCTGACATCATGCCTGTAAAGTCTGGTACTGATCAGACTGGATTTCATTGAGTTATACTAATTTGTTTCTTCATGGCGTGACATCAAAGTTCGCCATGCTGCTGGGGTCACACCCTTTCGCGAAAACTCACAGTTTTCACTGTAACCCAAGACCAACTCCTTAAGGCTTTCCTGGAGAAATTTGAGGCTGCAGATGTCACCCATCACTATACTGTACCCCAAAGTGTAAAACATAACATTTCCTGTTCCCACTAGGTGGCGCTGTCCTTGAGGTCAAATATGGCAGTTGAAATATGTTCAGGGGTGGAGCCTTATCATATGTGTTCACTTTGGTCAAGGTCAGAAAATGTATGACAAAATGAGAGGCAATAAGATTTTCATGGCGAGTCATCGAAATTCGCCATGGCGCCACGGCCTCATAGTATTGTGAAAACTCAAAAGCTCCGCAATTTAACATGGCACAAGGGTGTAGTTGACACTGTCCAAATTTGAAGTTTATAGGACCAAATCCCAAGGAGGAGTTCGTTAAAGTTCGAGGCATGGAAATGGCAAAATTAGAGCCAAAATGTCACCTTCTCTTCCAAATGGCGGACTTCCTGTTGGGTTTGCGTCAATGGGCCCCCAGACTTTTTTGTTCGTCTTGGCATGATACACATGTGTGCCAAATTTCATACATGTAGCTCAAACGATGTGGTCGTAGGGCTGCATTTAACAAGGCATAGGTGGCGCTGTAGAGCCATTTCCCAGTGTTCATATGTAAAACCATTAAAATACAAAATTTTTCACCAAACCTGGCATGTGTGCAAAATTTCATGAGTTTTTGAGCATGTTTAGGCCCTCAAAAAGGCCCTTGTTTTGCCTGAATAATAATAATAATAATTAAAGCTGCAAGCAGCGTTATGAGGGCCCTCGCACCCCCGGCGTGTCGAGCCATGCCCAACACCTGAAACCACCACGTCCGATCTGATGTCACATTGATGGAATTCATGCATTTAACCACCAGCTAACATTTCATCTCATTGAACCGTGAGTATAGTCATCCCACTAGGTGGCGCTCTAACCATTATAGACAAAGGGCATAACAAACATTTCCGAGCTCGAGTCTCATCACGCCTGCGACCTTTGGGAGAGATTGGACTTTGTGTCTTTGAGTGACAGCATATTACTGCTTTTTGGCGAGTGATTGAAACTCCACGTGCCGCCATGACCACCCCGTTTCCTTGAACGTAAAAAGCTTCGCAATTTAACATCACAAAGGTCTTTAGATTCCACAAACTTCAGATCGGTCCAATCTGATGAAATCCCTTGGAGGAGTTCGTCAAAGTATGAAGCCTGAAAAGAGGGGAAAATGTCGCCAAAATTACACATTAATTTTAAAATGGCTGACTTCCTGTTGGATTTGGGATATTGCTCCAAGAGACTTTTTTGTACATCTTGATATTTTCCATAAGCTTACCAGGTTTCAGACTCATAGATAAAACACAGAGCAAGGGCTGATGTTTTGAAATATTGTAGGGGGCGCTGTGGAGCAATTTCGCGCTATTCAATTAAAATGATCACATGACAACAAAGCCTTCATCACATTGGAGGTGTGTGCCAAATTTCAAGCCTCTATAAACTTTCCAAGCCCCTCAAAAGCCACTTCATCTTTCATGGTGAACAGCGTTGCCACCAGGGTGCGCCGTTCAGTATAAAGTCACAATATTCGCACTGCAGCATCATGAAGGACTGACGGTGATATTCACCGCTTTTGAGGTGTCCACAATGAACCTGTGAAAATCAGTACAACAAAGTGTAAGACATGACATTTCCTGTTGCCACTAGGTGGCGCTGTCCGTATTTCCGACAATGGGCACATCAATCTGTTCAGGGCGGGTCTGACATCATGCCTGTAAAGTCTGGTACTGATCAGACTGGATTTCATTGAGTTATACTAATTTGTTTCTTCATGGCGTGACATCAAAGTTCGCCATGCTGCTGGGGTCACACCCTTTTGCGAAAACTCACAGTTTTCACTGTAACCCAAGACCAACTCCTTAAGGCTTTCCTGGAGAAATTTGAGGCTGCAGATGTCACCCATCACTATACTGTACCCCAAAGTGTAAAACATGACATTTCCTGTTCCCACTAGGTGGCGCTGTCCTTGATGTCAAATATGGCAGTTGAAATATGTTCAGGGGTGGAGCCTTATCATATGTGTGCTCTTTGGTCCAGATCGGAACATGTATGACAGAATGAGAGGCAATAAGATTTTCATGGCGAGTCATCGAAATTCGCCATGGCGCCACGGCCTCATAGTATTGTGAAAACTCAAAAGCTCCGCAATTTAACATGGCACAAGGGTGTAGTTGACACTGTCCAAATTTGAAGTTTATAGGACCAAATCCCAAGGAGGAGTTCGTTAAAGTACAAGGCATGGAAACGGTAAAATCAGACCCAAAATGTCACCTTCAATCCAAAATGGCGGACTTCCTGTTGGGTTTAGGACATTGCCATAATAGACTTTTTTGTTCGACTCTGAACGTTATATAGGTGTACCGACTTTCAAATGTGTAGGTCATACCCATACCGGGGGCTCGCGTTTTTCATTTTTCTAGGTGGCGCTACTGAGCTAATTTTCCCTGGCCATGTCTGGGAACATTAAAATACGTAAATTTTCACCAGACCTGACGCGTGTGCAAAATTTCATGAGTTTTCGAGCATGTTTAGGCCCTCAAACGGCCAATTCATTTGCCGGAATAATAATAATAATAATTAAAGCTGCAAGCAGCGTTATGAGGGCCCTCGCACCCCCGGCGCGTCGACCCACGCCCAACACCTAAAACCAGCACGTCCGATCGATGTCACATTGATGGAATTCATGCATTTAACCACCAGCTAACATTTCAACTCATTCATTCATGATTAGCTAGTCGTTCCACTAGGTGGCACTCTAACCATTATGTACAAATGGCATAACAAACATTTCCGAACTCGAGTCTCATTATGCCTGCGACCTTTGGGTGAGATTGGACATTGTGTTTTTGAGTAACAGCAGATTACTGCGTTTTGGCGAGTGATTGAGAGTCTACGTGCCGCCATAACCACCCCGTTTCCCTGAACGTAAAAAGCTTCGCAATTTAACAACACAAAGGTCTTTGGATTCCACAAACTGAAGAATAGTGCAATATGATGAAATCCCTTGGAGGAGTTCGTCAAAGAACGATGCCTGAAAAGAGGGGAAAATGTTGCCAAAATTGCACATTAATTTTAAAATGGCTGACTTCCTGTTGGATTTGGCATATTGCTCCAAGAGACTTTTTTGTACATTTTGATATCTCCTATAAGCCTACCAGGTTTCAGATTCATACATAAAACACAGAGCTGGGGCTGTGGTTTTGAAAATTTGTAGGGGGCGCTGTGGAGCCATTTTGGGATATTCAATGAAAATGATCACATAACAACAAAGCCTTCGTCACATTGGAGGTGTGTGCCAAATTTCAAGCCTCTATAAACTTGCCAAGACCCTCAAAAGCCACTTCATCTTTCATCGTGAACAGCGTTGCCACCAGGGTGCGCCGTTCAGTTTAAAGTCACAATTTTTGCACTGAAGCATCACGAGGGACTGATGGTGATATTCACCGCTTTTGAGGTGGCCACGATGAACCTGTGAAAATCAGTACAACAAAATTAAAGCCATGACATTTCCTGTTGCCACTAGGTGGCGCTGTCCGTATTTCCGACAATGGGCACATCAATCTGTTCAGGGCGGGTCTGACATCATGCCTGTAAAGTCTGGTACTGATCAGACTGGATTTCATTGAGTTATACTAATTTGTTTCTTCATGGCGTGACATCAAAGTTCGTCATGCCGCTGGGGTCACACCCTTTTGCGAAAACTCACAGTTTTCACTGTAACCCAAGACCAACTCCTTAAGGCTTTCCTGGAGAAATTTGAGGCTGCAGATGTCACCCATCACTATACTGTACCCCAAAGTGTAAAACATGACATTTCCTGTTCCCACTAGGTGGCGCTGTCCCTGGTGTCAAATATGGCAGTTGAAATATGTTCAGGGGTGGAGCCTTATCATATGTGTTCACTTTGGTCAAGGTCAGAAAATGTATGACAAAATGAGAGGCAATAAGATTTTCATGGCGAGTCATCGAAATTCGCCGTGGCGCCACGGCCTCATAGTATTGTGAAAACTCAAAAGCTCCGCAATTTAACATGGCCCAGGTGTGTAGTTGACACTGACCAAAGATGAAGCTTATACGACCAAATCCCAAGGAGGAGTTCGAAAAAGTTCGAGGCATGGAAACGGCAAAATTAGAGCCAAAATGTCACCTTCACGTCCAAATGGCGGACTTCCTGTTGGGTTTGCGTCAATGGGCCCACAGACTTTTTTGTTCGTCTTGGCATGATACACATGTGTGCCAAATTTCATACATGTAGCCCAAACGATGTGGTCGTAGGGCTGCATTTTACAAGGCATAGGTGGCGCTGTAGAGCCATTTCCCAGTGCTCATATGTAAAACCATTAAAATACAAAATTTTTCACCAGACCTGGCATGTGTGCAAAATTTCATGAGTTTTTGAGCATGTTTAGGCCCTCAAAAAGGCCCTTGTTTGGGGTGAATAATAATAATAATTAAAGCTGCAAGCAGCGTTATGAGGGCCCTCGCACCCCCGGCGTGTCGAGCCATGCCCAACACCTGAAACCAGCATGTCCGATCTGATGTCACATTGATGGAATTCATGCATTTAACCACCAGTTAACATTTCATTTGGTTCAACCATGAGTATAGTCGTCCCACTAGGTGGCTCTCTAACCATTATAGACAAAGGGCATAACAAACATTTCCGAGCTCGAGTCTCATCACGCCTGTGACCTTTGGGAGAGATTGGACTTTGTGTCTTTGAGTGACAGCATATTACTGCTTTTTGGCGAGTGATTGAAACTCCACGTGCCGCCATGACCACCCCGTTTCCTTGAACGTAAAAAGCTTCGCAATTTAACATCACAAAGGTCTTTAGATTCCACACACTGGAGAATGGTTCAATATGATGAAATCCCTTGGAGGAGTTCGTCAAAGTATGAAGCCTGAAAAGAGGGGAAAATGTTGCCAAAATTACACATTAATTTTAAAATGGCTGACTTCCTGTTGGATTTGGGATATTGCTCCAAGAGACTTTTTTGTACATCTTGATATCTCCTATAAGCCTACCAGGTTTCAGATTCATACATAAAACACAGAGCAGGGGCTGTGGTTTTGAAATTTTGTAGGGGGCGCTGTGGAGCAATTTCGCGCTATTCAATGAAAATGATCACATGCCAACAAAGCCTTCATCCATTTGGAGGTGTGTGCCAAATTTCAAGCCTCTATAAACTTGCCAAGACCCTCAAAAGCCACTTCATCTTTCATGTTGAACAGCGTTGCCACCAGGGTGCGCCGTTCAGTTTAAACTCACAATTTTTGCACTGAAGCATCACGAGGGACTGATGGTGATATTCACCGCTTTTGAGGTGGCCAAGATGAACCTGTGAAAATCAGTACAACAAAATTAAAGCCATGACATTTCCTGTTGCCACTAGGTGGCGCTGTCCGTATTTCCGACAATGGGCACATCAATCTGTTCAGGGCGGGTCTGACATCATGCCTGTAAAGTCTGGTACTGATCAGACTGGATTTCATTGAGTTATACTAATTTGTTTCTTCATGGCGTGACATCAAAGTTCGCCATGCTGCTGGGGTCACACCCTTTCGCGAAAACTCACAGTTTTCACTGTTACCCAAGACCAACTCCTTAAGGCTTTCCTGGAGAAATTTGAGGCTGCAGATGTCACCCTTCACTATACTGTACCCCAAAGTGTAAAACATGACATTTCCTGTTCCCACTAGGTGGCGCTGTCCTTGAGGTCAAATATGGCAGTTGAAATATGTTCAGGGGTGGAGCCTTATCATATGTGTGCTCTTTGGTCCAGATTGGAACATGTATGACAGAATGAGAGGCAATAAGATTTTCATGGCGAGTCATCGAAATTCGCCATGGCGCCACGGCCTCATAGTATTGTGAAAACTCAAAAGCTCCGCAATTTAACATGGCACAAGGGTGTAGTTGACACTGTCCAAATTTGAAGCTTATACGACCAAATCCCAAGGAGGAGTTCGTTAAAGTACAAGGCATGGAAACGGTAAAATCAGAGCCAAAATGTCACCTTCAATCCAAAATGGCGGACTTCCTGTTGGGTTTGCGTCAATGGGCCCACAGACTTTTTTGTTCGTCTTGGCATGATACACATGTGTGCCAAATTTCATACATGTAGCTGAAACGATGTGGTCGTAGGGCTGCATTTAACAAGGCATAGGTGGCGCTCTAGAGCCATTTCCCAGTGCTCATATGTAAAACCATTAAAATACGTAAATTTTCACCAGACCTGACGCGTGCGCAAAATTTCCAGAGTTTTCGAGCATGTTTAGGCCCTCAAAAGGCCGATTCATTTGCCGAAATAATAATAATAATAATAATAAACAGAGCAATTACAATAGGGCCTTCGCACTGTCAGTGCTCGGGCCCTAATAATTAAAGCTGCAAGCAGCGTTATGAGGGCCCTCGCACCCCATCACGTCGAGCTACGCCCAACACCTACAACCAGCACGTCCGATCTGATGTCACATTGATGAAATTCATGCATTCAACCACCAGCTAACATTTCATCTCATTCAATCATGATTATAGTCGTCCCACTAGGTGGCGCTCTAACCATTACTGACAAATGGCATAACAAACATTTCCCAGCTCGAGTCTCATCACGCCTGCGACCTTTGGGACATATTGGACATTTTGATTTTGAGTGACAGCAGATTACTGCTTTTTGGCGAGTGACTGAAACTCCACGTGCCGCCATGACCACCCGTTTCCCTGAACGTAAAAACGTTCGCAATTTAACATCACAAAGGTCTTTAGATTCCACACACTGGAGATTGGTTCAATATAATGAAATCCCTTGGAGGAGTTCGTCAAAGAACGGTGCCTGGAAAGAGGGGAAGATGTTGCCAAAATTGCACATTCATTTTAAAATGGCTGACTTCCTGTTGGATTTGGGATATTGCACCAAGAGACTTTTTTGTACATCTTGATATCTCCTATAAGCTTACCAGGTTTCAGAATCATACATAGAACACAGAGCAGGGGCTGTGGTTTTGAAATTTTGTAGGGGGCGCTGTGGAGCCATTTCGCGCTATTCAATGAAAATGATCACATGCCAACAAAGCCTTCATCCATTTGGAGGTGTGTGCCAAATTTCAAGCCTCTATAAACTTGCCAAGACCCTCAAAAGCCACTTCATCTTTCATGGTGAACAGCGTTGCCACCAGGGTGCGCCGTTCAGTTTAAAGTCACAATTTTTGCACTGAAGCATCACGAGGGACTGATGGTGATATTCACCGCTTTTGAGGTGGCCACGATGAACCTGTGAAAATCAGTACAACAAAATTAAAGCCATGACATTTCCTGTTGCCACTAGGTGGCGCTGTCCGTATTCCCGACAATGGGCACATCAATCTGTTCAGGGCGGGTCTGACATCATGCCTGTAAAGTCTGGTACTGATCAGACTGGATTTCATTGAGTTATACTAATTTGTTTCTTCATGGCGTGACATCAAAGTTCGCCATGCTGCTGGGGTCACACCCTTTTGCGAAAAGTCACAGTTTTCACTGTAACCCAAGACCAACTCCTTAAGGCTTTCCTGGAGAAATTTGAGGCTGCAGATGTCACCCATCACTATACTGTACCCCAAAGTGTAAAACATGACATTTCCTGTTCCCACTAGGTGGCGCTGTCCTTGATGTCAAATATGGCAGTTGAAATATGTTCAGGGGTGGAGCCTTATCATATGTGTGCTCTTTGGTCCAGATCGGAACATGTATGACAGAATGAGAGGCAATAAGATTTTCATGGCGAGTCATCAAAATTCGCCATGGCGCCACGGCCTCATAGTATTGTGAAAACTCAAAAGCTCCGCAATTTAACATGGCACAAGGGTGTAGTTGACACTGTCCAAATTTGAAGTTTATAGGACCAAATCCCAAGGAGGAGTTCGTTAAAGTACAAGGCATGGAAACGGTAAAATCAGACCCAAAATGTCACCTTCAATCCAAAATGGCTGACTTCCTGTTGGGTTTAGGACATTGCCATAATAGACTTTTTTGTTCGACTCTGAACGTTATATAGGTGTACCAACTTTCAAACATGTAGGTCATACCCATACCGGGGGCTCGCGTTTTTCATTTTTCTAGGTGGCGCTACTGAGCTAATTTTCCCTGGCCATGTCTGAGAACATTAAAATACGTAAATTTTCACCAGACCTGACGCGTGTGCAAAATTTCATGAGTTTTCGAGCATGTTTAGGCCCTCAAACGGCCAATTCATTTGCCGAAATAATAATAATAATAATAATAATAATTAAAGCTGCAAGCAGCGTTATGAGGGCCCTCGCACCCCCGGCACGTTGAGCCACTGCCAACACCTCAAACCGGCACGTCCGATGTGATGTCACATTGATGGATTTCATGCTTTTAATCACCAGCTAACATTTCATCTTATTCAACCAGGATTATAGTCATGCCACTAGGTGGCGCTCTAACCATTATTGACAAATAGCATAACAAACATTTCCAAGCTCGAGTCTCATCACACCTGCGACCTTTGGGAGAGATTGGACATTGTGTTTTTTAGTGACAGCAGATTACTGCTTTTTGCGAGTGATTGAAACTCTACGTGCCGCCATGACCACCCCGTTTCCCTGAACGGAAAAAGCTTCGCAATTTAACATCACAAAGGTCTTTAGATTCTACACACTGAAGAATGCTTCAATATGATGAAATCCCTTGGAGGAGTTCGTCAAAGTATGAGGCCTGAAAAGGGGGGAAAATGTCATCAAAATTACACATTAATTTTAAAATGGCTGACTTCCTGTTGGATTTGGGATATTGCTCCAAGAGACTTTTTTGTACATCTTGATATCTTACACAAGCTTACTAAGTTTCAGACTCATAGATGAAACACAGAGCAGGGGCTGATGTTTTGAAATATTGTAGGGGGCGCTGTGGAGCCATTTTGCGCTATTCAAGGAAAATGGTTACATAACAACAATGCCTTCATCCATTTGGAGGTGTGTGCCAAATTTCAAGCCTCTATAAACTTTCCAAGCCCCTCAAAAGCCACTTCATCTTTCATGATGAACCGCGTTGCCACCAGGGTGCGGCGTTCAGTTTAAAGTCACAATTTTTGCACTGAAGCATCACGAGGGACTGATGGTGATATTCACCGCTTTTGAGGTGGCCACGATCAACCTGTGAAAATCAGTACAACAAAGTTAAAGCCATGACATTTCCTGTTGCCACTAGGTGGCGCTGTACGTATTTCCGACAATGGGCACATCAATCTGTTCAGGGTGGGTCTGACATCATGACTGTAAAGTCTGGTACTGATCAGACTGGATTTCATTGAGTTATACTAATTTGTTTCTTCATGGCGTGACATCAAAGTTCGCCATGCCGCTGAGGTCACACCCTTTGGCGAAAAGTCACAGTTTTCACTGTAACCCAAGACCAACTCCTTAAGGCTTTCCTGGAGAAATTTGAGGCTGCAGATGTCACCCATCACTATACTGTACCGCAAAGTGTAAAACATGACATTTCCTGTTCCCACTAGGTGGCGCTGTCCCTGGTGTCAAATATGGCAGTTGAAATATGTTCAGGGGTGGAGCCTTATCATATGTGTTCACTTTGGTCAAGGTCAGAAAATCTATGACAAAATGAGAGGCAATAAGATTTTCATGGCGAGTCATCGAAATTCGCCATGGCGCCACGGCCTCATAGTATTGTGAAAACTCAAAAGCTCCGCAATTTAACATGGCACAAGGGTGTAGTTGACACTGTCCAAATTTGAAGTTTATAGGACCAAATCCCAAGGAGGAGTTCGTTAAAGTACAAGGCATGGAAACGTTAAAATCAGACCCAAAATGTCACCTTCAATCCAAAATGGCGGACTTCCTGTTGGGTTTAGGATATTGCCATAATAGACTTTTTTGTTCGACTCTGAACGTTATAACGGTGTACCGACTTTCAAACTTGTAGGCCATACCCATACCGGGGGCTCGCGTTTTTCAATTTTCTAGGTGGCGCTACTGAGCTAATTTTCCCTGGCCATGTCTGACAACATTAAAATACGTAAATTTTCACCAGACCTGACGCGTGTGCAAAATTTCATGAGTTTTCGAGCATGTTTAGGCCCTCAAACGGCCAATTCATTTGCCGAAATAATAATAATAATAATAATAATAATAAACAGAGCAATTACAATAGGGCCTTCGCACTGTCAGTGCTCGGGCCCTAATAAACAGAGCAATTACAATAGGGCCTTCGCACTGTCAGTGCTCGGGCCCTAATAATAATAATAATAATAATAATAATAATAATAATAATAATAATAATAATAATAATAATAATTAAAGCTGCAAGCAGCGTTATGAGGGCCCTCGCACCCCATCGCGTCGAGCTACACCCAACACCTACAACCAGCACCTCCGATCTGATGTCACATTGATGGAATTCATGCATTCAACCACCAGCTAACATTTCATCTCATTGAACCATGATTATAGTCGTCCCACTAGGTGGCGCTCTAACCATTACTGACAAATGGCATAACAAACATTTCCGAGCTCGAGTCTCATCACACCTGCGACGTTTGGGAGAGATTGGATATTGTGTTTTTGAGTGACAGCAGATTACTGCTTTTTGGTGAGTGATTGAAACTCTAAGTGCCGCCATGACCACCCCGTTTCCCTGAACGTAAAAAGCTTCGCAATTTAACATCACAAAGGTCTTTAGATTCCACAAACTTCAGATCGGTCCAATCTGATGAAATCCCTTGGAGGAGTTCGTCAAAGTATGAAGCCTGAAAAGAGGGGAAAATGTCGCCAAAATTACACATTAATTTTAAAATGGCTGACTTCCTGTTGGATTTGGGATATTGCTCCAAGAGACTTTTTTGTACATATTGATATCTCCTATAAGCCTACCAGGTTTCAGATTCATACATAAAACACAGAGCTGGGGCTGTGGTTTTGAAATTTTGTAGGGGGCGCTGTGGAGCCATTTTGGGATATTCAATGAAAATTATCACATGACAACAAAGCCTTCGTCACATTGGAGGTGTGTGCCAAATTTCAAGCCTCTATACACTTGCCAAGACCCTCAAAAGCCACTTCATCTTTCATGGTGAACAGCGTTGCCACCAGGGTGCGCCGTTCAGTTTAAAGTCACAATTTTTGCACTGAAGCATCACGAGGGACTGATGTTGATATTCACCGCTTTTCAGGTGGCCACGATGAACCTGTGAAAATCAGTACAACAAAATGAAAGCCATGACATTTCCTGTTCCCACTAGGTGGCGCTGTCCGTATTTCCGACAATGGGCACATCAATCTGTTCAGGGCGGGTCTGACATCATGCCTGTAAAGTCTGGTACTGATCAGACTGGATTTCATTGAGTTAGACTAATTTGTTTCTTCATGGCGTGACATCAAAGTTCGCCATGCTGCTGGGGTCACACCCTTTCGCGAAAACTCACAGTTTTCACTGTAACCCAAGACCAACTCCTTAAGGCTTTCCTGGAGAAATTTGAGGCTGCAGATGTCACCCATCACTATACTGTACCCCAAAGTGTAAAACATGACATTTCCTGTTCCCACTAGGTGGCGCTGTCCCTGGTGTCAAATATGGCAGTTGAAATATGTTCAGGGGTGGAGCCTTATCATATGTGTGCTCTTTGGTCAAGGTCAGAAAATGTATGACAAAATGAGAGGCAATAAGATTTTCATGGCGAGTCATCGAAATTCGCCATGGCGCCACGGCCTCATAGTATTGTGAAAACTCAAAAGCTCCGCAATTTAACATGGCACAAGGGTGTAGTTGACACTGACCAAATATGAAGGTTATGAAATCAAACCCCAAGGAGGAGTTCGTCAAAGTTCGAGGCATGGAAATGGTAAAATCAGAGCCAAAATGTCACCTTCAATCCAAAATGGCGGACTTCCTGTTGGGTTTAGGATATTGCCATAATAGACTTTTTTGTTCGACTCTGAACATTATATAGGTGTACCGACTTTCAAACATGTAGGTCATACCCATACCGGGGGCTCGCGTTTTTCATTTTTCTAGGTGGCGCTACTGAGCTAATTTTCCCTGGCCATGTCTGAGAACATTAAAATACGTAAATTTTCACCAGACCTGACGCGTGTGCAAAATTTCATGAGTTTTCGAGCATGTTTAGGCCCTCAAACGGCCAATTCATTTGCCGAAATAATAATAATAATAATAATTAAAGCTGCAAGCAGCGTTATGAGGGCCCTCGCACCCCCGGCGCGTCGAGCCACGCCC
This sequence comes from Rhamphochromis sp. 'chilingali', assembly GCF_963969265.1. Lineage (NCBI taxonomy): Eukaryota > Metazoa > Chordata > Actinopteri > Cichliformes > Cichlidae > Rhamphochromis > Rhamphochromis sp. 'chilingali'. The sequence goes on along the minus strand of NC_137935.1, from coordinate 24,454,429 downwards.
AACACCTAAAACCAGCACGTCCGATCTGATGTCACATTGATGGAATTCATGCATTTAACCACCAGCTAACATTTCAACTCATTCATTCATGATTAGTTAGTCGTTCCACTAGGTGGCGCTCTAACCATTATGTACAAATGGCATAACAAACATTTCCGAGCTCGAGTCTCATCACACCTGAGACGTTTGGGAGAGATTGGACATTGTGTTTTTGAGTGACAGCAGATTACTGCTTTTTGGCGAGTGATTCAAACTCTAAGTTCCGCCATAACCACCCCGTTTCCCTGGACGTAAAAAGCTTCGCAATTTAACATCACAAAGGTCTTTAGATTCCACACACTGGAGATTGGTTCAATATGATGAAATCCCTTGGAGGAGTTCGTCAAAGAACGGTGCCTGGAAAGAGGGGAAAATGTCACAAAAATTACACATTAATTTTAAAATGGCTGACTTCCTGTTAGATTTGGGATATTGCTCCAAGAGACTTTTTTGTACATCTTGATATCTCCTATAAGCTTACCAGGTTTCAGACTCATACATAAAACACAGAGCTGGGGCTGATGTTTTGAAATATTGTAGGGGGCGCTGTGGAGCCATTTTGCGCTATTCAATGAAAATGATCACATAACAACAAAGCCTTAAGCACAATGGAGGTGTGTGCCAAATTTCAAGCCTCTATAAACTTTCCAAGCCCCTCAAAAGCCACTTCATTTTTCACGGTGAACAGCGTTGCCACCAGGGTGCGCCGTTCAGTTTAAAGTCACAATTTTTGCACTAAAGCATCATCAAGGACTGATGGTGATATTCACCGCTTTTGAGGTGGCCACTATGAACCTGTGAAAATCAGTACAACAAAGTGTAAGACATGACATTTCCTGTTCCCACTAGGTGGCGCTCTTCATATTCCTGACAATGGGCACATCAATCTGTTCAGGGCGGGTGTGACATCATGCCTGTAAAGTCTGGTACTAATCAGACTGGATTTCATGGAGTTATACTAATTTGTTTCTTCATGGCAAGATATCAAAGTTCGCCATGCTGCTGAGGTCACACCCTTTCGTGAAAAGCCACAGTTTTCACTGTACCCCAAGACCAACTCCTTAAGGCTTTCCTGGAGAAATTTGAGGCTGCAGATGTCACCCATCACTATACTGTACCCCAAAGTGTAAAACATGACATTTCCTGTTCCCACTAGGTGGCGCTGTCCTTGATGTCAAATATGGCACTTGAAATATGTTCAGGGGTGGAGCCTTATCATATGTGTTCACTTTGGTCAAGGTCAGAAAATGTATGACAAAATGAGAGGCAATAAGATTTTCATGGCGAGTCATCGAAATTCGCCGTGGCGCCACGGCCTCATGGTATTGTGAAAACTCAAAAGCTCCGCAATTTAACATGGCACAAGGGTGTAGTTGGCACTGACCAAATATGAAGGTTATGAAATCAAACCCCAAGGAGGAGTTCGTTAAAGTTCGAGGCATGGAAACGGTAAAATCAGAGCCAAAATGTCACCTTCAATCCAAAATGGCGGACTTCCTGTTGGGTTTAGGACATTGCCATAATAGACTTTTTTGTTCGACTCTGAACGTTATATAGGTGTACCGACTTTCAAACATGTAGGTCATACCCATACCGGGGGCTCGCGTTTTTCATTTTTCTAGGTGGCGCTACTGAGCTAATTTTCCCTGGCCATGTCTGAGAACATTAAAATACGTAAATTTTCACCAGACCTGACGCGTGTGCAAAATTTCATGAGTTTTCGAGCATGTTTAGGCCCTCAAAAGGCCAATTCATTTGCCGAAATAATAATAATAATAATAATAATAATAAACAGAGCAATTACAATAGGGCCTTCGCACTGTCAGTGCTCGGGCCCTAATAATAATAATAATAATAAACAGAGCAATTACAATAGGGCCTTCGCACTGTCAGTGCTCGGGCCCTAATAAACAGAGCAATTACAATAGGGCCTTCGCACTGTCAGTGCTCGGGCCCTAATTAAAGCTGCAAGCAGCGTTATGAGGGCCCTCGCACCCCCGGCGCGTCGAGCCACGCCCAACACCTAAAACCAGCACGTCCGATCTGATGTCACATTGATGGAATTCATGCATTTAACCACCAGCTAACATTTCAACTCATTCATTCATGATTAGTTAGTCGTTCCACTAGGTGGCGCTCTAACCATTATGTACAAATGGCATAACAAACATTTCCAAGCTCGAGTCTCATCACACCTGAGACGTTTGGGAGAGATTGGACATTGTGTTTTTGAGTGACAGCAGATTACTGCTTTTTGGCGAGTGATTCAAACTCTAAGTGCCGCCATAACCACCCCGTTTCCCTGGACGTAAAAAGCTTCGCAATTTAACATCACGAAGGTCTTTAGATTCCACAAACTGCAGATCGGTCCAATCTGATGAAATCCCTTGGAGGAGTTCGTCAAAGTGCGGTGCCTGAAAAGATGGGAAAATGTCGCCAAAATTACACATTAACTTTAAAATGGCTGACTTCCTGTTGGATTTGGGATATTGCTCCAAGAGACTTTTTTGTACATCTTAAGATCTTCCATAACCTTACCAAGTTTCAGACTCATAGATAAAACACAGAGCAGGGGCTGATATTTTGGAATTTTGTAGGGGGCGCTGTGGAGCCATTTTGCGCTATTCAAGGAAAATGGTTACATAACAACAAAGCCTTCATCACATTGGAGGCGTGGGCCAAGTTTAAAGCCTCTATAAACTTCCCAAGCCCCTCAAAAGTAACTTCATCTTTCATGTTGAACAGCGTTGCCACCAGGGTGCGCTGTTCAGTTTAAAGTCACATTTTTTGCACTGAAGCATCACGAGGGACTGATGGTGATATTCACCGCTTTTGAGGTGGCCACGATGAACCTGTGAAAATCAGTACAACAAAATTAAAGCCATGACATTTCCTGTTGCCACTAGGTGGCGCTGTCCGTATTTCCGACAATGGGCACATCAATCTGTTCAGGGCGGGTCTGACATCATGCCTGTAAAGTCTGGTACTGATCAGACTGGATTTCATTGAGTTATACTAATTTGTTTCTTCATGGCGTGACATCAAAGTTCGCCATGCTGCTGGGGTCACACCCTTTCGCGAAAACTCACAGTTTTCACTGTAACCCAAGACCAACTCCTTAAGGCTTTCCTGGAGAAATTTGAGGCTGCAGATGTCACCCATCACTATACTGTACCCCAAAGTGTAAAACATGACATTTCCTGTTCCCACTAGGTGGCGCTGTCCCTGATGTCAAATATGGCAGTTGAAATATGTTCAGGGGTGGAGCCTTATCATATGTGTTCACTTTGGTCAAGGTCAGAAAATGTATGACAAAATGAGAGGCAATAAGATTTTCATGGCGAGTCATCGAAATTCGCCATGGCGCCACGGCCTCATAGTATTGTGAAAACTCAAAAGCTCCGCAATTTAACATGGCACAAGGGTGTAGTTGACACTGACCAAATATGAAGGTTATGAAATCAAACCCCAAGGAGGAGTTCGCAAAAGTTCGAGGCATGGAAATGGCAAAATTAGAGCCAAAATGTCACCTTCTCTTCCAAATGGCGGACTTCCTGTTGGGTTTGCGTCAATGGGCCCACAGACTTTTTTGTTCGTCTTGGCATGATACACATGTGTGCCAAATTTCATACATGTAGCTCAAACGATGTGGTCGTAGGGCTGCATTTAACAAGGCATAGGTGGCGCTCTAGAGCCATTTCCCAGTGCTCATATGTAAAACCATTAAAATACAAAATTTTTCACCAGACCTGGCATGTGTGCAAAATTTCATGAGTTTTTGAGCATGTTTAGGCCCTCAAAAAGGCCCTTGTTTCGCCTGAATAATAATAATAATAATAATTAAAGCTGCAAGCAGCGTTATGAGGGCCCTCGCACCCCCGGCGCGTCGAGCCACGCCCAACACCTAAAACCAGCACCTCCGATCTGATGTCACATTGATGGAATTCATGCATTTAACCACCAGCTAACATTTCAACTCATTCATTCGTGATTAGTTAGTCGTTCCACTAGGTGGCGCTCTAACCATTATGTAGAAATGTCATAACAAACATTTCCTAGCTCGAGTCTCATCACGCCTATGAGCTTTGGGAGAGATTGGACATTGTGTTTTTGAGTGACAGCAGATTACTGCTTTTTGGCGACTGATTGAAACTCTACGTGCCGCCATGACCACCCCGTTTCCCTGAATGTAAAAAGCTTCGCAATTTAACATCACAAAGGTCTTTAGATTCCACACACAGGAGATCGCATCAATCTGATGAAATCCCTTGGAGGAGTACGTCAAAGAACGGTGCCTGAAAAGAGGGGAAAATGTTGCCAAAATTGCACATTAATTTTAAAATGGCTGACTTCCTGTTGGATTTGGGATATTGCACCAAGAGACTTTTTTGTACATCTTGATATCTCCTATAAGCTTACCAGGTTTCAGACTCATACATAAAACACAGAGCTGGGGCTAATGATTTGAAATTTTGTAGGGGGCGCTGTGGAGTCATTTCTCGCAATTCAATGAAAATGATCACATGACAACAAAGCCTTCGTCACATTGGAGGTGTGTGCCAAATTTCAAGCCTCTATAAACTTGCCAAGACCCTCAAAAGCCACTTCATCTTTCATGGTGAACAGCGTTGCCACCAGGGTGCGCCGTTCAGTTTAAAGTCACAATTTTTGCACTGAAGCATCACGAGGGACTGATGGTGATATTCACCGCTTTTGAGGTGGCCACGATGAACCTGTGAAAACCAGTACAACAAAATTAAAGCCATGACATTTCCTGTTCCCACTAGGTGGCGCTCTTCATATTCCTGACAATGGGCACATCAATTTGTTCAGGGCGGGTCTGACATCATGCCTGTAAAGTCTGGTACTAATCAGACTGGATTTCATGGAGTTATACTAATTTGTTTCTTCATGGCGTGACATCAAAGTTCGCCATGCTGCTGGGGTCACACCCTTTCGCGAAAAGTCACAGTTTTCACTGTAACCCAAGACCAACTCCTTAAGGCTTTCCTGGAGAAATTTGAGGCTGCAGATGTCACCCATCACTATACTGTACCCCAAAGTGTAAAACATGACATTTCCTGTTCCCACTAGGTGGCGCTGTCCTTGATGTCAAATATGGCAGTTGAAATATGTTCAGGGGTGGAGCCTTATCATATGTGTTCACTTTGGTCAAGGTCAGAAAATGTATGACAAAATGAGAGGCAATAAGATTTTCATGACGAGTCATCAAAATTCGCCATGGCGCCACGGCCTCATACTATTGTGAAAACTCAAAAGCTCCGCAATTTAACATGGCACAAGGGTGTAGTTGACACTGTCCAAATTTGAAGTTTATAGGACCAAATCCCAAGGAGGAGTTCGTTAAAGTACAAGGCATGGAAACGGTAAAATCAGACCCAAAATGTCACCTTCAATCCAAAATGGCGGACTTCCTGTTGGGTTTAGGACATTGCCATAATAGACTTTTTTGTTCGACTCGCAACGTTATATAGGTGTACCGACTTTCAAATATGTAGGTCATACCCATACCGGGGGCTCGCATTTTTCATTTTTCTAGGTGGCGCTACTGAGCTAATTTTCCCTGGCCATGTCTGAGAACATTAAAATACGTAAATTTTCACCAGACCTGACGCGTGTGCAAAATTTCATGAGTTTTCGAGCATGTTTAGGCCCTCAAAAGGCCAATTCATTTGCCGGAATAATAATAATAATAATAATAATAATAATAATAATAATAATAATAATAATAATAATAATAATAATAAACAGAGCAATTACAATAGGGCCTTCGCACTGTCAGTGCTCGGGCCCTAATTAAAGCTGCAAGCAGCGTTATGAGGGCCCTCGCACACCCGGCGTGTCGAGCCATGCCCAACACCTGAAACCAGCACGTCCGATCTGATGTCACATTGATGGAATTCATGCATTTAACCACCAGTTAACATTTCATTTGCTTCAACCATGAGTATAGTCGTCCCACTAGGTGGCGCTCTAACCATTATGTACAAATGGCATAACAAACATTTCCGAGCTCGAGTCTCATCACGCCTATGAGCTTTGGGAGAGATTGGACATTGTGTTTTTGAGTGACAGCAGATTACTGCTTTTTGGCGAGTGATTCAAACTCTAAGTGCCACCATAACCACCCCGTTTCACTGAACGTAAAAAGCTTCGCAATTTAACAACACAAAGGTCTTTAGATTCCACACACTGGAGATTGGTTCAATATGATGAAATCCCTTGGAGGAGTTCGTCAAAGAACGGTGCCTGGAAAGAGGGGAAAATGTTGCCAAAATTACACATTAATTTTAAAATGGCTGACTTCCTGTTGGATTTGGGATATTGCACCAAGAGACTTTTTTGTACATCTTGATATCGCCTATAAGCTTACCAGGTTTCAGAATCATACATAGAACACAGAGCAGGGGCTGTGGTTTTGAAATTTTGTAGGGGGCGCTGTGGAGCAATTTCGCGCTATTTAATGAAAATGATCACATGCCAACAAAGCCTTCATCCATTTGGAGGTGTGTGCCAAATTTCAAGCCTCTATAAACTTGCCAAGACCCTCAAAAGCCACTTCATCTTTCATGTTGAACAGCGTTGCCACCAGGGTGCGCCGTTCAGTTTAAAGTCACAATTTTTGCACTAAAGCATCACGAGGGACTGATGGTGATATTCACCGCTTTTGAGGTGGCCAAGATGAACCTGTGAAAATCAGTACAACAAAGTGTAAGACATGACATTTCCTGTTCCCACTAGGTGGCGCTCTTCATATTCCTGACAATGGGCACATCAATCTGTTCAGGGCGGGTGTGACATCATGCCTGTAAAGTCTGGTACTAATCAGACTGGATTTCATAGAGTTATACTAATTTGTTTCTTCATGGCGAGATATCAAAGTTCGCCATGCTGCTGAGGTCACACCCTTTCGTGAAAAGCCACAGTTTTCACTGTACCCCAAGACCAACTCCTTAAGGCTTTCCTGGAGAAATTTGAGGCTGCAGATGTTACCCATCACAATACTGTATCCCAAAGTGTAAAACATGACATTTCCTGTTCCCACTAGGTGGCGCTGTCCTTGATTTTAAATATGGCAGTTGAAATATGTTCAGGGGTGGAGCCTTATCATATGTGTTCACTTTGGTCAAGGTCAGAAAATGTATGACAAAATGAGAGGCAATAAGATTTTCATGGCGAGTCATCGAAATTCGCCATGGCGCCACGGCCTCATAGTATTGTGAAAACTCAAAAGCTCCGCAATTTAACATGGCACAAGGGTGTAGTTGACACTGTCCAAATTTGAAGCTTATAGGACCAAATCCCAAGGAGGAGTTCGTTAAAGTTCGAGGCATGGAAACGGTAAAATCAGAGCCAAAATGTCACCTTCAATCCAAAATGGCGGACTTCCTGTTGGGTTTAGGACATTGCCATAATAGACTTTTTTGTTCGACTCTGAAAGTTATATAGGTGTACCGACTTTCAAACATGTAGGTCATACCCATACCGGGGGCTCGCGTTTTTCATTTTTCTAGGTGGCGCTACTGAGCTAATTTTCCCTGGCCATGTCTGAGAACATTAAAATACGTAAATTTTCACCAGACCTGACGCGTGTGCAAAATTTCATGAGTTTTCGAGCATGTTTAGGCCCTCAAACGGCCAATTCATTTGCCGGAATAATAATAATAATAATAATAATAATAATAATAAACAGAGCAATTACAATAGGGCCTTCGCACTATCAGTGCTCGGGCCCTAATAATAATAATAATAAGAAACGGAGCAGATACAATAGGGCCTTCGCACTCTCAGTGCTCGGGCCCTAATAAGAAACGGAGCAGATACAATAGGGCCTTCGCACTCTCAGTGCTCGGGCCCTAATTAAAGCTGCAAGCAGCGTTACGAGGGCCCTCGCACCCCCGGCGCGTCGAGCCACGCCCAACACCTAAAACCAGCACCTCCGATCTGATGTCACATTGATGGAATTCATGCATTTAACCACCAGCTAACATTTCAACTCATTCATTCATGATTAGTTAGTCGTTCCACTAGGTGGCGCTCTAACCATTATGTACAAATGGCATAACAAACACTTCCGAGCTCGAGTCTCATCACACCTGAGACGTTTGGGAGAGATTGGACATTGTGTTTTTGAGTGACAGCAGATTACTGCTTTTTGGCGAGTGATTCAAACTCTAAGTGCCACCATAACCACCCCGTTTCACTGAACGTAAAAAGCTTCGCAATTTAACATCACAAAGGTCTTTAGATTCCACACACTGGAGATTGGTTCAATATGATGAAATCCCTTGGAGGAGTTCGTCAAAGAACGGTGCCTGGAAAGAGGGGAAAATGTTGCCAAAATTACACATTAATATTAAAATGGCTGACTTCCTGTTGGATTTGGGATATTGCACCAAGAGACTTTTTTGTACATCTTCATATCTCCTATAAGCTTACCAGGTTTCAGAATCATACATAGAACACAGAGCAGGGGCTGTGGTTTTGAAATTTTGTAGGGGGCGCTGTGGAGCAATTTCGCGCTATTCAATGAAAATGATCACATGCCAACAAAGCCTTCATCCATTTGGAGGTGTGTGCCAAATTTCAAGCCTCTATAAACTTGCCAAGACCCTCAAAAGCCACTTCATCTTTCATGTTGAACAGCGTTGCCACCAGGGTGCGCCGTTCAGTTTAAAGTCACAATTTTTGCACTGAAGCATCACGAGGGACTGATGGTGATATTCACCGCTTTTGAGGTGGCCAAGATGAACCTGTGAAAATCAGTACAACAAAATTAAAGCCATGACATTTCCTGTTGCCACTAGGTGGCGCTGTCCGTATTTCCGACAATGGGCACATCAATCTGTTCAGGGCGGGTCTGACATCATGCCTGTAAAGTCTGGTACTGATCAGACTGGATTTCATTGAGTTATACTAATTTGTTTCTTCATGGCGAGATATCAAAGTTCGCCATGCCGCTGGGGTCACACCCTTTCGCGAAAAGTCACAGTTTTCACTGTAACCCAAGACCAACTCCTTAAGGCTTTCCTGGAGAAATTTGAGGCTGCAGATGTCACCCATCACTATACTGTACCCCAAAGTGTAAAACATGACATTTCCTGTTCCCACTAGGTGGCGCTGTCCTTGATGTCAAATATGGCAGTTGAAATATGTTCAGGGGTGGAGCCTTATCATATGTGTGCTCTTTGGTCCAGATCGGAACATGTATGACAGAATGAGAGGCAATAAGATTTTCATGGCGAGTCATCAAAATTCGCCATGGCGCCACGGCCTCATACTATTGTGAAAACTCAAAAGCTCCGCAATTTAACATGGCACAAGGGTGTAGTTGACACTGTCCAAATTTGAAGTTTATAGGACCAAATCCCAAGGAGGAGTTCGTTAAAGTACAAGGCATGGAAACGGTAAAATCAGACCCAAAATGTCACCTTCAATCCAAAATGGCGGACTTCCTGTTGGGTTTAGGACATTGCCATAATAGACTTTTTTGTTCGACTCTGAACGTTATATAGGTGTACCGACTTTCAAACGTGTAGGTCATACCCATACCGGGGGCTCGCGTTTTTCATTTTTCTAGGTGGCGCTACTGAGCTAATTTTCCCTGGCCATGTCTGGGAACATTAAAATACGTAAATTTTCACCAGACCTGACGCGTGTGCAAAATTTCATGAGTTTTCGAGCATGTTTAGGCCCTCAAACGGCCAATTCATTTGCCGGAATAATAATAATAATAATAATAATAATTAAAGCTGCAAGCAGCGTTATGAGGGCCCTCGCACCCCATCGCGTCGAGCTACGCCCAACACCTACAACCAGCACCTCCGATCTGATGTCACATTGATGAAATTCATGCATTCAACCACCAGCTAACATTTCATCTCATTCAATCATGATTATAGTCGTCCCACTAGGTGGCGCTCTAACCATTACTGACAAATGGCATAACAAACATTTCCGAGCTCGAGTCTCATCACGCCTGCGACCTTTGGGAGAGTTTGGACATTTTGATTTTGAGTGACAGCAGATTACTGCTTTTTGGCGAGTGACTGAAACTCCACATGCCGCCATGACCACCCCGTTTCCCTGAACGTAAAAACCTTCGCAATTTAACATCACAAAGGTCTTTAGATTCCACACACTGGAGATTGGTTCAATATGATGAAATCCCTTGGAGGAGTTCGTCAAAGAACGGTGCCTGGAAAGAGGGGAAAATGTCACAAAAATTACACATTAATTTTAAAATGGCTGACTTCCTGTTAGATTTGGGATATTGCTCCAAGAGACTTTTTTGTACATCTTCATATCTCCTATAAGCTTACCAGGTTTCAGACTCATACATACAACACAGAGCTGGGGCTGATGTTTTGAAATTTTGTAGGGGGCGCTGTGGAGCCATTTCGCGCTATTCAATGAAAATGATCACATAACAACAAAGCCTTAAGCACAATGGAGGTGTGGGCCAAATTTCAAGCCTCTATAAACTTTCCAAGCCCCTCAAAAGCCACTACATTTTTCATGGTGAACAGCGTTGCCACCAGGGTGCGCCGTTCAGTTTAAAGTCACAATTTTTGCACTAAAGCATCATCAAGGACTGATGGTGATATTCACCGCTTTTGAGGTGGCCACTATGAACCTGTGAAAATCAGTACAACAAAGTGTAAGACATGACATTTCCTGTTGCCACTAGGTGGCGCTCTTCATATTCCTGACAATGGGCACATCAATCTGTTCAGGGCGGGTGTGACATCATGCCTGTAAAGTCTGGTACTAATCAGACTGGATTTCATGGAGTTATACTAATTTGTTTCTTCATGGCGAGATATCAAAGTTCGCCATGCTGCTGAGGTCACACCCTTTCGTGAAAAGCCACAGTTTTCACTGTACCCCAAGACCAACTCCTTACGCCTTTCCTGGAGAAATTTGAGGCTGCAGATGTCACCCATCACTATACTGTACCCCAAAGTGTAAAACATGACATTTCCTGTTCCCACTAGGTGGCGCTGTCCTTGATGTCAAATATGGCAGTTGAAATATGTTCAGGGCTGGAGCCTTATCATATGTCTTCACTTTGGTCAAGGTCAGAAAATGTATGACAAAATGAGAGGCAATAAGATTTTCATGGCGAGTCATCAAAATTCGCCGTGGCGCCACGGCCTCATGGTATTGTGAAAACTCAAAAGCTCTGCAATTTAACATGGCCCAAGGGTGTAGTTGGCACTGACCAAATATGAAGGTTATGAAATCAAACCCCAAGGAGGAGTTCGTTAAAGTTCGAGGCATGGAAACGGTAAAATCAGAGCCAAAATGTCACGTTCAATCCAAAATGGCGGACTTCCTGTTGGGTTTAGGACATTGCCATAATAGACTTTTTTGTTCGACTCTGAACGTTATATAGGTGTACCGACTTTCAAACATGTAGGTCATACCCATATCGGGGGCTCGCGTTTTTCATTTTTCTAGGTGGCGCTACTGAGCTAATTTTCCCTGGCCATGTCTGAGAACATTAAAATACGTAAATTTTCACCAGACCTGACGCGTGTGCAAAATTTCATGAGTTTTCGAGCATGTTTAGGCCCTCAAACGGCCAATTCATTTGCCGAAATAATAATAATAATAATAATAATAATAAACAGAGCAATTACAATAGGGCCTTCGCACTATCAGTGCTCGGGCCCTAATAATAATTAAAGCTGCAAGCAGCGTTATGAGGGCCCTCGCACCCCCGGCACGTCGAGCCGCTGCCAACACCTCAAACCGGCACGTCCGATGTGATGTCACATTGATGGAATTCATGCTTTTAATCACCAGCTAACATTTCATCTTATTCAACCAGGATTATAGTCATGCCACTAGGTGGCGCTCTAACCATTATTGACAAATAGCATAACAAACATTTCCAAGCTCGAGTCTCATCACACCTGCGACCTTTGGGAGAGATTGGACATTGTGTTTTTTAGTGACAGCAGATTACTGCTTTTTGCGAGTGATTGAAACTCTACGTGCCGCCATGACCACCCCGTTTCCCTGAACGGAAAAAGCTTCGCAATTTAACATCACAAAGGTCTTTAGATTCTACACACTGAAGAATGCTTCAATATGATGAAATCCCTTGGAGGAGTTCGTCAAAGTATGAGGCCTGAAAAGGGGGGAAAATGTCATCAAAATTACACATTAATTTTAAAATGGCTGACTTCCTGTTGGATTTGGGATATTGCTCCAAGAGACTTTTTTGTACATCTTGATATCTTACACAAGCTTACCAAGTGTCAGACTCATAGATGAAACACAGAGCAGGGGCTGATGTTTTGAAATATTGTAGGGGGCGCTGTGGAGCCATTTTGCGCTATTCAAGGAAAATGGTTACATAACAACAATGCCTTCATCCATTTGGAGGTGTGTGCCAAATTTCAAGCCTCTATAAACTTTCCAAGCCCCTCAAAAGCCACTTCATCTTTCATGGTGAACAGCGTTGCCACCAGGGTGCGCCGTTCAGTTTAAAGTCACAATTTTTGCACTGAAGCATCACGAGGGACTGATGTTGATATTCACCGCTTTTGAGGTGGCCACGAAGAACCTGTGAAAATCAGTACAACAAAATTAAAGCCATGACATTTCCTGTTGCCATTAGGTGGCGCTGTCCGTATTTCCGACAATGGGCACATCAATCTGTTCAGGGCGGGTCTGACATCATGCCTGTAAAGTCTGGTACTGATCAGACTGGATTTCATTGAGTTATACTAATTTGTTTATTCATGGCGTGACATCAAAGTTCGCCATGCTGCTGGGGTCACACCCTTTTGCGAAAAGTCACAGTTTTCACTGTAACCCAAGACCAACTCCTTAAGGCTTTCCTGGAGAAATTTGAGGCTGCAGATGTCACCCATCACTATACTGTACCCCAAAGTGTAAAACATGACATTTCCTGTTCCCACTAGGTGGCGCTGTCCTTGATGTCAAATATGGCAGTTGAAATATGTTCAGGGGTGGAGCCTTATCATATGTGTGCTCTTTGGTCCAGATCGGAACATGTATGACAGAATGAGAGGCAATAAGATTTTCATGGCGAGTCATCGAAATTCGCCATGGCGCCACGGCCTCATAGTATTGTGAAAACTCAAAAGCTCCGCAATTTAACATGGCACAAGGGTGTAGTTGGCACTGACCAAATATGAAGGTTATGAAATCAAACCCCAAGGAGGAGTTCGTCAAAGTTCGAGGCATGGAAATGGTAAAATCAGAGCCAAAATGTCACCTTCAATCCAAAATGGCGGACTTCCTGTTGGGTTTAGGACATTGCCATAATAGACTTTTTTGTTCGACTCTGAACGTTATATAGGTGTACCGACTTTCAAACATGTAGGTCATACTCATACCGGGGGCTCGCGTTTTTCATTTTTCTAGGTGGCGCTACTGAGCTAATTTTCCCTGGCCATGTCTGAGAACATTAAAATACGTAAATTTTCACCAGACCTGACGCGTGTGCAAAATTTCATGAGTTTTCGAGCATGTTTAGGCCCTCAAACGGCCAATTCATTTGCCGGAATAATAATAATAATAATAATAATAATTAAAGCTGCAAGCAGCGTTATGAGGGCCCTCGCACCCCCGGCACGTCGAGCCACTGCCAACACCTCAAACCGGCACGTCCGATGTGATGTCACATTGATGGATTTCATGCTTTTAATCACCAGCTAACATTTCATCTTATTCAACCAGGATTATAGTCATGCCACTAGGTGGCGCTCTAACCATTATTGACAAATAGCATAACAAACATTTCCAAGCTCGAGTCTCATCACACCTGCGACCTTTGGGAGAGATTGGACATTGTGTTTTTTAGTGACAGCAGATTACTGCTTTTTGCGAGTGATTGAAACTCTACGTGCCGCCATGACCACCCCGTTTCCCTGAACGGAAAAAGCTTCGCAATTTAACATCACAAAGGTCTTTAGATTCTACACACTGAAGAATGCTTCAATATGATGAAATCCCTTGGAGGAGTTCGTCAAAGTATGAGGCCTGAAAAGGGGGGAAAATGTCATCAAAATTACACATTAATTTTAAAATGGCTGACTTCCTGTTGGATTTGGGATATTGCTCCAAGAGACTTTTTTGTACATCTTGATATCTTACACAAGCTTACCAAGTGTCAGACTCATAGATGAAACACAGAGCAGGGGCTGATGTTTTCAAATATTGTAGGGGGCGCTGTGGAGCCATTTTGCGCTATTCAAGGAAAATGGTTACATAACAACAATGCCTTCATACATTTGGAGGTGTGTGCCAAATTTCAAGCCTCTATAAACTTTCCAAGCCCCTCAAAAGCCACTTCATCTTTCATGATGAACCGCGTTGCCACCAGGGTGCGCCGTTCAGTTTAAAGTCACAATTTTTGCACTGAAGCATCACGAGGGACTGATGGTGATATTCACCGCTTTTGAGGTGGCCACGATCAACCTGTGAAAATCAGTACAACAAAGTTAAAGCCATGACATTTCCTGTTGCCACTAGGTGGCGCTGTCCGTATTTCCGACAATGGGCATATCAATCTGTTCAGGGCGGGTCTGACATCATGCCTGTAAAGTCTGGTACTGATCAGACTGGATTTCATTGAGTTATACTAATTTGTTTCTTCATGGCGTGACATCAAAGTTCGCCATGCTGCTGGGGTCACACCCTTTCGTGAAAAGTCACAGTTTTCAATGTAACCCAAGACCAACTCCTTAAGGCTTTCCTGGAGAAATTTGAGGCTGCAGATGTCACCCATCACAATACTGTACCCCAAAGTGTAAAACATGACATTTCCTGTTCCCACTAGGTGGCGCTGTCCTTGATGTCAAATATGGCAGTTGAAATATGTTCAGGGGTGGAGCCTTATCATATGTGTGCTCTTTGGTCCAGATCGGAACATGTATGACAGAATGAGAGGCAATAAGATTTTCATGGCGAGTCATCAAAATTCGCCATGGCGCCACGGCCTCATACTATTGTGAAAACTCAAAAGCTCCGCAATTTAACATGGCACAAGGGTGTAGTTGACACTGTCCAAATTTGAAGCTTATAGGACCAAATCCCAAGGAGGAGTTCGTTAAAGTTCGAGGCATGGAAATGGCAAAATTAGAGCCAAAATGTCACCTTCTCTTCCAAATGGCGGACTTCCTGTTGGGTTTGCGTCAATGGGCCCCCAGACTTTTTTGTTCGTCTTGGCATGATACACATGTGTGCCAAATTTCATACATGTAGCTCAAACGATGTGGTCGTAGGGCTGCATTTAACAAGGCATAGGTGGCGCTGTAGAGCCATTTCCCAGTGCTCATATGTAAAACCATTAAAATACAAAATTTTTCACCAAACCTGGCATGTGTGCAAAATTTCACGAGTTTTTGAGCATGTTTAGGCCCTCAAAAAGGCCCTTGTTTGGGGTGAATAATAATAATAATAATAAGAAACGGAGCAGATACAATAGGGCCTTCGCACTCTCAGTGCTCGGGCCCTAATTAAAGCTGCAAGCAGCGTTATGAGGGCCCTCGCACCCCCGGCGTGTCGAGCCATGCCCAACACCTGAAACCAGCACCTCCGATCTGATGTCACATTGATGGAATTCATGCATTTAACCACCAGTTAACATTTCATTTGGTTCAACCATGAGTATAGTCGTCCCACTAGGTGGCGCTCTAACCATTATAGACAAAGGGCATAACAAACATTTCCGAGCTCGAGTCTCATCACGCCTGCGACCTTTGGGAGAGATTGGACATTGTGTCTTTGAGTGACAGCAGATTACTGCTTTGTGGCCAGTGATTGAAACTCCACGTGCCGCCATGACCACCCCGTTTCCTTGAACGTAAAAAGCTTCGCAATTTAACATCACAAAGGTCTTTAGATTCCACACACTGGAGAATGGTTCAATATGATGAAATCCCTTGGAGGAGTTCGTCAAAGTATGAAGCCTGAAAAGAGGGGAAAATGTCGGCAAAATTACACATTAATTTTAAAATGGCTGACTTCCTGTTGGATTTGGGATATTGCTACAAGAGACTTTTTTGTACATCTTGATATTTTCCATAAGCTTACCAGGTTTCAGACTCATAGATGAAACACAGAGCTGGGGCTGACTTTTTGAAATTTTGTAGGGGGCGCTGTGGAGCAATTTCGCGCTATTCAATGAAAATGATCACATGACAACAAAGCCTACATCCATTTGGAGGTGTGTGCCAAATTTCAAGCCTCTATAAACTTTCCAAGCCCCTCAAAAGCCACTTCATCTTTCATGGTGAACCGCGTTGCCACCAGGGTGCGCCGTTCAGTTTAAAGTCACAATTTTTGCACTGAAGCATCACGAGGGACTGATGTTGATATTCACCGCTTTTGAGGTGGCCACGATGAACCTGTGAAAATCAGTACAACAAAATTAAAGCCATGACATTTCCTGTTGCCACTAGGTGGCGCTGTCCGTATTTCCGACAATGGGCACATCAATCTGTTCAGGGCGGGTGTGACATCATGCCTGTAAAGTCTGGTACTAATCAGACTGGATTTCATTGAGTTATACTAATTTGTTTCTTCATGGCGTGACATCAAAGTTCGCCATGCTGCTGGGGTCACACCCTTTCGCGAAAACTCACAGTTTTCACTGTAACCCAAGACCAACTCCTTAAGGCTTTCCTGGAGAAATTTGAGGCTGCAGATGTCACCCATCACTATACTGTACCCCAAAGTGTAAAACATGACATTTCCTGTTCCCACTAGGTGGCGCTGTCCTTGATGTCAAATATGGCAGTTGAAATATGTTCAGGGGTGGAGCCTTATCATATGTGTGCTCTTTGGTCCAGATCGGAACATGTATGACAGAATGAGAGGCAATAAGATTTTCATGGCGAGTCATCGAAATTCGCCATGGCGCCACGGCCTCATAGTATTGTGAAAACTCAAAAGCTCCGCAATTTAACATGGCACAAGGGTGTAGTTGACACTGACCAAATATGAAGGTTATGAAATCAAACCCCAAGGAGGAGTTCGCAAAAGTTCGAGGCATGGAAATGGCAAAATTA
Organism: Rhamphochromis sp. 'chilingali'; assembly: GCF_963969265.1. Classification (NCBI taxonomy): domain Eukaryota; kingdom Metazoa; phylum Chordata; class Actinopteri; order Cichliformes; family Cichlidae; genus Rhamphochromis; species Rhamphochromis sp. 'chilingali'. Next base: position 24,437,315 of record NC_137935.1, on the reverse strand, counting down.
GAGCCAAAATGTCACCTTCTCTTCCAAATGGCGGACTTCCTGTTGGGTTTGCGTCAATGGGCCCCCAGACTTTTTTGTTCGTCTTGGCATGATACACATGTGTGCCAAATTTCATACATGTAGCTCAAACGATGTGGTCGTAGGGCTGCATTTAACAAGGCATAGGTGGCGCTGTAGAGCCATTTCCCAGTGCTCATATGTAAAACCATTAAAATACAAAATTTTTCACCAGACCTGGCATGTGTGCAAAATTTCATGAGTTTTTGAGCATGTTTAGGCCCTCAAAAAGGCCCTTGTTTTGCCTGAATAATAATAATAATAATTAAAGCTGCAAGCAGCGTTATGAGGGCCCTCGCACCCCCGGCGCGTCGAGCCACGCCCAACACCTAAAACCAGCACCTCCGATCTGATGTCACATTGATGGAATTCATGCATTTAACCACCAGCTAACATTTCAACTCATTCATTCATGATTAGTTAGTCGTTCCACTAGGTGGCGCTCTAACCATTATGTACAAATGGCATAACAAACACTTCCGAGCTGGAGTCTCATCACACCTGAGACGTTTGGGAGAGATTGGACATTGTGTTTTTGAGTGACAGCAGATTACTGCTTTTTGGCGAGTGATTCAAACTCTAAGATCCACCATAACCACCCCGTTTCACTGAACGTAAAAAGCTTCGCAATTTAACATCACAAAGGTCTTTAGATTCCACACACTGGAGATTGGTTCAATATGATGAAATCCCTTGGAGGAGTTCGTCAAAGAACGGTGCCTGGAAAGAGGGGAAAATGTTGCCAAAATTACACATTAATATTAAAATGGCTGACTTCCTGTTGGATTTGGGATATTGCACCAGGAGACTTTTTTGTACATCTTGATATCTCCTATAAGCTTACCAGGTTTCAGAATCATACATAGAACACAGAGCAGGGGCTGTGGTTTTGAAATTTTGTAGGGGGCGCTGTGGAGCAATTTCGCGCTATTCAATGAAAATGATCACATGCCAACAAAGCCTTCATCCATTTGGAGGTGTGTGCCAAATTTCAAGCCTCTATAAACTTGCCAAGACCCTCAAAAGCCACTTCATCTTTCATGTTGAACAGCGTTGCCACCAGGGTGCGCCGTTCAGTTTAAACTCACAATTTTTGCACTGAAGCATCACGAGGGACTGATGGTGATATTCACCGCTTTTGAGGTGACCAAGATGAACCTGGAAAAATCAGTACAACAAAATTAAAGCCATGACATTTCCTGTTGCCACTAGGTGGCGCTGTCCGTATTTCCGACAATGGGCACATCAATCTGTTCAGGGCGGGTCTGACATCATGCCTGTAAAGTCTGGTACTGATCAGACTGGATTTCATTGAGTTATACTAATTTGTTTCTTCATGGCGTGACATCAAAGTTCGCCACGCCGCTGGGGTCACACCCTTTTGCGAAAAGTCACAGTTTTCACTGTAACCCAAGACCAACTCCTTAAGGCTTTCCTGGAGAAATTTGAGGCTGCAGATGTCACCCATCACTATACTGTACCCCAAAGTGTAAAACATGACATTTCCTGTTCCCACTAGGTGGCGCTGTCCTTGATGTCAAATATGGCAGTTGAAATATGTTCAGGGGTGGAGCCTTATCATATGTGTGCTCTTTGGTCCAGATCGGAACATGTATGACAGAATGAGAGGCAATAAGATTTTCATGGCGAGTCATCAAAATTCGCCATGGCGCCACGGCCTCATACTATTGTGAAAACTCAAAAGCTCCGCAATTTAACATGGCACAAGGGTGTAGTTGACACTGTCCAAATTTGAAGTTTATAGGACCAAATCCCAAGGAGGAGTTCGTTAAAGTACAAGGCATGGAAACGGTAAAATCAGACCCAAAATGTCACCTTCAATCCAAAATGGCGGACTTCCTGTTGGGTTTAGGACATTGCCATAATAGACTTTTTTGTTCGACTCTGTACGTTATATAGGTGTACCGACTTTCAAACATGTAGGTCATACCCATACCGGGGGCTCGCGTTTTTCATTTTTCTAGGTGGCGCTACTGAGCTAATTTTCCCTGGCCATGTCTGAGAACATTAAAATACGTAAATTTTCACCAGACCTGACGCGTGTGCAAAATTTCATGAGTTTTCGAGCATGTTTAGGCCCTCAAACGGCCAATTCATTTGCCGAAATAATAATAATAATAATAATAATAAACAGAGCAATTACAATAGGGCCTTCGCACTGTCAGTGCTCGGGCCCTAATAAGAAACAGAGCAGATACAATAGGGCCTTCGCACAGTCAGTGCTCGGGCCCTAATTAAAGCTGCAAGCAGCGTTATGAGGGCCCTCGCACCCCCGGCGCGTCGAGCCACGCCCAACACCTAAAACCAGCACCTCCGATCTGATGTCACATTGATGGAATTCATGCATTTAACCACCAGTTAACAATTCATCTCATTCGATCATGATTATAGTTGTCCCACTAGGTGGCGCTCTAACCATTACTGACAAATGGCATAACAAACATTTCCTAGCTCGAGTCTCATCACGTCTGCGACCTTTGGGAGAGATTGAACATTTTGATTTTGAGTGACAGCAGATTACTGCTTTTTGGCGAGTGATTGAAACTCCACGTGCCGCCATGACCACCCCATTTCCCTGAATGTAAAAAGCTTCGCAATTTAACATCACAAAGGTCTTTAGATTCCACACACAGGAGATTGCATCAATCTGATGAAATCCCTTGGAGGAGTACGTCAAAGCACGGTGCCTGAAAAGAGGGGACAATGTTGCCAAAATTGCACATTAATTTTAAAATGGCTGACTTCCTGTTAGATTTGGGATATTGCTCCAAGAGACTTTTTTGTACATCTTGATATCTCCTATAAGCTTACCAGGTTTCAGATTCATACATAAAACACAGAGCTGGGGCTGTGGTTTTGAAATTTTGTAGGGGGCGCTGTGGAGCCATTTCGCGCTATTCAATGAAAATGATCACATGACAACAAAGCGTTCATCCATTTGGAGTTGTGTGCCAAATTTCAAGCCTCTATAAACTTGCCAAGACCCTCAAAAGCCACTTCATCTTTCATGTTGAACAGCGTTGCCACCAGGGTGCGCCGTTCAGTTTAAACTCACAATTTTTGCACTGAAGCATCACGAGGGACTGATGGTGATATTCACCGCTTTTGAGGTGGCCAAGATGAACCTGTGAAAATCAGTACAACAAAATTAAAGCCATGACATTTCCTGTTGCCACTAGGTGGCGCTGTCCGTATTTCCGACAATGGGCACATCAATCTGTTCAGGGCGGGTCTGACATCATGCCTGTAAAGTCTGGTACTGATCAGACTGGATTTCATTGAGTTATACTAATTTGTTTCTTCATGGCGTGACATCAAAGTTCGCCATGCTGCTGGGGTCACACCCTTTCGCGAAAACTCACAGTTTTCACTGTAACCCAAGACCAACTCCTTAAGGCTTTCCTGGAGAAATTTGAGGCTGCAGATGTCACCCATCACTATACTGTACCCCAAAGTGTAAAACATGACATTTCCTGTTCCCACTAGGTGGCGCTGTCCTTGATGTCAAATATGGCAGTTGAAATAGGTTCAGGGGTGGAGCCTTATCATATGTGTGCTCTTTGGTCCAGATCGGAACATGTATGACAGAATGAGAGGCAATAAGATTTTCATGGCGAGTCATCGAAATTCGCCATGGCGCCACGGCCTCATAGTATTGTGAAAACTCAAAAGCTCCGCAATTTAACATGGCACAAGGGTGTAGTTGACACTGTCCAAATTTGAAGGTTATGAAATGAAACCCCAAGGAGGAGTTCGCAAAAGTTCGAGGCATGGAAATGGCAAAATTAGAGCCAAAATGTCACCTTCTCTTCCAAATGGCGGACTTCCTGTTGGGTTTGCGTCAATGGGCCCACAGACTTTTTTGTTCGTCTTGGCATGATACACATGTGTGCCAAATTTCATACATGTAGCTCAAACCATGTGGTCGTAGGGCTGCATTTAACAAGGCATAGGTGGCGCTGTAGAGCCATTTCCCAGTGCTCATATGTAAAACCATTAAAATCCAAAATTTTTCACCAGACCTGGCATGTGTGCAAAATTTCATGAGTTTTTGAGCATGTTTAGGCCCTCAAAAAGGCCCTTGTTTGGGGTGAATAATAATAATAATTAAAGCTGCAAGCAGCGTTATGAGGGCCCTCGCACCCCCGGCGCGTCGAGCCACGCCCAACACCTAACACCAGCACCTCCGATCTGATGTCACATTGATGGAATTCATGCATTTAACCACCAGCTAACAATTCATCTCATTCAATCATGATTATAGTTGTACCACTAGGTGGAGCTCTAACCATTACTGACAAATGGCATAACAAACATTTCCAAGCTCGAGTCTCATCACACCTGAGACGTTTAGGAGAGATTGGACATTGTGTTTTTGAGTGACAGCAGATTACTGCTTTTTGGCGAGTGATTCAAACTCTAAGTGCCACCATAACCACCCCGTTTCACTGAACGTAAAAAGCTTCGCAATTTAACATCACAAAGGTCTTTAGATTCCACACACTGGAGAATGGTTCAATATGATGAAATCCCTTGGAGGAGTTCGTCAAAGTATGAAGCCTGAAAAGAGGGGAAAATGTCGCCAAAATTACACATTAATTTTAAAATGGCTGACTTCCTGTTGTATTTGGGATATTGCTCCAAGAGACTTTTTTGTACATCTTGATATCTCCTATAAGCTTACCAGGTTTCAGACTCATACATAAAACACAGAGCTGGGGCTGTGGTTTTGAAATTTTGTAGGGGGCGCTGTGGAGCCATTTTGGGATATTCAATGAAAATGATCACATAACAACAAAGCCTTAAGCACAATGGAGGTGTGGGCCAAATTTCAAGACTTTTTAAACTTTCCAAGCCCCTCAAAAACCACTACATTTTTCATGGTGAACCGCGTTGCCACCAGGGTGCGGCGTTCAGTTTAAAGTCACAATTTTTGCACTGAAGCATCACAAGGGACTGATGGTGATATTCACCGCTTTTGAGGTGGCCACGATGAACCTGTGAAAATCAGTACAACAAAATTAAAGCCATGACATTTCCTGTTCCCACTAGGTGGCGCTGTCCGTATTCCCGACAATGGGCACATCAATCTGTTCAGGGCGGGTCTGACATCATGCCTGTAAAGTCTGGTACTGATCAGACTGGATTTCATTGAGTTATACTAATTTGTTTCTTCATGGCGTGACATCAAAGTTCGCCATGCCGCTGGGGTCACACCCTTTTGCGAAAAGTCACAGTTTTCACTGTAACCCAAGACCAACTCCTTAAGGCTTTCCTGGAGAAATTTGAGGCTGCAGATGTCACCCATCACTATACTGTACCCCAAAGTGTAAAACATGACATTTCCTGTTCCCACTAGGTGGCGCTGTCCCTGGTGTCAAATATGGCAGTTGAAATATGTTCAGGGGTGGAGCCTTATCATATGTGTTCACTTTGGTCAAGGTCAGAAAATGTATGACAAAATGAGAGGCAATAAGATTTTCATGGCGAGTCATCGAAATTCGCCATGGCGCCACGGCCTCATAGTATTGTGAAAACTCAAAAGCTCCGCAATTTAACATGGCCCAGGTGTGTAGTTGACACTGACCAAAGATGAAGCTTATACAACCAAATCCCAAGGAGGAGTTCGCAAAAGTTCGAGGCATGGAAATGGCAAAATTAGAGCCAAAATGTCACCTTCTCTTCCAAATGGCGGACTTCCTGTTGGGTTTGCATCAATGGGCCCACAGACTTTTTTGTTCGACTCGGCATGATACACATGTGTGCCAAATTTCATACATGTAGCTGAAACGATATGGTCGTAGGGCTGCATTTAACAAGGCATAGGTGGCGCTGTAGAGCCATTTCCCAGTGCTCATATGTAAAACCATTAAAATACAAAATTTTTCACCAGACCTGGCATGTGTGCAAAATTTCATGAGTTTTTGAGCATGTTTAGGCCCTCAAAAAGTCCCTTGTTTGGGGTGAATAATAATAATAATAATAATAATAATTAAAGCTGCAAGCAGCGTTATGAGGGCCCTCGCACCCTGCCGTGTCGAGCCACGCCCAACACCTAAAACCAGCACGTCCGATCTCATGTCACATTGATGGAATTCATGCATTTAACCACCAGCTAACATTTCATTTGGTTCAACCATGAGTATAGTCGTCCCACTAGGTGGCGCTCTAACCATTATAGACAAAGGGCATAACAAACATTTCCGAGCTCGAGTCTCATCACGCCTGCGACCTTTGGGAGAGATTGGACTTTGTGTCTTTGAGTGACAGCAGATTACTGCTTTTTGGCCAGTGATTGAAACTCCACGTGCCGCCATGACCACCCCGTTTCCTTGAACGTAAAAAGCTTCGCAATTTAACATCACAAAGGTCTTTAGATTCCACACACTGGAGAATGGTTCAATATGATGAAATCCCTTGGAGGAGTTCGTCAAAGTATGAAGCCTGAAAAGAGGGGAAAATGTCGCCAAAATTGCACATTAATTTTAAAATGGCTGACTTCCTGTTGGATTTGGGATATTGCACCAAGAGACTTTTTTGTACATCTTGATATTTTCCATAAGCTTACCAGGTTTCAGACTCATAGATGAAACACAGAGCAGGGGCTGTTGTTTTGAAATTTTGTAGGGGGCGCTGTGGAGCAATTTCGCGCTATTCAATGAAAATGATCACATGACAACAAAGCCTTCATCCATTTGGAGGTGTGGGCCAAATTTCAAGCCTCTATAAACTTGCAAGCCCCTCAAAAGCCACTTCATCTTTCATGTTGAACAGCGTTGCCACCAGGGTGCGCCGTTCAGTTTAAAGTCACAATTTTTGCACTGAAGCATCACGAGGGACTGATGTTGATATTCACCGCTTTTGAGGTGGCCACGATGAACCTGTGAAAATCAGTACAACAAAATTAAAGCCATGACATTTCCTGTTGCCACTAGGTGGCGCTGTACGTATTCCCGACAATGGGCACATCAATCTGTTCAGGGCGGGTCTGACATCATGCCTGTAAAGTCTGGTACTGAACAGACTGGATTTCATTGAGTTATACTAATTTGTTTCTTCATGGCGTGACATCAAAGTTCGCCATGCTGCTGGGGTCACACCCTTTTGCGAAAAGTCACAGTTTTCACTGTAACCCAAGACCAACTCCTTACGCCTTTCCTGGAGAAATTTGAGGCTGCAGGTGTCACCCATCACTATACTGTACCCCAAAGTGTAAAACATGACATTTCCTGTTCCCACTAGGTGGCGCTGTCCCTGGTGTCAAATATGGCAGTTGAAATATGTTCAGGGGTGGAGCCTTATCATATGTGTTCACTTTGGTCAAGGTCAGAAAATGTATGACAAAATGAGAGGCAATAAGATTTTCATGGCGAGTCATCGAAATTCGCCATGGCGCCACGGCCTCATAGTATTGTGAAAACTCAAAAGCTCTGCAATTTAACATGGCACAAGGGTGTAGTTGGCACTGACCAAATATGAAGGTTATGAAATCAAACCCCAAGGAGGAGTTCGTCAAAGTTCGAGGCATGGAAATGGTAAAATCAGAGCCAAAATGTCACCTTCAATCCAAAATGGCGGACTTCCTGTTGGGTTTAGGACATTGCCATAATAGACTTTTTTGTTCGACTCTGAACATTATATAGGTGTACCGACTTTCAAACTTGTAGGCCATACCCATACCGGGGGCTCGCGTTTTTCATTTTTCTAGGTGGCGCTACTGAGCTAATTTTCCCTGGCCATGTCTGAGAACATTAAAATACGTAAATTTTCACCAGACCTGACGCGTGTGCAAAATTTCATGAGTTTTCGAGCATGTTTAGGCCCTCAAACGGCCAATTCATTTGCCGAAATAATAATAATAATAATAATAATAAACAGAGCAATTACAATAGGGCCTTCGCACTATCAGTGCTCGGGCCCTAATAATAATAATAATAATAATAATAATAATAAGAAACGGAGCAGATACAATAGGGCCTTCGCACTCTCAGTGCTCGGGCCCTAATAATTAAAGCTGCAAGCAGCGTTATGAGGGCCCTCGCACCCCCGGCACGTCGAGCCACGCCCAACACCTAAAACCAGCACCTCCGATCTGATGTCACATTGATGGAATTCATGCATTTAACCACCAGCTAACAATTCATCTCATTCAATCATGATTATAGTTGTCCCACTAGGTGGCGCTCTAACCATTACTAACAAATGGCATAACAAACATTTCCGAGCTGGAGTCTCATCACGCCTGCGACCTTTGGGACATATTGGACACTGTGTTTTTGAGTGACAGCAGATTACTGCTTTTTGGCGAGTGACTGAAACTCCACATGCCGCCATGACCACCCCGTTTCCCTGAACGGAAAAAGCTTCGCAATTTAACATCACAAAGGTCTTTAGATTCTACACACTGAAGAATGCTTCAATATGATGAAATCCCTTGGAGGAGTTCGTCAAAGTATGAGGCCTGAAAAGGGGGGAAAATGTCATCAAAATTACACATTAATTTTAAAATGGCTGACTTCCTGTTGGATTTGGGATATTGCTCCAAGAGACTTTTTTGCACATCTTGATATCTTACACAAGCTTACCAAGTGTCAGACTCATAGATGAAACACAGAGCAGGGGCTGATGTTTTGAAATATTGTAGGGGGCGCTGTGGAGCCATTTTGCGCTATTCAAGGAAAATGATCACATGACAACAAAGCCTTCGTCCATTTGGAGGGGTGTGCTAAATTTAAAGCCTCTATAAACTTTCCAAGCCCCTCAAAGCCACTTCATCTTTCATGATGAACCGCGTTGCCACCAGGGTGCGCCGTTCAGTTTAAAGTCACAATTTTTGCACTGAAGCATCACGAGGGACTGATGGTGATATTCACCGCTTTTGAGGTGGCCACGATCAACCTGTGAAAATCAGTACAACAAAGTTAAAGCCATGACATTTCCTGTTGCCACTAGGTGGCGCTGTCCGTATTTCCAACAATGGGCACATCAATCTGTTCAGGGCGGGTCTGACATCATGCCTGTAAAGTCTGGTACTGATCAGACTGGATTTCATTGAGTTATACTAATTTGTTTCTTCATGGCGTGACATCAAAGTTCGCCATGCTGCTGGGGTCACACCCTTTCGCGAAAACTCACAGTTTTCACTGAAACCCAAGACCAACTCCTTAAGGCTTTCCTGGAGAAATTTGAGGCTGCAGATGTCACCCATCACTATACTGTACCCCAAAGTGTAAAACATGACATTTCCTGTTCCCACTAGGTGGCGCTGTCCTTGAGGTCAAATATGGCAGTTGAAATATGTTCAGGGGTGGAGCCTTATCATATGTGTGCTCTTTGGTCCAGATCGGAACATGTATGACAAAATGAGAGGCAATAAGATTTTCATGGCGAGTCATCGAAATTCGCCATGGCGCCACGGCCTCATAGTATTGTGAAAACTCAAAAGCTCCGCAATTTAACATGGCACAAGGGTGTAGTTGACACTGTCCAAATTTGAAGGTTATGAAATGAAACCCCAAGGAGGAGTTCGCAAAAGTTCGAGGCATGGAAATGGCAAAATTAGAGCCAAAATGTCACCTTCTCTTCCAAATGGCGGACTTCCTGTTGGGTTTGCGTCAATGGGCCCACAGACTTTTTTGTTCGTCTTGGCATGATACACATGTGTGCCAAATTTCATACATGTAGCTCAAACGATGTGGTCGTAGGGCTGCATTTAACAAGGCATAGGTGGCGCTCTAGAGCCATTTCCCAGTGCTCATATGTAAAACCATTAAAATACAAAATTTTTCACCAGACCTGGCATGTGTGCAAAATTTCAAGAGTTTTTGAGCATGTTTAGGCCCTCAAAAAGGCCCTTGTTTCGCCTGAATAATAATAATAATAATAATAAGAAACGGAGCAGATACAATAGGGCCTTCGCACTCTCAGTGCTCGGGCCCTAATAATAAGAAGAAACGGAGCAGATACAATAGGGCCTTCGCACTCTCGGTGCTCGGGCCCTAATTAAAGCTGCAAGCAGCGTTATGAGGGCCCTCGCACCCCCGGCGTGTCGAGCCATGCCCAACACCTGAAACCAGCACGTCCGATCTGATGTCACATTGATGGAATTCATGCATTTAACCACCAGTTAACATTTCATTTGGTTCAACCATGAGTATAGTCGTCCCACTAGGTGGCGCTCTAACCATTATAGACAAAGGGCATAACAAACATTTCCGAGCTCGAGTCTCATCACGCCTGCGACCTTTGGGAGAGATTGGACTTTGTGTCTTTGAGTGACAGCATATTACTGCTTTTTGGCGAGTGATTGAAACTCCACGTTCCGCCATGACCACCCCGTTTCCTTGAACGTAAAAAGCTTCGCAATTTAACATCACAAAGGTCTTTAGATTCCACACACTGGAGAATGGTTCAATATGATGAAATCCCTTGGAGGAGTTCGTCAAAGTATGAAGCCTGAAAAGAGGGGAAAATGTCGCCAAAATTACACATTAATTTTAAAATGGCTGACTTCCTGTTGGATTTGGGATATTGCTCCAAGAGACTTTTTTGTACATCTTGATATTTTCCATAAGCTTACCAGGTTTCAGACTCATAGATGAAACACAGAGCTGGGGCTGACTTTTTGAAATTTTGTAGGGGGCGCTGTGGAGCAATTTCGCGCTATTCAATGAAAATGATCACATGACAACAAAGCCTACACCCATTTGGAGGTGTGTGCCAAATTTCAAGCCTCTATAAACTTTCCAAGCCCCTCAAAAGCCACTTCATCTTTCATGGTGAACCGCGTTGCCACCAGGGTGCGCCGTTCAGTTTAAAGTCACAATTTTTGCACTGAAGCATCACGAGGGACTGATGTTGATATTCACCGCTTTTGAGGTGGCCACGATGAACCTGTGAAAATCAGTACAACAAAGTGTAAGACGTGACATTTCCTGTTCCCACTAGGTGGCGCTGTACGTATTCCCGACAATGGGCACATCAATCTGTTCAGGGCGGGTCTGACATCATGCCTGTAAAGTCTGGTACTGATCAGACTGGATTTCATTGAGTTATACTAATTTGTTTCTTCATGGCGTGACATCAAAGTTCGCCATGCCGCTGGTGTCACACCCTTTTGCGAAAAGTCACAGTTTTCACTGTAACCCAAGACCAACTCCTTAAGGCTTTCCTGGAGAAATTTGAGGCTGCAGATGTCACCCATCACAATACTGTACCCCAAAGTGTAAAACATGACATTTCCTGTTCCCACTAGGTGGCGCTGTCCCTGATGTAAAATATGGCAGTTGAAATATGTTCAGGGATGGAGCCTTATCATATGTGTTCACTTTGGTCAAGGTCAGAAAATCTATGACAGAATGAGAGGCAATAAGATTTTCATGGCGAGTCATCGAAATTCGCCATGGCGCCACGGCCTCATGGTATTGTGAAAACTCAAAAGCTCCGCAATTTAACATGGCATAAGGGTGTAGTTGGCACTGACCAAATATGAAGGTTATGAAATCAAACCCCAAGGAGGAGTTCGTCAAAGTTCGAGGCATGGAAATGGTAAAATCAGAGCCAAAATGTCACCTTCAATCCAAAATGGCGGACTTCCTGTTGGGTTTAGGACATTGCCATAATAGACTTTTTTGTTCGACTCTGAACATTATATAGGTGTACCGACTTTCAAACATGTAGGTCATACCCATACCGGGGGCTCGCGTTTTTCATTTTTCTAGGTGGCGCTACTGAGCTAATTTTCCCTGGCCATGTCTGAGAACATTAAAATACGTAAATTTTCACCAGACCTGACGCGTGTGCAAAATTTCATGAGTTTTCGAGCATGTTTAGGCCCTCAAACGGCCAATTCATTTGCCGAAATAATAATAATAATAATTAAAGCTGCAAGCAGCGTTATGAGGGCCCTCGCACCCCCGGCGCGTCGAGCCACGCCCAACACCTAAAACCAGCACCTCCGATCTGATGTCACATTGATGGAATTCATGCATTTAACCACCAGCTAACAATTCATCTCATTCAATCATGATTATAGTTGTCCCACTAGGTGGAGCTCTAACCATTACTGACAAATGGCATAACAAACATTTCCTAGCTCGAGTCTCATCACACCTGAGACGTTTGGGAGAGATTGGACATTGTGTTTTTGAGTGACAGCAGATTACTGCTTTTTGGCGAGTGATTCAAACTCTAAGTGCCACCATAACCACCCCGTTTCACTGAACGTAAAAAGCTTCGCAATTTAACATCACAAAGGTCTTTAGATTCCACACACTGGAGATTGGTTCAATATGATGAAATCCCTTGGAGGAGTTCGTCAAAGAACGGTGCCTGGAAAGAGGGGAAAATGTTGCCAAAATTACACATTAATATTAAAATGGCTGACTTCCTGTTGGATTTGGGATATTGCACCAAGAGACTTTTTTGTACATCTTGATATCTCCTATAAGCTTACCAGGTTTCAGAATCATACATAGAACACAGAGCAGGGGCTGTGGTTTTGAAATTTTGTAGGGGGCGCTGTGGAGCAATTTCGCGCTATTCAATGAAAATGATCACATGCCAACAAAGCCTTCATCCATTTGGAGGTGTGTGCCAAATTTCAAGCCTCTATAAACTTGCCAAGACCCTCAAAAGCCACTTCATCTTTCATGTTGAACAGCGTTGCCACCAGGGTGCGCCGTTCAGTTTAAACTCACAATTTTTGCACTGAAGCATCACGAGGGACTGATGGTGATATTCACCGCTTTTGAGGTGGCCAAGATGAACCTGTGAAAATCAGTACAACAAAATTAAAGCCATGACATTTCCTGTTGCCACTAGGTGGCGCTGTCCGTATTTCCGACAATGGGCACATCAATCTGTTCAGGGCGGGTCTGACATCATGCCTGTAAAGTCTGGTACTGATCAGACTGGATTTCATTGAGTTATACTAATTTGTTTCTTCATGGCGTGACATCAAAGTTCGCCATGCTGCTGGGGTCACACCCTTTCGCGAAAACTCACAGTTTTCACTGTAACCCAAGACCAACTCCTTAAGGCTTTCCTGGAGAAATTTGAGGCTGCAGATGTCACCCTTCACTATACTGTACCCCAAAGTGTAAAACATGACATTTCCTGTTCCCACTAGGTGGCGCTGTCCTTGAGGTCAAATATGGCAGTTGAAATATGTTCAGGGGTGGAGCCTTATCATATGTGTGCTCTTTGGTCCAGATTGGAACATGTATGACAGAATGAGAGGCAATAAGATTTTCATGGCGAGTCATCGAAATTCGCCATGGCGCCACGGCCTCATAGTATTGTGAAAACTCAAAAGCTCCGCAATTTAACATGGCACAAGGGTGTAGTTGACACTGTCCAAATTTGAAGCTTATACGACCAAATCCCAAGGAGGAGTTCGTTAAAGTACAAGGCATGGAAACGGTAAAATCAGAGCCAAAATGTCACCTTCAATCCAAAATGGCGGACTTCCTGTTGGGTTTGCGTCAATGGGCCCACAGACTTTTTTGTTCGTCTTGGAATGATACACATGTGTGCCAAATTTCATACATGTAGCTGAAACGATGTGGTCGTAGGGCTGCATTTAACAAGGCATAGGTGGCGCTCTAGAGCCATTTCCCAGTGCTCATATGTAAAACCATTAAAATACGTAAATTTTCACCAGACCTGACGCGTGCGCAAAATTTCCAGAGTTTTCGAGCATGTTTAGGCCCTCAAAAGGCCGATTCATTTGCCGGAATAATAATAATAATAATTAAAGCTGCAAGCAGCGTTATGAGGGCCCTCGCACACCCGGCGTGTCGAGCCATGCCCAACACCTGAAACCAGCACGTCCGATCTGATGTCACATTGATGGAATTCATGCATTTAACCACCAGTTAACATTTCATTTGCTTCAACCATGAGTATAGTCGTCCCACTAGGTGGCGCTCTAACCATTATGTACAAATGGCATAACAAACATTTCCGAGCTCGAGTCTCATCACGCCTATGAGCTTTGGGAGAGATTGGACATTGTGTTTTTGAGTGACAGCAGATTACTGCTTTTTGGCGAGTGATTCAAACTCTAAGTGCCACCATAACCACCCCGTTTCACTGAACGTAAAAAGCTTCGCAATTTAACATCACAAAGGTCTTTAGATTCCACACACTGGAGATTGGTTCAATATGATGAAATCCCTTGGAGGAGTTCGTCAAAGAACGGTGCCTGGAAAGAGGGGAAAATGTTGCAAAAATTTCACATTAATTTTAAAATGGCTGACTTCCTGTTGGATTTGGGATATTGCTCCAAGAGACTTTTTTGTACATCTTGATATCTCCTATAAGCTTACCAGGTTTCAGAATCATACATAGAACACAGAGCAGGGGCTGTGGTTTTGAAATTTTGTAGGGGGCGCTGTGGAGCAATTTCGCGCTATTTAATGAAAATGATCACATGCCAACAAAGCCTTCATCCATTTGGAGGTGTGTGCCAAATTTCAAGCCTCTATAAACTTGCCAAGACCCTCAAAAGCCACTTCATCTTTCATGTTGAACAGCGTTGCCACCAGGGTGCGCCGTTCAGTTTAAACTCACAATTTTTGCACTGAAGCATCACGAGGGACTGATGGTGATATTCACCGCTTTTGAGGTGGCCAAGATGAACCTGTGAAAATCAGTACAACAAAATTAAAGCCATGACATTTCCTGTTGCCACTAGGTGGCGCTGTCCGTATTTCCGACAATGGGCACATCAATCTGTTCAGGGCGGGTCTGACATCATGCCTGTAAAGTCTGGTACTGATCAGACTGGATTTCATTGAGTTATACTAATTTGTTTCTTCATGGCGTGACATCAAAGTTCGCCATGCTGCTGGGGTCACACCCTTTCACGAAAACTCACAGTTTTCACTGTAACCCAAGACCAACTCCTTAAGGCTTTCCTGGAGAAATTTGAGGCTGCAGATGTCACCCATCACTATACTGTACCCCAAAGTGTAAAACATGACATTTCCTGTTCCCACTAGGTGGCGCTGTCCTTGATGTCAAATATGGCAGTTGAAATATGTTCAGGGGTGGAGCCTTATCATATGTGTGCTCTTTGGTCCAGATCGGAACATGTATGACAGAATGAGAGGCAATAAGATTTTCATGGCGAGTCATCGAAATTCGCCATGGCGCCACGGCCTCATAGTATTGTGAAAACTCAAAAGCTCCGCAATTTAACATGGCACAAGGGTGTAGTTGACACTGTCCAAATTTGAAGCTTATAGGACCAAATCCCAAGGAGGAGTTCGTTAAAGTTCGAGGCATGGAAATGGCAAAATTAGAGCCAAAATGTCACCTTCAATGCAAAATGGCGGACTTCCTGTTGGGTTTAGGACATTGCCATAATAGACTTTTTTGTTCGACTCTGAACGTTATATAGGTGTACCGAGTTTCAAACTTGTAGGCCATACCCATACCGGGGGCTCGCGTTTTTCATTTTTCTAGGTGGCGCTACTGAGCTAATTTTCCCTGGCCATGTCTGAGAACATTAAAATACGTAAATTTTCACCAGACCTGACGCGTGTGCAAAATTTCATGAGTTTTCGAGCATGTTTAGGCCCTCAAACGGCCAATTCATTTGCCGAAATAATAATAATAATAATAATAATAATAATAAACAGAGCAATTACAATAGGGCCTTCGCACTATCAGTGCTCGGGCCCTAATAATAAACAGAGCAATTACAATAGGGCCTTCGCACTGTCAGTGCTCGGGCCCTAATTAAAGCTGCAAGCAGCGTTATGAGGGCCCTCGCACCCCCGGCGCGTCGAGCCACGCCCAACACCTAAAACCAGCACGTCCGATCTGATGTCACATTGATGGAATTCATGCATTTAACCACCAGCTAACATTTCAACTCATTCATTCATGATTAGTTAGTCGTTCCACTAGGTGGCGCTCTAACCATTATGTACAAATGGCATAACAAACATTTCCGAGCTCGAGTCTCATCACACCTGAGACGTTTGGGAGAGATTGGACATTGTGTTTTTGAGTGACAGCAGATTACTGCTTTTTGGCGAGTGATTCAAACTCTAAGTGCCGCCATAACCACCCCGTTTCCCTGGACGTAAAAAGCTTCGCAATTTAACATCACAAAGGTCTTTAGATTCCACACACTGGAGATTGGTTCAATATGATGAAATCCCTTGGAGGAGTTCGTCAAAGAACGGTGCCTGGAAAGAGGGGAAAATGTCACAAAAATTACACATTAATTTTAAAATGGCTGACTTCCTGTTAGATTTGGGATATTGCTCCAAGAGACTTTTTTGTACATCTTGATATCTCCTATAAGCTTACCAGGTTTCAGACTCATACATAAAACACAGAGCTGGGGCTGATGTTTTGAAATATTGTAGGGGGCGCTGTGGAGCCATTTTGCGCTATTCAATGAAAATGATCACATAACAACAAAGCCTTAAGCACAATGGAGGTGTGTGCCAAATTTCAAGCCTCTATAAACTTTCCAAGCCCCTCAAAAGCCACTTCATTTTTCACGGTGAACAGCGTTGCCACCAGGGTGCGCCGTTCAGTTTAAAGTCACAATTTTTGCACTAAAGCATCATCAAGGACTGATGGTGATATTCACCGCTTTTGAGGTGGCCACTATGAACCTGTGAAAATCAGTACAACAAAGTGTAAGACATGACATTTCCTGTTCCCACTAGGTGGCGCTCTTCATATTCCTGACAATGGGCACATCAATCTGTTCAGGGCGGGTGTGACATCATGCCTGTAAAGTCTGGTACTAATCAGACTGGATTTCATGGAGTTATACTAATTTGTTTCTTCATGGCAAGATATCAAAGTTCGCCATGCTGCTGAGGTCACACCCTTTCGTGAAAAGCCACAGTTTTCACTGTACCCCAAGACCAACTCCTTAAGGCTTTCCTGGAGAAATTTGAGGCTGCAGATGTCACCCATCACTATACTGTACCCCAAAGTGTAAAACATGACATTTCCTGTTCCCACTAGGTGGCGCTGTCCTTGATGTCAAATATGGCAGTTGAAATATGTTCAGGGGTGGAGCCTTATCATATGTGTTCACTTTGGTCAAGGTCAGAAAATGTATGACAAAATGAGAGGCAATAAGATTTTCATGGCGAGTCATCGAAATTCGCCGTGGCGCCACGGCCTCATGGTATTGTGAAAACTCAAAAGCTCCACAATTTAACATGGCACAAGGGTGTAGTTGGCACTGACCAAATATGAAGGTTATGAAATCAAACCCCAAGGAGGAGTTCGTTAAAGTTCGAGGCATGGAAACGGTAAAATCAGAGCCAAAATGTCACCTTCAATCCAAAATGGCGGACTTCCTGTTGGGTTTAGGACATTGCCATAATAGACTTTTTTGTTCGACTCTGAACGTTATATAGGTGTACCGACTTTCAAACATGTAGGTCATACCCATACCGGGGGCTCGCGTTTTTCATTTTTCTAGGTGGCGCTACTGAGCTAATTTTCCCTGGCCATGTCTGAGAACATTAAAATACGTAAATTTTCACCAGACCTGACGCGTGTGCAAAATTTCATGAGTTTTCGAGCATGTTTAGGCCCTCAAAAGGCCAATTCATTTGCCGAAATAATAATAATAATAATAATTAAAGCTGCAAGCAGCGTTATGAGGGCCCTCGCACACCCGGCGTGTCGAGCCATGCCCAACACCTGAAACCAGCACGTCCGATCTGATGTCACATTGATGGAATTCATGCATTTAACCACCAGTTAACATTTCATTTGCTTCAACCATGAGTATAGTCGTCCCACTAGGTGGCGCTCTAACCATTATGTACAAATGGCATAACAAACATTTCCGAGCTCGAGTCTCATCACGCCTATGAGCTTTGGGAGAGATTGGACATTGTGTTTTTGAGTGACAGCAGATTACTGCTTTTTGGCGATTGATTCAAACACTAAGTGCCACCATAACCACCCCGTTTCACTGAACGTAAAAAGCTTCGCAATTTAACATCACAAAGGTCTTTAGATTCCACACACTGGAGATTGGTTCAATATGATGAAATCCCTTGGAGGAGTTCGTCAAAGAACGGTGCCTGGAAAGAGGGGAAAATGTTGCCAAAATTACACATTAATTTTAAAATGGCTGACTTCCTGTTGGATTTGGGATATTGCTCCAAGAGACTTTTTTGTACATCTTGATATCTCCTATAAGCTTACCAGGTTTCAGAATCATACATAGAACACAGAGCAGGGGCTGTGGTTTTGAAATTTTGTAGGGGGCGCTGTGGAGCAATTTCGCGCTATTTAATGAAAATGATCACATGCCAACAAAGCCTTCATCCATTTGGAGGTGTGTGCCAAATTTCAAGCCTCTATAAACTTGCCAAGACCCTCAAAAGCCACTTCATCTTTCATGTTGAACAGCGTTGCCACCAGGGTGCGCCGTTCAGTTTAAACTCACAATTTTTGCACTGAAGCATCACGAGGGACTGATGGTGATATTCACCGCTTTTGAGGTGGCCAAGATGAACCTGTGAAAATCAGTACAACAAAATTAAAGCCATGACATTTCCTGTTGCCACTAGGTGGCGCTGTCCGTATTTCCGACAATGGGCACATCAATCTGTTCAGGGCGGGTCTGACATCATGCCTGTAAAGTCTGGTACTGATCAGACTGGATTTCATTGAGTTATACTAATTTGTTTCTTCATGGCGTGACATCAAAGTTCGCCATGCTGCTGGGGTCACACCCTTTCGCGAAAACTCACAGTTTTCACTGTAACCCAAGACCAACTCCTTAAGGCTTTCCTGGAGAAATTTGAGGCTGCAGATGTCACCCATCACTATACTGTACCCCAAAGTGTAAAACATGACATTTCCTGTTCCCACTAGGTGGCGCTGTCCTTGATGTCAAATATGGCAGTTGAAATATGTTCAGGGGTGGAGCCTTATCATATGTGTGCTCTTTGGTCCAGATCGGAACATGTATGACAGAATGAGAGGCAATAAGATTTTCATGGCGAGTCATCGAAATTCGCCATGGCGCCACGGCCTCATAGTATTGTGAAAACTCAAAAGCTCCGCAATTTAACATGGCACAAGGGTGTAGTTGACACTGTCCAAATTTGAAGCTTATAGGACCAAATCCCAAGGAGGAGTTCGTTAAAGTTCGAGGCATGGAAATGGCAAAATTAGAGCCAAAATGTCACCTTCAATGCAAAATGGCGGACTTCCTGTTGGGTTTAGGACATTGCCATAATAGACTTTTTTGTTCGACTCTGAACGTTATATAGGTGTACCGAGATTCAAACTTGTAGGCCATACCCATACCGGGGGCTCGCGTTTTTCATTTTTCTAGGTGGCGCTACTGAGCTAATTTTCCCTGGCCATGTCTGAGAACATTAAAATACGTAAATTTTCACCAGACCTGACGCGTGTGCAAAATTTCATGAGTTTTCGAGCATGTTTAGGCCCTCAAACGGCCAATTCATTTGCCGAAATAATAATAATAATAATAATTAAAGCTGCAAGCAGCGTTATGAGGGCCCTCGCACCCCATCGCGTCGAGCCACGCCCAACACCTACAACCAGCACCTCCGATCTGATGTCACATTGATGGAATTCATGCATTTAACCACCAGCTAACATTTCATCTCATTCAATCATCATTATAGTCGTCCCACTAGGTGGCGCTCTAACCATTACTGACAAATGGCATAACAAACATTTCCGAGCTCGAGTCTCATCACGCCTGCGACCTTTGGGAGAGTTTGGACATTTTGATTTTGAGTGACAGCAGATTACTGCTTTTTGGCGAGTGATTGAAACTCCACGTGCCGCCATGACAACCCCGTTTCCCTGAACGTAAAAAGCTTTGCAATTTAACATCACAAAGGTCTTTAGATTCCACACACTGGAGATTGGTTCAATGTGATGAAATCCCTTGGAGGAGTTCGTCAAAGAACGGTGCCTGGAAAGAGGGCAAAATGTTGCCAAAATTACACATAAATTTTAAAATGGCTGACTTCCTGTTGGATTTTGGATATTGCTCCAAGAGACTTTTTTGTACATGCTAATATCTTCCATGAGCTTACCAGGTTTCAGATTCATACATAAAACACAGAGCTGGGGCTGTGGTTTTGAAATTTAGGCTGTGGAGCCATTTTGGGATATTCAATGAAAATGATCACATAACAAAAAAGCCCGCATCAAATTGGAGGAATGCACCAAATTTCAAGACTTTTTAAACTGTCCAAGCCCCTCAAAAGCCACTTCATTTTTCATGGTGAACCACGTTGCCACCAGGGTGCGCCGTTCAGTTTAAAGTCACAATTTTCGCACTGCAGCACCATGAAGGACTGATGGTGATATTCACCGCTTTTGAGGTGGCCACGATGAACCTGTGAAAATCAGTACAACAAAATTAAAGCCATGACATTTCCTGTTGCCACTAGGTGGCGCTGTCCGTATTTCCGACAATGGGCACATCAATCTGTTCAGGGCGGGTCTGACATCATGCCTGTAAAGTCTGGTACTGATCAGACTGGATTTCATTGAGTTATACTAATTTGTTTCTTCATGGCGTGACATCAAAGTTCGCCATGCTGCTGGGGTCACACCCTTTTGCGAAAAGTCACAGTTTTCACTGTAACCCAAGACCAACTCCTTAAGGCTTTCCTTGAGAAATTTGAGGCTGCAGATGTCACCCATCACAATACTGTACCCCAAAGTGTAAAACATGACATTTCCTGTTCCCACTAGGTGGCGCTGTCCTTGAGGTCAAATATGGCAGTTGAAATATGTTCAGGGGTGGAGCCTTATCATATGTGTTCACTTTGGTCAAGGTCAGAAAATGTATGACAAAATGAGAGGCAATAAGATTTTCATGGCGAGTCATCGAAATTCGCCATGGCGCCACGGCCTCATGGTATTGTGAAAACTCAAAAGCTCCGCAATTTAACATGGCACAAGGGTGTAGTTGGCACTGACCAAATATGAAGGTTATGAAATCAAACCCCAAGGAGGAGTTCGTTAAAGTACAAGGCATGGAAACGGTAAAATCAGAGCCAAAATGTCACCTTCATGTCCAAATGGCGGACTTCCTGTTGGGTTTAGGACATTGCCATAATAGACTTTTTTGTTCGACTCTGAAGGATATATAGGTGTACCGACTTTCAAACTTGTAGGCCATACCCTTACCGGGGGCTCGCGTTTTTCATTTTTCTAGGTGGCGCTACTGAGCTAATTTTCCCTGGCCATGTCTGAGAACATTAAAATACGTAAATTTTCACCAGACCTGACGCGTGTGCAAAATTTCATGAGTTTTCGAGCATTTTTAGGCCCTCAAACGGCCAATTCATTTGCCGAAATAATAATAATAATAATAATTAAAGCTGCAAGCAGCGTTATGAGGGCCCTCGCACCCCCGGCGTGTCGAGCCATGCCCAACACCTGAAACCAGCATGTCCGATCTGATGTCACATTGATGGAATTCATGCATTTAACCACCAGTTAACATTTCATTTGGTTCAACCATGAGTATAGTCGTCCCACTAGGTGGCTCTCTAACCATTATAGACAAAGGGCATAACAAACATTTCCGAGCTCGAGTCTCATCACGCCTGTGACCTTTGGGAGAGATTGGACTTTGTGTCTTTGAGTGACAGCATATTACTGCTTTTTGGCGAGTGATTGAAACTCCACGTGCCGCCATGACCACCCCGTTTCCTTGAACGTAAAAAGCTTCGCAATTTAACATCACAAAGGTCTTTAGATTCCACACACTGGAGAATGGTTCAATATGATGAAATCCCTTGGAGGAGTTCGTCAAAGTATGAAGCCTGAAAAGAGGGGAAAATGTTGCCAAAATTACACATTAATTTTAAAATGGCTGACTTCCTGTTGGATTTGGGATATTGCTCCAAGAGACTTTTTTGTACATCTTGATATCTCCTATAAGCCTACCAGGTTTCAGATTCATACATAAAACACAGAGCAGGGGCTGTGGTTTTGAAATTTTGTAGGGGGCGCTGTGGAGCAATTTCGCGCTATTCAATGAAAATGATCACATGCCAACAAAGCCTTCATCCATTTGGAGGTGTGTGCCAAATTTCAAGCCTCTATAAACTTGCCAAGACCCTCAAAAGCCACTTCATCTTTCATGTTGAACAGCGTTGCCACCAGGGTGCGCCGTTCAGTTTAAACTCACAATTTTTGCACTGAAGCATCACGAGGGACTGATGGTGATATTCACCGCTTTTGAGGTGGCCAAGATGAACCTGTGAAAATCAGTACAACAAAATTAAAGCCATGACATTTCCTGTTGCCACTAGGTGGCGCTGTCCGTATTTCCGACAATGGGCACATCAATCTGTTCAGGGCGGGTCTGACATCATGCCTGTAAAGTCTGGTACTGATCAGACTGGATTTCATTGAGTTATACTAATTTGTTTCTTCATGGCGTGACATCAAAGTTCGCCATGCTGCTGGGGTCACACCCTTTCGCGAAAACTCACAGTTTTCACTGTAACCCAAGACCAACTCCTTAAGGCTTTCCTGGAGAAATTTGAGGCTGCAGATGTCACCCTTCACTATACTGTACCCCAAAGTGTAAAACATGACATTTCCTGTTCCCACTAGGTGGCGCTGTCCTTGAGGTCAAATATGGCAGTTGAAATATGTTCAGGGGTGGAGCCTTATCATATGTGTGCTCTTTGGTCCAGATTGGAACATGTATGACAGAATGAGAGGCAATAAGATTTTCATGGCGAGTCATCGAAATTCGCCATGGCGCCACGGCCTCATAGTATTGTGAAAACTCAAAAGCTCCGCAATTTAACATGGCACAAGGGTGTAGTTGACACTGTCCAAATTTGAAGCTTATACGACCAAATCCCAAGGAGGAGTTCGTTAAAGTACAAGGCATGGAAACGGTAAAATCAGAGCCAAAATGTCACCTTCAATCCAAAATGGCGGACTTCCTGTTGGGTTTGCGTCAATGGGCCCACAGACTTTTTTGTTCGTCTTGGCATGATACACATGTGTGCCAAATTTCATACATGTAGCTGAAACGATGTGGTCGTAGGGCTGCATTTAACAAGGCATAGGTGGCGCTCTAGAGCCATTTCCCAGTGCTCATATGTAAAACCATTAAAATACGTAAATTTTCACCAGACCTGACGCGTGCGCAAAATTTCCAGAGTTTTCGAGCATGTTTAGGCCCTCAAAAGGCCGATTCATTTGCCGAAATAATAATAATAATAATAATAAACAGAGCAATTACAATAGGGCCTTCGCACTGTCAGTGCTCGGGCCCTAATTAAAGCTGCAAGCAGCGTTATGAGGGCCCTCGCACCCCCGGCGCGTCGAGCCACGCCCAACACCTAAAACCAGCACGTCCGATCTGATGTCACATTGATGGAATTCATGCATTTAACCACCAGCTAACATTTCAACTCATTCATTCATGATTAGTTAGTCGTTCCACTAGGTGGCGCTCTAACCATTATGTACAAATGGCATAACAAACACTTCCAAGCTCGAGTCTCATCACACCTGACACGTTTGGGAGAGATTGGACATTGTGTTTTTGAGTGACAGCAGATTACTGCTTTTTGGCGAGTGATTGAAACTCTAAGTGCCGCCATAACCACCCCGTTTCCCTGGACGTAAAAAGCTTCGCAATTTAACATCACAAAGGTCTTTAGATTCCACACACTGGAGAATGGTTCAATATGATGAAATCCCTTGGAGGAGTTCGTCAAAGTATGAAGCCTGAAAAGAGGGGAAAATGTCGCCAAAATTACACATTAACTTTAAAATGGCTGACTTCCTGTTGGATTTGGGATATTGCTCCAAGAGACTTTTTTGTACATCTTGATATTTTCCATAAGCTTACCAGGTTTCAGACTCATAGATGAAACACAGAGCAGGGGCTGTTGTTTTGAAATTTTGTAGGGGGCGCTGTGGAGCAATTTCGAGCTATTCAATGAAAATGATCACATGACAACAAAGCCTACATCCATTTGGAGGTGTGTGCCAAATTTCAAGCCTCTATAAACTTTCCAAGTCCCTCAAAAGCCACTTCATCTTTCATGGTGAACCGCGTTGCCACCAGGGTGCGCCGTTCAGTTTAAAGTCACAATTTTCGCACTGAAGCATCACGAGGGACTGATGTTGATATTCACCGCTTTTGAGGTGGCCACGATGAACCTGTGAAAATCAGTACAACAAAATTAAAGCCATGACATTTCCTGTTGCCACTAGGTGGCGCTGTCCGTATTTCCGACAATGGGCACATCAATCTGTTCAGGGTGGGTCTGATATCATGCCTGTAAAGTCTGGTACTGATCAGACTGGATTTCATTGAGTTATACTAATTTGTTTCTTCATGGCGTGACATCAAAGTTCGCCATGCTGCTGGGGTCACACCCTTTTGCGAAAAGTCACAGTTTTCACTGTAACCCAAGACCAACTCCTTAAGGCTTTCCTGGAGAAATTTGAGGCTGCAGATGTCACCCATCACTATACTGTACCCCAAAGTGTAAAACATGACATTTCCTGTTCCCACTAGGTGGCGCTGTCCTTGATGTCAAATATGGCAGTTGAAATATGTTCAGGGGTGGAGCCTTATCATATGTGTGCTCTTTGGTCCAGATCGGAACATGTATGACAGAATGAGAGGCAATAAGATTTTGATGGCGAGTCATCGAAATTCGCCATGGCGCCACGGCCTCATAGTATTGTGAAAACTCAAAAGCTCCGCAATTTAACATGGCACAACGGTGTAGTTGACACTGTCCAAATTTGAAGTTTATAGGACCAAATCCCAAGGAGGAGTTCGTTAAAGTACAAGGCATGGAAACGGTAAAATCAGACCCAAAATGTCACCTTCAATCCAAAATGGCGGACTTCCTGTTGGGTTTAGGACATTGCCATAATAGACTTTTTTGTTCGACTCTGAACGTTATATAGGTGTACCGACTTTCAAACGTGTAGGTCATACCCATACCGGGGGCTCGCGTTTTTCATTTTTCTAGGTGGCGCTACTGAGCTAATTTTCCCTGGCCATGTCTGAGAACATTAAAATACGTAAATTTTCACCAGACCTGACGCGTGTGCAAAATTTCATGAGTTTTCGAGCATGTTTAGGCTCTCAAACGGCCAATTCATTTGCCGAAATAATAATAATAATAATAATAATAATAATAAACAGAGCAATTACAATAGGGCCTTCGCACTGTCAGTGCTCGGGCCCTAATTAAAGCTGCAAGCAGCGTTACGAGGGCCCTCGCACCCCCGGCGCGTCGAGCCAAGCCCAACACCTAAAACCAGCACCTCCGATCTGACGTTTGGGAGAGATTGGACATTGTGTTTTTGAGTGACAGCAGATTACTGCTTTTTGGCGAGTGATTCAAACTCTAAGTGCCACCATAACCACCCCGTTTCACTGAACGTAAAAAGCTTCGCAATTTAACATCACAAAGGTCTTTAGATTCCACACACTGGAGATTGGTTCAATATGATGAAATCCCTTGGAGGAGTTCGTCAAAGAACGGTGCCTGGAAAGAGGGGAAAATGTTGCCAAAATTACACATTAATTTTAAAATGGCTGACTTCCTGTTGGATTTGGGATATTGCACCAAGAGACTTTTTTGTACATCTTGATATCTCCTATAAGCTTACCAGGTTTCAGAATCATACATAGAACACAGAGCAGGGGCTGTGGTTTTGAAATTTTGTAGGGGGCGCTGTGGAGCCACTTCGCACTATTCAATGAAAATGATCACATGCCAACAAAGCGTTCATCCATTTGGAGGTGTGTGCCAAATTTCAAGCCTCTATAAACTTGCCAAGACCCTCAAAAGCCACTTCATCTTTCATGTTGAACAGCGTTGCCACCAGGGTGCGCCGTTCAGTTTAAAGTCACAATTTTTGCACTGAAGCATCACGAGGGACTGATGGTGATATTCACCGCTTTTGAGGTGGCCAAGATGAACCTGTGAAAATCAGTACAACAAAATTAAAGCCATGACATTTCCTGTTGCCACTAGGTGGCGCTGTCCGTATTTCCGACAATGGGCACATCAATCTGTTCAGGGCGGGTCTGACATCATGCCTGTAAAGTCTGGTACTGATCAGACTGGATTTCATTGAGTTATACTAATTTGTTTCTTCATGGCGTGACATCAAAGTTCGCCATGCTGCTGGGGTCACACCCTTTTGCAAAAAGTCACAGTTTTCACTGTAACCCAAGACCAACTCCTTAAGGCTTTCCTGGAGAAATTTGAGGCTGCAGATGTCACCCATCACAATACTGTACCCCAAAGTGTAAAACATGACATTTCCTGTTCCCACTAGGTGGCGCTGTCCCTGATGTAAAATATGGCAGTTGAAATATGTTCAGGGATGGAGCCTTATCATATGTGTTCACTTTGGTCAAGGTCAGAAAATCTATGACAGAATGAGAGGCAATAAGATTTTCATGGCGAGTCATCGAAATTCGCCATGGCGCCACGGCCTCATAGTATTGTGAAAACTCAAAAGCTCCGCAATTTAACATGGCATAAGGGTGTAGTTGGCACTGACCAAATATGAAGGTTATGAAATCAAACCCCAAGGAGGAGTTCGTCAAAGTTCGAGGCATGGAAATGGTAAAATCAGAGCCAAAATGTCACCTTCAATCCAAAATGGCGGACTTCCTGTTGGGTTTAGGACATTGCCATAATAGACTTTTTTGTTCGACTCTGAACATTATATAGGTGTACCGACTTTCAAACATGTAGGTCATACCCATACCGGGGGCTCGCGTTTTTCATTTTTCTAGGTGGCGCTACTGAGCTAATTTTCCCTGGCCATGTCTGAGAACATTAAAATACGTAAATTTTCACCAGACCTGACGCGTGTGCAAAATTTCATGAGTTTTCGAGCATGTTTAGGCCCTCAAACGGCCAATTCATTTGCCGAAATAATAATAATAATAATAATAATAATAATAATAATAATAAACAGAGCAATTACAATAGGGCCTTCGCACTGTCAGTGCTCGGGCCCTAATAATAATAATAATAATAAACAGAGCAATTACAATAGGGCCTTCGCACTATCAGTGCTCGGGCCCTAATTAAAGCTGCAAGCAGCGTTATGAGGGCCCTCGCACCCCCGGCGCGTCGAGCCACGCCCAACACCTAAAACCAGCACGTCCGATCTGATGTCACATTGATGGAATTCATGCATTTAACCACCAGCTAACATTTCAACTCATTCATTCATGATTAGTTAGTCGTTCCACTAGGTGGCGCTCTAACCATTATGTACAAATGGCATAACAAACACTTCCAAGCTCGAGTCTCATCACACCTGACACGTTTGGGAGAGATTGGACATTGTGTTTTTGAGTGACAGCAGATTACTGCTTTTTGGCGAGTGATTGAAACTCTAAGTGCCGCCATAACCACCCCGTTTCCCTGGACGTAAAAAGCTTCGCAATTTAACATCACAAAGGTCTTTAGATTCCACACACTGGAGAATGGTTCAATATGATGAAATCCCTTGGAGGAGTTCGTCAAAGTATGAAGCCTGAAAAGAGGGGAAAATGTCGCCAAAATTACACATTAACTTTAAAATGGCTGACTTCCTGTTGGATTTGGGATATTGCTCCAAGAGACTTTTTTGTACATCTTGATATTTTCCATAAGCTTACCAGGTTTCAGACTCATAGATGAAACACAGAGCAGGGGCTGTTGTTTTGAAATTTTGTAGGGGGCGCTGTGGAGCAATTTCGAGCTATTCAATGAAAATGATCACATGACAACAAAGCCTACATCCATTTGGAGGTGTGTGCCAAATTTCAAGCCTCTATAAACTTTCCAAGTCCCTCAAAAGCCACTTCATCTTTCATGGTGAACCGCGTTGCCACCAGGGTGCGCCGTTCAGTTTAAAGTCACAATTTTCGCACTGAAGCATCACGAGGGACTGATGTTGATATTCACCGCTTTTGAGGTGGCCACGATGAACCTGTGAAAATCAGTACAACAAAATTAAAGCCATGACATTTCCTGTTGCCACTAGGTGGCGCTGTCCGTATTTCCGACAATGGGCACATCAATCTGTTCAGGGTGGGTCTGATATCATGCCTGTAAAGTCTGGTACTGATCAGACTGGATTTCATTGAGTTATACTAATTTGTTTCTTCATGGCGTGACATCAAAGTTCGCCATGCTGCTGGGGTCACACCCTTTTGCGAAAAGTCACAGTTTTCACTGTAACCCAAGACCAACTCCTTAAGGCTTTCCTGGAGAAATTTGAGGCTGCAGATGTCACCCATCACTATACTGTACCCCAAAGTGTAAAACATGACATTTCCTGTTCCCACTAGGTGGCGCTGTCCTTGATGTCAAATATGGCAGTTGAAATATGTTCAGGGGTGGAGCCTTATCATATGTGTGCTCTTTGGTCCAGATCGGAACATGTATGACAGAATGAGAGGCAATAAGATTTTGATGGCGAGTCATCGAAATTCGCCATGGCGCCACGGCCTCATAGTATTGTGAAAACTCAAAAGCTCCGCAATTTAACATGGCACAACGGTGTAGTTGACACTGTCCAAATTTGAAGTTTATAGGACCAAATCCCAAGGAGGAGTTCGTTAAAGTACAAGGCATGGAAACGGTAAAATCAGACCCAAAATGTCACCTTCAATCCAAAATGGCGGACTTCCTGTTGGGTTTAGGACATTGCCATAATAGACTTTTTTGTTCGACTCTGAACGTTATATAGGTGTACCGACTTTCAAACGTGTAGGTCATACCCATACCGGGGGTATGGTATTTTTCATTTTTCTAGGTGGCGCTACTGAGCTAATTTTCCCTGGCCATGTCTGAGAACATTAAAATACGTAAATTTTCACCAGACCTGACGCGTGTGCAAAATTTCATGAGTTTTCGAGCATGTTTAGGCTCTCAAACGGCCAATTCATTTGCCGAAATAATAATAATAATAATAATTAAAGCTGCAAGCAGCGTTATGAGGGCCCTCGCACCCCCGGCACGTCGAGCCACTGCCAACACCTCAAACCGGCACGTCCGATGTGATGTCACATTGATGGAATTCATGCTTTTAATCACCAGCTAACATTTCATCTTATTCAACCAGGATTATAGTCATGCCACTAGGTGGCGCTCTAACCATTATTGACAAATAGCATAACAAACATTTCCAAGCTCGAGTCTCATCACACCTGCGACCTTTGGGAGAGATTGGACATTGTGTTTTTTAGTGACAGCAGATTACTGCTTTTTGCGAGTGATTGAAACTCTACGTGCCGCCATGACCACCCCGTTTCCCTGAACGGAAAAAGCTTCGCAATTTAACATCACAAAGGTCTTTAGATTCTACACACTGAAGAATGCTTCAATATGATGAAATCCCTTGGAGGAGTTCGTCAAAGTATGAGGCCTGAAAAGGGGGGAAAATGTCATCAAAATTACACATTAATTTTAAAATGGCTGACTTCCTGTTGGATTTGGGATATTGCTCCAAGAGACTTTTTTGTACATCTTGATATCTTACACAAGCTTACCAAGTGTCAGACTCATAGATGAAACACAGAGCAGGGGCTGATGTTTTGAAATATTGTAGGGGGCGCTGTGGAGCCATTTTGCGCTATTCAAGGAAAATGGTTACATAACAACAATGCCTTCATCCATTTGGAGGTGTGTGCCAAATTTCAAGCCTCTATAAACTTTCCAAGCCCCTCAAAAGCCACTTCATCTTTCATGGTGAACCGCGTTGCCACCAGGGTGCGCCGTTCAGTTTAAAGTCACAATTTTTGCACTGAAGCATCACGAGGGACTGATGTTGATATTCACCGCTTTTGAGGTGGCCACGATCAACCTGTGAAAATCAGTACAACAAAATTAAAGCCATGACATTTCCTGTTGCCATTAGGTGGCGCTGTCCGTATTTCCGACAATGGGCACATCAATCTGTTCAGGGCGGGTCTGCCATCATGCCTGTAAAGTCTGGTACTGATCAGACTGGATTTCATTGAGTTATACTAATTTGTTTATTCATGGCGTGACATCAAAGTTCGCCATGCTGCTGGGGTCACACCCTTTTGCGAAAAGTCACAGTTTTCACTGTAACCCAAGACCAACTCCTTAAGGCTTTCCTGGAGAAATTTGAGGCTGCAGATGTCACCCATCACTATACTGTACCCCAAAGTGTAAAACATGACATTTCCTGTTCCCACTAGGTGGCGCTGTCCTTGATGTCAAATATGGCAGTTGAAATATGTTCAGGGGTGGAGCCTTATCATATGTGTGCTCTTTGGTCCAGATCGGAACATGTATGACAAAATGAGAGGCAATAAGATTTTCATGGCGAGTCATCGAAATTCGCCATGGCGCCACGGCCTCATAGTATTGTGAAAACTCAAAAGCTCCGCAATTTAACATGGCACAAGGGTGTAGTTGGCACTGACCAAATATGAAGGTTATGAAATCAAACCCCAAGGAGGAGTTCGTCAAAGTTCGAGGCATGGAAATGGTAAAATCAGAGCCAAAATGTCACCTTCAATCCAAAATGGCGGACTTCCTGTTGGGTTTAGGACATTGCCATAATAGACTTTTTTGTTCGACTCTGAACATTATATAGGTGTACCGACTTTCAAACATGTAGGTCATACCCATACCGGGGGCTCGCGTTTTTCATTTTTCTAGGTGGCGCTACTGAGCTAATTTTCCCTGGCCATGTCTGCGAACATTAAAATACGTAAATTTTCACCAGACCTGACGCGTGTGCAAAATTTCATGAGTTTTCGAGCATGTTTAGGCCCTCAAACGGCCAATTCATTTGCCGAAATAATAATAATAATAATAATAATAATAATAATTAAAGCTGCAAGCAGCGTTATGAGGGCCCTCGCACCCCCGGCACGTCGAGCCACTGCCAACACCTCAAACCGGCACGTCCGATGTGATGTCACATTGATGGATTTCATGCTTTTAATCACCAGCTAACATTTCATCTTATTCAACCAGGATTATAGTCATGCCACTAGGTGGCGCTCTAACCATTATTGACAAATGGCATAACAAACATTTCCAAGCTCGAGTCTCATCACACCTGCGACCTTTGGGAGAGATTGGACATTGTGTTTTTTAGTGACAGCAGATTACTGCTTTTTGCGAGTGATTGAAACTCTACGTGCCGCCATGACCACCCCGTTTCCCTGAACGGAAAAAGCTTCGCAATTTAACATCACAAAGGTCTTTAGATTCTACACACTGAAGAATGCTTCAATATGATGAAATCCCTTGGAGGAGTTCGTCAAAGTATGAGGCCTGAAAAGGGGGGAAAATGTCATCAAAATTACACATTAATTTTAAAATGGCTGACTTCCTGTTGGATTTGGGATATTGCTCCAAGAGACTTTTTTGTACATCTTGATATCTTACACAAGCTTACCAAGTGTCAGACTCATAGATGAAACACAGAGCAGGGGCTGATGTTTTGAAATATTGTAGGGGGCGCTGTGGAGCCATTTTGCGCTATTCAAGGAAAATGGTTACATAACAACAATGCCTTCATCCATTTGGAGGTGTGTGCCAAATTTCAAGCCTCTATAAACTTTCCAAGCCCCTCAAAAGCCACTTCATCTTTCATGGTGAACCGCGTTGCCACCAGGGTGCGCCGTTCAGTTTAAAGTCACAATTTTTGCACTGAAGCATCACGAGGGACTGATGTTGATATTCACCGCTTTTGAGGTGGCCACGATGAACCTGTGAAAATCAGTACAACAAAATTAAAGCCATGACATTTCCTGTTGCCATTAGGTGGCGCTGTCCGTATTTCCGACAATGGGCACATCAATCTGTTCAGGGCGGGTCTGCCATCATGCCTGTAAAGTCTGGTACTGATCAGACTGGATTTCATTGAGTTATACTAATTTGTTTATTCATGGCGTGACATCAAAGTTCGCCATGCTGCTGGGGTCACACCCTTTTGCGAAAAGTCACAGTTTTCACTGTAACCCAAGACCAACTCCTTAAGGCTTTCCTGGAGAAATTTGAGGCTGCAGATGTCACCCATCACTATACTGTACCCCAAAGTGTAAAACATGACATTTCCTGTTCCCACTAGGTGGCGCTGTCCTTGATGTCAAATATGGCAGTTGAAATATGTTCAGGGGTGGAGCCTTATCATATGTGTGCTCTTTGGTCCAGATCGGAACATGTATGACAAAATGAGAGGCAATAAGATTTTCATGGCGAGTCATCGAAATTCGCCATGGCGCCACGGCCTCATAGTATTGTGAAAACTCAAAAGCTCCGCAATTTAACATGGCACAAGGGTGTAGTTGGCACTGACCAAATATGAAGGTTATGAAATCAAACCCCAAGGAGGAGTTCGTCAAAGTTCGAGGCATGGAAATGGTAAAATCAGAGCCAAAATGTCACCTTCAATCCAAAATGGCGGACTTCCTGTTGGGTTTAGGACATTGCCATAATAGACTTTTTTGTTCGACTCTGAACATTATATAGGTGTACCGACTTTCAAACATGTAGGTCATACCCATACCGGGGGCTCGCGTTTTTCATTTTTCTAGGTGGCGCTACTGAGCTAATTTTCCCTGGCCATGTCTGAGAACATTAAAATACGTAAATTTTCACCAGACCTGACGCGTGTGCAAAATTTCATGAGTTTTCGAGCATGTTTAGGCCCTCAAACGGCCAATTCATTTGCCGAAATAATAATAATAATAATAATAATAATTAAAGCTGCAAGCAGCGTTATGAGGGCCCTCGCACCCCCGGCGTGTCGAGCCATGCCCAACACCTGAAACCAGCACGTCCGATCTGATGTCACATTGATGGAATTCATGCATTTAACCACCAGTTAACATTTCATTTGGTTCAACCATGAGTATAGTCGTCCCACTAGGTGGCGCTCTAACCATTATAGACAAAGGGCATAACAAACATTTCCGAGCTCGAGTCTCATCACGCCTGCGACCTTTGGGAGAGATTGGACTTTGTGTCTTTGAGTGACAGCATATTACTGCTTTTTGGCCAGTGATTGAAACTGCACGTGCCGCCATGACCACCCCGTTTCCTTGAACGTAAAAAGCTTCGCAATTTAACATCACAAAGGTCTTTAGATTCCACACACTGGAGAATGGTTCAATATGATGAAATCCCTTGGAGGAGTTCGTCAAAGTATGAAGCCTGAAAAGAGGGGAAAATGTCGCCAAAATTGCACATTAATTTTAAAATGGCTGACTTCCTGTTGGATTTGGGATATTGCTCCAAGAGACTTTTTTGTACATCTTGATATTTTCCATAAGCTTACCAGGTTTCAGACTCATAGATGAAACACAGAGCAGGGGCTGTTGTTTTGAAATTTTGAAGGGGGCGCTGTGGAGCAATTTCGCGCTATTCAATGAAAATGATCACATGACAACAAAGCCTACATCCATTTGGAGGTGTGTGCCAAATTTCAAGCCTCTATAAACTTTCCAAGCCCCTCAAAAGCCACTTCATCTTTCATGGTGAACCGCGTTGCCACCAGGGTGCGCCGTTCAGTTTAAAGTCACAATTTTTGCACTGAAGCATCATGAGGGACTGATGTTGATATTCACCGCTTTTGAGGTGGCCACGATGAACCTGTGAAAATCAGTACAACAAAATTAAAGCCATGACATTTCCTGTTGCCACTAGGTGGCGCTGTCCGTATTTCCGACAATGGGCACATCAATCTGTTCAGGGTGGGTCTGACATCATGCCTGTAAAGTCTGGTACTGATCAGACTGGATTTCATTGAGTTATACTAATTTCTTTCTTCATGGCGTGACATCAAAGTTCGCCATGCTGCTGGGGTCACACCCTTTTGCGAAAAGTCACAGTTTTCACTGTAACCCAAGACCAACTCCTTAAGGCTTTCCTGGAGAAATTTGAGGCTGCAGATGTCACCCATCACTATACTGTACCCCAAAGTGTAAAACATAACATTTCCTGTTCCCACTAGGTGGCGCTGTCCTTCATGTCAAATATGGCAGTTGAAATATGTTCAGGGGTGGAGCCTTATCATATGTGTTCACTTTGGTCAAGGTCAGAAAATGTATGACAAAATGAGAGGCAATAAGATTTTCATGGCGAGTCATCGAAATTCGCCATGGCGCCACGGCCTCATAGTATTGTGAAAACTCAAAAGCTCCGCAATTTAACATGGCACAAGGGTGTAGTTGACACTGTCCAAATTTGAAGGTTATGAAATTAAACCCCAAGGAGGAGTTCGCAAAAGTTCGAGGCATGGAAATGGCAAAATTAGAGCCAAAATGTCACCTTCTCTTCCAAATGGCGGACTTCCTGTTGGGTTTGCGTCAATGGGCCCGCAGACTTTTTTGTTCGTCTTGGCATGATACACATGTGTGCCAAATTTCATACATGTAGCTCAAACGATGTGGTCGTAGGGCTGCATTTAACAAGGCATAGGTGGCGCTGTAGAGCCATTTCCCAGTGCTCATATGTAAAACCATTAAAATACAAAATTTTTCACCAGACCTGGCATGTGTGCAAAATTTCATGAGTTTTTGAGCATGTTTAGGCCCTCAAAAAGGCCCTTGTTTGGGGTGAATAATAATAATAATAATAATAAGAAACGGAGCAGATACAATAGGGCCTTCGCACTCTCGGTGCTCGGGCCCTAATAATAATAATAATAAACAGAGCAATTACAATAGGGCCTTCGCACTATCAGTGCTCGGGCCCTAATAATAATAATAATAATAAACAGAGCAATTACAATAGGGCCTTCGCACTGTCAGTGCTCGGGCCCTAATAATAATAATAAACAGAGCAATTACAATAGGGCCTTCGCACTGTCAGTGCTCGGGCCCTAATAATAATAATAAACAGAGCAATTACAATAGGGCCTTCGCACTGTCAGTGCTCGGGCCCTAATAATAATAATAATAATAATAATAATAATAATAATAATAATAATAATAATAAACAGAGCAATTACAATAGGGCCTTCGCACTGTCAGTGCTCGGGCCCTAATAATAATAATAAGAAACGGAGCAGATACAATAGGGCCTTCGCACTCTCAGTGCTCGGGCCCTAATAATAAGAAACGGAGCAGATACAATAGGGCCTTCGCACTCTCGGTGCTCGGGCCCTAATAATGTGATTAATACTGTAACATTCACAAGAACCAGACGGTTGGGTCTCAGTTTGTCCGTTTATTCGGCACATAAGCAAGAGGATTGCTAACTCAGGGGAGAGCGCCCTCGTACTACACCTCTCTTCAGCCTGGCACACACTTACACACAGAACAACCAGGTCCCCCCTCCCCTTCCTGAACACCACCCTCCCTACTTCCTGCAGCACAACCAAACATGAATCCTAAAGGAACAACAACAGTGTGCAGAGATAACCAACATGTCACTGTACAATAACACTTAACCATCGTTACAATACATAAATAAAAGAAATTCCTATACACGGGTAATTTCAAATGCAAAATTCTGTCAGCTCAACAAACATCAGCAAACACACAAACTGTTTGTGTGGAGTTTGTCGCACAGTGCGTTGCTAGCTAAAAGTACAACTGCAGTATTTCACAGGGAGAGAAAAGAAAGAGAGCTAACTTCACTCAGACATGGAGAAAGATAAGAAAGACACAGCAGGAAAGGAAGAAGAGAGGTTAGATTTAAAGATAAGGACTGCTCAGTGGGATTGGATAAAGAGGAAATTTAAAACTTGCATGTAAGCCCTCACGTTTATAAATCAAATACTGGCACTGTACTTGTGACATTATGCTTTTTCATATTTTGAAATGCGCTGCAAACAAACTGAGGTAGATTAACTGTGTTACTTAAAGGTCGGCAATGGCTTATTTAACAACAGAGTGTATTTTAAATGAAACTGTCGAGATGTGAGTGAAGTTCAGACATTTGGCTTTAATTCGTGGGGTTCAACAAAAGTATTACATTAATTGTGTAGGAATTTAATGTCACTTTGATACAAGTCCATCGTTTCGACCCATGTCCATAGGAAACATAAAGCCTGTGCGAAATTGCCTTAAAGTCAGGAAAAATCCCCATGTGCACTATATACATTAGATACTCCATAATACGTCTTAAATGAGTTTATTTACTCTAAGACTGCACGAGTTATAGACCTGCCCGTCTCTTTGTGAAGATTTGTGATTAATGCCAGCCATTTCTTTTGCACTGATGTTGTTCATTTCTTTAAAAGGTTTTTATCTCCATCTGACAAAGTGCCACCATTTGGTTGATTGGGCTCAGGTTTCTTCCAAGGCCGACGCATTTACATTCCAGGTCTCAAAAAACATAATTAAAAAACACAAAAGTCATTTAAGCCAACGAGGTAAAAGTGAAAGCCAAGCAAAAATTACAGTTATGATTAAAACAGGTGTTAAAAATCACTGGGATAAAATGATTAAAGGTATCGACAATTATAAACAGCCCAAAGAGCAGATGCTGTCTGCATTGTCTATGTTTCTGCCACAGCTAAGTCCCAGAGCGTTGTATTTGCATTGTTTGCCTCTGGCCACAGGATTACCCCAAATCCCTTAACCATGTGTAGAGATTCAAAAAGTGACTCACATGAGCCCTGTGTGATCTGCCACCATTATATGGTTATGTTTAGGCAACTAAATGACTTTGTTATATTTACTGTGGTTTATAAAGTCCTGGGTAGCAAAAGCTGATGGCGACTGTCGGTAGTGTTACATGCTTTATTCACCCACTGCGTTATACTAACAGCATACCTTTCTGCTCAAAGAAAACAATCTCACCTCTCAACTGTAGTCGGCTTTTTATTTAACATGAACATAATAACGAATATAGATGAGCTGAGATGTTGACAATACTCTTATTATAATAGTGCATGCTATATATTTAAATCCACAGCAACTGCTTTTTAAGGCCAATCAGCCATGATTACAAAATATTATATCAGGCTTTACAGCTTGACCAGAAAGAAATTATTATCTGAAAAGAGCCATATAAATGAGCTATGCTGTTGTGAATGTGAAGCTGAAGCAACTCACTGTTCTGTCAGACCTATACTGAGCCTGACACAACCTTTAGTTGCTACTCTTGAGCAACACAACCTGTTAAATTGGTATCCCTGTTGTGTTGTGTAGAAACTTGCAGCAGGCAGAATGGCAGAGCAGAGAGTAATGAGAGCTGAAAAAGGCAGTGTTGATTTGATAAATAATTTTTGCAGGGCTGGTGATGCTTTACGAATCAACGTTGACCTCCTGGTGTGATGGCATATGTTAATAAAAAGAACTGCATGGTGTCTTCTGCATCCTAATCTGCTGGTGTGAAGATGAAATTCTAGTGTGTTCGTGTGTGTGTGTGTGTGTGTGTGTGTGTGTGTGTGTGTGTGTGTGTGTGTGTGTGTGTGTGTGTGTGTGTGTGTGTGTGTGTGTGCGTGTGCGAGAGAGATACTCCACATTTCTGTGCTGTGGGGTCTTCTTGACAACTGTGGCAGCTCAAAGGAACGTGTATGTGTTGTGGTTTGTGTACGAGCACAAACTTTCATACGTGCCCACTGATCGTTATGCGTGTGGCAGACGTAGCGAGAAGCACAGCAACTAATATACATATCAATTTTCCTCATTTGAATACACCACTTATTGGGTGATAGTGGTGATAATTACCTGTTGTGCAGCGAGTAGGGCACAGACTCCCACTGGGCTTCTATTTGTCAGCCTGGGTCACTGAATCGGCACACAGTACAGTGGTATATTGCACACTGGGGACTGGAGAGAAATGACAGCACAGCGTGAGTCCCAGCTTTCCTTTGCCAGCACCAGACAATCCCTTGTAGCACGCAAGAACTATCATGTAGGAAATGACACAGGAATAATGTGCCTTAACATCGGGGATGTTTTCAGCAGCAACTTGACAATTTGTGCATAATATTAAGTTGTCTTCCAGCGAGCAATCTGCTGTGAGAGGTTAAAGAATTGCAGGAAGGGTCAGGAAAAGCAGCGAAAAAAGACAGATTTTAAAGGTTCTCAGAATGCTGAATGGAAAATACCCACGCTATTTATATTCAACAAAAAGACTGCTACACTAAATGACACGATAGAGATTATAGCTGACAGTTTGTGATCAACGGCAACACTATGATAACCCAAAGAAGAGGCTAAAAGACTCTCCAAGTGTTTGATGCTTATTTTCATAAGAGCTTTTTCCTTCCCGTTGTCATGAGTGGAGAATTGTCTGTCACCAATATAGTTTCTAACTTAATATATATTCATAATTTTCTCCTTCTCAAAATACAGCCACGCATTAATTTTGTTTTTACTATCTAAATGAATTTGTTAATACATTCAGCTCCTTTGATTTATTCAAAAAATATTAAGCTCAGACTGTTTCTTTAGGGTGAATACAGGTGACTTGTGCTGTCTACCCAGCAACTGCCCACATCACCACTGCTAAATGACTAAATCCTGAAGATCCCACTGAACAATAAAAATGATCCCTCTCATGCTCTACAGCTGCATGTTCTCTGCCAGGCCTTACCTCTGTGTTGCAGCCCAGCAATGTGCTGTGAAGGGCCCACAAATGGGGATGAACAGGTGTCACTTTAATTATGTGTCCTCTTGTTGGAACCTGGCAGAGTCGACCAGCAGATAGTGGCTCTTTTAATTAACCTTGGAGCTCTGCTGTAGAAACACAGTGGCAGTGCCACACTGAGCACCTGCAAATATACGGACAATATCTGCCAGTCTACATGACATTCTAGCATTTAATTACAAGCACAGAGGGAGTGGGCTCACTTTCTCTCGCCCTAGCATGCATTTTATTTTTCCACTCCACTCTCCAGTCTGTCTGCGCGAGACAGCTTCGGTTTCATATGTTTCAGTCCACTCAGCTAACACCATGGCCGTCAGGCCAAGTCTCAGACTGGCAGAATTCTCCTCTTTTGACATTTTCACCCAAAATGAGGTCACTTCGCTCCCAGAAAGTATTTTCTGTTATCTTTGCATAGATGTGTGGAAGCCCAGAATGAGTTGGCGCTGGAACTTTCAATTTCACTAGCCCTCCTCTTCGAAGAAAGACGCGAATAGATCAGTTTGTCATTCTCTTCATGTTGGAATGATGCCAGAAACCACTCTAGTGATGCATATACAAGTATGTTCGCTACCAATATATAAATCTCTCTGTAGATTTTCCACATTTTGAGTTTTTTAACATCACGGGTGGCTTTCCACACCACAGATTTGACTGACAATTTTATCCAATTATACTGATATTTATCTGTCAAATTACAGATGCTGCGTCTCACATGCTTCTGGCATCTCCTGACCAGAGGCTGCAGGAATCAAAGCTTATGCTTTGCTGTGATATAGCATTGCTTCATGTCATTTACATACTGAAAAGGTGTTTTAATGCAGTAAAAGAAAAACTGTAATTTACATTCTTTATAGGTTATACAGTGGAAACTGTGTTGAATGAATATATAAAACCAATGTATTAGTAATGTATTCAGCTCATTAGAACTCATGCCATCATGTTCATGATGTGTAATATACCATCTGGGAGTATTGGAATGGTTTACCTGGAGGCTTTGAGTGAAGAATGTTCCCCACCTTTTAGAAGGTGATAATATAGCTATAGATAGAGCTGGAATGGAAAAGAATGGAAAATGTGCAGCGTATAGAAGAAATGAATATGGATGATATCAAGAAGTGTTTGCTTGTACAGAAGAGAACTTGATCACATGAACCTAATCCTTTGAATCACAATGACCTCCACTGAAGTTACCACCTGAAAGGTTTAGTTGCATATTTCTAGCAAACAAAGATCGACTTGAAAGAGCTGTAAGTGTAAGTTGCTCCTAAAGGATTGTCAGAAAGCTGGAGAAAGGTTTTCCTCAGTTGCTGATGGAGTTTAATGTTAAAACTTTGTGACTTAGCTCATTTGCTTAACCTTTTAAATTACAGAAAAACACCTGGATTTAATTAAAGTAAATTCATGTTCCTTAAATGTTTATATTTAAGCCACTTTGAAATGAAGAAAACTAGGGATAATAGAATCACCGCCATGTCACGTTTTATAATCATAGTGACTGATAATGTCTTTTTCATTTTGGTGCTGAACAGGGACTGCACGCTAACTTGGAATATTTGAGGGAGAAAAAAATAAGAAAGAGTTTTGTTTCACGTGTTTGTACTTAAACTCACTGGACACTTTGTCGGGTACACCTTGCTGGTACTGGGTTGGACCCCATCTTTACCTTCAGAACTACAGTTTCTGCCCATCCATGAAATCTCTATCTGCAAAACTCCTATTTCACCGTTGGATTGAGATTTAATGAATGTGGAAGCAATTTGAGGATATTAAAATCCCATTGTCATGTTCAGGAAACCAGTTTGAGATGATTTGAGCTTTGTGTCATTGAATAGTACTGTCTCCCTCTTTTCAACACTCTCTCTTAAATCTTTTAGCACATTTTCGTCTCTGTTCTTCATCACCTTGACCTGCTGCACATCCCTTCCACTTCGATGTCTCCGTGTAGCCATCAGAAGATGGGTGCGCTGTGATTATAAAGGGATAGCAACAATATTCAGGTAGGTTGTGGTGTTTAAACGATGTGAAAGGTGTCAAGAAAATATACCCCACAAAATTTAACCACCAGCAGCAGATTCAACTGCAGAAACAAGACAGGGTGACATTTATGCCAGATTTTGACCATACAATCAGAATGTCACAGCCAAAGTTGAGACTCATTAGATCAGGTTTTTCCAATGTTAAATTATTCCAGATTTGATGACCATTTGCGTAGGTTACTCACATTACATATTTTAACTATTACAACAGAATACAGAAGTCAAATTAAAAGTTTTTATTAAAGATATTGGCTATCAATCTAGAAGATTTTGTTTTAAATAAAGACATTTCAGTACTTTCATGTTTTAAAGGTTTTTTTTCTTTAGCCAGACTGCCCAGCTGTTTAGAGTTTGATCACAGATGGTGCCTTAAGAAATATTGTATCCTTCAGTAGTTGGGACAATACAACTACCCATCCCACATCTGCACCATTAACAGTCCCAAGAGATTCAACTGATGAGGTTTCATCATCTACCTGTAGATACTAATTCTCATGACTATTATTTAATAAAAATAACAAATATCGATGCGATTTTAGTTATCGCACCAATATGCAACTTTTCCATGGAGGCTCATAATGAAAGTAAACATGCATTTTGTCAAAATGACGGAGGAACATAAAAAAACATAGCCAGCGAGACAGGCAATGAATTGATAAATGAAAACTTAATAAGGCACTTAAGATTGTTTTAAAGTGTGGAAGCAGCAGTGTTTTCAGCATTTGATATGCAAGAATAAGGGTGAGAACGAGAAATAGAGAAAAGCATCACTACCTCTGTAGGTGCTAATAATAATCTTTAATATCAAGGAGATACTCTTAGCCAAGTTGACAGAAGCTCCAGAGATGTGATGCCCCAAAAAACTAAATATGTATGCATTTAAGTCAGAAGGCATAATTTTCCCAAAAAATTGCCCTTTCTCTGTAAGAACAGCATTTTTTCCACATGCTCTGGGAAACTTAAATCATGTAAGTTTCTTGCTGAGATACAAATCTATTGAATATCCTTCGGTCTCGGTCAGTCTCTACTGACTTCTTTCTGTTTACTGTGAAGTATTGTGCTGCAGATTTTTTTTTTGTTCAGATTCAGCCAGATTCCATTTTCTGCCTCTTTTTCTTGCTCTCCAGCAGCCCTTATTTCTTTTTTATAGGATGGCAAGAACTCCTCTGGCAGTATTGAGTTTTAGACCTTTGGGCTCAACAGGTATCGCTCTCAGACGGCCTGCCTTTACCTCGCACCTACTGCACTCTGGTTTAAATTAGTGGATGCTCTTCAGGTTTGATACTGTCCCCCTTTACTGTAGGTATTGGATTTTCTCTCTCAAATTTCACATCTTACATCTGAAATATAACAGAGAATTGCCTCGGGGCACCATGTGTGCATGTGCGTGTATGAACATGTGTTTGTTTGCGTAATGGAACGCTCACCATGATATTGCTCACCATGTCAGTGTGCAAATAAAGTCAGGATCTTGGCCCACGCACAAATCCAATCAATAATGCTGTATTTGATCATGGTCCAATTTGCCTGCTGCACTTACCTAACAGTAAATTCGACAGCTTTTGAGTTTACTGGCTCTTGCTTCACTTGTTGTTTGTGTGGGTTAAATAAGGAATGCAGCGTTGCTTCTAGTGACATAACTCTTCCATTCTTTTTTGCAGGCCTATTGAAATGCTTGTCAACAAGGCCACAAAACAAATTCATTTCTGAAAGGTCAGAGAAGTAAGACATTTTCAGAAAGTAGCTTGGCAAAAGCAATCCGTGATTGAAGACGGCATCAATGCATCGGAAAGCTTGAAGTCTGAAAATTACCTACTGGCCACAGTGTGGAGAAATCCACAAGAATGCCATATACTCACCACTTCCTTAGGTACAGCTGCTCAACTGGCTTTTAAATCAAACATCTATTCAGCCAGTCACATGGCAGAAAATCAATACCTGTAGGCATGTAGACATGGTCAAGATGACCTGCCGAAGTTCACAGGGACGAAAGGTGATTTAAGGAACTTCCAACGTGTCATGGTTGTCAGTAACAGATGGGCTGGGCTGCTTTCAGAAACTGCTGATACACTAGGATTTTCCCACACAACCATTTCCAGGGTTTGCAGCAGAACTAAGACTAGAGCAGCACAAGATTGTACTGAGTGTTACTTTGTGGTGGTATTGTAATGGCTTGGGGGATGTTTTTGTAGGGTCCGTATTACCAATTGAGTATTGTTTAAATGCCACAGCCTACCTGAGCATTGCTCCTGACTGTTTCCATCCCTTTAATGACCATGGTGTACCCATCTTCTGATGGCTGCTTCCAGCAGGATAAAGCAGTCAAATAGTCTCAAACTAGTTTTCTTGAACATGACAGTGACTTCGCTGTACCCAGCAGTGCTCCAGTTATTGATGCTCCAATAAAGCGCCTCTGGGACGTAGTGAAATGGGAAATTTGCATAAAGAATGTGCAGCTGACAAATCTGCAGCAGTGTTCTGATACTATCATGTCAATATTGGGCATCAGTATCACGAGATCTATAAATCAGCAAAAACAAAAACAAGCAAACTTGAAAAATGCAGTTAAGTTAAATAGTTAAGGGTCAGAATAAAAAAACTGTCAAATCTACTTTGCTGCCTGAAACCCAGAACCAATTTATTCCAGACAAATGTGATTTACACCATTTAAAGATTTCCTTTGATTTCCTTTTTTTAGTTTGGTGACGGTTGGTTCTGGCTGCGAGGGGTTTATTTATTCCAGCTGTTCCATCATATAAGCTATTCCCATGGCTGATTTTTGCAATACACTGTCTTGTGGCACATATTGTTTGTGAATAAAATGTGCAAGTATCTAGATCTATGATGTTTTGCCACATTGTTTATTGTGCTATAAAGTAATTCTCATATGGAAGCTGAGCTTCACACACTCAACATCATGATTTTTAACATATCAGCAAAGGGCTGAAGTTAAACTTACTAAACCACACATTTTGCATGCTGTATAGCGGTCACTAATGCATTGCCATGTTTTTAATCCTACCAGTAAACAGAATCTGTTCTAATAGTCAGTGAGTCTGAAGAAATGAATATAATAAAAATATTTTTGACCAAAAAGAATCATTGATAGCAGATGAAAGTGCTATCAAAATATAGGTAAAAGGAAACTTTTTTTTGTATCTTATATGTTTCAAGTTTTGTCCAATGAAAAGAGATTTAACAGATAACTAGTAACAACATTTGATGTTGTTCCTTAATGTCATACACATTAAATAAAGAGACTGTAGCAGTGATGTATCCAAGGATACTGATGTGCAAAGTTGGTAATAGAAAAAAAAGGTTTTTCAGACAAAGATGTTTTATATTGTGACATTTGGAGTTTCTGTAAAATTGATTTGGTTGCACAGAATAAAAAATGCTGGAAAAAAACTAAAAAAAACACCAAATTTCAACCCACCATGTAACTCTGACAGGTTTTAGTGTATGAAGGTAAAGTGGTTTTGGTTCCATTTGACATGCGTTCACATTCCTCTTATTCTTTATTCTTGGCTATTAAAAATGGCATTCCAATGCTCCTCCGCATGGCTTTTGTACATAAATAAAAGTTTTTGCATAAATGCTAAAGGATCACTGTG
Source organism: Rhamphochromis sp. 'chilingali' (assembly GCF_963969265.1). Classification (NCBI taxonomy): domain Eukaryota; kingdom Metazoa; phylum Chordata; class Actinopteri; order Cichliformes; family Cichlidae; genus Rhamphochromis; species Rhamphochromis sp. 'chilingali'. Next base: position 24,392,978 of record NC_137935.1, on the reverse strand, counting down.
TGCAAGCCTTTGTAGCATTTAGCACAATGTACTGGTAACGTTCCATAGTGAACCCAACTCAGATCTCCCCTTTGAAGCAAAGAAATTTGCATTTTCTATGTTTGAAAGTAACAATAATAAAGTATTATACGTATCTGTTCTGGGCTACTGTAGGATGACCGACTCGCAACAAAACCTCCTGTGTAGATCTGAAGGGCTCATCCTAAGGTTAACAATAACATCAGGTTGATTGTACACCACCAAAAACATATTTCGCATGACTCTTTTTGTTTTTTATTATTTAAAAAGATGCCCTTGAATGTGAAAAAGACTTAAAAAAAAAGATTATGCAGGATAAATAATACACTTGACTTAGGGCATAAAAGGTTAATTAAACGAGAGATAATTAAATAAGTGGCTCCTTAGATGAAAATTTCTCCTTGTGGATGGAGCACTTTCAGGGCACCTGAAAGGTTTTAGGTTGACTTCCTCATCAGTTTTCTTCTATCCATAGACTTCTAATTATTGTCACAGTGGGAGGTGCTCTTCACTCACCTAATTCTGCTCCCTGATTACGTTTGACATTTTAATGCCAAGTGTCAAAACTGTTCTCCATATGTGTAAATGAGTTCAGAAATTCTTCATTATGCAGATGAGGTTGGTAACATTTCGGAAACTCTGGGATAAACATTCAGAGCCTATGACTCATTTGATTCAACAACATGTATAATAATTAATGATTAGAAGGGTACAAAGATTAATAATACAAATGTGTGTGGATGAAGAGTCAGAGTAACCGTGTTTCTTGTGAGTTACAGTGAGTGAGCAACAATTCTTCTCTGCTTTAACCGATGCACACAATATGGATGGTATTGACAGGCTGTAGATGGCATAAAGTGAAAAAAACATGCTGTTTAACTTGTGAACACAAGGGGGCAGTATGGAATCAGAATCCCCGAGTGAAAAGCTCTCACAAACGAGCGTATCTGCAAGTCGTGTATGTTTGATATCTGATCCAAAATGTTTGATCTCTGCTATATTCTCCAATTTGCCATTTTCACTCCTACCTGGTGTTCTCTTCAGATGTTTAGACTTTTCTAACTTCTCGACAGAATGAAAAAATGAAAAAGACGAAGAAAGAAGGAAAGGAAGAAAGGAAGGAGGAAAATAAATAAAGAATAAAATTAAATAATAATTTAAAAAATCCAGCTTGTATTGATGCCCAGTGGCATGACACATTATCCTTGTGGGGTTTTTTTTGCTTTGTGTGCCTAATTAGTAACTTTCGGTTCACATAATCTCATCAAAGGGGTTGTTGTGTCATTTGAATGGTTTACATCTGACTTACCAAGAGACACTTAGAGGGAATGTTCAGCTCATTAGAGAAATGACTCACTGTTTTCTGTCCTTCCTTGACTACAAGTTTGGTCACAACCCCTGGGCCTAACCCCCTTCTTCCACGCTTGTGTGAATAACTCAATAACTCCCATCCATGGCACAATTAAGGCATTATTACACCCTTCACTGGACCTCATGCTCCGGGGTGAATTGTGGGGGCCATTCCTGACCCCTATTCCGTCAGTCCTAGCCCCACTGTGAAGCCTTGGCTACTCTTATCACTGACCCATTTTACACTCCCCATGTGCCCCGCTTTTACACGGCACACAAACAGTCCTTCACGGCTCTCCTACGCACACACATATTTACCCCCCCCCCCCCCCCCCCCCCCCTCTCAGTTGTCTCCACCCAGCAGGCAGAAGCATGGCATCACGAGTCACACCAAAGCCAGCAGCTGTGCAACGGGCGCCATGTGGGGCACTCGTCCGGCCAAGCAGTGAGATGGGGGGCGGTGTGAGCATCGTTAGGAGTTGAAGGGTGCCACCTTCCCTCTGTCTCTTTCTTTTTTACTCTTCCCATTTCATGCCTCTGCATGAAGGAAGCCATCTGCCTGCTGCCAGTCATCTATGGCTGCGAGAGAGTCTGTGACACTTTGCACTTTGAGCTTGTCTGTCACCCACCCACTTCTTTCCTTACACACAAGATGAAACCATGCTGACCATCTTTGACTTCTCCACTTTCCCCCGTATCTCTTATTTTCAATTTCAGCTGTTTTATGGCTTTGCACCTCCAGTCTTCACCGCCTCAACGTGCTGCTGTGTCATACAGGTGGGGATGCTGTTTGTTAGAAATTTCCTACTTCTGATGTCTGGCCCTTCTCTGGCCGTGGCATTTGTTGTACTCTGTATCAAATCTAAAAGTTGTGAGAGCACGACTTGTTAGCTCAAAAATTTTATGTACTCTAAGCTGGTTTATCTATGCGATAAACCATGGGACCTGAGTCAATATTTGTGCAATTTATTCCCCCGCAAGCTGATCAACTGCTGAACAAAACCACATCCCTTTATTCTTTATCACTGAAGCAACTCCAGTCCCCCTCTCTTGATAACATCAGAGACCAAGGTCTTGTTTTTTTTGTGTGTGGTTTTTTCCAGCATTTTATTTTTGGGAAAGATTTTTTCCAGTGGATTAACTGAAATAAAGGTCATCGCTGCCTTTCATCAGACTGCGGTAAATAATGTTTCATCGTCATTTACAGGAATTAAGTAGATAAGCTTGGGTTTCAAACAGCCAAGTCTCAAGCTGCCAAAACAACTGCTCGTGTTATTCTCTCCCTGTGTCCACTGTCCATGCATCATTAATATTCATTCACGCTAACAGTTTCTTGAATGCTTCCAACTCAAAGGGCTGAGTCTAACAAATGGACTTGCAATTGAAGGCTTGCACTCCAAATGTCACGTCTGCATGCTGTTCCATTTGTTTTGAATGCACTCCAAATGAAAAGCAATTTAAGAGCTCCAACCATTAAAAAGAGCCCTCACCATTGAAGTGCAAACTAAACCTTAATTAGGAAAATGATGATTGTTCAGTGCGTGCGCTCATTTTGCTTTACAATTAGCCAGCCCCTTTCCTTATACCACCCTCTGACAATTTATATACTTCAGCCTGTCTACATTTGCAAAATGTCAACATGCCAAAGATTAAATTAAAGCAGGTCTCTGTAAAGAAGACACATCTATCATATCAATCCTGACACAAGATTAACTGGTTGACATTTGTCTCCACTAAACCGGCACTATGGGACCTTATCCAGAAGATTCTCTATCAACGAGCCCTGTCAAACACACAAAGTGCATGATGGAGAATATAATTAAGTCAAATATCTGTTCTTTTTTTCTTCCCCAAAGAACTCTTTAAGTTTTTACGTGTTTTGTTTGCGCTCGTACGTCAAGGAAGCGGTGGGATCATATTGTCGAAAATGTCCTTTCTGTCAGGTTGACCGCAGGTCAGAAGCTGCGCACACATATCTGTGTGTGCTGAGGCATGCTTAATAATGTGTGCCCACAGCCTCACGCTTCACCTGTTATAATACAGTGCAAATACATCCGGAATAATTAACAGTCTAATATGGAAAGATGATGTTTGATCAATCCAAATTGCCCATAGTGTGGCTCCAGTCAACAAAGCTGGAACAAACAAAAGCGAGCCTTTAAAACAGGGAAAGGTCATAGGATCAATAATTCATTTAAGAAGCTCCTTGGGATTGACTCTCAGTCAGCTTGTAATCAGGAGAGGAGATTTATTTATCTTAACCAGCATTAAATGCGCATTCCTAAGGTGGAAAAACATTGTGCCAAGTCGGTCGATTTTCACTGCCCTCGCAAGGCCACCGGTTTTTCTGTTTTATTTACCACCCACCACCTGGCAAGGTTGAGCTCTTTAATAGTACTTCAGCTGTGGACTAAGCATCTGTTAAAGAAAGTTTAGGGGAAGAAAGGGCAACAGAGAAAAGTCAAGGATAAGGACAAATCCAAGGATTCGAATGCAGGGAATCACCTTGTAGTTGTAGAGTTGTACAGTAACAGCATGCAACAATAATGAATGGGAAATTGTGCTTAATCTATTTTGAGCTACGCAGTATTATGCGTCTACTGGATAGGATAAAGGAGTGATAATATTAAATAACACCCGAGTCATGGTTTATTATAACTAAATGTGCCTGGAAAAGAATGTATTTTGCAGTGTTTTTAAATATTATCTAATAAGCAGGCTATTTTACACATGCAGCTTCGCGGGACTAGATTTGGGATTCACAGAGAAAGACACCTCCTCTGATTTAAATAATGCAGCTCTGCTGACTCGCGGGGGGATACGAGAGGCTATGTTGGCTCAAACGCTACAAACCTGCCTGGTTATAAAAGATTTACTGAGTCGACTCTCAAAGCCCATGTCCAGGTGGGGTGAAGAAACAGGATTTTGCAAAATGCAGTACCTCGAATTTCTCAACAACAGGTAACAATGTTGCTTTCCAGATGAGGCTGTATTATATCAGGTGCAGTTTTGTTTCCTGAATAAATGAAGGGCCACTTTTATAGACTACTATATATTAATCAGCAGTTTAAGCATATAAAATGCATGAGGGAATCAGAGGTGGCATCTTAAAGGTTAAGGTTGGATCAGACTGCAGATAAATGTATTGTGACCATGGTCTTTCTCTGACCTTAACTAAAAGCTTCCAGTGCTTTAACATGACCACAAAAAGCGCGACGGTGTTGTCGTGACCACAAGTGGATAATTTTCCACAATATTGGGTGTTCTTGCAAAGAAAAATACAATTATGTTAATAGGAAATTTACTTTAAACAGACTTGTTTGTTTGCATATTCAACACCTCCTACCTAATGCGCAGTAAGTGGTTAAAATATTAAACAGTGACTTTTAGGATGCTCTCGTCATTTAATGTTTCTCCAAGAGACAGATGTTGGTTGAGTTTTTTGGTGTGTGTGTGTGTGTGTGTGTGTGTGTGTGTGTGTGTGTGTGTGTGTGTGTGTGTGTGTGCGCTCAACCAGCTGTCCTTGGCAAACAAATGACTATAAAGAAAGCATTTCATAGGCAATTGCATCAAGGAAGCAGCAGTATGGAGATTTGCTTCAATGTGTCACTTATCTCTTCTTTTTAGCTCGCTTGTAAGACCATATGGTTTACAGTTAGGAGACTACAAATGAGTTTGACTGACAATCTAATCAGGCTGTCTGCTTAGAAAAAAAACCTGACAATTTTCACAATTTAAACGGCGGCTAACACACAGCACAATAATGATATCAAGAACATGCTAGTTTTATCGTGGCGGTGACGGCGGCGGGGGAGATTTAGCCATGTATAGTTCAGCTTCTTCACCACCCCGACTTTTTCTCCCCTTCCACACCATGTAAATACTGTACCTGTCTGTAGATAATTTTCTAATGGAGTGCGTTGACATTGCAAACGCTTACTCTGCCATTTGCTCTAAATTTGTGCCTTTGTTAAATTGGATTCCAAATGCAATTATCTGCCAAGGTAATTCATGACACAGTAGCCCGTCACAACGGCTCATTTGAAGGGATGCAGAGTCATTTATGAGTCATTTTGTAACAATACTGTATCTCTCCGAATAGGTGAGGCCCATGGGGAACTCGACAAGCTTTCTACATTTTGCGGGAAGGAAAGAATGAATGATTAGCTCCTTCCAATCCCTAGTTCCAAGGAGAGTGTTTAAAGCCATAATGCAAGCAAATGTCTGGCCTAGATCTGTTCAGTAATGAGTTGGAGCTCTATGATTAGACAAATCCATCACAAATGGCACAATTTGTATAATGTTTGGAAAAACATGGCCATTTTTATTCACCACGGGAAACTTTTCAAGGGAAATAATGTTGTTGGCAGATGAATTCTCAATATTAAGACCAGACTGGTTATAGCACTCGCTCAGAGGTAAGCTTATACACACAGCAGCGAGTCCTTTCTCTGTCTGGGCTTGGTGTGCAGCAAAGAAATGCTTACTTTTTCTCTTCTAGGCTTCTCAAATAAGAGAATTGTTTCTGATTCCGACTTCAAGAATACTACATTCCCGCCTTGGCTGCAAGCGGATTAATCCAGCTAAAGAGTAATTGCCCTTGCATTGTATTGACTCTGTGCATGAAGGAATTCAAATCACTTTTAAGTTTCAGTTCTGTAGGATTGGAGCCAGTACTTCAGGCAAGTTAAGGTGTTTATGTGAGTTCATTTAATTTGGAGTAAGACTGCAATGGTCCTATTAATGGATTAAAGGGCTGCATGTAAATGTAATGGTGTGAATCTGCTGACTGCCTAGGAAAACAGAGGACAAAGCGAATAAACAGTAGCGTGCCTGCTTTTAACAAATGCCGTCAAAGTACACTTAAGCCAGCCACAAAACACTCTCGATAGCTTATTGCTGGCTGACTGTCCAACAAGAGCCACTGTGCAGGTCGATTAGGGACACGAATGTGATTGTCTCTGTTCTTGTGCTGCCACACCTGCAAAACGTTGCTTTAAACAGGATTGCGTTGGTGTTATTTCTACAACCCTTTTCTCGTTTCTCATTTTGTGATATAAGCAAAACACAAATTGCTGCCCAGCCTGAAGCTGCACGTAGCGTCTGCTTGAATCTGGACCTCATTGACAAACTATTGAAACATCACAAGGGTGTTCATTATACTCGAGTTTGCCTGCATACAGCAACTGGATCTTACATTAGTCAAAATGTATATACTGTGTGCATGTTTGTGAAGTGACTGCACATTTCCTGCACTCTTCTCGTCTACATCGGAAGGCCTGACTTGGGCCATTAATGATTAATATTTCCCAGTGGGCACCGTAGCATAAGAGTTTTCATAAAAGCTGCTCACTGTCTAGCATTAATAGGAATGAAAGAACTTTTGAAATCTGCGAGAACAAAACTAATGGTGAAGATTTCTGTGCAGACAAAGCAGTAACTCACGAATCTCATTCTCACTGACAGACCAGTGTAAACATAAACACCAACTCAAACATCAGTTTTATTCTCCAAATATACAGAGCAAAAGCATCATAGATTCACAGACCGGTACAGTTAAAATACATCTTTTTCATTTTTTTCTTAGATACAGAGGGCCACCTCCTGAAAATAGTGGTTCACCCAAAAGAGCATTTACACGTTGCCTTTTTATTACAATTACTGTATGGTTATGGTTCACTATTTATACAAATTCTTGCAATGACCATTTAAAGTACCTTCTGAGCCTCGTGTAGCATTTGCAAGTAGTTTGCGTTATTTGGAGTACAGAGCGAATCAACCAATGACGTTGAAGGGTACTCATTTGACTTCCAAAGGCATTCCTATTATACTTCCCATTTGCTTATGTGACTTGCTGCAAACTGTCTGCTGCAAACCAACCCGCACTGATTACCAATGCACCCTGCGAGACAAAGGAAACTCTGAGAGTCGTTTCCAGATGCTATTTTGTACAGGTCTTACACTTGGACTTTATTAAATTACTAACAAGGTATTGATTTGGTAGGAAAGAAAAAAGAAAGTGAGAGAAAAAGAGAGAAACTCAGTGACAGAAAGCATTTACACGGTTGAAAAAAAAGGCTTATTATGATCAGTTCAGAGGTTCAAATGGCACCTTCGCTAATGTGCTCCGTCATGCACAGTGACTCCTATCATACACTGATGTAGATTTCAAATAACCCACACTTGCAAAGTCCCTTTGCAAGCATGACAAAACCTTGAAAGTACTAATGCTGAGTATTTCTTTATCTATTTTTTCCAAGTTATTTCAAACCAAGCAACATACTTTTTGCAATAAACAAACATAACATTGGCAATGAACAGAAAAAGCCATTATAAATTCCAGCCAGTGTCTTTCCTTCACACTGCTCCTAAGCTCTGTCTCTCACCTTAGAAACATTCTTATCCAGTGTTTTACAGGCTAGTCTTTAGCATCTCTGAAAAACAGTCTACGCTCCATGCTCTGCTCTGAAAGCGGTTGCTCTGTTTTATCAGGAAAGGGCAGCAACCCCTTGTAATTGTTCCGGGTCTTTGTGTTTATTCATCTGTTATGCCCTGGCATCTGTGCAGTGCTTGTAGCCAGACAAACAGGCACCGCCAGCACCAGCCGGCGAGGCGTCCACAGGTGAGCAGGGCAGACTCCGTCCCCACATGGGCTTTGATTCCCAAAGACTGACATGGCACTCACATCCTCTAGTACTCTCATGCCCACTGTAGCTGTTGCCATTCTGGAGGGTGGGGGGAGGTGGGACAGAAGGCTGGCCTATCAAATATTTATCTGTTTGCTGTGCAGTGTGCAGATTCTCTGGACTGGGAAAATGCATTATGTTTGGATCAGTGCAAAAGCTGCATCAGATAGAGGAAACGATCCATTTTTAGAAGGACAGCAAATTTGTTTTGTTTTCATGAAGAGAGTTGCTAAAAGTCTGTATGGCAAGTTTCAAACTGGCACATTTTTAGAATTCCGATCATATGAATGTAAAGTAATGCATAACATATGGACACTTTATTCTGTATTTTTTTTAATCCCCCAAAGTAGATTGCACTGTAATTGAATGTTGATGATATCAGTGAAATAATTTAATTCTACCCTCATAAATGCGGAAATGAATGAAAACCTGCGACACCCGTACTTGACAGTCATGGTGGTGCCAAATGCAATATATTGCTGGACATCTGGGCATCTCTCAGAGGGGCTGCAAGAATAATCGCCTCTTACTGTATTTCACTTCAAAGCTGTCCTGGCTATGCTTAGCTTCTCATCCTATAGCCTCGTGTGTGCTCGGTGTGAGTAAGTTTTCCCTGTGAGATCTGGGGGAGGAGAAAACTGCTCGCACGAGCCTTTCATGTAGTTTGTGTGAAACGGCGAGGTTGATGATTTTTTGTTTTGTTCAGGACAGGAAACAAAGAAAGGAAACATCGTCTGTCTTTACAGTTCTGATGCCATGTGGTGTTTGTTGAGCTCTGGAATAGTGGAATCTGAATGAGAAAGAAAGCCCGGAAAAAAATTATATACAGAGAAAGACAGCATTAGAGATTTATATACAGTCTGCTAAGTGCCAAGCTGGATTATCAGCGTTGAAACAGAGCTTTTTGTCTTAAGCTGTACAATGGGCACCAATCCATTTGTAAAATTAGAGTCCAAACCGCCGCCACTCAAGTGGAAAACCCCGTTCAAATGCCTTGAATATAATCATATGTAAAGTGGTTACAACAACAACTTGCTTTTGTTGGAAACACGGTGCTTGTTTTTTCATGGGTTGAGAGGCAGATTTTGTAGTTTCAGGTTCACACAGGTTCGTTCCAATTGACTGCTGCACTACATATGGAACAACTACCTTATTAGGTTTTCATCACACAAAACTATAAATGTTTTGTGTGATGTTTGTGTTTGATTTGACAAAACAAAGATGACAATGACATTGTGAGCCACCCTTTTTAAGTCGTTTTTTTTTCTTTTTTTACAGTAATTTTTCAGGAAGTCCGCTATATTTTACAGATCTGATAAAATAACAAACAGTATGGCTTGAAAGTAAGACCTTGAAAGTGCACAGACATATGAGGCTACTGAATGCTATAATTAAATGTGATGTGGGTGCAATACGTAACTGCAGCTATTGCAAAAAAAAGGATCTGTGTTTACTGTGAAGCGATGCTCTTATCAAAGCCTGTTAACACAGCTTAAGGTCAACAGCAATCTACGGTAGCATCCACGTGTTGTAGCATTGAGACTAAAATACGTTGGCTCTTTAGCTACACGGCATCTGCAGTGTTCCTTGCAAACCCTTTTTGATCAAAGCATGTGCAGTGTTGGACTATGACAACAGGTGAACTATGACAGGTTCACCTTAAGCATTTTACACAAAGTACGAGTGTTTCTGGTGCAAGTTAAATCACTACTCTGATTATACTCTCAACTAAAACAATTACAGTGCCAGTGATTGAAAAATAAAGCCGATCCATACATGTCACACGAGCGTGGATAACAAAAACTAAGAATGCACCCAACAAGCCACCATCAGCCCCCACAGCAGCTCTGATTGAATAGCAGACATCAAAATAAAACCATTTTTTTCTCTAAATTTGCTTGTTATGTCCCTTGATGAGCAGCACAATCACACATGGGTATACAGTCAGGATGCACTAAGCTCCAGCGTCAACAGTGATATCGACAAAAGCAATAGGATAACCACACAATAAGAAGCTAAAATATCATGTTTACATTTCCTTTAGCAGGGAACCTCAAGTACATGGTTGATGGTCTGTGGTGTTACAAGGAGAAATTCACAAGTACAACTCATTTTGGCTTTCCTGCTGCAGTTTCGGAGCTGGATTTTGGCGCAGTGACACCACGGTGGATGCAGCTCCCCCACCTGAAGAACTGATGGGGTACATCAATCTGGCTTCGTCAAAGTTTGTATTGACCCAGTTCAAGCAGTTCAAACAGACCCTCAAGGCAAGTAGATGTGGACAAGAAGAGGCGCCCATGTCTCATTTATAGTCATCCATGAGGGAAATCAGAGTCAGAAATTAGACGCTAGAAAAGAAATTACAGTCACGTATGTACACTGATATTCTTTTATCGCAGAGTCTCAAAGTAAAATAATGACTCAGGGATTTAAAATGAGATCTCGGCCCTTCTTTATCTGCTCAGCTCTGTGGCCCAGATACAGCTGCGGAGAGGAAAAACAACCGCTGTTTTCAGCGCTTGAAACGTCTGTGGGCATATGGAGGAAGTTTTCTTACACCTACACAGGAGACGAGTTTGAACAAGCCGAGCTTAACGTACAGTGTTTAAAGGGAAAGTGGGAGTGGAGGAGAGAAAAAAAGGTGTTGTTTTAACAACTTAAAACCACATGCACATTGAATTTTGTGCTTCAAACTACAAGAGAGCAGCAGGACACTGGCTTGCGCTCATTAGCAGACAGTTTGTGCTGAGTGCCAAAACACTCATGACAACACTTCCAGTTTTTCGTCTTCAAAAAAGCGAAAGTGGTCCATCCCAAGGGTGCTGATTGTCACAGAAGCCTTGTTTTCCTGCCCTCTGATCGGTCAACAGTGTCACTGCAAAACCCAAAAGTTTAAACGCTGTACTCGTGCAGTGTTTGTGTTGGCAAATAACCTCTCTGTGGCACAAAGCAGGGAATTGATGAGTTGAGCATGAGCGAAATATAAGGCTTCTTGATCCTTTTTTTTTTTTTTTTCTTTTTTTGGGGACACTGGGAAGTCTAAACAAGTCACATGGTGCATTAAAGCCCCAGTGTCTTCAGGCATCCACAGAAAACACCTACTGACATTGTTCTTTTTAGGCGCTCCTCGGAGCTGGTTCTTTCAGTTTTACAATCCTAGCTGGTTTGTTTCACCCCTTTCCACAAGCCCTTCCCTCCCAAGAGGTCAGACATGGGTCTGCATGCGCTTCTGGAGGGGTCGGGTGAGGTCTGAGTTCTGTGAGGAGGATTGGGAATAGTGGGATGAGGAGGAGGCGGAGGCCTTGCTGTCTTTGTCGAACTGCACATAGCCGTCTGGCTTACTGTAGCTGCTGACGCTGCTGTCACACTGCGTGTCGATAAAAGAGCTGGAGTCGCTGAGCGAGCCGCGCTGGAACTCCCGCTCGCAAAGCTCAATGGAGCTGCTGCCCATGCCCAGCACGAAGCGTTGGCTGTAGTCATACAGTCGGTTGGGACCAGCTCCAAGAGTGGAATAGATGTTGGTGAAGGACATGCCCGTCGGTACCCGCTGCTTTCCCAGGGTACCTGTGTTGGTGGGGTTCCTCACCTCAGTGGTAGGGTTCCCTGTCATGGTAGGTGTGTGATGCTCTTTGAAGGTATTTACACTGTAGTAGCCATTTGTAGGGTCCTATTGAAAACACACGAAGGAAAGATTCTTTAGAGCTATACATCTATATATCACATATGCACACAAAGGAAAAAGAAGAAAGGGAAGAAAAACAAACAAATCTTATTTGTTTATATGTGAATGTACCTCTATCCTCAAAGCGCAACAGAAGTCAAGGTCAAACTGACAATAATTAACATTCAAACTGCTGAAATAAATAAGGAAAGAGTCTGCGGTCTGTGTAGGAAAAAAATTAAATAACTTTAAGAAAGAAAGACAAGAAAAAACAACACTGGTGAGGCTTAGGGGTAGGATTTAGTTAGCCCCCACACAGACCTTAAAATCATGTCTCTTGCTAATTAGGCAGGCCTTGATGATTCATAGTTTGGCATCCAATGTGTCATAGCAAAGTTCACTCTCATACTGGCTTTAATTGGACCTAAATGGATTGTAGTGTTTATAATTTCATGTATGCACCTAAATGGCTTCTGAGACCAGAGCTGTGCCACTTGTTTGTCTGCTTGGCTGTAGGCACTGTGCTGTTGCTAAGGGTCCAGTTAGGGTATGTGTCAGGTTTTTTTTCTTCTTCTCTTTTTTTCATGTCCTTGTGTGAACGGATGTAAATGTCAAGCATAGTGAGCATGGTGGCAAATCCCAAAAGAAGAATGCTCATAATGGGGAAATGAGAGAGACGACCTGAGAGGATGCTCGTTATGCTTGTCATTACCAGAAAGCAGACAGGGAGATTGTTTGCGCCTGCCCTTTATCACTTGTTCAGTCCCCTTTTGCTCTTGCCTCATGCAAGGTGTCATTAGCCGGGATCAAAAAAAAAAAAATCAAGCATGACAGAGAGAGCAGGTAAGAAGGCGAAAAAAAAAGAAGTGCACTCGCGAACGATAATGTCAGCCGTAATTTGGACTAAACAAAAACGTTTGTGTGAGGCTTGTTGTCTCCAGCAAGTTGAGCGTGAAGAGGCAAGATCTTCACAAGATGACCTGCTTAAGTTCAAACCAAGTATCAGAACGGCGAAGAAAGATGATTTAAATGACTATGAATGTGATAGACAGGCTGGTCTGAATATGGCACTTGCATGAGTTTTACAAAGAATCACCCCCAAAAAAGAAAATAGCCAGTGAGTAGCAGTACTCTTGGAAAAAATGCTTTGTTGATGTCAGAGGTCGGAGGAGAATGGCCACGTTGCTTCGAGTTGTTAGGAAGGCCACAGTAACACTCATTAGAAATAAGATCTGCAGAGGAGCATCTCTAGAGCAGACAGGCTACAGCAGCAGAAGAGCACACCGATTGTCACTCCTGTCAGCTAAGAACAAGAGACTGAGGCTACAATTCCTACGGGCTATAGACAATTGGAAAGAACAATTTTCTATAGCCAATTGGCTGCACCATTCAGATGGCAGGGTTAGAATTTGGCATAAAGAATGGATCCAACCCAATCTGTGTCAAGTGTTTAGGCTGGTTTTTCTTGATTTAATGGTGTGGGCTGATATTTTCTTGGCATACTTTGGGCCCCTGAATGCTTTAACCTATCAAAGTATTGATAGGGTATAATATTATACATTATCGGGTGGGTGAAGAAACATCATTTAGCTTTTTATAATTAATCTGTATCAATCTGTATGGAATAACACAAAAAAATAATTACTGCATTTCAAACAGGCGATGCCCTCTAAAATCTGTCACTACTGGCATTATCCCTTCATGAATGCTCAGTCCTGAAGAATATTTTAGCGCTTATGCTCTGCACATGACCTCTGCACCTGCTTGACCTGCGATGTGCTTCCATGGTTTTTTTTGCTAATCAAGTAGTCAGCTCTACTAAAGAGAAAAAAAAGTAGTATAGAGGCATCTACTTGCACACTGGCTGCCAGACCGCCTACATTCTCCCATCAGACCTTCATCCCTGCTGTGAGGCTTGCCTAAACAGGCTGGAGTGGTGCTCACTCCACAGGCCATCTGGCAGGTCTGTGCCCACTGTGCCCCACAGCGGTGGCCATCTCACTCCCTGCTAGCAATATGTCCACAGCTAAAACACTCTTTCAGGACCTGCTGGCCATCATTAAAAATGTGTCAGATCTTAGATGCTGATGACAGGTACATTGATGACCAACAGCCACCGCTGTTATGGCATAGCCTAGCTTCCATCCTGTTTTACAGGGCAACATAATGAAGCCTCACTCTTGAATCAGTCCAGAGCTGTAAGGTGGTCCCGTATCCCCAATGGACTATTAGGATCATTCAACCGGAGCGCTGCTGCTCATATGCACAAGGCTGCTGAGACAGTGGAAAGGGAAAGAAGGTAAATGGTACTATTTCAGTGCTGGTGCATAAAGAGAGGATCAGACAGCACATTGTCGCTGTCTGTTTTACTGACCTATCTGCAGATGTTTTTTCGATAAGGTGCTAGCCCGATCTATTTTATGCTACTGCCATCACATCTTGTCACACAGGATTCAGCAAGAGATCCCTTGTTTAAGTGCTATCTGAAAGGATCAGAGATTGTGTTCCCTTGTCAACTAGCTGGCATTTACCCCAGTGCCTCACCTGCTGGAAAACCCCAGTTCAAGCCAGGTGAAATCTGTCAGGAAATGCGGTCTTCCTCTGCTTTATCCTTACTTTCACTGAGAGAATTAGTGACCTCACGCAGGTTATCAGTCTCACTATCTTTGTTCTCTAATAGGGATGTCTAGGGCAGGGCTACTTTACAGCCAAATCCCTCTTTTACACCTAAGAGCAAGAACTACTTTTTTAGGTCAGAGGCTATCTTACTACAGGCCTTTTTTCTCCACAGTAATGTAGAAGAGGTGTTTCAATGGCTCTGCCTGGTGCACACTCGGTCTCATTATGTTTTGCCCATGGCTAGTAGACAGACACAACAGCTGCTTGTCCACCACAGAGGACACTTACTGTTTAGCGCTGGTTTTCTCACAGTCTGTATGATGCTGCCACGCAAGTCTACATACATGCAGCAGCAGGAGCAGACCTTCTGGCACACATATGGCTTCCGTGTGCACGCTGCAAGAACTTTATCCTCATCCACAGTCTTTCTCCGAGGGATGGAAGTGTCGCACATCTGCACAAGACCATGTGCATCTTTCCATGCCCCTTCATGCGTTTCTATCTGCACACTGTATCTGAGTCCTGACAGACTCAATCCCTTTTAAGCATGCTAGACAGTTGATGACGCGTTGTCAGATCTAGCCTTTTCATGCACGTGCCATGAGGTGTTCCACTAATCCCATCATTGTTTTTTAAGGGAGTGTTTTCCACACAGAGATCCATGGTAAATGAAGAACACCAGAACGCTTTAACGCACTTCACACACAGCTGCAATCTCATGTCCTTTTGCTGTGTGTAGACATTGCTGTCAGCAGTGGGGCATTGGCTACAACCAGCTATGTTTTTATCTTATTATTTAACGAGAGACTCTGGGAGATGCTCTGTCAATATTGGCATAGCGCTATAAGATGCAGGTCCCACTGACTTGGCCTGTGTTGCTTCTTTGTGATAAAGAAAAAGTTGACTTATTGGTAGCAGATCTCGGTTCATGCAGTTGTTTTGAACAGAAGAGACCTAAGAAATCCTTTTGTGAAGCAGAAAATTTCTTCTTGAAAATTTTGCTTAAGTGGAGGGATACACCTAATACCAACAACTAGAGGACTACACCTATATTCTATCCTGTATTCCTTCTCTCTCCCCAACTGATCACAGCAGATGGCAGGGAGTTTTTCCTTCCCAAAGTGCTTCTCATAAGAGGTCATATGATTGTCGGGTTTTTCTCCATATGTTTTATTGTAGGGTCTACCTTACAATATAAAGCGCCTTGAGGCGACTGCTGTTGTGATTTGGCGCAGTATAAATAAAATTTAAATATTCATACAATGTGTGTTTACCGTACATAACCTGTGATAGTTTATATTGAATTGGTGACCAAGTGAAAATCCAATGGTTTTAAACTGCAGTATTAATATTGACCAATACTAGAAAAACTGAAACATGTAGAATAGATGGTGGCCATCCTTCACTTGATGGTGCTTAAAAGGGTTTCGAGAGCTGCAAAACTCAGCATGAATCATTTATTACAAGCGGTTAAGTCTCTTTACGTGCGATAGGAGAACTAAAGTGACCCTAGGTAAAGTGCCTCACATCTGTTTTACTGCCATGTAAATGGGAAGGTGGAATTGTTTTAAGTGCATTTTAACCAGAAAATCCCTTAAGATTAAAATCTCTTCTTCAAAGGACACCTGGTCCAAAGGTGCATCATTCCAAAACTTTATTACGTCCACTGACATATTGAATAACAAACATTTCATTAGACGCAATTGCAATGACATATTTGCCAACGAGTCTGCTGTAGAGCTCCAAATAATTATGAAAATTAAATGAAGAAGAAACATCTCCCCGAGGTTAAGAGGCTCATATTTTCTAAATAGAGCATTTGTCTCCTGTTCTTTGCCACTGTGAACATGGAGTAAGACTCACCTGCTCATGGTGTCACCACCTGTTAAGTGTTTTTGTGATTTTCTGATAGATTTCTTTGAAACAACACGACCCCCATCCACTAGTGTCTCTAAGTTCAACCGCTCTCTGATTTCATGAGCCACTTTGGCTGAGAAGCTAATTATTAAAATCAAACCCATAACAGGAATAATTTGCCTCTGGACTTACTTTGGAAAACTCATGTGTAGCAGAAGAGGGATTAATGCTTTTCAGCTATTTTAGTTCCAGAGTTGAAGACCACCATCTGCCCCAAAGGCATTCTCTCTCTTCCTCTCACCACTTCTTTTTTTTTTTTTTTGTCTTTCCACTTTTGTTCTCCTACGTTCGCGCCTTCACGCTGTCATCATTCACAAGCCGTACCTTTATGTGCTGATACTCCTTCTCTTCCTCTTGCAACACCTCCAGCTGCTTCAGAACAGATTCCTGCTGGAACTCTTCTCGTTCAACCTACGTAGAAATCAAGCAAAAGCATCTAAGAATCTGTGTAGCTTCCCAAGCTCTCCCACAAAAAGAGACATTTTGAGATGGATGGGTTCAACTTTTATCACTTGTTCTTTAAAAAAAAAAAATCACTCAGACATGCTTCACCTTAACTCTGGGCTTGCAGGCACCATTAATAATTTATCCATGAATATCTTTTATTTATCTTTACAAAATGCAGATTTGTGAAGTAGATACGCTCATTTTCTCGCTCTAACATCAAGTGTCGACCGTATTTTGGAATTTGAAAAGAAGTCATTATTTTGAAGGAAAAATTTAATCTAAGAGCTTTAACTAGAAATAGACCAGCCCTGGAGCAAACTGCATTAAATCCAAAACACTGGTAGAGCTCAAAAGAGGAAGCTGTTCTTTTTTGTGTCTAGCAGGCATGTGGATGCAGAGAGTACACCCACTGTAGGATTACCCAGTATACATCAGCATCCCCATAGTTAAAATGTATCGGGGTCTGTTCTCCTCACAGCGTCGTTGTTATCATGATGATATATATACACCCTACGCCTTGACAGCACATATACAACCCGCATGCCTTTCTGTTCTTCCATTACTCATGAAGTGAAGTATTCCACAGAAAATCCCCATACTAATTGCAGACCGCATTCATTACCTGTCCGCCAAAGAGAACATGCAACAACAGGGCCGAGATTCAATATTTGCAAAAGAACATGAGAAGAAGTAAAGTGGAAAGTAGTATTTTGTGACACTCACACTCACCATCAGTTGTTTCATGGAGGTGTGCTCTTCATTTTCTCGGGCTGCATTGTGGTCCTTGTGCACAATCTCCACCCGGATGTCATTTTTTGCCGACACGACTCCTTTCAGATCTAGCATAAGCAGACGCCACATATATCTTAATAAGACGGATAAACACTATTCTGTATTTGTTGACATTATAATTTCCCCCCAGTGCAGTTTGCAGTGTTACAGAATTTAACAGAGATCCCTGGGTTTGTTTTGTTAGAGCTCTCCCACTTCCCGAAGACAACACAAAGCGTTATTAATCACTTGTTTCCTGCCAACACAGGATTATGTTTGTTTTTTTTCTGCATATATATGCAATCTCACATAGCTTTCCTCGGTGGCTCATTCTGTTTGGGACAAAGCTGGTGTTATACTGTCATATAACAAAGTCTTACTTTCTGTCTTAATTTTGCTTGCAAGTTCTCTCTGGTGAGCACAGATGGAGACGGGCAGTGAGGGCATAACCAGGTGCGCTTCCTCTGTAGTGTACAGACAATAGACATGCTGAAGGGACCAGTAGCACAGTGTGGTTCTTGGATAGAGATAGTGGCTGAGTGCCTCTAACCTGAGTCACTTGGTACTGTATATGGGTGGGTGGCAATGAACACGGCGCATGATGTAAATAGCTTTAAATGAATGCAGCCAGACTGAGAGTGCATGAAATGAGCCCTTATCACAATCTGTCTATCTCGGCACCAAAAAAAAAAAAAGATGTCCATCACAACCACTGATTTCATCTCCTATTAAATGTGACACTACGTTCCTGAAGATAACTTGCATCGGTAATTTCTGGCTGGCGATGCCTCCGTGTGTTTTATTTTTATGTAGATGGCCCATTTTTAAGACACCTCAAGTCACAATTTGCGAATGATCCAATTTGTAAAACATTAAAATTAAAACTACATAGATGGACATTTTTTTATGTGCTTGTGGGAAAAAAATGCAGTGCTTTAGCATGCATGCTTCAGAGGCAACACTGGAAAGGAGACGTACTTCTCTGGGAGCGGGTGCAGCAGAACGCTCCGATGGTGCCCATGAGGACAATGACGGCCACGAAAGCTCCCACGGCAATGCCGATGATCACCGCCACTGGGAGAGATTCTGTATAGAGCAACAACAACAAAAAACAAACATGTTCTTCTACAATGACTTAACAACAACATTTTATATGCACTTCAGTGTATTCAGTGAATTCAATGTATGACATGTTACAGGTGAGGACACAACAACATACAGTTATAATGTAAAAGCCACCTTTCTTTTTCAAACACACACACATTCACACTCTCTTCTCCTCCCGTCGTCCTCTTTAAGTCGGATTTTTTACTACCTAGACATTATTCACTGGGCACAAAACCAGATAATTTAAATAAGTACAGCGGTACAGGAAAAGAAAAAAACCCTCTATGTCGAAACAATAATTCAAACAAAAACTAATTACCAAACCCTTTTACTATATGTGGAGGTAAACATTATACACACAGTAATATTGTCTCATTATCACACTGTTTGATAACTTTTAATTTACACTCATTTAGACTAATAGACGCATTTAACTGAGGGCTTTTATTTCCATTGTCGAACACAGGAGTGTGTGTGCATTTGTGAAGCGTAATCGTCCCCGTGTGTTCCTTGTTTGCAAGTAGGAAGAGACTAAACCAGCGGGCATATATCTATATGCTCTTCCAGTAGAAAAGCTCCTCATTAAAATACACTTTAATGAGAACCCAAGTTTCCAGCCCACATTTCTGACCTTGCCGTATTTTAAACAAACGCAAACAACCAAGTGCTCTTCCTACACCATTAAAGCCCATTTAATGTCTTCATTGATCAATGTCACTTTCACATAAGCAGCTTATAATTTATCATTTGCGATAAGTGGATAGAAAACACAGCTTCCCCGACGGTAGAGGTGGAAAGGTCACAGATACAAAGTATTCATATTTAAAGAAAGGAAAGAGTGTCTTTTTTTTTGTTTGTTCGCTGTTTTTTAACTGAAGGAAACCAAGTTCCATATTAAATTTTATATTGGGGTCTATGCTAAGAGACAAGAATTAGAAGACATTCACTTAATACCAGTTTTTCTGGAATTTATGTAATCATGACTTTTACAGGGATTTAATTGCAGGAATTTACAGTGCTATTGTTTAGGATGCTCACTATGACCTAAGAATGATAAAAATCGGGATTCGTGCTCAATTTAACATGTATGCAAAAATGCATTTGCACTAAAACACGCATGCGCAACCTCACACGCAACACAGTCGACGACACTGGATTTGGTCACCTGCAACAATGTACATAAAACGCCACTTGGTCACTCTCTAAAAAACCACAGCCACGTGATTTGAATAAGAGGAAGGTGGAACCTGTCGAACCTTGGCTCCCACCTTGTTCCTTAAGGCGTATGATCTCGGTGTCAGAGCCAAAGCTGTTCCACGCGGTGCAGTTGTAGATAGTCTGAAAGTCTGCTGGGACAATGTTGCTCATGGTCAGCGTGGAGATGACGCCCTCCTCTGTGTTCACAGTTTCTACGGTGTAGCGGCCGGACGTTCCAGACTCTAACACCGTTTCCTTCCAAGACCAGGCCTGTAAAACAGAAAAATAAAAAAGGTGTATGTACAATGTTACTCATGATTATTATTATTATTATTATTTACTGTGGAGCAGGTAATTTTACTCCAGGTGTGTGGATCTTTGGTCTGGTACACAGTCCAATTATTAAAGGTGACCAATCAACCACAGAACACTTCACACAGTTGATTTGAATCCTGCTGGTCGATGCCTGGATTCACAGGAAGGTATTGCAATGTGGGCCTAGTCGTTTTGTCATTCCACCCGTATGTTCACGGCAAGCTCTTTATGCTATGTCAGCACGCTTCTCAATAGAGAAACATAATGACCATGAAAAGACCAACCTAGTGCTCTACGATGATACGGGGAGCGTTTGGGATGTTTTGTTCTGTTACAAGGTGGTATGAATTACTGATATCAGCGTAGAATGTTAGCTCATTTTGTCTGGTGAATAGCTCAGTGATCCACAGAAGTCTAGAAGAGGCATGAATAAATAGGAATCCATTCAGGATATTCAATGCTTCTGTGGCTGGTTAAAACTCTTCTGAATGCTGTGTTAAGGTTAAAAATGGTGGGATCAAAATTGTGCCTGTTAACTGCCCATTTGTTGCTGTTGAGTGCTCAGTGAAATTTCTCCTGGATCTGTAGACCGAGCTAATGTCTAAGCAGTTTTCTTTTCATCGCAGTGTTTGAATCACAGTCCTTTTTGCATTTGACTATTGGGAGACAGCATGCAGCCACTTACACAGAGGTGCGTGCTGTGAAACAGAAGAATCTGCAAAGAGGTACTGTGGATATTTTCAGTACAGTAAATAAATCCGAGTACAAAGAACAACAAAACAGTCTGAAGAATTCTCCATTAAAAAAAACTTGGATCAGGTCTGAAAAATAACATATTTTTTTCTTTATAGAAGATGGAGTGCAAAAATGCTGGAATTCTTGCGTCCTTTAGCACATTTTGCATGCAAAACAAAAATATTTGAAATATAAGTGAATTCCTTGTCTTGGTTCTGTGAAAAGCCAGTATTGAAATAACTTTCTTTTTTATTCAATGGAGAAAAAAAGTCCAATTCTGAGTCTGTTCTGTGGATAGAAATGCAAAACCTGCATCATGTAAGATGTGGTTAAGTCGAGTTTACTCTTTAGACCTTGATTATTTTAATTGTAACTGTAGCCTCGTGAAAACATAAAATAAAATACACATTGAAACATATTTTGAGCCGATAATATGTGAACTGATGAAAAATACATTTTTAAGCGAGAAGCACTCGGAGAACTCAAACCTCCTCCGAGAGTGTTCACTCGGTTTTTTCATTCTTTTCAAGGAATATTTTTGTATATTTCTATATATTCATTTTGCTTTCTTTGTTTTTCAAGAAGTTTGTAGCGCCAATACTTTCTTTGAAGATATAACATATGTTGGGGTCAACTTGAAAGAAAGGCAGGCGTTAAATGTATACATGAGGTCAGAGGTCAAATGTGACATGATATTTGGATGAAAATTATAATGGGATACTCGAATCCCCATATACAATATATATCATTTCCTGAATGTTGCGATTGCACACAAAGGCAGCAGAATTTTAAGTATAATTTTAAAGATAAAAGACATTTTAAGTACGTTTGACCCTATTTGATCTTGAAGAAGAGGTCGTAGGTCCAAAGTAACATGATATTTAGAATCACCCTATATCATTCCCTATATATCAATATGCTCTCAATAAAAAACGATGGCATTAAGAAACAGTTTTAAACAGCTCCGACATGATATTTAAAATCATTATAGAGGTTCTCATGTTGATTTAATGCATTTATTTCTATGAAAATTTAACATACATATACAAAATAATCAATATTTTTTCAGGGGGTCTTAATACAGAGTGTATTGGTTTTTGAGGTAATATTTAGATGTTTATTTTGAAGTATAAAGCATATTTATTTATGCTGGATGCAGAGTAGGGAAGAGAGATTTCTATTTTAACAAAAGCAACACCTTTAACTCGGAGCCTTGAGAAACATACAATGGGGGAAACAGGTGTGAAAGTCAAAGTCCACCATCACAGTATTCAAACTTTGAGGTTTAAGCTTCAAGACTTTATTCTAAAAAGACTCAAATCAATGTGTTTGAATGACTGCACAGTGTAAAACCAGCAGTTTTGCACGGTATACAATATGGACATCTCCTTGCCTGGTTCTATTTGAGGTTTCTTCCTGACAAAAAGGTTTTTTTTCTTCCCACTGTCGCCAATTGCTTGCTCATAAGAGGTTGTCTGATTTTACCTTCTTTACCTTGCAAGCCGTGAACTGATTGATGGTTATGAAATAAAACTGTACTGAATTTTTGTTTAAATGAAAACAAAATCACTAATATAACTAAATCAACAGTGACGTTATTGAGTTATCTCACAGTTTTTAATAGGCCCACCTGAAATAAACGCGGTATTAATAACACTGCTGGTTAATGTTGAGCATTAGTATAACAAAATACACATCAGATGACAAAGTACGGCAATTAACCACGCTCATACATGCATGCACAATATGGATACTCATGCAAAGCGCGCTTATTAAGTGTGTTTACATTGTATGAGCGCCATAAATCTTAACATGATCAGCGCAACACTGCTCACATGCGTGCATTAAATGAGAACCGTAGGATCAAGAGTATATTTTTAGGATCCTCTTTTATGGCAAAATACTCAGAATCTCAAGTATGTGAGCTAGACAGTCCGGATGCACTTACAATGCGGTCCGGCGGAGGTGTACTTCGGATGAAACATTTGATTTGTCCTTTCTCTCCATGTAAAGCTTGCTGAGTCTGTGTGCTTGAGATAGTAGGCGGCCCTGAAAAAGAACAACCATTAAAAAAAAAAAGTTAGAAGATGAGCCACAGAAATTGAAACATGAATAATTAAATTTAGTTTCAGGTCATGTGACAAATCCTCTCAACTGAATTCTTGGTGGAAGATTATATTCTAAATGTCTCCTATTATAAGCGGTAACACCTGAAGTGTTCTGTAATTTGGGACTCCTGAGGAAGATTATATTGCTGTGAGATATGAACTTGCCTCATCCCTTAGTACAATCTAGCCAAGGGCACACCAGGACTGAACAAAGGGCATAAGTGGCAGCTTAGACTTCATTCTGGATAGAGAAACTGTTGATTTATGGCTGGCTTGATTTCTCCCGCTGAGATAAACGTTGTTCTTCGAGTGTAATCAGGACTGCACAGATGGAAAGAGAAAATGCCATTGTGGGGAGATAACACCCCTTGTCACAGTGTTTCACCTCAATCAATGTGCTTGCAGCAGAGTTGACCCCTGAACCAATAAGTCATCAAATAAACATTTAAAGCCAAAGCTCGCTATAGTTGCCCAGAATGACCTCTATAACTGAACTAATCACAGTATCGATCAAGATATTGTAAAACAATATCCAACATTTTATTATATCGAACTGTATTACGGCCTTATTATTGCAGTCAATTTTATAACCATCAGCTGACATTCTGTATAATCTGATTTTCTCAAATTGAGCCTGATCAAATGGAATGGCTTTATTAGCATTACAAACTACCCAGGCAAGGCAAGTTCATTCAACAAGTGCTGGGGCTACTGGACTTCAAGCCAGCATATGCTAAACCTTGGTCAGGCTACAAAATCTTGCCTGACAAGGGCAGCTCAGCCTAAACGACTGGTCTGCTTGCCATCTGGTCTTGAGGCTGCTCACACCAGGTGACAGCACTAATATGAAGACAAGCTGTCACACATAACCCAATTCCATCACTCATGTGATATTTCCCCCTCCTTTTGCCCTGAACTCACAGTGAGTAAAATTGGTAGAAAGGCAAGGTACCGAGCCTATGTTTTACACTTACAGTGTGATATTTAAAGACTAAATCAACCTGTGGAGGGAATATATGTTTGTTTCAAGCACGCCATACACATTAATTTCCACATAAATTCTTTTACAGTAAACTAAGAGTAGTATGATGGCAGCTGGTAATAGCTTCTTTCACAAATTCAAACCTTCATAATGCTGTTTGAATGTGAGGTGCTGATAACACTTTTCTCTCCTCTTAATTAGCTGCTCCCACCTTCAGTCTGATATTTCAAATTTGAATATCTTCAAAAGACAGAAATCCAACCTGACTGAAATAACGGGGCATGTCTGAGAAAAAAAAATCACATTCACTAAAATCATCATCCTTGACTTTAATCATGTTACTGGGGGAAAAAATTCCCAACATCCCTGAAATTCTTTGAATTAATTTCACTTTATAGTCCTCTATAGTACTTTATTTATTTTTATAGTGAATTTTCTTTTCATAGAGTGGACATAATTCACTTAAAACGCCCCAAAACAAAACAGCAAAAAATAAACATGATCACATCATTACAAACTGCATAATTGCTTACATCCACCTCTGCTTCCTTGCTTTTAAAAGCTGGGTTATTACAGAGATGCTCCTGCATAAATAGCACTGGTAAAGGCTTCCATCGGGTCCTTTATATTTGATTTAAAAAAAAAAAAAGCTTTTAAAAAGCTGTTAAAATCAAGCGTTTTGTGACTCTCTTGTGATGGCTAAGGTTAAAAACATGGGTTTGAGTTTGAGGGTGTGGCAAGTGAGGTAGCTTCTTGATTAGTGAGACAACTCACATCCCCGCCGACTTCCCTCAAACTCCCGCTCTCAGCCATCTCTCTGACGATACATAATTGCAGTTTATTACCTGTCTCTTATTAAAATGAATTAGCATTTTAATGAGACTTTGCCAGATGGTGTCTTGGTATGCTACTGGAGGATGCTGGAAGGCTGCTACTGCTGCACGCTGAATGATGCAGACACTTTAAGAAAAATGGATTGAGAGCTGCTCCTCTTCTTTCACTGCTTTGCCAACATGGAATGATAGTATGAATGCGGGATGTGTGTTTCACAGTCATAATAAGGGGGTTTATATGCATGATCTATATGTACTAACCTGTTATTACAAGATGGAAATAAGTATGTGGTTAGCATGGACTCCAACTGTCAACGCACAGCAAGATCAATTGCTTGCAGGCTGCAAAAGGGTGGTGGTAGTGACTGGGGAGGATCTATTCTATGGATCAGAGCTGCAAATGAGAATTATAATTAGATAGCTTTATCTCACTGGCTCAGCCGGGGCTGAAAGTATGTGGGTGTGTGTGTGTGTGTGTGTGTATGCCAGAGCGTGTGCGTAAAAAAACGTGTTTGCTGCTTGCACTATGTGATCAGAGCAAAAACACGCTAGTAGCTGAGAGGTGGGTGGCACTACAACATCAATGGTAGCAGCAGGGGAGGTAATCAAAATGTTGGGCACAATGTTTCACTCATTCATTTGAGGAGGTGTTAACTCTAGAGTGGACATTGCAATCTGATTACACAATGTCGGTGTGGGTGTCAAAATGCCAGGGCTTCCATTTCCTTCCAAAACTGAGGCATCCGCTTTGAACAACAGCTTGACATTTCCTCTCTACCTCAGCGCAGCTCTTCTG
The DNA here is from genome assembly GCF_963969265.1 of Rhamphochromis sp. 'chilingali'. Lineage (NCBI taxonomy): Eukaryota > Metazoa > Chordata > Actinopteri > Cichliformes > Cichlidae > Rhamphochromis > Rhamphochromis sp. 'chilingali'. The sequence continues at coordinate 24,367,436 of NC_137935.1, read as the reverse complement.
ATTTCTCTGTTTTCTTTTGTGATGAAAGAGAGCACAAACAGCTGCAGGGCAAGTGAAACAGAGGAAAACTATCTGATATGGTCACTGATGGCTGATGATTCCCCACTGGAGGGAGCCTGTCTATATTTTCCAGCTGTCGCGAAGTCAGCTCTTATAGACATTATGCGAAGAAGTCATACTTGTAAGAGCTGCGTCACACACTGCAGTGTGACAACACAGAAGACAGTAATCAGACACGGTTGTGAAGAGAAAGTGACTATATTGTTATATATTGACTAAATATTGTTATTAAGCTGGTTATTACCGGGAGTGACTGTGCTTAGAATAATCCTTCTGCTGTTCCACCTCCAACTGCACTATATCATAGTGTAGTGCAGTGTAGGAAAGATAGGTCACAAATGATTTCATCTTCATCCCTGATTGGCTGAGGTAACCATCATATGTAACTTCTGCTGAAATACAAATTTTCCTGGCCTGAATCATCTGACAGCTTCACCACATTAGCCTGCCCTGCTTGAATACATCTTTACGACAGGGACCAGACTGTATATTCTCCTTTCTATTCCTGCATGCAGCATGATCTATACTGTCTCCACACTCTGCTGTGAACACACATTTACAGTAATAACTCAGCATCACCACCACAGGCCACGGGCGCTTGTTTTATTTTCTGGCTACAAACAGTGCATTAACGACAACTGCAACTACAATCAGTATGCGCTAAGAGAATCTTTAAACATCAACATAAAAAATCTGGTTCAGCCTAAAAAAACACCCCCAAAACAGATTACAATTCTACACTTGAGAGCATCTTGCTTGCCTTGTGCACATAAGCATTTATTTTGAATGAAAACAACAATCTTGAAACGATCAGTCAACAGTAACACTTACTGTTCTTATGGAAAACACTTTTGAAGAGTGAAAAAACACGTCAAGAATGAGGATGGGATTGTTTGACGATGCATCTTATTTGTACTGAATGGACACACAGTGAAGGAAACGAGCACTCCACGACGCTGACAAAGACCTAGTTTTTCTTTACGGTTTTAACCTAAAGTTACCGTCGATGGCTTTGTTGAAGTAATTTTAAAAGTCATCGTCCTAATAAGTTTATAATCTGGCACAACCACATCAGCTCCAGCTATCACATGGGCACACACACACTTTCAGTACATACACTGCTAACAATTTCAGCAAACTGTGAGTTGCAGCAGGACGTGAGTACTGCGCTGATCGTTTAATTGAAAAGTGTTTCAAAGAGTTCTGACACTTAATTTATCTAACCGCAGCTGTTTTTAATAGGTTTATAACATTATTTGAACAAATGATCACTTAACCTGAAACAGCTTTAATGTGAATTAAAATTCAACTTTCAACTTGCCTATGCAAGTTCCACTTTCCATCCACCCATCCTATGGAGCTGAGAAGAAGAAGGACAAGAGAAAGACTACAGGGAAGATTCACAGAGGTGGTGAACAAGTTTTTCTCTTCCTTCTACACTGGCTGCTTTTTCACTCATTTTCAGTCCAGTCCTTGTACCTGACCATTTTAAGAGCAATGTTATTTTGTTTGATGATGAAGCCACCTATCGTCATCATCAAATTGAATCATTCAAGCATAAGAAATGTACCTAAATGTACCTAACTCAAGGGATGAACCAGTTATGTGGTTCACATAACAGATAACTTAGCCAAGAACCGATTTTAAATGGTATCTTTAGGTAAACTGTTATTAAGAGCCGGTTGCAAATACACATCATATGTTCTCATTTCTTTAATTAAATCCATTAAAAATGCCAAAGATAAAATAGTATTTTTGGACCAACAAGATTATTGTGCTCCAGCTGAAAGCCTGGTATAGCTCCACATTTTGTATGTTTCTGTACTGAATGCAAGGTGTCCTTAAAAAGAGCTGTGAAAACCAGAAAAGTAGAGAACAACAGAAGAAGTGGCAAGTCTAAAAAGCAGATGAACAGTATCTGAAAGACGTATCCTTAAGAAATAGGAAAGAAAATAAAGCAAAGACCTGCCACAGAACCTGGGAAATGCACCTGCTCCTTCATTTAATCCATCAACTGTTCACTGAAGCCTCATCAAAAATGGTCTCAGTGGCTGTCAAGAAGCCATTCTTAAGGAAATGAAACGGGGAGAAAAGGCTGAAGTAAGCCAAATTACACAAGTGACAGCATGTTTTATGGTTTGATGAACTTTTGGTTCGAATCATCAACAATATGTACAGAAGACATCGAAAGAAAGGTCTCTACACGAATCTGTTAAACACAGCTGAGCCTCTGTCAGGGTATGGGGCTGCATGTCAAACAGTGAAATTGGGGATCTTGTTAAAATTGGTTTTATTCTTCATTTTTAGAATGACAAACAAACTGCCAATTCATTAAAACACTCTCAGTTGTGGATTGGCCTCCCCAAAGTCCGGACCTCAACGTTATTAAAGCAGAGAGGGATTATTTTGACAGAGAACATAAGAAAAGGCAGCAGAAGAGCCTTGAATGTCCATTAAGGAGCCTGGAGAACTATTCCTAAAGATTACTTAAGAAATGACAAGAAAGCTTTCCTAAGAGAGTTCAGGCTGCGCTGAAGAATAAAGATACCAAAAATTGACTTTCAAGATTACTGGCATTGTACAAACTCAGTTTTTGGACTGTAGGTTCTATTGGCAGTCATTTGCACGCGGGGTCTTGAGGAATCTTGAGGGGTCGGTCAAGACTTTTAGACAGTACTGTACCTTGAAAAGGTCACAAGTTTGTCACAATACTGACACAGAGACACATACAACCATTCCCACTCACATGAATCAACACTAATTACACACACGCATGTGTTTGGACTCTGAAAAGAGACCATAGAAATGGAGGAAACCCATGCAAACATGCAAGCTAAGCTATGTTTTTGCAATACAAGTAGGATAACGCAGATAAGTGTCCCAGTTTTTTACTCAGTACCAGAAACAACAAACTGATCCTAGTGACCAGCAGAAGACCTGACCAAATTAGTGCTCTCCATATAAAAAGTTAACTACTATAGAAAATAGATATTGCTGCACATTATATTCTAAAACAGGTCACATAGTTACTAAAAGCATTGCAAGATGGCCACAAGCAGTCAATAACCACACAATATAACCACACTTCCTTCCATTTGTTACTCTACTCCTATCCTTGCTTCTCACTTTACTGAATCTTCAGAGCAAGATGTCTTAACAATTGTCCCCTCCCTGCACATAATTGACACATTTGAGCTAGTGACTTCAAAACTGTTATGCTCTAAAAATCATAAAAGCCCGCAAGAACTAGCTTGAACTTTTGAATGAACATTCCTGCTTGTACAGTAAACCTCACAGTGAGGGTATAAAAGTTTTTTTCCCCCTACATATGAAAAATAATGTCTGAGCTGAGCAGAGTGAGTGCACATCAGGGGTACACATAATGGGAAAAAAATGAGTTCAAAGTCTTGCAGGAAGACTTGCAGATCATATCTCGCCAAGCTTAAATGTAGCCGGTCAGATAAAATATGCCGCATCTTAAATGTTTTCCTCTTCGTTAACTTGCACTTTTCTTTCTTATGTGGTGTCACAGCTAGTTTAAAGAAGGTAGGAATGCTAATTAACTTGGCACATAAAGACTGTCTAGGAAGAGAAACGGCAGAAAAAAAAGATCTATAACAACCCATTGCTCTGTGGGATATTGAGGGATTCTCCGTCCCTCTCTCTCTCCCTCACTGTGGTAATGGGTTTTCTCTCCCTGGGCTGCCCAAGTACTGTATGTGTGTTGTTATACATATTAATAGCCCAAAGGCGCACACATGCCCACAAACACAAACACAGACCACACATATACGTGGATATATATTAATTAATATGTACTGCCTGAGTATATAGCACTTAAAAGTTAAGCTAAATCCTTTCAAGCATGTCAGATAAGTCACCTCCTTCCAGTTTCTGCAGAATGGTCAAAAATATCATGCAAATACTGTAACTACACACATGGACGTGTCTTCTACTCTTCCTCGTATTCCCATCTACCTGACGACCATGTATGAAAAGCTGAGGACTTATGTATTCTAAAAACGTTTGTCTAGAGTAAGCAATATGTATCCATTAGTGACTTAAACAGAAACTGCCTCCCCTGCTAGCTGTTTGATTATAATTAAATTACATTCTTCCCCAGGGAAAGCAAAATCCTCATGTCTATGTGGTATGCCACAGTGGGAGCCGGTGACACAAAGCGACAGAGGGAGAGACAGAGGGAATGACAAATTATAAACACATGTAATTTAAACGATGCCGTTAAGGAATCAGGAGATAACTGCAGGGAAAACAAACTGCAGAGAAACATTCGAATGTGCAGCAGACACTGTCGCATCATGAATACTGTAAACATTCACAGCATTGCTCCTTTTTTGGGGGGTTTATTTGTATATATATATTGTGGCCGTCTGTGCAAGACAAACAAACTAAACAAACAGAAAAAAAAGTTGTACAAAAATAGTGCTAATTCGTTCGTTTATTCATCGTGAGAACCGGCCGTGCGCTTTCATTGCTGTTCGATGGCAGGATGATAAGAGGGAAGGAGACCTTATGTATCAGCAGTCGAGTCGTTGTCGTGGGACAATCAAGGAACCTCGGGAGACAACTTGGCACACGCCACCTCTTCAACCACAGTGTTTGCGCTTTCGCGAGTTTGACAATCTGATTCGCCTCAAGGTCTGGGTAAGAAATGACTCGGGATTTCTCGTGTGGTTTTGAAAAAGAGATGAATTTCAATTATTCAGAAGGGTAAAAAGGAAGGAGGCTTTGAATGTCAAATAACAATTCGGGCAAAGAGGTGGTGGGTAAGAAAAACAACAACAACAAAAAAAACAAGAGAGAGAGTGTGAGAGAGAGGAAGAGAGATGAAGAATATGAACAAATAAAAGACTAGAAGACATTGGAAACTTACTTGAATTAAGTCTGCAGGGACTGAATAAACATGCTATTTCAGCTTTGTTCCATGTTTCCCAGTGTGCTCTGAGTTGTGTTGTAATCTTTATTAAAACAATCCGTCTTCTTTCTCTCGTGGCAGCATTTTCACAAAGAACACAATCTCCACAGATGCATGAGCAGAAACGAGATGCATCAAGATACGCCAGCACACTGGATATGGTGGATTCTGTTTACATATTAAGGCTGCAGAAAAGATGCCAGTATATGTTCAAAAGGATGGGAGAGAAAAGAATTACACATGAATTTTCCTCTTCTCTGCCTTGATTCCAGCTGAATTCCTGGCTGAAAATGAGGGGGGTTCATTGCAGTTCATAGAAAGTCATGGTTCTGATCTTGTGCTGGAGGGAATACTGGTATCCCATTCTTTCTGATATGCAAAACTAGCGTCTGGATTTTGAAAAGAAAATCTTAAAACACACTGTTTGCTACTTGATGTATCTTCATCCCCAAATGAGCACCAGTGTTGCTTACAGGCAAACTCTTTTGTTAGCTTTCAAAATGTGCATTGACACACTGTGAGAATTAACTCAACATCATCTCGTTGCCGGCATTGTAAAGCTGGATTGTTTTGTTTGGGGTTTTTTCTTGTTTCTTTTTTCCCCCTTTGGTTTTGCACAGGTTTCTTTCAGATGGACAAGAGGGAAAATAAGAAACATGTAAATCCCACAACTAAGAACCTCTGCCACACCGAAGCATGCGCCATGAATATCAAGCACTGGTAATGAAGTCATTTGTTTGAGAGTTGCCAGGTCTCCCACCAAGGCTGGTATTCATTAGTCAGTCAGTGCCTCAGAAAACACAGCTTCCCTGTGACTCACGCAGAATATAATTAGCATTTAAGTACATTTCACCTGTTTATGAAACGTGCGCCAGATCGTGACAACACAAAGTCTGTTTTTTTTTTTTTTCCTGTTTCATCAGCTGCCACAGTAATGATAGCTAACGAAACGAACTGGGTTTTTATCACGTTACCTTTGTTAGCAAAATTCATTTGCATGAGCATCATTTTATGGAACGCTCCTTTGCCGTGTATGCTGGTTTGTGTTTTGTTACTATGCTTGCCTGATAAAATTAGCTGTCTCTAAGAAACAGATACATTCAATGAAAAAGACTCGAGAAGAGAAATGCAGTTATATATTCTGTTGGAAGCTGCACAGAGGAAGATTTATATAAACTACAAAGGAAGCTGGATACAGAATCTTGTGACAAGTTGCTGTCTTCCTGCTGCCATTGACCTCAGACCTGAACACTCACACTTCTATTTGCATGCACTTCACAGCTTCGTGGAGGTGTATCAATACCCGTTTTTGTGTAAGACATGCAAATATTGCAGCTTACCATTGACGGTAAGAGAAACCTCCTTCTCCCCTGCTCCAACACGTGGCACGACGGCACGGCAAACGTATTTCCCAGCGTCCTCCTGTCTCACGGATTTCAGTGTCAGGAGGTTCTCGTTGCTAAGAACCTGCGGCAAAGAAGTCAAAGATCATCAAATGTAGCGACTCCAAAGTCACCTTTGCATTTGTGATGGCAGCAAAGCAGCGCTAACAGAAGAAAAAAAAAAAAAACAAGGCAGCACACGAACCATTTAATACCTTAAAGGTCACCTCTTCTCAATTATTAAAATCCAATTTAGGGTCTGAGCTCAGGCGAGTAAAGCTTTGGCCTTTAATGTTGACAAAAGAAAAGGTGGAATGAGACTGAATTTGAGGATCAAATCAATGGATCTCACTTGAGAGCAGGTCACCAGGAGGCTGGGACAAAAAAAATTAGGTCTAATGGAACTTTACAAACCACTGAGCTATGATAGAAAAAAATAACCCAAAGTACTTTGCAGAAACAAGTTCAGGAATAATTACAAAAAAGTTTGCTCTCGGCTGTATTATGTGATTATATAAGGTTTAAGTTAGCCTTTATCAATGCAAACTGAAATACTCACCACCCCAGAGCCTCTTTTCATCCACACGATGGTAAGAGAGGGATTTCCTGTCCAGGCACAGTTGAACACAGCATCAGATCCAAGGTCAACCTGCAAGGACTGAGGCTCTGCAGCCATGCGAGGGCCAACTATTGGGAAAAAAACAAAACAAGAAAAACATCCATAGATCCATAAATAAAGACCCGAGTTCTTTGAGCTCAGTGTCACAACATGTAACGCAGCAATGCATTATTCCGCTGCTGGCATTAAAGGAATGCATGTAGGATTACTGAAGGAGAAACTCACAGTAGACATCAACATTGCGACTGATGTTGGTGCTGCCGAGAGGGTTGGTAACCTCGCATGACACAGGCTCCGTAAAGAAGGAGTGATCCACGATGACCTCGTATGTGTCCCCGGAGACCTCCTTAATTATACTTCCCCCTTTGGCCCACCTGGTGTTAGGATAGATGTCGGGACGGGTGTGAGGAAAATTAAGGAAAAGGAGAAAACACATTAAGACAGGTTTCTCACACCTTCTTGTGTCGGTGGTGTTCCTTTTGTGTAAATAAATCATCATTCTGGGGCTGGTTTTCTGTGCTGGCTTCAGCATATTTTTGTGGCAGCCCTCCATGCAGTGACAAGCTCCCTGGCAACTCGGAGCAGACAGCACGTTCCTCATTACGCCAGACAGAGAGTGCCGGAGCACTACAGAATGACAAATGGTTAGCTCCTCCACCTTTGAAGACATTGCTTGACACGTACTGTATTAAACACAACAGCTGACGTTAATAAATTGGCATGGGATCGCATTAAAAAGCATCTGTTTGTGTTTGTGAATGATAGCCGGTGTGACGATGACACAGACCCCCCTCCCCCGACATGTTCAGGTGAGACTTTTATGATGTCACGGGCAGTGGCGTCTCACTCGGCGTGGCGCGGATGGCTCACTGCTGCCGCGACAGACAAGGTCCATTTATAAAAATGAAGCAAAGGCGCATGTGGATGTGCCGGATCGCTCTGGAAAAATTTAGACAGTGCTGTGGGGCATGCAATGCATCATGCACGCTGATATCTTCCACAGTAAATATGTGGCTGCATGCTGATGTGGCAAATGAAAACAATGACAGCGGCGCCAGTGCTTGTCTCCATTTTATATTCCTGCCAGTACCGAGAAGAGTTTTCATGGGATAGGGAACTCATTTGTTTTCCATGGCTAAGCTGGCCCCATGCTTGACTAAAAATCATTTAAATGAGAACAGATTACCTCATTCAATCAGTAAGTGAATTGAAGCAGAATTCTAATTGGGCTTCATGGGATTTTTTTTTCTTTCCCATGCTCGCTTATTTTAGGCAGTAGATCTTTTCCGAGCCGTGTTTTTGTGTGACAACAATACAGCTGAGAGCACTGCAACACCTGCGCTTCCAAAAATAATGAAATTAGGGCAGACAGGTGTTTTAGGCCTGTCTAATCAAGTAGTATTGATGTTTGCGAACTGGTCAGCTCGTGGGAGGATTACAACACACAAACTGAATATAACACAGTATGGCTGTAAATCTGCAAAGTCCAATCATTCGAGTAGCAGAGCATTACCCACAATGATACTTAGGATGTAGATTCTATACATTTCCAGATAAAAATAATGTGAAAACCATTATGTTAATGATGATGACTGCTGATGTTCCCATCATTCTGAATATGATTATTATTTTTTCAGCTGCTGTTTAGATGACTTGGATGATACAGATGTTGATGGCGAAGACGTTATTAATTACACTTGCGATGTTCTGGTAATCAGGATGAAGACAATAATAATGATGATTAGGATGATGACAATGATGATGTCGATGATGACACTGATTACTGAACAAAGAGCACGATGAAGGAGGATGAAGTACAGGAATTAGACTGGCAAACGGTTCCCAGTTTACTCTTGCTCTTGGAAGCAGCTACTGACAAAACCAAGCAGCAACTTCCAGCACTGAAGAAAAATGAAACTAAAGTGGGTCAAGTGGCTGGCCACTTGATGTTTGCTCCACGATTGAGTAAATCCCCATAGAACTTCATTTTAAACAGCAGAAAGAAATAAGTAACTAAGGCGGTAAGCCAGGCTTTCTAAAAACAGTTTGCCTACACTCATCATGTGGATGAATTTCATGGTAACTTTGGCCTTTTAATGATTGCTTTAAACTTTTCTCTTATCAGGTTGTAATAATAATATTAACAGCATATACCTTTAAAGATTTTCAAAGCTAGGATTGGGTGCATTATTTATTTCATTTATTAAATGATTTATTTTCTCTAATCCACACAGGGTAAAAAGTATGGTTTGACCCTTGGTTAATGTCCGTTAGCAAGTTGCACCTCGACCAGAAGCTTTTAGTAGCCATCAGCAAGCTTCTGGCATAATTCTGGCTGGATATTTCATCGCCCCTCTTGGCAGAATTGGTCGAGTTCATTTAACTTAGTTGGTTATTTGGCACACACCCTGCTTTTCAACATAGTCGCCAAATTTTCAAGGGTTGAGGTCATTAAATAAATTAATAAAACTAATTTTCTTTAATGTGTTCTTGAAATTCAGAAGAAAGCATGAAATTCAAGAGCAAAAAAGAGCATAAGAGGATAAAGTGCAACAGTTTAAGTAAATTTCACAAGTTATAAACCACGAAGATTATTTGATCCGAAAGCTTTGAAACAAGTAAAGTGACTCAGTAGATGGTTCATGACTGAAGATAAAGAGCAAAAACAACACAAACAGTGATGCTATGACATCTGCATTTACATAACACTATGCCACCGTTTCACTTTACCAGGGCATACTGTAGGAGTCGTAATGGGGTAAGCACAGATGTTCAGGCAGCCGGCTGCTCCCGAGTGGAGGCTGCGGCTGCCAGGTTTGGGAGCCTTTGACAGTGTTAGAGGGAGCAGAGACAGAACGCCGTCGTCCGCGGGGAGCATGGAAGCTCTGTTGGTGTGCTGGGCCTTGTCCAAGGCTCATGTCTAAACATAGCTGGAGCAGGCTAACACAAACACCTGCATTCCCTTTGGGAGGTTAGAAGGGCCAGTGCGAGCTTACTCAGTAGCTGACTCACTTTACACTGCTGTGTTCTAGTCAGGGATTTGATTCAGACAAAGGGTGTGAATCCTGTGTGCCTGAGTGTCTCTGTGCATGGGCATGTGTCTACGTGTGAACGCGCAGGTTTGTACAATGTGTGCGTGTGTTTGTAATGTTCATGGGTGTGTAAGTTAATAGTGTTATACAGATAAAAGGTCTGCCGTTAATGGAAGCTGAGGGTGAAAGTGACGTGGAGTTGGGGGAGGGGGGTGTATTTGCTGAATGTGATTAAGGCAATAAAACAATAACAATTAAATTAGGCAGGTATCTGTGCCATCAGCATTGAGACTCACAGTAAATCAGGCCCTACAGTTATTATCAGCATGGTTAAGCACGGCACAGCGCCGTTCTATTCTGCCTTCCATGCATATTGAAAGTGATGACTACTCTCAGAAGAACGTAAAATAAATATGCAGGTTTAGTAATAGCGTAGAGCCATTTTGACATGGACATAAATTATAGAGCTATTTTTTGATCTACGGAGAAACCGAAGCAGGTTCTACAGATATCGATTTGACAAATAATAAAAGTGTTTTGTGGGTCCTTAAAAGTTTAGGATAACCTCAAAAAAGTTAGGAATATTTTAGACCAACCAACCTTTCCAAGGTGCAGTCAGGGACTTTTTTCCCCACACAATCTTTATTTGTCTAGCAGTTTACTCATTTAGATTTATGCCAAGCTTTAGGTGGGGACTATTAAAACAGTTTAGTTTAGTCTGAGCTTTTTTACTTCCCTCACCTTGACTTGTATATTTGCAGAAATGGTGCACGATGGTGCGTTTGCAAATATGCTCTGAATTACAGAGACAATTCTTTTTGGCATTTTTGTACATAACATTTTTTCTTTTCTCTTATTTCAATGAGGATTATGATGAATGTAAAAATTAGCCATGTCCCAAGCTTGTATTGATTTTGGGTATGGTCACAGCAGCGTAAGCCATGCAAGCGATCCATCCAGCAGTAGCAACAACAACAGCGCTTAAGTGTTGGGAGGACTGGGATGTTATTTGTTACAGTGTCATGCAAAGGAATGGGTTTTGCAGTTGCTCTGTGCACAGCTATGCTGTATCGGCAGATGAGGGACCTGATTTGCTTTGTTTGTTATTCTTTCTCTTCTCTCTGGTGGCTTCTTGTTTGGATCCGAGAAAACCTTGTGTGCTAGCTGCGTGATTCTGATGTTTGCCAGTTATCTCTCCCAACCATTATAAACAGTAATGAAGATGTTCCAACCCACTCGTCTTCCCCTCCTGGAGTATGTTGATTCCCTGACTGCCAGCGGAAACACATGCCAGTTACTCTTATTTCACTCTTTTGAGCATTGCATTTATCTTCACTTCCAACAGTCTCCTTCTTTCCTCTTTGCTCTTGAACTGTGATCTGGCACAAGTTCATGCATTTCAGGTATGGAAATATGTCTTATTACCGTTGCTATGTTTAAGCACGAGAGGTTATGAACAGCAGAAGGCACCATTCCTTTGACTAGTGCCCCCACTATCTTGGGTCTGTGTCTCAGGAGTCTATTGAACTGGAGGATGGCAAAGTGGTGCAGTGCACACTGGGAATGGATGGCACTCCCGGGAATGGAAAAGAAACCATCCGTCTAAGAACTCTTGTGTCCTTGTACTATATCTGATCTGGGGTAGACAGAGTGTATTAGTACTGAATAATGGCCCCACACTGCTTGACCAGCTTCCTGCTCTCCTCTGTGATATTGTTCTCTAGAGGGGAAATTTGTGAGGGTCTCTCCCTAGTCAAAGCCTATCAGGAAAGCGATATGATTCCCAAATTTTCTCAGTCTACCGTGACCTGAACGGCAACGGTCCATGGAAGTCCTAAAGTGCTTGTACAAATTGCAGATAAATCTGAATGAGGGACTATGAAACTGTGTAACTGTCAAAAAGAGTAAAATTTTAAATAATGGCAATTATTAGTCTGATTATGGTTTCTAAATCCCACTGTGGATTGTGCCAATAACAGTGGGGCGAGGAGAGAGAAAGGAAAAGAAATAATAAGATTTAAAAGAGGGGATATGGCACTTTTAGTCTCTTTTCTCTCAAGCTTTAAGCATAGCTTCCGAACCATTTTTCCTTTTTTAGTTTGTCAAACTAGAAGAAAAAGTTATCTCAACTGCCATTGAATTTTAGCTCTCGATACCCCGGGGAGAAGTCTGGCTCTCGCATTGATCCAGTCTTATAACAATAGAGGTGAAATCCCTTTTGCAGGTAAGATAGACGTTCTGTCTCTGCTGTGCACCTAGACAATCAAATACAAACCTTGTTTTCCACAATATCACTGCCCTTCCTCCCCTTTTCTTTTTCAAAAGGGCAGGATCCATCAAAAGGCAACATCTCTGTTTTGCCACCTGTGAGTATGTTGTACATCCATTTCATTTCCCAGTACCATTACAAGATTCTGAGCCAGCCAATTCCCTTTGCTATCGATTTCACTCCATTTATTTTTTGCCGGGTTTTAAAAACCTCCCACACAGAAAACCATCTCTTGACAAATCACTTCAGTATTACACTTCTGGAAGGCTGTGCGAAGGCTTTATGAGAATAATTAATGTCCACTTCCTTGTGCCATTACAATTACTGATGTAAGAAAAAAAAAATAAACACAGGCTAACATGTACAACTGAGAACGAGCCAAGATTTAACAGACAAAGAGGGCAACTGCTGAGGAAAAGCAGTGCATTAGAAATTAATTGTTTCTGTTTTTACTTTGATATTAAACCTGCCAGGTTAGTTGAGTGGTTGTGTGTCCACCAACATATCGGTTAAAATAGATACTTGAATGAACTTTACCATTATTTTAATGCACTCTAATGTAATCTAGCGGCTTGATGATATTTTATCAATACTCTGTCTGGCAGTCTACTTAAAAAACAGAAAAAAGAAAAGATTTGTTTGTTTAGCTGAAGCACGAGATGTGTATGTCTGACAAATACACAGAACAGATTTGAAGTAAACACACAGTATACAGCCTTCTAAGCTTGTATAGTTGCAGTACAATAAAAAAAAACGGGAGGGGAAAATAAAAACCTCCAAACGCTTCTTATTTGAACAGCGGCTTCAAAAACGGTGAAATCCCATGACATTTTGGGCATTTTTTGGCTCTTGGTACTTTAGATAAAATGAACTGAAAGGGATTTTTGTCAACAACCTTGACATAACAGCTGAAACTGAAAACATGTTCTGAAAACTGTCAGGAAACTTCCCGAAGATGAAAGAAAGCATATACGGGCCCCGGCGATGTTATCAGTCTTCAAGCCATTCAAGTGGTTTTCAGTGGCACCCTAATCTGTCCCTTTTGCTGCACCGGGCTGCTGAAGAACCTTTGCATTCTTGCACAGACACACAGATTTCCCCAATCTGCAGTCTTTGTCCCTTTTAAAGGCATCCAAATACACAAATATGTCTCTGCCCCGCACCACTCAGAAGCACCCGTCACAATGCTTCACAGTGGTGACAACATAAGATAAGCTGGGATCTGTCTACAAGAACTTGCGTTTCTTTTTTAATTAGACTAATGTCTGCCTCGTGATGAAGAGTTTGCTCATTCTGATCTGTTAACTTCGCTCTTTATTCTGTTCTAATGTGATGATTTAACCGAGTGAGTCAGTAAAATTGCTACATCTTGTGACACATCTTGCTGTGACCCTCACAATAAAACACTGAATCCAAGCGCGATAATAATATCCAATCTTTCAAACATGTGACTCATTTAAAAATACAACGAAAATAAAAATTATGTACGAGCCCTGCACGAAAACACTACGGGACATTTCAAGTTCAAGGGAGGTGAACAGCTCTACAACAAAGCCCTGCACTGGTTTATTGCAGCTCAGTAAAACATGAAGGTTTCTAAGGTGTATTTTTTGGCGAAACGTCCCTTTTCGTCTCTTCATTTTAAAGTGTGGGCATATATAATGGTGTCATGACATCATAAGGAGCTGGCTGACAATGATGAATGTGATCAATAATGAAGCGTTAATTCTGACTCTGTGTGAAAATGTATCATCCGCTGGCAACGTCAATTAGAAAAGACGTCATTTAAAGTTTACCGTGGTGCGTTGTTCTTGTACACTATATTATCATGGTTTGAGCATTCATGACTTGTTTTCATACTCTTTAATGATCTCACCTGTAGTGTGTGACAGGAGGGTTGGCCTTTGCGGAGCAGTGGAATTTTACGAGGTTGCCCTCCAGAACAGGCTGAGGCTCCACCGAGAGATTTACAAGTGGGAGATCTATAAAAACATAGAGACACAAAGACAACCAATTACCGAACTGGCAGCCTCCTCAAACATGCTGCAGTGAACTGTAAACCTGAGACAAACACTTTGTTGTCAACACTGTTTGTGGCTGAAAAAGACTCAGCAAGAAAAGTGAAAATTATGTCTAATTTTGCAAAGGAGACAAAATACCCTTATAAATAGTGGGGGGAAACATGCAGCCTCAAAATACAAGACGACCCGCTCCACCCTGCTTTCCTTTAAGCTTGTTGGTGTGGCAGGTGCTGGAGAGGGGGTGTGGCTTGTTTTCCAATCATCAAGGCTGGCAATACCTGGTCTCACTGGACCGGTGCTCTGCAGATATCCTTAGAGTGTAGCTGCTATGTGGCTCCCCAAGGCACCGTTTTGGATTATGGTTTGCTTTCTTGCACTAGCATGCAACACTGCATACACCATTTCATCACTGCATACACTGCATACACCATTTCACCTGTCAATTAACATTGACAGGTAAAAACTATCCTGTGGCAAGTTTGGTTATATTCCACTGAACACAGTGGAAATGGCAGCCATTTAACACATAGCAGTGGCACAAAAAGGTCCCAAGAAGGCAGGAAGGTTAAAATAGATTACAGTGGTAGTTAGAGCAGTTGTGACAAGTTAGCATAGTTTGTTCTCCTAAGTTTTTCAAGCCATATTGTAACCCTGTGAGGTGTAGTTCATCACAAGTGCTAACACTAACCCCAACTTTACCCTAACCCTGTATTTTTAGGGAAAAAAGTAAATAGACTTTGATGTGTGTCAAATAGAATGATTTTTAATTACCTCGCTGCCAAGACTTGCAGAAGAGTGTGTTAAAAACACAAATGACATATTCTCATTGTGCAGAATTAGCAGGGTTAATGCTGGGGTTGGTGTTGTCCCCAAAGACATAATATTCAGAAATATTCATACCGCTCATGAGAAGACTGGGCGCTGTTGTTAAGTAACGCTGTAGTGTGCTTCACAGGTGTGGAGGATAACATGCTATTTTTATTCTCAAATATTATTTCTAAGGAGCAAATCAAAGGAAAACTTGACTTGATAATGAGTTTCGGCTAACGGCAATTTGCACACAGTGAATAGTCCACAGTGCAATACGCTGCAATTAAAATAATGTTATAAGGTACAATTAAAACGGGTGTTACAATTAAAAATATTCACATTATGCAAAATTAATAAACAACTTAATTTGTCCTAATTGACAAAGGTGGGATTCTTTTTGAAGATGTGCATTCATTTCCATATCAAACCCGTCCCGTGTGAAACAAGCAGCTATTTACCTCACCGTTTCACAGACGGAGATTCATTCAGCAGGGTTTCTGTAATTATGCTGGGCACATTTTGTTCAGTGTTGAGAAAATTATCATTTAATATATAAATAACCAGTAGTTGTTCAAGTGTATTAGTATTATTATTGGAAAATCAGGTGAACAAAGTGTTTTGAATTACAACTATTTTTATCCCTTGACTGTAAGTTAGTAAAACCAAATGTAATCTAAGACATGGTGTTATGTGGAAGCACTTTTTTCTGGGATACTAGTGGAATACTGGTAAGGCAGCAGCCACCAGGGGAAAGCGCTGGATCTGAGTTTGTTGCTGGTGTAGCCATCTGTTTCAAAGGTATAGCTGCTCTATGTTCAGTAAAAAAAAAAGAAGAAGGAACTGTGTTTGGATGTGGATGAAGAGCAGTGTGGTCGGCAAAGAGATTCCACATAGAATTAAAGAAACACCCAAACGCCACTGAAATGAAGCCAAACAACTTTGTGTATAGTTATGAAGTGTGATTCTGTACGACTGTGTGTGTGTGTGTGTGTGTGTGTGTGTGTGTGTGTGTGTGTGTGTGTGTGTGTGTGTGTGTGTGTGTGTGGGTATGAAGTGCAGGAAAACTGCTTTTTACCCTGTGGCTGTGCAGATGCTCTAGGCTGGCTCAGCTGCCACAAAAACCCAGAGAGGGGGGTGGTCCAGGTGTCATATTCCTTCCTACTCGCACACCATATTCCCCATCAGCAGACTCATTTCCCTCCAGAACAGTCCTCCCCCCCTCCCACCCCTACCCCACCTCCAACCACCTCCCACCAACTACTCTACCATGAGCTCTTCAAATCCACGAGCTCCACCTGTGCCAGCTCTCCCTGGGCCAATAGAGAAAACAACAATACTGCGGATGGAACAACCGAAGGCCACAGTCAACCAGGCACCGAGCGGCGAACTGTGTGCATCCACGTGTTTGTGAGCGAAGGCAGACATTCAAGGGGTTTTGTGTGCATATGAAAGTGCACATGGGTGTATGTCCTAATAAAACAGGAAAGCCATCCATGCCTCGAGCAATAGTGTTAGCTGCCCAGTACATTTTTTTTCTTAACGTTGCAAGCTGTTAATTGCGTGGACTTAACTGTGGGCAGAGGGGACCTCAGGGGTAAAATGACAGACGTGGCAGTGGTGGAGATGGTAATAAAATTCAGCAAGAATGTGCAAGAGTACAGAGAGAGGCATACATAAAAAGAAAGCAAGAGAGATCTGACGGATGTGTCTATGCTGATAGACACAGTAATGTAGAAGCTAATTCAGAAACCGTTTTCACTAAAAATATTCCTGAACTGTCCTTTTTAACTATGCCAACCTCTTTCTGGCCGCCAAGAGACTTCTAAGGACACAAATGCTCATTACTGTCTCCCCGGCTACAAATTAATGTTCTTTTCAAATGATTGAACTGACCCTCCCTTAAAAAATCCCCCCACTTTCTCTCAGCAAGTGGTAATGTCATGAGGATTTTACATCTATAAGTTACACCAGTAACTTCCTGGATAGCTCCATATCCCCCAAGCCGGAAGCAAAGACAGTCATGGGAGCAACAGCCGTCAAAAGTCTATCAGCAGTGCCCTGGGTGTGGATAAGGGACTGTAGCTTGTCTAACCACTGACCTTTTAGATATGACAGACATCTACTTAATAAAGTCCATGATGTATAAATGCATGAGTTGCTGAGCGAGGGCATTTGAGGCATGATGCGACAGCACATCAATATGCAAGACTGTTAATTCCCAACATTTGTCAAGAGAGTAGTAGCAAGGGAGAGAGAGAGACAGAGAGAGAGAGAAAGGGGGAGGAACGGATGAAAAGAGGAAAAGGGGAATCGTAGGACTGATCGGAGCTTCTGTGAAAACAACAGGATGAATTGGGGAGGGTGGTGTTATAGTTGGCCGACAGCTTTTGATCGGTTAGTTCAAAGTGGAGACCAGATGGTGTTTTTGGAACAATCTTCCAACTTCTCTGTTTCCTGGAGATCGTGCCAGCAAATAAATGCTTTTTTTCCCTTTCTTAAAGCTCAATTTCCAGTCTCTCTGGGTCATTGCAGACAGCTGTTCTCCAGTAGGACCGGCCTCAAACTCCAGTAGCGTCAGATGCCTATGAAGGCTGGGAAAGCTGTTTGTGGGCCGCCCGCTCGTGGCTTCTAGCCTTAACGATATGGGCACACTGTCATGTGGCTGGCTGAGTGGCATACTGCAGAGAGGAACAGACTGACTGACAACCTGAGGTCTAACATTGATCATCTGCTGTTCACATGAGTAAATTCATTGAGAATTTAGTGAGTTTAATGAAGGCAGATGTTATTATTCAATTCATACAGGCGCTTAAATGTGTGCTTCCTCTAGCACATCTGTAGCCAATTACATTCCTGACCATCTCAGTTTTGTTGCTGATGCAAGGGTACGAGCCAGAGATCCTTTATAGCATCTGTGATGTGTTTGGGGTAATGAAAATGTAACATTTAGAAACGATATCTTCACACAGCTTAACATATAAGGAAGATAATTCTGTGCGGATGCATCATAATTCAGAGATTTTTGTGCCCCTTTACCTTTTTACTCAGTCCTTCTCACTTACAAATTCTAACTCAGATAAATTTGCCATTACCTGCTTAATTAAGCACGGAGAGCATGTAGCAGAGCAAGCTACCAAAACAAATCCTCCCCAATTGCACATCTGCATGTTCTTTATTAATTAGTCTCAACAAATGGCATTCATTTTTCCCCCACATGGCTCAGCTTGTTTGCAATGCAAACACATGGAAAACCTTGGTTTTACCCGTCCCTTGTGCATTAATTTCCCACTAGCCTATGTGTTTCAAAGCATATTTCTATGTGGGGCACTGCTTTGCAAAGTATGCAACTGGACTAGAAAATGTTTGAGGAATATTTTAAATAGTTTGATGAGTGGGAACCAGCGGGACATGAAACTGTGGCACCAGAATCGTATTTCACTGCAGTGATATGATTGAAGGGTAGGGGAGTTTACTGATCTAAGTCCAAAGACTGTATTGCAAGTTCAGTCATGCTGCTGTAGAAAACAGCATCAGGGGGTAGCCACCCTTCTGCTATCAAATAATTAAAGTCAGCTAATGGACTCATATGGACAACTGTAGTCAGCAGTCTATCCAGGATTGTGAATCGCCTCTGTTGGCTCTAAATCCCTCTCATTTTGGCAACATCACCAGCGCGCACTGTATTTAGATGCAAATTTGTCCAAACCTGGGTCAGATAACACATGGACGTTGAAGGGAATAAAAAAAAAATGCTGAAGTGGGTGTAAATCATTTCAGTAATGATAAAAGAAAAGAAAGGTTGGTAAATGCATTGGGTTTTAGACGGGTTTAGGCTGTAGAGCAGTGCGCTGGGTCGTGTTTCGATTACGCTATTAGTGAAAAAGGGTACCTGAGCGTAGAAGCCGGCAGAATGGCAAATGTTGAGAGTGGCAGAGGGAATGAGAACGCTTTAATTACTTTTGTTGTCATTCGTATCATCTCACTAATGTGGCCAATTAGATTAGGGAAAAGAAGTGAGACTGTTCATTAATTAATTGTGGTATTTACTCACAACTAGACATCCAACAGGGGTTACCAGCGTATATACAGAGACATCTACATTTTTGGTGAATACACTGCTAATTGAGGATATTTGTTAATTCGCTGTCTTACTGACAACGAGTCGAGAGCATCAATATCAGTTTTATCTCACTGCTTTCAATAAACAGCGATCGCATGAAGTGTCAGATAAATAATTGAAAAACATTATATCTCTGGCTTTTTGGCATCGCTTGACAAAAAGATCCATAATAACCTTTCAGCAGTTCCAGTTAGAGGGAACTGGACTCCATCCTCTGTTTGTTTTGGGTTTTTTACCCATCATAGATTTTTTCAGACCAGACTATTTTAATTCCACTCCTATTTTTTTTTATTTTCGATCAGAAAAATAAAGTTACAGTAAAGCAAATATGAATATTTGTCATTAGGTTTGTCATTAATATCATTCAGTTACCTCATTTGCATTGCAAAGCTGGCATTGTTTCACATATCAGTTATAGAAACATGATATCAACCAAGACAACATAACCTGGCATAACTTTGTCTTATGTGGTTGCTTCTAACGTTGGCTGTCATGAAGCTGTTATGAAACTATTATTAATCACAGTTTCCCTGACCTGAGAGTAAATTGGTCCAATTTGGACAAGTCATTAAAATGTCATTAAGTGTTGCTACATTTTTAAATGACTTTTAAATACCTTATTAAAGGCAATAGGCAGTGGGACAGTTTTCTTTGTGGACTTGCAGAACTATTATTTGGCTTGGCAGCTGGGTAAACAGGTCTCTCTATGAGAGCCAGGCTTCCAGGTTGAGGCTGTTTATTTATTTTGAACACAGAAGCTCAGTGATAGTGCTGTTGCCTTACACCAACAGGGTCCTGGGCATGAACTAGGGGGGCTCTGGAGTTTACATGCAACCCCCCCTCAATGTAAGTTCTCATAATATGCAGCAAATATTAGTCCATTAGATGGTTGTTACCAGCTAATGAAAACTTGTATTGTCTTTCTAAGAACATTAGCATTGCAGTCATGGCCATCTTAACAAACAGCAGCTTATGTGCTAATACTCAAAGGCTTAATGCTTACTATGCTATGTGAAAATAAAATGTTATGAGCTTCACATTGGTAGCTTAATTTGCTATTCTGCTTCTTTAACTCTCCACACGGCCCAACCACAGCAATTTCAAGAGGGCGAATGCTGGACACAAATTTCACAAAGGACCTAAAAAAATACAGCAACAGTGACAGCATATCAGTACAAAAAAGCATAATGGTAACAATGTAATCAGAGTTCAAAAAAATAATTGTAATTTTATATTATTTAAGAACATCACATAGGCTTAATTGTTTACATTTTGAGTGACATTCAAATGACCCTGGTTTAAAAGTAGAATCCAGATACAGTTCAAAGTTATGGAAGTCAAAGGAAATGCAGCAACACTTGATCATACTCAGCTTAAAGAGGTGCAGTTCTGAATCATCAGTGTCTGCCTTGCATTTTTTCTACAAACACTTAACTCTGAAACAATTATGAACATGTATTGTTACATTCTTACGCTTGCCTGGTTTTTCCTCTAAAATAGAACACCCAAGAACAACTGTAAAGCAGAAACTGCAGAGAGTTACATATAACTCATAAGGTGACAGGAAGCTCCTGAAGGAACCCTTGCCTTGATAGGTAGGGTGATGGCTTTCAGCTTCTCTGAGAAAAGTCTCACTAAAAAAATATTACCGTGGAATAAAGAAATAGGTTCGCCTTCTAATATCACTCTTGCTCTGAATAAGATGTAACATGCTCTCTTGTTTGAACATATCATCATTATGATTCATTAAACCAAGTTACTATTGTTAGTATAACAAAATAAAAATAAAAAGCATGCACGCAAATACAAAAGGATCATCGTATATCTGTATGGCTGCTGTGTTCAGGTATCACGGGCATGGGATATTTGGTTACATCTGAAACATAAGATTTGTTCAGGATTGGGTGTTAGCTCTCTTGTTTGTCACTTTTTCCTTATTTGCTGCCACTACACTGCGCTTTGTTTCATGCGATGCGATGTACAGCAGTCCTGTACACTTACTGAAGGCAGACGTTTCAGTCTTTCCTTTGTAACCCATCGCCCGACTGTACCTTTCTTCCCACTACAAACTGCTATTTGCTCATTTGTGGTGTGGACTCCATGCAAAGTATGTACTTCTACACAAAACAGCAAAGCAATAACAAACACACAAATCCCAGATCCATTTTAAAATCCCCGCAAAATGTGTCCGAGAAACCCATATGGAGAACATAACTAGTGAAGTCTTCTGCAATTTTCTGCATTATGACATTCCAGCAGACTTTTTGCCCTCAAGAAACAAAGTAACAAAAGATAGCGCTACCGTGTCTGCACATACACTGCTGAAGGTGTATTTGTGTGTCTGTGCAAGAGAGAGAGAGCAAATGTGTGCAGTTTCTGAGTAGAAACTCATGAGGTCGAGAGACAATTAAAAGGAATAGAGGAATTATCATACAGTGAAGTCATCGACCCAGCTAAGGTGGTTATGAGTTACTGATAAAAACAACAACTGTACTTGTATGATGCTAATTAATGTTTATCATTCTGGCAGTTCCTGCTGTTGAAACTTTGTCATGTGAGGACAGTGTCTTGGTAATTAACTTGTCCTTTATGGACTAGGCTTTGAGGAAGATCAAGCTCTTGAATTAGAGCACAGCTTGTGTTTATTTCCTCTTGTATAAGGAAAGAACTTTAGTGTGACGGCACCACCTTATAATGTTCCATTCCTGTCTTTAACACTTTTCTGAAGACGTTATATTTACAGCATGTTTGGTGAATAGTCAGGTCTTTAAAGCATAATCTTTTTGCACTTGTGTTACAGATGTTGTTGCTAAGCCAGAACCCTTGCAACCAAATAAGGCTGCACTGAAATTAAACAGATTGATATCGAGCACAAATGAATCAAAGTTCAACTGAAGCAAGTTTTATTTCAGTGGCAACTTAATTTAGAAGCGGATCTCAGCACAAACTGTAGGTTCTGCTGAACTGTGCTGAACATTACCTGTCAAATCTGGGAGAGGGCGGGGGAGGTGAGAACGAGGGAGACAAGAGCCTTGTGGGAGACAATTTGAATCTTGACAATTAGTCTCTGCTGTCGCTTGGTTTGATCTCACACTGTGAAAAATGTTTTCAGGAGCTTTAATTGTGTAAAGAGCACATTTTGGAATGCTAATTAGAAACCTGCTCCACTCATTTTTCAGGGTTAAATCATACATTCAGAAGCGAGGATGATGCTATGATGGCAAGCATTTATCACAGACGCATCATTATACATGGTGACAAATCAGTTTACATGTGGGATGACTTCCCTCTCTGACTGCATGACAAAAATGAAGAGGGCAAACTGAAAGAGTTGCAAACACTAACAATTGTTAATCATTTTTTACCCCCACGCCTGAGTTGGCCTGATCGTGTCGTGCCCGCTCTTGCCATGCTTGCCTCTTGTGGTGTGCATAATGAAAAGAATGGAGCCGTCAGTCATAATGGCTCTCTAAATAGCATTTTCTGCTTTATTAGTCATACTTAATGGTGTTGAAGGGGTTGTGAGTGATGCAAAATCCCTTTGTTCAGAGCCCTTCTCTTACTGTGAATGCTTCTTGATCGAAAAAAGATTCCCTGACAATTGAGGCTCAATGTGTTTTACACGCTGGGCTTACTTTGCCTATTTTAGAGGGGAACTGTAGATGTTCTCATCAAAAAGATTGATGGCATGAGCATGGAAATAAAAGAGGTGGATACAGTTTGCACAGTACCATAACAGGCAGTGCCACAGCAGGTAGGTAGATGGACCAAAAAAAGGAGGCTCCATTCATTTTAGATAGACGGCGCCTTTGATATTGCATCAGAACAAACAAATGGAAAAAAAAGAAAAACAGTAATACAGCACCAATCCATACGCTGGATTACTATATGTAAGTAAAAATGGAAACCAATTATAAATATTCACCAGAGCCGAAAATGAATGCTTGATTTTCACACTGTTAGCCACGTAGGTATTTGACAGTGTCTTGACTCTACATGTGAGAAATACCTCATATACAGTATTTAGAAATGCATGTTTTAAGCTGACCCTTTGCCCACTGATATTCTTCACAGATGAGAATAACAGAGAGAAGAAGAAGTGGTATGCTTACGCTGAATGTCAATTGTGACACTGGTCTCCTTGCCGAAGGGGACTGCCTTGTTGGAGGCCTTACAGATGATCTGCTGACCTGTCTCAA
This sequence comes from Rhamphochromis sp. 'chilingali', assembly GCF_963969265.1. Classification (NCBI taxonomy): domain Eukaryota; kingdom Metazoa; phylum Chordata; class Actinopteri; order Cichliformes; family Cichlidae; genus Rhamphochromis; species Rhamphochromis sp. 'chilingali'. Next base: position 24,343,988 of record NC_137935.1, on the reverse strand, counting down.
TGTTGGAAGGCGATAGGTAGAGTGTGCTTACGGTGCTTTCCCTCTTGCCATCCCGGAGCAAGGTCTGAAAAGAGGGAAGAAATACAGAGCAAAGTTAAGACAGTTCTGTGGATGAATGCTTAAGCCTCTAAATCTATGCCAAGTTTGTTTTGTTGTTCTAATGGATTACCATAGTGGGACCTTGGATTGGCTTTATCATAATCAATAAATAGAACCTGAGCTATTTTTATGCTGAGCAGAGTACTGAACTCCAAATGCTGCAGAATCCGAGGGATATTGGATTGTATCTTCAATAGTCCCAATTCAACCTGGGATTATAAATTGTTTAAGTGACGCACAAACAGAGAAAAGAGGCGGAAGAAACGCTTTGCTGGATAAGCTTTGATGGAAAAGGTATAAAATTGTTGCAAAAAGGCAGAAAATTTATGTATACACAAATCTACTCCCTTGGGGATCCAGAGACAAACCCTCAGAACACTCTAGCCTGTAGTTTTACTGCAAAGCAGATTGATATAAAAAAAAAAGTAGAAATATATTTCTTGAGTTTGCTTTTGTGTGTCTGGAGAGCTGCGCTCTAGTGCATGGCTTGTCATACTCCACAAAGGAAATCAATCTTCTTTTCAGCGTTCATCCTCTGAGCCCTACATTGTGGAAGCCATCTGGAATCAGTTGGTAGCGCTCAGTAGCTCTCACGCTCCCTCAAACACTCAGGGGAGGGCTCTGGGAGTCTATGTTAACCAGTGCGGGACAAAACAAAGTCACTGACTAGAACAAATTGCTTGGGCAACAGGGCACAGTGTGGTCAACCACAAAGTCAGGATGCATTTCCCTGCCATCTTTTTAAAGCAGGCTCACTGTTGCTCTGCATTTCTTGAAGACACAAAAAAGACCTTCCTATTGAAGAACACCAAAAGATTTTACTCCTACGTTGACCAGAAGAAGCTCAGTTGACTTGCTTTACTGCACTGGTAACTTTGGTTTTACCTCCCAAAAATACATCCAGTACTTGCCCTTAACTTTGTATAATTTTGTAGCCAACCATTCAATAAGAAAAATACTGATGATCAGATCCTACATCTACTCAGCCGTTAGTTAACTACTGCAGGCTGTTGAGTATATTTAGATTTATAACGTATGCTGTTTAAATGACATAACTAAAACTTTGCAAGTTTTTAGTACTCTGTACTAAAATGCAACATATAGATTCCATCTACCATTACCAGTACCCATTAATCATTTTCCTGAGTCAAACTGAGATTCATTGCCAAAGTACAAACCAGTGGTAATTATCCATTCATTTCTGCACTTAATGTGAACATTTTAATTATCCACATTTATGCTGTCTTTCTCACTTAAGCATACTATATTGTAAATAGCATGATTAAAATGTCATGGAAGTTGTAAAACCTCATGGCTAGGCATTTCCAGGAAAAGACTCTGATCAAATTAAAATACGTCAGGGAAGAGTATCTACTAAACGTGTTTGAGATTAGAAACTCTGTATTACTGATGCGGAGAAAAAAAAGTATTCTCTTGTAATGGGATATTAGATCCCTTGCATACTTGTGGGAAGCCCATTTGTATGTGAAGAACCATGTGATGAAATTCATAACTGTGCATGAGTCACTTCTAAAGCAGAACACATTGGCTGTCAGACGCGGGATATGTCAATGTAATATCCTTTCTGACACAATCAGGATTGTTTCCCTCGTCGCTTTGGACCTGTCTGAAGTCATTAATCTTAGAAAAGGGGTTAGCTGGCTGCAGCATTGAATTCAACACCATGCCACATTATAATTTGATAAATTTTTATATTCATCTCCTAAAGCCATGTGAAGAATATTTTTACCATGGCAGGAGATGAATGACAAAATAACTGGACTGAGAGGGAATGAGTCGGCTTTTTTAAAGCCATAGTTACTAGGTACTAGGTAATTTCTGACCTCCAAAGGGTTACAAAAAAGGTAAAAATTGGTTATTAATAAATGTTAGCTGGAGTTTCAAGATGGGCATCTCAGTATGTCTTTTTTTCTCTCATTTTACTGGGGTCTAATATTTCCTTGCTTTGTAGACTAATTTGGTCTGGCTTAAGTAGGGGTATACCGTGCTTTCTGTGGCTTTCATTTAAGAGACAGACAGCCTTCTTTCACAGAAAAACAGCATCACAGCTAGATAGGCCCCTGGCCAGCTAATATAGCAATACCTACATAAAGCTAAATGTAAAGCTGTGACTGCCAATCAAAGCTTTAACTTAACATGAAGGTGACTTGGAAAACAAGCATGCAAGCAAACAAAAGAAATCTACTAAAGTAGGTTGCCTGAGAACTGAACGATGTCCAATAATGGCTCATCTAGAGGTGTTAAGTTGATGATTACAGCTCTGAGCATGTTTGTTTGATGGAGAAGTAAAAAACCCAAACTAACAAACAAATAAAAGAAAATCATATGCCAGTGGTTTACGGTGCTTCATTAACATAGAATAGCACAACCCCAGTACTGAGACCAGGTTTTAAGGTCTGGATAAAGTGCGTCGACCAAATTATTCAGAAACAGTATTAATAACAAGGGAGAACCCTGACTTAGAATGAATTCAGACACATGTCAAAATCACGAGTGTTATAAGTAATGCATATCCCAAGTGAAACATAACTCTGAGCAGCCAAATGTATCTAGGAAAGAAAGTAACAGTCCATACTGAAGACAGATCACCTCAGCATAAAGCATAAAAAATTCTGGAAGCTAATCTTCCCCTAAGTGGCTGCATGTAAAAAAGAAATGGGTAATGGAGAGAAAGAGAAAGAATGAACTATGAGCTTTTCTTTAGTGAGTGGTTTCAAAAAGAATATCCATTTAGTTAACTAGTCATTAAAATACATGAACCTAATTAATAATTTGTTAAATAAAACTTGACATACATACCAGAAAAGTTCATCTACTGTTAGTCCGAAATACTGTGATTACTCTGAAGCTCTCTTCTATTTGTATTTTTCTCAAATTGTAATACATGTAGCCAAAAGCAAAATGTTTTTGTCATTTAATGTCATTTAATATACAGTTAATTTAAGTGCAAAGGTTTATAGCCACCTCTAATTTTTTTAATGAAGTTATGAGCAATAGTTCTCCAGACATTCTGACGGTCTTTCACAGTTTCTCTTTGGACATTGGATACTTTTTCCACTCATTTTCAGTCCAGTTCTTGTGCCTGACCTTTTTCAGACCTTTGTTTGGTTGTTAATAATGAATGAATCATTCAAGCATAAATTGTTTTTTCTTCTTCTGTACTCAAGGAATGAACCAGTGTTGTGTCTAGATATGAAACTTAGCAAAGAACCAATTTTAAATAGTAAATGTACCGTGTAAAAAAAAATATATATAATTGTTATTTTTCTAATAATTCTTCCAAAATTACTTTGACCTGATCAAATTATTTACATTCAAACAGTTTTCCATTTTTAATCTACACCACAAAATGTTCCTCTTCTCTGGAGTTAATTGCACACAACTTGGCACGATATATATACATGAAATATATACTTTTATTTCTTTTGTTTTTTCACATGGTAACTGAGGTTAAACAGGTTTCTTTTACTTAACTCAACTCATGGTTTTCAAAAGTTGTTGAATGCAATTAATCGAAGTGATCTATATTTCACCTTTACTTTTAATATTTAATAAATGAGGTTAATTGGATTGTCAAAATCTTTTGAGATCTTTTTAAAATGGAACCAGTGATTACGTGTACAGTTGAAACTAAGGAGCCCTTTGACTTACATCATTTCACCTGTCTCAAAACAAAAACAAATGCGACACAATAATGCTCGACCGAATTTTAATTAGTTACTTTATTTGTAAGTATTTCCCTTCCCACTATGCAGTGAGTGTGATGATTAAAATACAATAAAGTGCTCTAATTACACAAACCTCCCATGGCTTTATGAGAAAAAAACTCATAATGGAATAAAGGGACAGTAAAAAAAGCAGCTGTGTTAAATATTTCTGAGGGTTGAAAAAAAAAACAGACAAAAACTAAAAAAAAAATGTTTCCTGCTAACACTGATATTATCAACTTCATATGACCTTTAGCACCTTTACCTGGCATTAAAAGGTGACAAAGCAGAGACTGTATACAAAATGCTGAACAAGAATGGCTCATAAAAATATAATTCCTTCCTTTTTTGTTCTTTTTCACCCTTCTACCACTGAGATAATCCTCTATCTCCCACTCTCAGGTTGCTACCAAAGCACATAGTGAAGAATGACTTTATGGTAAGGAAGTGCATCATGTTCTTCAAAAGAACATGATGAGGCTGCGTGTTACAAACAGCCCTTTGCAGTTTTCTGCTGAGCAGCTCCACTGGAGCAGATGGGAGCTGAGAATTGAGCATTGTTCAATAATTTACTCAAGCCCAAGCAAGTCTTGACATTTGAACCACTCACCTTACTTTTCTCTCTAATTATTTGGGGTGCCTCCTCCGTAATACACCACAGTTTATATTTACTGAAAGCTACCCTCACTAATGATAAGCAATGCATCATTTAAGTTGCTCTCTTCCATGTGAGAACTGACGCGCATTTTTTGCCAAGCAATGGCGTTAATCATACATTTTCTCTTTAACCACTGGTCCAGTAAATAGTTTGCTAAGAGCTTGTGGAAATGAGGTTTTGAGGCCTTTAGTGGAAAATTATCTTCGGGTCAGAACCATCATTACTTTTGACATCATCAGGAAAGCTATTTCTGTGAATCCTCCACCACATCTGCTCACATTAGTCCTCTACATCTGTGGGAAATGAGAAGACCATCAGATCGGATGACGATGATGTAGTCTCCCACACTGCTCTTTGGATCCACAAAGGAGTCATGTTCTTTTAATTGACCCCCCCAAGCTCACTTCACAATGTTAGGCAATAGAGATAAAAGAGGAGAGACACACATCATTCGCCTCAACACAGACATGTGAGCATCCATCAGCTACCAGCACAGAATGTCCCCATATCTGCCTTCGCTCTGAGAGGAAGTGAAGGCAGGAAGCGCACTCCCCGCCCAGTATTAGCAAACAGCACCTCCAGCAATCACTTTATTCAAAACGGCCTGGTGCTGTACCACAGTCCAATCAATGGCATTTATATGCTCTTTGAAAAAAGCCGATAATGGGATGAGGCAGTACAGGGAGCGAGGGAAGGCGGGGGAGGTGTTAGTGCTCTAAAGTGCCGAGTCTCTCTATGTCCTTTGTTTAAATAGAACTAGAACATGACAGTGCTGAATGGACGATTAGCCTTAAGGGCTAATGTCAGTCAAGAGTCTATGGGGATCAGGTGATCCAAACATTGGGCTGGTGTGAATGGGCACTGTTGTGTACCGCAGCATCAAAAGCGTGATCTGTCATTGAGACTCATACTGTGGCATGAAAAGGTTCAGACAGATTCCAGCAGCGAAAGGGACATCGTCAAGTTTTTTAGGGTGGTGGGATAAATGCCACTGAAGGAAAATATCTAAACACCGAAGACAAACTCAAAGCCATGGATAGCTCTGTGATCTCACCACTATTTGAGTTGCTTCGGATACTGGAGGGGAAAAAAAGAAAGGAAAAAAAGCCGTATTTTAGTAATTCAAATGCAATCTGAATTTTCAAGGGACTGCATTTTTAAAAGCAATCCATCCATCGGTCACTCGGCGGAAGGGTAAAATTGGAGTAGAGTATAATTTAGGGAAAGAAAATGTTAATAATTGTAAAAAATAATAGCAAATCAAGTAATATAAAAAAAAATTCCACTCTTGCGTCATCACGTCATCAACAGCCCTTTTCCAGCTGGTCTGCATACCTGGAATGACACACACCTCTATGCTTACCTTGGAGTACATGGCCCCATTAAGGACCTCTCCATTGCGGATCCAGATAATTGAGGCCGCAGGTTTGGCATTGTCAGCATGGCAGGTCAGATTGAGTGGGTCACCGGCCCTTAGGCTTACAACTGGCCCTCCGCTGATGACTGGGTCTTCTGGAGGAACTATTGATCAGAGACAGAGGCAAAGAAAGACAGGCCGTTAGTAAAATGTGTAGACGTGAGATCAAGCTATTGTTTAATGTGTGATATATTTATGTTGATAGCAAAGTCGGGCATATTGACACCCGTATAGCATTATGATCCAAAAAGTTCAGATGACCCAAATAACACAAAACTGCCGAAAAGTAATGCCTGCTACGAATTCACAGCAAAACCCTAACTATATATCAGAGTTAGTTTCATTTTAATGGGTGCACTTATGATGCCAACAGGGGACAAAATGCTAGTTCATTGTATCAAATTAGGTTTCTTCAGAAAACAAAACCTGCAACTAGTGTTAGGTGTTCATTAAAGGTAATGACTGCAGAGAAAAATGTATTTACCACATACCTAATGGAAAACTCAGTGAATGGTGTGGTTTCAAAGCAAGGAAAGCTTTGCAGACTGAAGTCCCAGCATGACTCTCTAAACAACAATAAACTCTATCATCACTCATTGCAGACTCAGCACATATGTGTCAGCATTAAACATAATTCAGACACACAGATGTACATTTCCTCTCTTTATTTCTTATTGTGTTGACAAATACAGCAGAAGGACAAAAGCAGTGCTACAGTGTTGTATGTGTCTCTAATGGCACTGATCAAAGTCATATTCCCATTTTACCCATGAGCTGATCTGTTTTCTCACTCTTTTTTTAAATAAGTGAAACTGCAGTGAATTATTGATTGACCTGAGTGCTCATTACAATGCAGATCTGGGGCAAGATGAAATCAAAGGCTGCAGGCAGCTGCCATATTCCCGTGCAATAGCATCATGATTGGAAGAAAGGTTGTTATGGGTTAGATTTATGCTGTCAAACAGATGTGAGAAGAATGAAACCAGAGAAAATGCAATTTGGGTTCTTTCTGGACATTGAATGACAATATGTATAAAAGCACTCTTTAATGGCAACATTAGGGCTGGATGGCATGCACTCAGCTATGCTGCTCTGTTGCTCACTCTTTAAATAACTGAAAAAAATGTTATAACTTAACTTAGTTTTAGTTCAACGTTGCTAAATGTGTTTTTAACAACACCGCTAGTTAAATCTCAGACCCAGAGAGCTGCATTTACAGTGAGAAGAACATTGTATTCCCTGCATATATTTCTGTTTATTTCCAGCGCCACATTTTAGACTCACTTTTGTTTCCCACTCAACACTCTATTAAATTAGACATAATGCAAAACAAACCCTTCCGACTGAGCTTACTACATTCAGTATTCAGTTGTTCATTTTGAAGCAGTTACAGGAAACAGGTTCTCATTGAGGTTAGTGGTAAATACTGTTTATCAGAAATGTACTGCGCACAATAATAAGGTGACTATTTTGGGATTTTTGTCTGCAGATCCCTTTTAGATACAGCAGGAAATAATCGAACAAGAAGAGGCGGCGCTCGTCTTGTACTGTGGCTTGGAAACATGTATTCACTGAGCAGATGCAGTTTTAGAGTTTTAAATTGCACTAAACAAAGACCAATTCCTATGTTGACAAAAAGTTCTTCAAGCTGTGTTTGCTGCATTTTAAGATGTTGTATTGGTAAAATGGTCACCTATCTTTGTAGTTTGAATACACATATAGAGCCTGGTCATAAGGGTAACACAGCACTCCTGTGACAAAGACGTGCAGATCTTGGTCTTCATGCTGTGGTTGATTAGTGTAAGGGTAGATTTATGCTACTGTGACTAATATCATTGTATTACATAACATTATTGATTAAAATGTGGAAATGGGAAAAATCTTTATTAATCAAATAATCTGCAAGCATCACCATCACTACCACTTTTTTTGAGTAAATAAAGGCTTATTCAGACCAGCGTGGGAACAATGAAGTCTGTACTCTGGCTAGACCTAACTCTGACCAATCAGACCAGGAAAACTGCTATTTCACAGACAGTTCAGACTCACTGATTCCTATTATGTACTTGAGTGTGAAAGGCAGTGTTAATTCTGGCTGGCTCCCTTTCATCTGTACTTCGTTAATATGCGGAGGATCGGGAGAGGTAGAGGAATCTCAGGTCAGCACAAGCAGATAAGACAAGACAGTGTGCTGATCTAGGCAAGTAAGAAAGAATCTTTGTGAGAATGTGGTCACCACCTGGTTCTTTATCAGCAATTGGAGCAAGGTCAAAAAGATCACTTCATGTTATTCTTTTGCTAAGAATAGAAATTCAGCATGGCATGCAAATGCGAGAGAGAGTAAGAGACTGAAAAAAAGGCAGCATTATGAGCCTGGACTAGTCCAGAAAGCTCTGCCATCTGTCAATAAAAAAAAAAAAGTGAGGCTCAGTAATGACACTTTGACTGTTGATTGCAAAAATACAAACCTACTGGTTTGCTGGCAGCGTTCCTTTGCACATATGACTGAAACATTAATTAAATGACAGGCAAGAAGGTTTTATATGGAGGGGGGATATAAGAGCTATTAGGAATTGCCAAGATTCTTTCGCTAATCATCACAACAGCAGCAGTAACAACCTCGATCAGGACAGGATGTTAGCTGATTTAAAAATGAGAGGGAAAATTTTGGTCCGCTCTCCCATACAAAATAGTCCCAGTTCAAGATTATATCAGGGATACCTTGACTTTTTTTTTTTTTTTTAATGTTTTGAATCATGGCACAACAATCGGCTATATTGAGTTCAAACTGCTCACTTGGTAATGGGCTCTCTTCTCATTCAATCATTCTGTTGCTGGCTTATTTTTGTGTTTTCGGCCATTGTACCGTTGCACCATTCAAACCTTTCCTAAACTTCAGGTCAAAACATTTTTTTCAGCGAGCCCATGAAGGAAAGCCCCTCTTTCCTTCAGTTCGATCAGAGAGACTTTGCTGTTTGTTTAAAACATGCTACCAAGGCCTAGTTGAAGTTGTGGTGTGTTTCTCTTAGTACACCTATTCAGAGTTTTCCTTGTTGTGAACATGTGCTGTTCCATTACTCTTGGGTCCTTTAGAAATATTTATGTAGTTCTTTTTTCCCGGGGATGTACATCTCTACGTTTTCGCATAAAGCTGTGATCAAGTCATTATCTGGACTTTCTTGCAAGTCATGGACTCGGGCTTGAATACCACACATTCATGTAAGGTGATATAAAGCTTAAACTGACTGAAATCTCACATAAAAAGTCTTGTTCAAGGAATGTTCAAGGAAACTTTCCTCTCTTGCATACGTTCTAACAAATCAGTTTTCTGTAAATAGGTGCTCAGCTAGGGTCGTAGGGTGATTCTAGTAATGAGTGTTGTTATACTCTCCCAGGTTGTTTTAGTAAGTAACTGTATGGACCCTTTTGACCTTTTTATAGTCCCAGTTGTTTATTATTCAGCTTTACGTATTCCTCTGAGAGGTGCAAAGTGGACCGTGCAAGAGGAGTTTATGATTTCATGCATAGTGCCGTTACATGGAAGAGGGAGTCGCAGCGAAAACGGCACTCTGGGTACGGTTTCAGGTCATGTCTCTCTGGAGGGATGCTTGCCAGGAAAACACAAAGGGTAAATGGGGAATATAACAAGGAGATGAAGGACATGCCTGGCTGCCTCCATCCAGCATACCTTTGTATCTTTCTATCCTTCACAGTGTTTGAGGTCTTATGCAGAGTGTGTCAATATGAAGACAGTTTGTGACAGCCTGGGCTGAAATTGTTGGTTGTGTTAATGAAAAAAAGCCACAACTTGTGATCATCGCCACTAAAGGAGCACGAAGAATGTTCTATTCAAAACAGAAATGCAGTTAAACTTGGCGCAGAGGAATTGGGAACATCTGACCAATAACCTAGCATTCATTGAATATATAAATGACCAAAAAATAGGATTAAAATAGATCTTTCTCTTCATCTAAGATCTTTCACTGATATCGCCTTATGACTGCCAGGTCTGACAGTTATACAGAGGCCAAACCTTGAACTTGAATCAGCCATCATCATTACTGGGCTGTTTGCAAACTCGGCAGTCCCTAATGGTTCTAAATTAGCTCTTTACTGCAGCCATTCGATGGACTTGGCATAAGTGTGGTCAGTGGTACAGATTGATCACTCCTCTTTAATTACAGGGCTGACTCATTGCAAACTCTGCTCCACTCTGTCCGCTTTTTTCTTCTCTCGGATAATAATTTAATCCCTTTCAAGGCTTTCTCAAATTTGCATTCGTCTGTGCAAATTTGCTGGCGTGAATTCACATGGACATCAACTTTTGCAGGTATTTCGGTGATTACACGTTTAATACAAATAAGCAGACGACTGATTGCTGAATTGCCACGAAGCGGTTTGTCTTACTCATGTATTAATCAAACATGCAGCATTGGCAGTGGCTGCAGCTCAAGATTTAGGTAAAGACTAACTGTAAGATATAGCCAGTTCATTACTTTCATCATTTGAAAGCTTTCTTTGGGCCTGATTTGAGTGTGTGTTTTGATCCGGTGGCTTCAGATCATAAATGTCATAGTGGGTTCTAAGGAGCCTTTTATTTATTTCTGGGATAAATCCAAATTGCTCTGTCAAAACTCACATTCATTTACCTCATCTGATGCTTCATAAGTCTCAGGATTCATTTATGTGCTTCGCGTCGCTATAAATGTCTGACTACATGCCCTACCTTCTATCAGAGTGAGTGAAAACAGACAACGATGTCAGAAAAACATAGAATTCAGTGAGATCATTTACTGGTAGTGTATAATCAATTAGACCACAGCATATTGATGTGTAATTAACAGTGAAAAGCAGTAAGTCTGTCAGCTCCAACAGGGGCTTGAATAAACCCAGGGGATCATAAAGCTGCCTTTTGTCTCATGAAACATATGAATTATCCAAACACTGGACATAAAGCTTGAATTTATGTGATAGCATGCACTAGAGTTAGCTCGTGATGATCCTGCTGAGTTTTTAGGAAACCAGCACTGGGAGAAGTCCTCCAAAGCAGCCAATGAAATCTTGTGAGCACCCCAGCTTTCCAGGAGTGCGAGCAAGGAGGAAAAGCAATTTGGAGGCAAATGAATGAGAGAGCTCCACATAAGGTGGCTGGACGATGTAGGGGAGGGGAAGGCTGGCAACGTGTCAGCTGTGCTTCGGCGGACGTGTCCTGAACATCAATGTGATTCCTGACTTTCCTGTCTATTCCAGAAGAATACTTGCACAGGCTGCCTGTCACCCTGCTGCGACAGCTTGCAGAGTTTGTGAAAGAAAGATCAGGAAAAACAGAAGAGTAGAAGGGAGGAATACCCAGCGCAGGGTGGATACAAGAGACATGTGTGGCTCACTGGCCCAAATCACCGGCCCTCTTCAAGTGCTGTCATAGTACATCTGTTTGGAAGCAGAAGATCTTCAGCCATGACTGTGCACATGCATGAGACAGGAGAACAAGTAAGAGTGAATAAAAATGAAATGGAAAGGAAAATAAGAGAAACAAACAAAATGGCAGATTGCAGTTGCAAAAACAACAGCACAGCACTGATTTGTAGAAAATCCGTGGCGCCATGGTGGAAATATGAAATAATAAGTTGCTAGAAAAGAAAAAGAAGAGTAAAGAGAGTAAAGAGAGAGGTAGAGGAAGAAAGCAGCTGGACGCCAATGGGACAGTAAGGGGAGATGATCAAAAGGTGCAAAATTTTTGCTAAATTTTAATATGTACAGTGTAGAAACACAGCACGAGTCGGCATCATGATCTCTGCGAACACTGCCAAATAAAATGGAGGGAAGGAAGGATGAAGATGAGATGAGGAATGGGTAGATGCCAGAGCTGTCAGAGATGTGCACTGCTTGCTCCGTCACAGCGCAGCCATGTGCAGCCCTAAGCTGCTCTCCACAGATTGGGAGGGTGCTGACATTGCTTCTCACCACCCAGCTGAGTTGTGCTCTATAATTACGTGTGTATTATGCATGTATGTTTGAATTTAAGGAGTGTGGTGTGTGTGTGTGTGTGTGTGGGGGGGGGGGGGGGGGGGGGTTTAGGCAAGGTCAAAATCCAAGTTCCAACTCACAGTTAAAAGTAAAAACTTTTCATTCAAAATTTCTGGCAGTTATCAGCCCTTGTTGTTATATTTTCTTAAGCCAATCATTAGTTTGCTGACAAGAATTACAGTCAACTGAAGAAAACTGACTCACTGAGTAGTGCGGTGCATTCAAATTAGCTCAGCACCTGTACACAGTCGGTGCTGTTGTTTCGCGGCACACGAATTCATGTCATTTCTTCTCCTTCTGTTCAAATGCTGAGAAGGAAAAAAAAAAACCCAACAAAAAAACCAAACATCCTACATGCAGCCTGTCTGCCATAATCGCACACCTGCTCACTGCCTCTGATACCATAGATGTAGTTATTGTCCCATCTCATGTTGCAGAAAAGGCAGTGTAATGTGAATGTTACAGTCAAGTTTTCTCCCAGAATGACTGCCGTTTAGGACACCTTATCTCTCATTATACTACTGAGATGCTTGGCTAGGCTTAAATTACCTTTTGTAAAAGACAAATTGGTTACTTACAAGGAAATCTGCAAAGAATTTAATAAGGGTTCCTCAAAATGTGGCTCAAACAGCAGTATCCGGTAAAAAGGATACTGATATGGCTGACTTCGGTGACTGTAACTTTAACCTTTAATGAAAAAACGAAGAATCAAAATCTTAATAAAAGAAAGATCACGTGCAACTAATACAGAAAATACAGGTCTTCTATATAAGCTTTCACTTGCCCTTGGACTTACTGAAACATACTTCAAAGGCAGCACTTGAAGCTAAAATGCACATTAATAAACTATTTGTGATAATTTGTGTTTTTTTAGGACGAAAACTTCTAATTCTATAGTAGCTTTCTTGTCTTTTCTTTTCTTTTTTTTTAGCCCTGCCCTCAAAGTTCATTTCCATTACTAAAAAGATGGCAGTGTGATCCTTGAGAAATAATGAATTCAGACTTATCCACAGAAATGGCTGATTCAGCTTTGGCAGTTGAAAACAACAATAACAAAAGATACCCTTGGGCTTTTGTGTACATGAATATTGTTGCTGAAGCATGCGCCCAAAACATTAACAATGCAGGAAAGGGAAAACAAATATCTTGCACACAATGGTTCATTCAAATGGCGTGCTATCAATTATGTTTGTCAGACGACCAGCGTAATATTGTATTTATGAATGCTTTTCATTTCCAAAGATCTTCTGCGGGGGCTTTGAATTTCAACCGCTGCACCAACTGCACATTGGTTCTTCCAGAAGTCAATCAACCACATATGGTTTAATTGTAAATGTAAATGTTGAAATGCTGATGCGCAAATATGCAAGATTAATAACAGAGCTTATATTAGGAGAAAAAAGGTCAAAAATGTATCTTATTGCACAATCAGACAACTATTTAAGTGTAACTAGATAAACCGTACAATAAAGGGTTGCCACAATACTCACATTTCAAACTTGATACCAGCACTTGGAAAGATATTCAGTACTATTATCAACACATGCAAAAAACAGAAAAGGCAAAACAGATGTGAAGAATACCAATCCTTGCACGGCTCTATAGCCATGTTAATTTCCTGTGCTTTTGGTGGCTTGCCACCATGTTTTTGTTGCCGATCAAATAGAGCTGTTAAGGTAGGCTGTTGCATTTTCTGTCTAGCTGCTGGTAGACTATTCTCTGCTTCAATCTGTTACATTAAAAGAAACACAGCACCCCAGTCTTTCTTCATAAAGGTCGGGGTGCCAGTCTTGAAGCTGCTTCGCTGAGTCTGTTGCGCTACTGTTTGAGTGCTCAGCTGATAGTGAGAGGAGGGGCTCTGTGCCTGCCTGTCTGCACCACTGCTGTGTGAAGCTGTGTGTCAGCTGGAGGAGGCGACGGCAGCAGCACTGGTATCAATACGGTTACAAATGAGTATGTGATCCCATAGTTCTTTTCAGTATCCGTTTAGCATCTGAGTACCAATTTTTTGACATTATTCGGTACATATGATACATAATAAACAAAAGTTAAGAACTGTGATATCCAGAGACACCGGTGTTACACAACAAGTGATGCAACATTTCTGAATGGGGGGGATTATTGTCTACTACACAAAAAGCTTTGTAACTCTTTTTTATTTCCTCCAGATAACGTCGACATCTTAAAAAAATCTCCTGTTTTTATATTCATGCTTCAAGCCAAAAAATAATCTCATCAAGGTTAATGGATGATCAAAAAAAATACTTGAGAATAGCCGGTGATGATAAATGAAAAATATTGGGCCTAATGGCCAGGCATTTTTTTTTTTAAATCTTTTGAGTTTATCTTTAGTAAATTTTAATTAACAGCCAACAGTGAACAGTGTACCAAAAGCTCTCTGTTTGAGTTTACAAATTAACTGTGTCCTTTTAAGACAGGATTCAAAATTAAGAGAACTAACTAATTAAAGGAATTCAAGGCTGTCCATTAAGTAGGAAGGATTCATTAAGTGACTGGGGAAAAAAGGAGTGAGTAAATGCAGATGGTGACAAAAAATCCCACTTAAAATAAAGACTAAAATGTCTGTCAATAAATGGCACTACAATTCATTAAAAGCATATTTCTTTTGTGTAAAGAATTACCACAATCCAGTTAATTTAAAATCAACCAAACACCTTAGATAAGTTTTTCAGCCAAAGACCTTAATCAAACAACAGTGATCCCACTTCCTTTCATTCCACCGGTCTCCAACCAAAGGTAGAAAGATTAGAGCAAAGGTCTGGAGAGGTGCCAACTAGCTGCAAGGGATATAATTAGCCTCAGGGGTCTTTTTTGGACCTGAAACCCTCCATTCTCTTCCTTCATGACTAATTCACAAGACCTTGATTCTCCTTTGGCATCTGAGAGTAAGCCTGCAAGCCATGCAAACTCTTATCCATTTAGTTGCCAAAGCTTTTCGATGAAGGGACTTCATTACCGTTTATAAATGTTGATGTAGTCAGTCTTTTTTAACTTCCTAACTCTTCCTTACTCTTCCCCATTTAATTATTGGCTGAAATGAATAAGAGTGAAGTAAAGGCTTTCGCTCCGTTTTCTAGTGAATGGGTGGGTTGTTTACACGTGTATTTTTTACAAGGCCAAACTCAGTGAAAAGAAAAGAGAAAAAAAGACAGAAAATTTGAAACATGCAACTTTATTCTTTAGCAGCATGAATATTCGTGTTCTGTGTTTCCAAAGATATCAAAGTTAAGTGTTGAGAAGTTACTCTGACATGGCACATGGATGTATATGGGCTGAAACTGAATTATAAAAGATGGAGAGGAGAGCTTTAGATTTATTCTGCTGTCAATTTGGAAATGGAAGACTTTGTGTGTGCGTGTGTGTGTGTGTGCACTGGTGGGTGTGAGGATGCATTTAAGCATAATGCATATATGCCTATGTGCCGTATTTGTGTCTGTGTGCGCGCATATAGGCATGTGTGTGGCCGTAGCTGCTTTCCAAGTTGATAGACACACTCTGTCACCGCTGGCAAGTAATTGACAGCTAGGAGTTTGCAGTGACACAGGCCTTGCATATATTTCCTCCATTACCTTGTGTGTAGATCAGCCTGGAGTTCTCCCTGGCAGCGCATTGTGGAGTCATTGAGCTTGGCAGGGGATTAAACAAACACCTACCATTCAGGCTCATGGGGAGGTATGATAAACTCTCTCGCTCTCAATAAATCAAATACGAATAAAGGTGTTCCCTTTCTCGTAGCTTATTAGCTAAGATAATACAGTTCACCCAAATGCTGCACTTCCTTGTTGCCGTGTGATGCTTACGGTTGAAATTTCAGGGTTAGTAAATAGTGCTTTATTGCTTTAATTTACTTGGAATATGCCAAGATTTGACCACATGGAGTACAGTGGGGGGTGAAATAAAACTGAAAGTAGAAAAATATTTGCATCCACTGCTTATGGCAATTGTGTGCTCCCATATGAGCATCCTTTCACTGAAGGCAGCTTTTACCTAGAAAATTTCCAAGGCCACTAAGGCTAAACAAAGTGGTGTTTAGAATCATATTAAAGAAATAAGACATAATCATAAAGAAAAGCTGGCAGCACAAGAATATTAAAAGTAATGCATTTTTTTTAAAAGAAAAAAGAGAAAAAAATGGTAAATTAAAAACAAATACAAATTAATAAAGATTATAAAGGAAGAGAAGGAAGAAATGATAAAACACTATAAAAGACACCAAACAAATAACTCAAAGTGGAAGCAAAGAGAAAGCCAGCGTATAAAAATATGTCTTTAGAGGGATTTAAAAGGCGATAAAGAGCTCGCCAATCTGATCTCCTCACTGAGGTTGTTCCAAAGAGTGGATGCCCTGATAGAAAAGGCTCAGTCACCCTTGGTCCTCAGCCGAGATTGTGGGATGGCCAGCGCAGCCTTGGCTGAGAACCTCAGGTTACGACCGGGCGCACACAGCGTCAGAAGATCTGAGACATACTTTGGTGTGAGCCCAGAGCTGGCCTTGAAAAACATTATTAAAATCTTAAGATCAGTTAATATTAATAGGTAACCAATAAAACTATTTATTTATTTATTTTAGTTTTGTGTCTGACTGCTGCACATGGACAAGCTTGACAATGTTGATTCAGACATGTATAAAAATGTATTATAGTTTAATTGTAATATTAGCATGTATAACTGCCTCTAGATTTCATTTGGTTACAATTTGATTGTAGAGCAACAACCTTTTTCAAACACAGGGAAGAAAGGGAAGTTTAGACATGGGTCCCAGCCTTGTGTGAACATAAAGTGATTTGGCTGAAATTTGTCAGAGATTATTTTTTATACATTCAACTTATAGCATTGTATTTATATAATTAATAATTATTAGTAATTAAGATATTATCATTATTATTTTTGAATAAGTCAGTGATCATTTTAACATATGGTGTGTTAAGATTCACAATTGAGGAGGGAGAGTACAAACCACTCTTGGTCCAGAAGCTCTTTGGTCAAACAATGATTTTAATGAACACACGTGTGGGAAGACACTCTGTACGCAGACAGCCAGTAGTCCTCGACTTAATCAAAGCATGAACAGATATTTTATAGCATCAGGGTTTGATTTACTGACGCCCCTTCATGCGTCACAGATACATTTTATACATAGATTTATACAAGATGATCTTCTGGCTTTTACCCCAGAAGATCATCTTCTATTTTCATGGCTGGCCCTTCCTGTCTACCTTTCAGTTCTTGTCTTGTTCCTCTTTCTTGCCGAGACAACAAGGAACGGTTCCTCTTTTACCGAGACACTTTTGTAGTTACAACCAGACATGAGTAACCTCTTCTCTAACTAATGTGTGTGTGTGTGTGTGTGTGTGTGTGTGTGTGTGTGTGTGTGTGTGTGTGTGTGTGTTGACCTCACATGCTCTCTGTGTCACCTGTTGCACTTCTGACCTTTCACCAGAACGGAGGCTCACTGAGACTATGTGTATGTCTTCTACTAAATAAATGTTTTAACCAAGAACCTCTACTAAAACCTTAATATAAAATGATCTGATATATAAGTGTTTTGTAAGCATGTATTGCAATTCCTTCTATGTTCTAGTTTTCCCTCAGCATGGATCATCTAGACACTCTCACTAGATGAAGCTTAAGACCTTTAAAGAACCTGAACATCAACTCAAATAAGCACAGATATGCAATATGTATAAAATAGTTATAACTGCACCTGGAATACAAAGTTAATTTAATACCTGTATGCATAAAACCTTAAAGCCTTCTTAAAGCTATCTGTTACATTGTTAAAGCCTCGTCTTAGCCTGCTGCTCAAAATAACTTCCTGCTTTCACTTCTGCATACAACTTCCTGTCAGCCTGCAACTCAGTCTTTCTGAAAGAGACACTGTTTAACCCCTGAATGCAATATAAACTCCAGATTATATTATTAATGCAATGGTAATGATGACAATTATTTAACAATAGCAGTAAAATAATTTCCCTGCTCCACAGGTGCCACTAAAAAAAGAAATAAAATATAAAACACAACTTCCCAAAAAAAAACAAAAAAATCCAAGAAAAACCAAAACACCCAAAACATCTTTACTTTGTCTCTGTAAACACAAATCCACAGAGCTAGAGAGTCGGTCCTTAAAAGCCTGCTTGTGGAAAAAATGATGAGGGGAAAAAAACTTTTAGCCTTGAGTAGCATGCTATCCCTGGCTCACTTGGTTCTCCGTCGCTGAACGTCTGCCTGAACCATGCACACAGTGAAAATACTGCCCAAAACAGCACAACCATAAAACACAGCAAAATCTGTTTTTTTTTTCTTTTTGTTTTGTTTTATTTAAACAACTGAAAAATTGCCAAACAGCAGATGGAGCTCCTCTATTGGTCACAAGTTATTTTGGAGCATTTTTACTTCTTTCCAGTTGTTGAGTGCAGCAGAGCCCATGCCAGATGTTAACAAGCCAGCTAGCTAGCATTACCCAGCATGGTCTTCAGTGGTGCCATTTTTACAAATAGGGATTTATTAGTTTTTGGACTAATTTATGCCTCAACCGAATACTGTGTTCCAGTAATGTGTTGAAAAGAGCCGTGGATTACTAATTGTTCCAAAAAGTTGAATCAACCTTTTGGGGATTTTCTTACCTAGATGATTGAGCATGCATCAAAACATTACCAATTGTTATTATATATTAATGAGTGAGTGATTAAAACTGTGACTGAGTTAATATAGACCTTTTTCTCCATACTCTAGACCAGGGGTCTCAAACTTAAATGAGCTGTGGGCCACTGCTGGCACTGTCATCTCATTGGAGGCCCTCTTTAGTGTTCAAGTAGTACCAAAAAAACAAACAAACAAACAAACAAACAAACAAACAAACAACCACAAATATATCTGAAAATGTAGTGTTTTGTTTGTGTTTTTACATTTCAATTATTGTTTAACAACACAAAACTACAAACGTGAACGCAATTTTTTTTCTCACTCTTAACTGAAGCCTTTCATTGAACTACCAAATAAACAAGTTGTTACTCTCTTTCTGGCCGGACACGTGGCAGCACCTCTGCTATCATTTTGTTCGTATTTAACAAAATAAAAATGCAGACATAAGTGTACACATTAGCTAACTAACACAACCAATCCCTCAACATGTTTGCACTCTCTGCTCATATTAAATCATTTGTTGCTTTTTAAAGAACTTATTTTAACACTGCACTCGACAACAAACACGTCTACCCTAACAAAAAAGTAACTTCAAGGGCCAAATCGCATTATATTTCTTCACGTCAATATACGGCCCGCACTAGTTGTGATGTGGGCCGCAAGTGGCCCCCGGGCCACGAGTTTGAGATTCCTGCTCTAGACTGTAGAACCTTTCAGTGGGAGGCCAGTGTTATGATTCAATAAAGTTGCTTGAAAAGCCAAAGTGGAAGTTTAATGTAGGAGAATCATGCATTAAAATGGGTTTTGCGTCCAGCAATAACATCTTGAATTGCCTGTCGGGCTTTTTTTCTTTTTCCCCTAATGTCCCCTGAGTGTGAGGTCTGATTGCAAAGTTTCTAAGAAAGTCTCGATGTTAGAGCATCTGAACTTTCAAAGATGTAAGCATGCACCCTAAAAAGGAAAGCAGTAGATGATGGGAAAAGTGCAGTCACACCAGACATTTTAAACTCTGAAGAAGTATCCATAATTATTCACTTATATCCATTTGCAGGGAGGGGGCTTGTGCTGCCAGAGAAACATTATGCTGCAATTTGTCTCCCCCTCTCTCATTTTCTCTTTCTGTTTTCTCCCCTACAAAATCGTTAGTTTCACTTTTCATTAGGCTGGATCAATATGGCGGATGAGTTGCTAGTGGTGAGGAGCGGGCATCAGACATCCCACAAATTCCCCACTCTTTTCACTCATTCCTTCCTTCGCTCTCTTGCTCTGCCACCGACTTGAGTTATCTATTCAGCACTCACCTACTGAGGAAGGTTAAGGGAAGAACGCTTGAAAGACCCAGGTAAGAGACGTGAGCCAGAGGTTGGACTAGAGCTACCCAATAAGGCAGAAATGAAAACACTGAATGATAACCCAATAAAGTTTAATTAAGAGCCTGTCACCTCTCAAGCTTATGGTAATAATGGAAATGAAGGCTGCATGCTGAGGAAGGAAATTAAAGTGGAAATAAGGTTCTGTAAAAGTTTCGTCATATTGACACCGTCTGCCAAATGGGAAAAAGTTATCACGGATTCCTGATTCCCTTTCAAAAGCTTAAATAAAGGATCTTTTCTGTTCAAGATTTGCAACATCATTTTTTATCATGTTTTGGAAAACATCACATGAAATATCAGTTTTGAGTTGTTGCTGGAAAGTGGGAAGAAAAAAAACAACCCTAAAACCTTTTTAAGCATTGAATTTGTTAGTGTTGCTTTGAGCTCTGGTGGTGTTTCTATCCAGTGCTCAAGAATACTGGGATTTAATACATGTATACTGTTATTACACTATTGTATCAAATAATTGGAACAAAGGTGTTTACTTTGTTCTACACATTTCCCTAAGTTAAGAACTGATAGTTGACAGATTAAAAAGAGAGAAGCCAGTGCTTTTTTTTGCTTTTTTTCCACAAGCCATTTGCAATCCGGTGATTGGAGCCTGCTGGCACTGGTACAGTGGGTTTGTTTGGAGTTGCCGTGTGCTCAGTGTTGACTTACCCAGAACAGTGAGGCGGGCAGGACGGGACCTCATGGCAGCCTGAACTGCCTGGCACTCAAACACTGCATCATCCGTCAGTTCAATACGCTGGATTCGCAAATGATGCTCCCCTGAACCATGGTCGCCAATCACTGTGTAACGAGGGTAGCCTGCAGTGCAAACACATTTGTCCATTTGAAAATGAAAATACTGTGCACTCGCCAAAAGCAAGATGATAAAATGATTATTTTTTAAAGCTTTTAATAACAAAATCATTTTGTAAAAAAAAGGAAGAAAAAAGAAAATGCTGCTTCGTTACCTTTCACAGTTCAGCCATTTACATATTAACTTTAACTGAGCTGCAAAAGCATGTAATTTAGATAACAGAGAAACTGATTTTACAATGACTTTATAGGTGAACTTAGCTTGAATATTAATTTGTTACTTTACTCACAATGCATTTTCATACATGTCCATGTTTTTACAGCACTCCTGCCAATTTTAAGGAGTAGCTGTAGCATTCAGGATAATGATTTTTCTTTTTTTTTTACTTCAGCTATAAACAGGAATTAGTTTGACTTGTTCCAGCAAAGCTTTCTGAAATGATTTACAGCTTAATAAGGGAAGAATGGAGAACAACATCCAAGAGACATGGACATTTTGCACAAGTCAAGAGAGATGGTTTCAAAGAAATCGCCCTCAACTATTATCGAAATGTGCACTGCGAGTTTTTAGCGGCACGCGTCCCTCGATGGGGTTAGATGAGCAAGAAGAATAATGAGTTTAACTGGGCGGCTCTGTGGGGTATTCCGCATGCTTTTGGATTTGCTCGTTTCCCAAGATAGATTCTCTTTATTTTTCATGCTCCATATTTTTAATTACTGTGGATACAGTGCTTGGAAAACACGGGGAATGTGTGTTTATACAAATTAAACTCCCACAAATGCGAGTAACTTCCAGCTGAGAACTGCTTTTTCCTCCAGTAGCGCTTATAGAAATATCATTGATGAACCTTGAGGAGTGAATTGGAGAGTTTTACAGGGGAACAACGGCACTCCAAACATTGTGTATTGCAACAGGAAACTTCACACTTTCTGCTCACATACTCAGAATTTTTGTTCCAAAAAAAATAAGTTTTGGTTTCTTACCAAAAGATTTTTGGGAACAAAATATGGATTTTCCGATAACAACCACCTTATAAGTTAAGTTCACTTCAGCGATCCCTCAGAATCACTATAAAGGGTTTGCTCTCTGATTATATGTTTTACTAACCACAGGGAACATAACAGACTGGGCAGCCTTATAACAGCTTTTAAGTCCTTGAATTTGTCTAGTGCAAAAGCCCATCGTATGCTCAAAGTCCAATTACTGATGGTTGCTTCATTGAATCCAGTAGCCTTTAATAGAGCATGAAGTGGGCCTCATTATATGCTGGTGGGGTGAGTTACAGCCGATTAAACTACTCTCTGCATTTCATCTTCCAACATGTAGCTTTTAATCTTGTGGGCCTATACACTGGGAAGAACAAAGGACAAAAAAATGCCTAAGTATAAGCAGTACAACCAGGCAGAGGACACAGGAGAAGTTTAAAGACGTGGCACGCTAACCAAGATGACCAAAATGCCACCAGCTACTGTTCTGAGGGAATACTTAGAATGCAGTTGATAAATGTCTTTTTTCTTTCAGTTTCATATGGAGGAATGGCAGTAAAAAAAAATGCTGTACATACAGTTAACACAGGCCCAATCACAAGTAAAAGCTCCCGTGAATAGTATTAATAACCACTGCCTGAAAAGGCGCTTTCTACTTTTCCACACTCAGGAAAAAAATTGTAAAAAAAACAGAAGCTTAAATGAAAGGATGCACCATTATGTTCACAAGGTCACCCAGAGACCCATTTTGCTTCAGTTTTATGTTCACTGATGAGATTCAAAGCAATAGTGCCATTTTGGATCACAAGGGTAATGATCATTGCGCAAATCTGAATTATGTGACCTTGAGTTGACTGCAGACTACACAGCCGAGCCTTAACTGCACCCGGGAAACAAGATGCACTTCACAACTTCGCTTTGCTGGTCTTAATTGTGGCAAGGTACGAGGCATGCAAATTTCTGTTACGCAAACAGATGATCTTGCCAATTACCTCATCTGTGCCTCTGGCAAACTAAGAATAATTTCGCTATGTGAGGACATGGCTCCGTTCCAGTTTCATCTCCATGCATCAGCCGAATCCGAAAGGAATACAATTTGCATTTGCCGTGGATAGTAAATGACAAGAATGTGTCTAATTTCCAAACAGTATAAACATGCTGAAATGTGTTTTTGTCATCTCATAAGCACCTTGATCATGTATTTTGCCAATGTGACTGAAGTTATACTGACACACATGAAGACTGATCACCTCGGCACATGTGACGCGGGTCATTGATCTTAGATCTCGGGGAATTTCAAAGACACCGCGCGTTACCCAAAGCAAACAATGTAAAATAGGCCCATTAAGGAGTAATGAATCCATCAGAGGAGAATGGATTTGTCTTCGGGCCGAATCAATGGTGACCATGCGCGTGCGTGTGTGCGTGTAACTATACAGAGACTTGAGGCGTGGCCTAGTGATTTATGGCGTTTACCTAGAGCACATTTCACACAGTGTAAGCACTGGGGGATAGAGAAAGGTTTTGCTGCATCTGTGAACAGATGACCGGAGTGTTCAATTTGATCTCATGAGAGGCAGGAGTAGCACCTGCTCGCATCTAAAGGTCTGCCATCAGTCTCTTCTCAAGAAAGCGTCCTCCTGGAGTATATCCACAAGTGCATGGCAAAACGTATATAAACACTTCCCCGTCCATCTCGCTCTGCGTGCACACCGGGAGAATTCACTTATAGCCGCTCTGCCCATTGTCGCCGTCAAATTGTGCAGCAGTTACATATTCATGGCATTGACTGGCGTGTGGAGCTGCTGTGGGGCTACTTCACTTTTCTTTAATTAGAGTGGAAAAGCATGGCACAAAAGGGAATGAAGAGGAAATTCAGGGACAGATAGGAATCATTGGCTTTTGTGCTATGATTTCTCGCACTGAATGGTGAAAGAGTTCTCTCAGTTTAATCACTGCTTCTGTGAATGGAAACAGGTCCCAGGCGGAGCACGCTGCCAACGCAGCTTCTTTCTATGAATACCCAAGCAGACCTATATTATTGAAATGCTCCATGCAACATTTGATTCGTCGCACTTTTTATGTATACAGCTGCCAATTTCCTTTCTTTGTGTACATCTTGCAATGATGTACCATCACTCGTTTACGTCTGCATGCGTTACTTGTTTAGGTAGGCAGGAGCAGCAAAAAAAAGAGAAAAAGAATAAAAAAGGGACAGCTGTGGAGTACTTTATTTTGAAAAAGTGTCATCTGCTTCAATAGGAGGCACTCAGCTCCTGTCCGTATCGCTGGGTTGATTTCAGCAACCTTTCCTCCCCCGACAGGAATCTATTCCTCCTTTATATGAAACTGTGCACATTTTTAAACTCTCAAACTCCACACATCGGGCCTGATCATTCACCCAAACAACAGGAAGAAGAGAGCTGATGGAGAAGGTCAGAGTTTCTACATCCTGCCCGTGGCTGGGAAATTATTTACAGATGCGTTGTTAAAGAGTGATCTGCTGCAGTTCTCCTCGGTGTGACGACCCGACGTTCTCTCTTTCCTCTTTTCTCCACCTTACTCCGACTTTGCCCATTCTTGAAATGAGATTTCATCTTGATCGTCTTGTCTTGTTAAATCAATAAAATAGAAGAGGATAAACATCTCTGCTCCACTCTGACCCTAAATAAAATTGTGCTCCCTCTTACTCCCTCTCTCTTCCATTCTATCTCCAGCAATCATAAGTACTTTCCCTGTCTGCCTCCTTTTCCTCCAAAGAAGACTGTGGGACTATTGTTTACAGCTACCTCTCAGCCTCCCCTGTGCCTGATAAGGACCTGAAGAGAGAATAAGATGGCTTTACTGGGGCTCTGTCAGCCACTGAGGTTTAATTACAAACCGCGCTGGTGACAGGAAAAGGCCTTTAAAGAGCATTTGCTAAAGGTCAGAGGGTAGAGGACCTCAAATCTGTAGAGCAATACATATTTAATCGCCGGTGATCACGAGAGACATTTGTGTTTTGAAAATGGCCACAGTTGGATATTGTGACACTGTGCCGCGAATCGCAATTAACTCCGATTTCTCAGTGGTCACAGAGCAGACGTGCACGAGGTAAATTAGACAGCTCTAAAATAAAGAATGTGCCCTCTGAACGGATAATTGGAGGTGAGCTTCCCTCCCTCCAAGACATCTACAGGAAGCGGTGCCTGAGGAAAGCGGGGAGGATCATCAAGGACTCCAGTCACCCCAGCCATAAACTGTTCAGACTGCTTCCATCAGGAAGGAGGTTCTGCAGCATCCGGTCCCGAACCAGCAGACTGAGAGACAGCTTTTTCCATCAGGCCATCAGACTGCTGAACACGTCATAGACACCTCAGCTTCACTACTGGAACTTCAACATTATGCACTCCACACTGTATATAAATGCCACTTGTTTTGCACATATTCAACTCTGTATATTTTATATATTTTATTATTATTATTATTATTATTATTATTATTATTATTATTATTTTATTTTATTTTTTTACTATTTAATTTGTAAAAATGTGTATACACACACACACACACACACACACGTAGGAAAATATTTAGTATACACATCCAGAAATGAATACACTATTATATATTGTACATATATTTATTAGTTTCAGGTTGGCCATTCTTGTATTTTGCTCGTTTGTGTTGTTGTGTTTGCACATCTCTGTTGCTTGTGGGGCTCGCACACAAGAATTTCACTCGCATGTGCTGTGCCAGTGTGCCTGCACATGTGATGTGACAATAAAAAGCGATTTGATTTGATTTGATTTGATTTGATTTAAAGAGTAATGCATCCCGCTGCGTACGGAGCCCTGCGTAAACATTCAAATGAATGTTTCGTGAGAATTTTATGAACCTTTCAATAAATAATGCAACAGCGACATGGTGTTGCAGGGTTTTCTTATCCAGCAGCTTTTGTGCTTCAAAAGGTTGTTCAGGTTTATTGAAAGGAGCGATGCGTTTCCTTGAAATTCATCAAGGTCGCCAGCACACAAAGCTTTGATTGGTTTGACAACAGGCTACTAAGTGACAGTGCAGTAGTCACTTTTGCACTAAATTAAACAATTAAGACAATTATGCACGAGGTGCAGTGTAATTAGAGGACACCAGGTACTCTTCAAAAAGCCATTTAGAAGCCTGAAGCACCAACAAAGACCAGGGCAACAACTCATTTCGTGCTGCAGTTGGTTTGAAACTATGAAAGATTCAACTTTGCATGTAACAGAGTGACATAAATGAGTTCTTTTTGCTCATTCATGTTGAGTGATACAATTAGTGCACTTGCAATTCTTGATTGATGAAACACACTATTAGGGGCCCTGCTTTATCTCTCTGTGGATTCATGTATTTGGCAAAGGGTAACTTGTTGACACGTGTGGACTTGAGATGACAAAAAGCAGCCATTTGAATATGACAGTTATATTAGAGGGTATAATTAATAGATGAAACAGAGGGCAACACAGAAATCCAGGGTAACATGCTCAAGGGAGGTAGATGCTTACCAGAGAGGTCTCTGCCCACACCCAGCGCCAAGCCGTTTTTGATCCACAGGACGACGCCGTGATAGCCGGGGATACTGCACGGTAATGTCACAGGTTGGCCTGCCACCACCACCAGGTCCTGTGGCTGCTGGGAAAACATGGCCACTGTCCCTTAAAAAGCAAAAGAAAGAAAGGCAAAAAAGAAGGGGGATGGTTTAACCGTAAGCAGATTAAATCACTGCGCTATTTTTAATGTAAGCTAGTAAAGTGAAGAGGGCAAGAAAATGTTTACATCAAAAAAAAGAAGGAAAGAGAGATGTTTTTATAAGCACCTGCTTTCAGCGCGCAAAATACCGAGTGAAGAGAGAGGAAGGCGTGCGGAATCACGTTGAAAGAAGCCTAAAGGGTGATATACAAATGTGGCACATCCTTTCAGTATTCATGATACTGAGGCAAGATACCGCGCATGCATCAGAGGTGTCAGTGCAGCAACAGGACTGAAGCACAGGCTAAGAGACAGCCGTCACAGTTCGGCTTGGTTCATTTATGAAGGATGTCACCGTACAGATGGGCTGGGCCCGTACACACCACAGCAGATAACACAATCTTGTCTGCCAACACAGGCTCTAGTGGCATATATTAACTGAAGCTCACACCCATGTAGTCCAACTGTGTGCGACTACTATTAGATGCACTCCTCTACTGCACGTTCAAGCGGAAAGTAGTGAGTAGTGAACTCCATTAGAGGCAGAGTGTGTTAATGGGGAGGCTGTTGTGTGTGTGTGTGTATGTCGCACGGGGGTAGAAAGGGGGGGTCAGAATGGAGGGTACAAAGTGGTACTGATGTGTAGTTCAAAACACTGGCAGGCTGCCGATCAACTTAAGCCTACACACACTGACACACATTCATACAGACGCCCTCAGACTGTTTTGGGAGCACAAACCGCAGCAAAGGTTTGAAAAGTGTTACTTGCTCTCTCGCTTTACTCAGTTTTGTTCACAGCGCTGTCTTATTTTCAGACTTCTGAGTTCAATTGTTTGGATTTGATTTTTCTAGCCCTTTTCTCCATTAGTGTCCTGGTTTTCGAATGTGCTGGCAAAAAGCCGGCATATTTTACAGACTGCTGCTTTTTGGGGGGTTTTAACGCCGAAAGGGGCTCACGCACACTCACACATGGACATGTTAGTCACATACAAATAAAAAAAGCTGACAGAAGAGTAGCATGTAGTCAATTACGATGATAAACAGAGCAAAGACTGTGTGGGACGTTAAAGAGCGTTTTCATCTCGCATCTCTGCATCGCGCTGCTTTCTTATGCTCGCTTTTATATTCAAAAAGAATTATTTATCCTTCAAGATTTCAAACCACAAACAAAGGGAGGACTGCTGTCGTACAAGAAACAGATTTTGAATTCAACTGAGGAATCCTGCAATCTTTCTTTTCACTTTAGAGCTGAATTTCTATGATGGATAACTCGTTGAAATTGTACTTTTTCATATTCATTCTTGCTCTCGCCTATGTACCCTGTCAAGGAATACACAATGCAGTACAGGGTTGCCTTTCGATATCCATCTATCACTAGCGCCATAACCGGAAAAGAAATGAAAATAATAATTAATGTATTCTTTCTCAAAACACGGAATGGGTTTTTCATCATCTTTCGACTCAACATTTTCTCTCTGGATCATGAGGCCCTTTGAAAAAAGCATGTAAGCCATGTGAGCCATGTGAGCCATATGCATTGCCCTTCAGATCAAGACATCTTCATTCAGCCTTTGCTGTGTTTCCATGTGTGGAACTTATCTTAGTGTTATTTTGCTACCCATTGAACACACAGATGAAGGACTCTAACATATAGACCACAACTGAACAGATCTACTGTCTTGTTCAGAAAAACCATTGTTAACAAAGGACATCACTGAATCTGATGAGCTATGGCATTACTGTTAAACCGACAAACTCAAGTCAATCAATTTACCTTTGGAAGGCTGGAAGCACACATAAAGTCACTCTTTCTACACGTCCCGTATAATCACTCGTGTCTCACATCTGTGGATGTAAGAATGTGGATTAAAGATTAGCCATGTCAGTTTGTTTTGTACAAAGAATTTAAATCTAAGGACTAGTTTTCCTAGAACTGCTACATGCAAACATCTGTATCTGAAAACAGTCTCTTTAAAGGTGTCATCAAAGGTGTGACTGCGCACCTCTCTCCCACACATGAGGTATGTATGATATGCCACCCATTACCGGTAGACTTACTTGAAGTTGTGTCTTCACTGAAGCACACCACACATTTTGAGTGTTAACATCAGCTGTAGCGGAAAATATGCTCACTGTACTAGTGTGTTGCTTAATTGGGAAAATTTCCACAAACAGAATGCGTTGTTAAATGTGCTCCTGTGGCTGTTTGATAGAGTCTGCCTCCCGGCATCACATTTTAACACACTGTGTAATCCATTCATTTAGAATATGTGGGTATGTCAAAGATCTATGCAGATAGACTTCAGGAGGACTCCCACCATGAGTCTGTAATCAAATGTCTCTGCCGGTGTTGTAGAAGTCATAACCCAGAAAACTGAAAATCATCTTGCATATTGGAGAAATCTCCATAGTTGAATTCTAACTTCTCAGTTAGGCAACAAATTTGTCTTCTAACAGAAATGTTTCCAGGTGACACAAATAAGTTATGGCCCAGCCGGTGACTTTTGAAGTTGCTAACCACTCATCAGTGGTGTTGAAAAATGAGTTCTAAGTCCAGACATTCCCTAAAACATTACAAAGGGACATTTAGAAACTTAGAATATCCAGAAACTTTCCCAGGGGACACATTCACAGTGTGTTTCTGCATTTAATATTTGTCTGTTTGCCTCTGTGTATTTGAAGATTGATTAAAAATAATAATTAATGAGTTCTTTCTTAAAAAACAGAATAGGTTCTTCATCATCTTTCAACTCAACATTTTCTCTCTGGATCACGAGGCCCTTTATAAAAAGCATGCACGCTGTGAGACTTTATCAGTTGATTAAAACTGTTTCTTAAACTATCGAGCACTGAGCACCTTCGGTCACTGTGATTGGATGAGTTCTTGTGTACTCACCTTGAGCACTCAAAGTACAACATGTCTCTACTGCACACACATTAGTTCTATCTAACATTCGGACACATTCACACCCTGATGAAGGTTCAGTATCTTGTCCGAGGATACTTTGACATGCAGACTGGAGCAGCCAGGGAACGAAACACCAACCTTCTGTTTAGTAGCCTTCTGAACCATAGCCATGACATAACCTGACCCAAGAGTGACAGAAAGTTCATTTGAATTTCATTTAATGTAACTTAAGTTAAAAACTTAAGTTCATTTCAAAAGCAAATGTCTGACATAAAACAAATTGGAGCACTAGGATAACATCACTGTGCATACCCAGTACATTAAAAAGTGTCAACCAGGGCTCATCTGTGTCGAGTTAAGCTGGAAGTGTCATGTGTTGCATGACAATGTAAAGACCGTTCAAAAGGACAATGCTGCAAACATGCATACTATCTAGCAGTCTGGGCCTAACACATGACGTAGCACATGCACCACTTTTGGATCTTGGTCTTAACTTAAAATGAATCTACAACACTTTGACATTGGAATACTAAATTGCTAAAATAACCCTTAACCTGAATGTGATTATTCTTGGCTTTAGCTTGAGCACACCTTAAACAACAAAACTGTTCTCCAGCAAAGACTGAAGAACAGATGGTTTTATTCTAAAAAAAAAAAAACAACAACCCACAAACCCGTGGGAACTTGAATGCAATTTCAGCTTTGCTCATTTTAAATTAGGACTTGACACTCGAGACTTCATCCGTCTTTATTCAGAAGGTATTCTTTCAAAACATTTTCTTTTAAATGCTGCCACTGCAAAACTAGTGTCCTCAGAGGACCATCAAGCCAGCGATCAAGAGAACGTAGGACTTAACCAGCACCAGCCTGTACCTATCACTTAAGCAGTTAAAAAAAAGTGACCTCCTTCATTCAATTTAAAGCCTGGCTGGGTTTTGCAGCTAATGTGTCTTCATAAGGGAGCAGCAGCAATAGTGACATGGGATGATGTGTGTGGGTAGGCTGATGTGGCTGCATCTTATCATTCATCCATCCACTTTGCACCAAAAACACTCTTTGTCACATTTCCCAGAGGTATCCATCACCGGGGAATCACAGTGGTGGCAAAAAACCGAGCCACCAAAATCTACTTTGTCTTTATTTGCCTGGCATGTGCGTGTCAGAGCAACAACTTCTCTCCTCACTTGTTCATGAAGAATGCTTTCATAGCTAAAAAGTGCAATTAGTAATTAATCCCCTCACTTAACTCTTCATTCCTGACAGGAAAAAAAAGGAGGAGGGGGACCGGGCTCGGGTGCCCACAGAGCCAGAGATCCACATTAATAGAAGAAAAAAAAAACAGTTTAGTCGAGAGCTTGCTCGAATAAATAAATAACTAAATACAATCAAATGGAAAAGAGTCTAGACATGCCAATTTGCTGTGAGTCAAATGGGTCTTGACTTCAGGGGTTAGGTTCTGTAAATGTGTGGGCACATAGAGCAGACACAGACACCTTTTGTCTGTCGCTAGAGACAACAGACGGCCCTATGGGTTTTTCTCACTCAGCAACGGTGAGCCTGTACTATGAATAGAGCTTAAGAAAATGAATAAAAAAAGTCAAGTACTTATTTGGTTTTCATATAATGTCTGAAACAATAAGTCACATAAAGAAGTGTTTTACAGCTCTTTAGTTTTGGCAAATTGAGCAGTTTGCTCAAATCATTCACATGAGCTATCCGCCTATTATCTCACATCCGCCTTTCGCTAAGCCAGCTCTGTCAACAAAAACTGAGATTGTTTCAGAGAAAGCAAAGCATTCCCTCTCAGCTCATCAATATTTATCCGCATTTAACGCATGTGGCGAAACATAAAGACGTTTTCAGCATTTTCATATCCTCATATTGTTATTCATCTTTTATACATTCGATGCAAAGTAAATTACAGTGTATGTTTACTCGCATGAAATGATTATGATTCATGCTTGTGATTGAATACCTTGCCTAAGAATGTGAGGCGGCCAGAGATCTTTTATAAGGACTGCTCAGTTGCTTCAAATGGTGTAAAAAAAACACAGGTAGTCAAAAACATAGCATGGAGCCATATTCATAATGTGGACCGGCACTTTGCATCGCCTAATGTTGTCATTTCACTTCAGATAATTTGTTTACCATTGGACGGCTGCTGCATTTCCACACACTCCAGCACTATTTTCCCCTCAGTGCTAACTGCCCCCAATTTTATCGCTCTTTGCCAATCAGGCCTGGAAATTACCATTACGGACACACATCCGTGTACACACGCACGCACACAAACACACACACACACACACACACTTCAGAGAAATAATCAGCATGCTGTCTGTGCGGCATGTGGCCACACAGCACCAAAGCTTAGCCCAGGATCATTATCAAAAACTATTACCCCTCTGGCCTGGGCATTTTATACTAGCAATTTAGAAGCACAGGAGAGATTCAGAATATGGGGGAGTGTGTGAGTTACTCATATGTGTTGTTATTTGGTCGCCACTGACCACAGATTCTGCTGGTAGTTTCTGGTGGCATGGAAGTGGAAGAGCACTGGAAGGAGGAAAAGGTTTGAGTGAGCATCTGAAGGATATGTTTTATCTTCTTCTCATGTGCTGTAGCTGCCATTACAGTCAGGTTGTTTGTTAGAAGGGTGACGAAAACGGGACTAAATTAAACGATTCTTATCGAGTGTATTCCCGTGACCACAAAAAAGAAGTACATTTTCTAAGCACATGACTGGATTTCCATTTTGCTGTTTTCGCAAAGCTCTGTGAATTATTGCTGAACACTTCAAAAGACTTTGTAGCTGCAGTTGTGAGTCACAAATCCACTGCAGTATTAATGCTGATTATCGAAATCTTTAGCTCTAGCAACTGAATTTAAAAAACAAACCTAAATATTCAAATACAATGTACTTCCATGTCCTCCTTCATCAGACACTGATTAGTCATAAACCCACAACTGGGCTCCATTCCTCTCACTTTCCACATAAATCTAATGGCAGTGGTATCTGCACTATAATTATCTACAGCTTGAATATTATTTCAACAGTGCTGATATGTGCTGATCAAAAAGCTGTGGCTGGAAAAGAGAAAGGCGTTCAGAAGCGGAGACAGGGACTGCTACAGAGAGGCCAAGTACAGGTTGACTAAAGAAGTGGACATTGCTAAACATCAGCACTCTGAGAAAATGCAGCAGCAGATCTCAGAGAATGACTCGGCCTCTGTGTGGAAAGGTTTTAGGAATATCACAAACTACAAGCCTAAAACCCCCCACTCCACTGATGACTTGCTCTTAGCCAACACCCTTAACGACTTCTACTGTCGTTTTGATGAGCCATCAGGCAGCCTTCACACCTCCAACGGCCCCAACAATAGAGACACTTTGGACACTAATTCCCCCACCTCTCCCCCCTACATAGAGCCATCACCACCTTCAAACCGTTCACCTACAACACCCCCCTCCTCACCCCACACAAAAGAGGATTTCACACCACCTCCTCCCACCACAAATCTTCATATTCATGAAGCAGATGTGAGGAAGCAGTTTAAGAACCTGAATGCTCGGAAAGCTCCCGGCCCAGACGGCGTGTCTCCTGCCACCCTCAGACACTGTGCAAACGAGCTGGCCCCAGTGTTTTCTGGCATTTTCAACTCCTCACTGCAGGCATGTCATGTGCCTGCCTGCTTCAAGTCCTCCACCATAATCCCTGTCCCCAAGAAACCTAGGATCACTGGACTAAATGACTACAGACCCGTGGCTCTGACATCTGTGGTCATGAAGTCTTTTGAGCGCCTAGTTCTCTCCCATCTCAGGACCCTCACGGCCCCCCTCCTGGACCCCCTGCAGTTTGCATATAGAGCCAACAGGTCTGTAGACGACGCCATCAACATGGCCCTACACTTCATCCTGCAGCATCTGGACTCCCCAGGAACCTACGCCAGGATCCTGTTTGTGGACTTCAGCTCTGCCTTCAACACCATCCTTCCAGACCATCTCCGAGACAAGCTTTCCCAGATGAATGTGCCTGATCCCATCTGCCGGTGGATCACTGACTTCCTGACGGACAGGAAGCAGCATGTGAGGCTGGGAAAGAATGTCTCGGACTCCCGGACCATCAGCACCGGCTCCCCTCAGGGCTGTGTTCTTTCTCCTCTGCTCTTCTCCCTGTACACCAACTGCTGCACCTCCACCCACCAGTCTGTCAAGCTAATCAAGTTTGCAGATGACACCACCGTTATTGGACTCATCTCTGACGGGGACGAGTCTGCCTACAGGAGGGAGGTTGAACGTCTGGTGTCCTGGTGCAGCCACAACAACCTGGTGCTGAATGCCCAGAAGACAGTGGAGATTATTGTGGACTTCAGGAAGCACACAGCCCCACTCCCCCCCATCATCCTGACTGACACCCCCATCACCTCTGTGGACTCATTCCGCTTCCTGGGTACCACCATCACCCAGGACCTGAAGTGGGAGCCCACCATCACCTCCGTCATCAAGAAAGCCCAGCAGAGGATGTACTTCCTGAGGCAGCTGAAGAAATTCAACCTGCCAACACGGACGATGATGCAGTTCTACACTGTTGTGCGCTCTGCTGAGAAGGTGATTGGCTGCAGACTCCCATCTTTGCAGGACCTGTACACCTCCAGGACATTGCGGCGTGCAGCTCGGATCTCAGCTGACCCTTCTCACCCTGGACACAGTCTGTTTGACCTGCTCCCCTCAGGCAGGAGGCTCCGGTCCATTCGCACCAGAACCTCTCGCCATAAGAACAGTTTCTTCCCCTCTGCTGTTGGACACATGAACAATAACCATATGACTGTACCCGCCACTAACACATGACCCTACGCTGTGTCACTGCATCATTCTATGTTTGGCACTGATCACCACCTGCACTCATGTATATATCTTTCAACGTAGCACTCTTAATTCTTATTCTCATGTATATATCTCATGTATATCTCATGCACATATCTTTCCACGTAGCACTTTTAATTCTTATCCCTACTTTTATTTTTTTCCATGTCTATTTAAGTGCTATTTATGACAGCATGTTTGCACTGAAGCACCGCAGCAATTTCCTAATGTTGTAAACCTGCTCAACATTTGGCAATAAACCCCATTCTGATTCTGATTCTGATGTAGTATGACATCCGTCTTGCCCGCATCTACAAGAGTCCATTCCACGTTTGTGAAAATCACTGTTCGATTGGTGAAAAGTGAGTCCCGTATGATGGCTGAGAAAGCATTCTGACATTTGTGAAAAGAAAAACACACCCCAATTTTGGAGGTGTTAAAGCAATGTCGCTGCAAATGTGTGACAGAAACTTGGCAGGAAAGTGCCAGCTAATTATCAAACATAACCAACCAAAGTTGCACGTCAATCAACTGTTCAATCGCTTCTAATCAAATTTATTCACAATACAATTCCTGAAGTTGCCCAGTGATTTTTGATTTGTTGCAAATGATCAGTGGCTTTGTAGGAGTTTAATTAGGCAATTACGAAGTCATTATAGATTTTGGCAGTCAGAATGCACC
This sequence comes from Rhamphochromis sp. 'chilingali', assembly GCF_963969265.1. Taxonomy (NCBI): domain Eukaryota; kingdom Metazoa; phylum Chordata; class Actinopteri; order Cichliformes; family Cichlidae; genus Rhamphochromis; species Rhamphochromis sp. 'chilingali'. Next base: position 24,309,073 of record NC_137935.1, on the reverse strand, counting down.
CTGTGCAAACTACCTCAAACCACATTGTATAACATTAGCGTTAATTTTAGTGCTAATTCTGCAGATGAAAGTTACTGAGAATGCATAGTTTTAGTTCCCTCCAAATAAATCTGTGAAAGTAGCGAGAAAGGTACAGTATGCAGATACAATGAAAAGGGTCACATCTACAGTCAATGAACAAGAGAAGTGCAACACCAATAATTTTTTAAAACTCGCTGCATTCTAAAAGAAATTGCATTCCTTGCGTTCTGAAAGGCAGAAAGGACACTGTGAACAAACATCTACTTTCAGAGAGGAGGGGAGCAGCAGGAATGACAAGGCCTCAAATATTTGCCTGAGTATCTATCATAAGCCTGCTCTGGGTGGGACATGATATTCACTGTAATAATGGGATTTTTTTTTCATCCCTGTTAGATGAAAACTGAAATTCAACTTTCTTTCAAGGTTTTACACCCAGGGTTTACACAAAATGCAACCTGTAGGCCAGTGGTTAGCCTTCGCGACATTCTGTGTGACTCACAAGCACAAGAAGGAAAGATGAAGCATCCACACTTCATGCTATGCCTTATGTCCACTATATGGACAACAGCATTGCGCCAAACTTCATAATCTTTGAATTCACCGCCACAAGTGACTAAAATCAAGAACCTTGCTTGATCGATCCGTCTCGAGTGAAAAATGGGTCAATTTAAAAAGCTGGCTGAATTAAAGTGTAGTACTGTAATAGGATGCCACCATTAACGAACAACTCTAGTGAAAAAAAAAAAGCCAGTGCAAACCACCATTCTCCAACCACACGTTTCACAAACACGAGCTAAACGTGTTCGTGGAATGCCATCAATCATACCCCTGCTCGTAAACTGGCGTGTCGTAGTGAAAACTTTGAAAACCCCCCTTTTTATACGAACTATGATATGAAATAACGCAGTATTTCTCAGAGTCATTAGGCTTGTCCTACACGGGCTACTTTACTAATATAAAAATGCGATCCCTCAGACGCAGCTGGCAACGTTACAACAATAGTAGCCAATGATGAATATTTCATAAAGCTCTATCAAGCCCATTAGAGGAGGCATATATTACTATCAATCTGTCTTCCTCATCAAAATGTTCAAATCCCCCTTTCCTGCCTGTCCACTTGTAAAACAAACACTGTATACAGACTGATAATACACTGGGCCTATCTACACTGTGATGCCTGCCATTATGAGTAAATTGTGTCTATGGGAATGCAAATTCATGAAGCAGGGAAGATAAACATCAGTGCTGCCGGAAGACTCTGCATTTATGCCCCCTCTCACACTGTGCATTAGTGGAGCATGACAGTTGCCAAGGCACAATCAAGATGTATCGCCCCCAGTGATGACTTCTAAAAATTACAAATGGCAACAGCGGGAAGGCCTTGCAGGAGCCCGCTTTATCATCAGCTACATGGCCAGAAGAAGTAAGATTTCATGGGCATCAGAAAGTGGAGTATCAGAGCCGACAAACCGCTTGTTAAATTTCTCAAGGCTTCATCTTTCCTGGCAGTCTGCATACAATAAGCTAGAAAAGTCATCCATGTAAAGCAAGCCGGGGGTCGTAAAGGTCGTCAAGGCTGCTTCCAAGCAGCCAGTGAGCATTCTGAAATGCCGCATAGCTCACAAAGCAGGGTGCTATACCTGTAAGATGTATATGAGATTCTGTATTTATATGTTCTGTAAACTCAAGACCTCGTCTGACCACTAATTGTAATTACTGTTATAAAACAAGTCCTGTGGGCTAGTTTCCAAGGTAACTACAGTTCAAAGAGAACAGTTCAAATATTCCAGTTAGCATAAATGCAACTGAACCCTCCCTACCCTGACTGGTATTGATTAAAAAGTGTGGGGAAATGGAGCGACTCACTTTGTGAACTGGACTACTTTTTTTAGCGTGCACTTTTGCATAATAGAAAGCAGGGACATAAAAGAGATGCAAATTAGTGAGGAAGATGGAGAAGAGAGGGAGTTTGTGAGTTCAGATGGGGCCTGATTGAACAGGAAGGGTCCCTTCTGTTTCTCTGCTCCATTATATCCTTTCTGTGTCCACTTTCCTCACTTCATGGCTTCCAGCCTCTTCACTACCCTCCTGTTACTAGAGTCTTTGTTAAAATGTTTGCTTTAAGAGCTCAGGGCCAGCCCTGTTATTGTCTTGTTGCTGACATAAAGATGTCGGAATATGGATATCGACACACTTGATGATTCATAAAGGATACTCCAGAGAAGGGACCGTGGAGGGTGTTCAGAGCAGGTGTACATTGGGATTGATCACATTCATTAAGGAATGATGAGTATTTGAAACAGACTCAGGTGGCTGATTTGATGGATGCGGTGTAGAGAAGGTCTTAGTCCAATAGGGCATACACTATATTTTGAGGCAGAGCCACATTTTTCTATTATACGATATGTCAAAGGAACAGAAAGCTGCATTAAGTTGTCTTTTGTCCAGCCATAACTCATATTTTGTCGGGCTGACAAGATAAAAGTGTACCTAGACTTTCAAGACTTATTTTAGTATTTTTATTTCTTTGAGTGTGATTAAATAAAGAGATAGGATCAAATTGCTTTCAAAATATAACCAAAGTGCATGGAACAGTGTGTCTCGGAGGTGTATAGGAAAGGTTTCCAATTAATTTAATTTATGTTATCCATGAAAACAAAAACCTAAAATGGTATTTATTCAGTTCAGATTTCTTGCCAATTGGGAAATAGATTTAACTTTATAACAGCAACTGTAAAATTATAGTTGGTTAACACATTCCACTTCAAGGCCCTAACCCCTAGTAACAAGGATTAGGCGTTAGGATTTAGGGCTAGAACCTTTAATTGCACAACTTCAGTAACAAATAAATATGCACTGCTACTCTAAATGAGCACTCAAAGCACGTTTTACAACAACACTCATTCACACACATTCATACAAGCACCTTTTTGCATACCTAAGCGCCTTAGCTAGCATCTCTGAAGGATGCATCAGGGGAAAGTTGGGGTTTGATTATCTTGCCCAAGGGTACTTTGACATGCAGACTGCAGTAGACAGGGAATGGATCCACAGACCCTCAGATTGGTAGATGATGCTCTCTCTCTATATATATATATATATATGTATTTTTTTTTCTTTTAGTTTACATCTATTCTAGTTTAGAAAAAAAAAAACAAAGCAAAAAAGACATCTTTACAGAACAGGTGCATTGAGAAGAGGAGTTTCAAATGGTAAGATGCACCATAAATAAACCATACTCTGGGTTTTTTTTCCCATCCATGATAAAGCTCTCACAGAACAACAGCGAGGGCACTTTGAGCTGTTTACTCATTTCAGCATCCCACTGAAATGCACGCCATATCTGTCAAGGTAAGTCTCGCAATGCTGCGTTGTATATTTTCACTCACACTGTTCCCTCTCAACTTTGGAACACAGGCACCAACATTTTGTTCTTTTTGTGAGGAAACGTCGGGCTACACGAGGTGCTGTGTTAGGTAGCTCGCAGGATTAGCAAAAGGTTGAGTGTGATATGTGAAGAACATGGGGAAACATGGGATCAGCAAGTGTGCTTTAACCGCATCTTTCATCTACAAAAGATGCCTGTAAAGACAGGCGGGCAGATGTGGCTACTCCCACAACCCAATTCTGTGATGATAATAGAAATACTCTGAGGATGAGGGAATAAGCAGCAGTAAGTCACAGTGCTTAGTGGTAACTGATTTTCACAAACTTTGTTGTCTTGGCTTTGAAAAACTCTTTTAAAGGGAATGCAGACAGAGCCATAAACAACTGCCGATGTCACTGTTACTTTTCTGAAAGATTGTATTTATTTTCACTTGAATTTTAACAATCACCAATCTGGAATTGAAAGGGTATTCTGAAAAAAATATGCAGTCACATTAAAAGAGGCAATTTTACTGAGCTTTCTCTGACTCAGAATCCCCATTCGACACCCTCTAGACAGTGGAGACATCCATTTTCCTCTCATCGTCTTCAACTATTTGCTTCCCTTGGAGACAGCCTCATCTCATTCTTCTTCCCTGGCTGCTGTGACATTGAAAGAGACTCCTAATCAAAACATTTGTCTTTCTTTCAGCCTGCGCTCAGACCGGTGAATGAGAGCTGACACCAGAGGGAGACGTATTTGTCCCAATCAGGGCCTCATCTCTGTGTCACCGCCGGGCGAGTGTTTCATCTCGACAGGGCACTGATGAATCCACCACTTAGCCTTGATTTGGAGGAGCGGCTCGCCGCCGCCAAAGTGCCAGGTTAAATCACAGCGTCAGTGGCTCAGCCATGGCCATTACAGGCAGCACAGGCATTCTACCTTTACCATAAATGCTTGGAAATGTTACAATAATGATCCCTGCCTTGTCTGTTCTAAAGTGAGCTGTAATCATATTATTATAGTACATGGAAATGAGATTCTATTATAGCAGAATTTGTGTGTTTATGATTTCCCCATAAATGCTAATTATCATTAGGTTGTCGTACGTTTTCAATATCTTTTTTTATCTTAATTTAGGTAAATGCTGAGTTGCAGGATGTCTGTCTTTATACTGCAGGCAGTGAAAGGCTATGGCTTAAAAAACAGATATACCACATTTAGACACTTATTTAACAAAGCAGGCTGCATGTCATTAATGCCCCAACGCCACGTAACAAAGCTTAGTGAGGTAAGAGTTCAAGTGAGGAATGCTGATCTGTTGTGTCACTTTCAGGAGGAGGTGTTTGAAAAGGAGGGATCCGATGTTTCGTAACATCCATATTCCCTCTTATCCATCGTGCCTACCTTGTGCAAATTTGAAAACAACTCGGTGGGTTTGATTTTCGAATGGACAACTACTGCCGGCTTGTTTGGCGTACTCAGTTTTTCCATTGCACAGTGTACAACTTAATTCCGATCTTGTTAGCAGAATGTATGGTGTCAGCAGCTCTAACCATTAAAGAGGGCGATTGGGATGAGTGGGATCAGTTAAACCAAACGTATTTCTGATACTGCAGCACTGTGTGCTACGTTAATGGGAAGGAAAAGCAAAAAATAAAAAATTGGGGAAAAGTGAAAAAAGCCTTGCCTTTTGTGTGTGTTGTGTGTAGTGAGAGACAGAGAGATGAGAGGCAGGATCCAGCTAGCTACAGTACCTGTCAGACAGAGTGGAATGTTGTTACAAGACAAGGGAGGAAAGGAAGCTTTATCAAGGTGTGCAGGATAACACTGACACGAGATAAGAGACCTGAGTAGGAACTACATTATGCCACACCTTCACTAAGAGAACTCTGTCAAGACACGAGTAAAGAGATCCATTTCAGTGTGGGAGCCACCATAATACTTAACTGCAGAAAGCCATTACCTTTCAAGTATACACTCTACCTTTAAGTGCATATAAGGCATTAAGCAGACACTCTATCCTGTAATTTCATTTGGATTCCCAAAGCCTTTCTTTGAAATCTGCCCTTAAATGGACAAAAAATCTCATTTCCAGCATGCTGGACGCATCATTTTTAAAGTGGCTGGAAAGCTGTTGGGTGTTTTGAACTGGAATTTCACTTTTACAGGAGGGGTGATTTGCAGTGAGAAGACAAGACGAAGACCGTTCGCAAGGTCTTTCATCACACTGGGGCCTCAACTTCGTGTCCTACAGCGTCCCCTAACCAACCGTTTCGTCACAAAGCCCCAAATGGGACCACAAAACGTCTCCCTTTGGACTTGCTTTCACACTGCCACTTTGTACACAACGCCATTTTCATGAAAATCCCTCAATCAAAGCTTAATTTGCATTTCAAAGTAGCACTTTACAGCTATGGTGAGGACATAAAATCACATCTGCCTTCAAATAAATAAATGGGAATTCAAAATGGTATAAAAAATGATATAAAAGCCAGAGCTGGCAGAAAACTAAGTTAGTCGTATTTCATGTCATTTACAGTACATTAGCAAATGCCATAAAATTGCACAGCTGTGCAGAATGCAGTAGTCCAACAATTTAGGAGACTTAAGGCAGCAATATAAATGTGATGGCGATGAGAGAAAAAGAGGTTTACCGGAAACTGTGGCGGAAAAAAAACATCGGAAACAGTTTCTTTTACTTTCACTTTTATTGTAACATTATAAGCAATTCAACGTCTTTAAAGGGCTGATGATGAAAACACTTAAACGGAAGTTAAAACTCTGTACTCCCATTTATTTCAACAGACCCTTCGTCATAGCAACAGACTCTAACCTTTACTGGATTTTCTGAAGGGGTTTTCTTTCAGATATTTGAAAGTTTCCATATGGACCAAAATAACTCTGGCTGTTGTAGTTATTGCTGTTACTTTTAAATAAGTGAGCAAGTTTATTATTTTTTCCCTATTGGTTTAATTGGGTTCACTCTATCTACTTTTACTGCTTGTGTGACAATCTGAAAACATTTGAGGTCATAAAAATCGAACTGGCTCACAAATGTTCAAGCACCACTTTATATTAGACTATAGATTCCCAGTTCCCAGATTTCACAAAACACTCTGGTTACTGAATATTGCAGACAATAGAGCAAGAACCACTCAGCTGAACAAATTATGTACCTCTACTTAGCACCTCTAAATATTATATATATATATAAACCATCTGGCTTTAACACATGCTATAAATGTTCTCTAATACATAAACCAAACCATGGTTACCAAGGGCAGCAACTGAAAAAGCATTTCTACTGAAGAAGTACAAAACAACACCGAAAAACTTTAAACTCTCTCTCCTCATTTTAACCACAAACAGCAAGCCCGGCCAAGAGAACTGCTCCTTCGCACTGTTACAGAGAAATCAAGTGACCAGAAAGCGTAGTCTCCACTGTATCACAGGAATGGTTTGATACTGAAGCTCGGTACCTCTCATCTCGGGTTACTGTCTCTTAGCGCTCCTGGCCTCCCCTGGGGCACTTTGCCACATCCAACTCAGCATCCTGGTTACTAGACTGTGAAGTCTCAAGAAAGCTTTTTTTTTTTTTAAAACTACACCCCCCCACCCCCCATTTTTTTTCCACACCTCTTGAACTTTCTTGCCAACAGCATTGCCTGGAGGCATAATTCTGCTCCCAGTGGTAGGACAGCTTTGAACCCCCACGATCCTCTCATCACTACCTGCAACCCCCCCACCCAGCATTGTGTCTGTCTTTTGCTCTTTCTCGTTCTTCTAATTTGATGCCCGCTTTAACACTTGCCAGTTTTCATCCTTCTGCGCAGTTAAAGGCGTTAAGAAGTGTAGCTTTTTAAAAAAAGAATAAACACTGCCTCTTCCACACTTTTAACTTTTAGCTGGGTGTTGATTTGATTTGACTAATGATTCTGTGTGCGACAAGGACTTTACAGAGGTAGTCAATCTGTTTAGTGTAGGCCAGAAATGATTAAGTCCCTTTTTTTGTATGTGTCACTTCACCAAATTAGTCAGACTGGCTCCACAATCAATGATGAAGTGAGTGACTGAATAGTTCCTTTCACACTTTATGTCTCATTAACACCAGAGGAAAGAGGCAGGTTACTGCCAGTGACTCTTACTCACATTTAGCTCTAGTAGGAAAAGATGCAGCACTCAGACTGTTTCTCTCAAACAGTCAAGTATTTACAAAGGATTTACCAGATCAATGTATTTTAAGTTTTAATAAGCTATACAACAGTAGTAAAGCACAGCTAAAATAACATGCAAAACCTCAGTATTACCTGACTGGTTTAGGTTTATAAGAACTCAGATGGGCCTAAATAAATTCTGCACAGAAGAGGTAGGTAGCCAGTCTCTTAAAAAATCCTCCTCTATTACCCATAAATCCAAACTGCAGTGGTATGTAGTGAAATTATAGCTCAGGGAGAAGATCTACCACACTGTAAGCACAGAGAAACACCCTTACACTATGGTATATTTTGTCACAGGCTGGGTCTCTGACCCAGCGCTCTGAGTTCATGTTTGTATTTGTCTCATTTTGTTATGTGATTTAGTTTGTGTTATTTCCTATCTGCCTTTAGTTTAGGCAGTTATTGTTCCTGGGTTTTCTATGTTTTGGGGTTTTGTATTTATTCATCACATATTAGGTCTGTTAAGTTGTGTTGTCATGTTTTAGTATTTCCTGTTTTATTCTGACAATGTCATGTGTTCTTTGTTTATTGTATTTAGCTTTCCTCTCCTGGTCCTGTCATTAGGTTTATGTCTGTCAGCTGTTTTCCCCCATGTGTCGCCACTTCCCCTGATCACCTCATGTCTGTATTTAAGCCTTTTGTTTTCTTCATGCCATTGTCAGGTCGTCTGCTCATCTCCAGGTACCCATGTCAGTTCACTATGGTTAAGGTTTTTCATGTTTTGTTATTAGTTCACCCAGTTTAGGTTATTGTTTAGTTTTCACCGATGCCCTATTATTTTGTACCCTCGTTGCTAACCTCAATAAACGGCTTGTTTTGTTAATCCACACCACGTTTTGGTCTGCGTTTGAGTCCTCCTCTGCAACACATACGGTCTGCCCCAGCCAGACCGTGACATATTTGCTGTTTCTTAATTTGTGGATGATATAGAATTAAAAAAGTTTTGGCTTCCATTGTACAGTGTTGATTACCAATATAAACTTTGGATAACTACTATCATAACATGAATCAGTGAGTTACAGAGGAGGTGTTCCTATGAGGCTGCCAAATTTCCTAGCAACTATGTAATTAAATCTGAGTTATTATCTCATTACCTAAAACAGTCGCAACTACACGATACTTAGTTGAGCTGATGGGTCACTGTGGAAATTATTCTAGCTGTTACCTACTTATTATCTACTTATTATAAGTGTGATATAGCCAACAATGCACTATAATTTACCAAATATTTACAGATAAATAGTTTATAATTATGCTGTTCCAAATGGAAGAGTTACTCATAAGCTGGTAGAAAGAGTGGGAGAAAAAAACAAAACAAAACTGGATGACCAGAATGGGTTTTAGAGTGGGGAAACATGCTGAACTGCCTCCACTTAATGAGAGCTCATTGGGAATGTAGACTGTTACAGCCAGAATGCCAAGCATTAAAAGCAGTCATAAAAACTGGGCCATCTACCATAGAGTTCTCTCCAGAGACCAGCTATAAGTCATTATATCAAACGAGCTCCCATTTAAACCTGTTCATGATTCAGGGTAAGGTCCTCTCCATCTCTCCATTTAGTGCCCACGACTACTGGGTTATGGAGGCGTATCTTAAACTACTGTAAGTGGTGATGACATGGGTTGTAAACCAATTAGATACCCTCTTAACAAGCGGTGGTCACGGTCTTCTGCAGGTTTTACCGGGCCACTTATAGGCTCTTCTGCTCTTGCTTTTTGCCCGGTCACCAAACTGCCTCTATGACTCCAGCACAAGAGGAGCTACCCTCGGCTCTTACCCCTTGGCTCCCGTTGCCTAGGTAGTCGGAGCTTTTGTGCCACTGTTAGGCAAGAAGCCAGTCGCAAGCTAGAAAAATTCTACAAGGCATAGATGCAGTATGAGATGTGCACCCAATCATATATGATCTCAGAAAAACACAGAGATGACCGCCTATACAAATGGAGTGTCGCTTTCTGTAGTCACTAATGGAGATCATGTTGCACTATTAAAGTTCGGGTTAAGCGAGATTAGAATGGCTGCCACATAGTGACAGTCTGACCTTTAGTAAGCTAGTCCTCTCTGTGTGACTTCTCTCCTGTTGCCCTGCAGAACTGTGTGTCAATGCCTTACTTACAGAGGCTTGTACTGTGCCATAATCATTTGAAACATGAAGCTTTAAAAAAAAAAATCAGCAAACATATAAGAATTCCCCCACACTTAAATTTATGAAACAGTGAAAAAACAATATCATCGTGTGGGAGCAAAACCTTCTTTTTGAGAGGGAAAAATCTGCTTGTATTAATCCTACACACACCACCGAAAATACCTTCCCTGCAATTCAAAAGGAGCTATAAACGGACAGTTGCATGGAGAGGTTTGGATCCAAGTACTGTAGAAGCACATGTCAGTGAGTTTGTTTGCAATCAGCTGGAGTGAGTTGGACTGGCAGTGTGACGTGATGCCCTTTGGGATGATAAACATCTGATTCTGTTATGCTTTTGCAGGCAGTAAGCGTGTGCGCACAGTGAGTGTCAGTGCTACCTGTCAGGTGTGAATGAAAAATAGAGAAACAACTACTCCCAGGCAGTTTTAGACCTTACAAGATGCCAACTCTCTGCTGCACCTGGCTGCAGAGGAGCAATTAACATGTCACAACCTGAGCCTTCTGTCCCGAGCTTCCTCTGGCTCTGTCTAGCTCCCTGGGTGTCCATTTCTATCCTTCTCTCTATCTGGACCTTAGTTTTCACAGTTTCTTACCGCTGCTGCCATACTGTATGCAGCCCCAGAGGGGACTGAATAACCACGGCTAATTCTGCAGAGGTTGATAACAAGTGCCATAACTGTTCCCAATTAAAAGAACAGACCCGTGGACAACCTTGGACTGTAAAACCATAAATATGTAGTATAATACAATAGAAAAAAATTCATATCCATTACTAAAGATTAATGGCTGTTCACATACATAGTTGCCCAAACCATTAATGTTTAGTTTTAGCTTTAGCATGGGACAGTTTGACACTAAATAGCAAAAAGGTTTCTGCCAATGTTCTCATAAGTAACAGAAGGGAATAATAAACCAAATATCGACTGTTCTGATGGAAATAAAGGACATAAGCAGAGTGCATTAACATGCATCCCTGTAGTGACACCATTACGGCTGCCGTTCTTTAATACCCACGTTTAACCTTGGCTCAAATAGTGCTGAATATGAATAACGGGCTGCAGGTGATAACCTGTGCGCCGGCGTTACCCTGTGTTAAAAATACCCTCAAATGCATTACCACGCGAGACCAGTATGCATAATGTCTCCCCATTAATTTGCAGGTTCGTATTTTTTATGAATAATTATTGCTGGTATCACGGCATCTCCGCAGTAATGATATCGTCACGTGGGAGAACAAGCAGGGAGAAGTATCAGAGGAATGAGATGTGCAAGAATAATGGGGGCTGAGGCCACTGAAAACCTCCTTAAAGGAAGAATTAGTTATAGAAGTCAACGCCAACTAAGTTCCACTCCAACTGAAAAATACCTCCTAATCTCAGAAAATGTTTTAGAAAAAAGAAACCCCATACTCTTGACTATCGAAGCACACGCAGTAGTAATGTGGAATACTAAAAGCAACTGAGAAAAAAGGAAAAACGGCAACTTTTTCTGTGAATATGTGCGTGTTTTGGGTCAGCACAGCAGGATTTATTACCCAGCTGTTGGATGATATGCCTAATGATATACCAAATGTTACCACCATTAAGCCTGTTGCAGATGTACTAATTGATAAGTATTAATCCTGTTAGTTTGCGCTTTAGTTGCGCATGCATGCACGCACACACACAAAAAACCCTTCTTTTCTTCAAGCAGAAACTATTTGAGTTGTCATGTGGACTACAACAGATTGAAAAGTTCCAAAATAATGTTAAAGTTACTGATGGAAGCTATTGATTATGGAAGCAAACACCCAAACTTAATCAATGTATTTACTATGAAATATCAAATATAGCACAGAATAGCATCTACAGTCTAAAACTGAGCTCAAGCAGATGGTTGTTTTACCAATTTTATCTAGAGCGAAGGACAGATGCTAATGGCTGTTTACATTTATTCTCACAGTTGGCTCAAAGAAATAGAAATGATTTATTTCCATTTTTTTCTAATGGAAGACTATTAAAAATTGATGCTGATAACCCTGCAGAAATGTTGATCGAATAGCCTTCTTACCCGCAGTATATCTGCCAGCTGTCTCATCTCCGGGCAGCATGCATCAAAACCGGGTCTGACATGATGCAACTTTTCATCTGCAGGCTTCGGAGTCACATAGGTATAGATCAGGTCCTCTCCCTCTTTCTCTTTCTCTTTCTTCTGTCTGTCTGTATTCACGCTTTCTCTCTCTTTTTTCCTCCGAGCCCAAAGCATATAATTTGTCATCTGGAGAAATTGTTCCCCTCTCTCTTGCCATCATGGCGGAGCATATTTCCGTGATCTTGAGGATCAAGGGGTTTTCAATAAAAAGACTCTATATCATCCAGTGACCCTGGCTTCACGCGGCAAGGCTCCTAATGAGCCCTCAGCAAACGGGCTGATTTTTTCCTTGTCTGTGCCAATTGAGCTGTGACCCAGCTAAGGCCTTGCAAATCAAAGACATCTTCAGTCTACTCATTATTTACTTGTGGCAGCTAGCAGGGAAACATGATTAAAGCAAGTCAAATGAAAAAGAGGGTAGAAAGGAAGAAACGGGACCATTTAGATATGTGAACCGATTTTTATCAAGCATTTGCTTGGCGGTGGAACACAGCTAAAGGTCACAGCTGCCAATTGCTCACAAAGAAAAAGCTGTTTATTACACTATTTTATATGTGCTGAAGATTTACACAAGCTGGGTACTGGAAAACTTTAATTAAGGTGTTCTTGCTTTGACGCTATAGGTGTGCTGTGTATACGAGCACACGGGCAACAAATATTTTCCAGTGGGTCTCTGAGGACGACTGGAAGGATGACTAAGCTGGGTCTGCGGCTCTATCCATCACTGCTGGGTTCGCACATCTCCCACACCTCTAACGTCTCCAAGAAGTCACTTTGTCCGTCACCGCTCTGTGTCACTTTGCTCAAGAACATTCCGGTCAGCTCACTCGACACGCGTTCCATACTGGCGATGATGAGTGTTTAGGAAAGTCATTACCCTTATCAAACAGTGGCACCCATGAATCAGCGACGCACACCTTCTAAAGAGTCGCAAAAAACAAGATCCCCCAGCCTACTGGGGACATTTTTTTCTTTTTACAAAGAAGGCATATCTGAGCCAGTTACACCAGATAATTAGAAAATACCAACCCAAAGATTTTTCTTGTCAATGAAAGTCTCCATTAGTAAAGGTCCCCGATGATCAGAAATTCTGAGATGTGTACTGGTTCAGAGCTTATGTGCCTCAAGAAAAATAAAGGAGCTGACAGTAGATTTTTATGTTATCAAAGTTCCACTGCTCGAGCATATGTTGGCACAGACAAACATAGTTGCCAGACACAATTTACCCATTAGAAGGAAGCTTTTAGATGTCAAGGCAACATGTCCTACAGGAAGTGATAGAACAGGTCTCAAGGGAACTTAGAGAGAGAGAGAGGAAAACTAAATCTAGCATGTCCCCACCAATGTGGAGAGGGCTTAATTAGGGTCTGGGCTTTTCATTAAGGCAGCCATTAAAGTCAGCATCATGTAGTCCAACACTGGCATGCCACAGTGGGGCACTTGAGCCATCACACACACAGACACACATGCACATGGATGCAGTCATGGCAGTTCTCATCCAGTGGACCTGAACAATATGCAGCGGGGCAAATTTCTTTCATTATAATTAATTAGAAAACCTTCCATCCCCGATACATATTGTATCCTCCACCCGTGTTTCTTAAACGCACAGAGGCCATCCGTCATTCTGCCTTAATGTGTTTAGTTGCACCACACAAGGACAGGGGATTTTGATGAAATCATAAAGGACACTTAAATTGCCGTTACATGCAAGAGGGGATCCCATATATCACACCCCAGTGTGTGTTCATTTCTAGGAAATGACTCGGCCCCTATGCTGTAATAAATGGTTGAACACTTCCTCCATCTCCTTTTCTCCACCTCATAAATATGAAAAATATGGGAAGACGGTAGCAGGCGGTCTTGCTGCAACTTTATCATGTTGGGAAATAATCACTTCCTTTTGTTTTGTTTCCCCTAATGATAAACAAAACATCTTGGCGCAAAAAAATCATAATCTTCGCTAAATGCATTGGGAAAACGCAGCGATGGTGTACAATGTGATTTTGCTCAGTGTCAGTTTAAGCTGAGCCACTGTCTCGCTTTCTGCCAGCCTGCTTTCCATTCTTTCCAGTCAACTGATCTCTAAACCGTTTGTTAGCCTCTCCATGCAGGGACTGCACAAGTCATCCCATGAAGGGATTGGGAAGATGGGAAGACAGCAAGGAAGAAAAACAAGTGAGTGAGGGAGAGATAAACTCATCTCTGATCTTAAGTGACAATTTGACTAGGCATTTTGCCAGGAGAACGCCGTACTGATGAAAGAGTGCATAAATAAAGGATGCAGCAAAGATGTCAGGCAGGCACAGAAGAGTGGAATAGACAGAAAGGGAAAGAGAATGGGGGGAAAAAGACAGGGAGGGATAGTGAACCATTTGGACACCTCTGGCTAGACTCCCCCTCGCCCATTACGCCGTCTGGATCTGACTTCACATGCTATTAGAAGCAGTGTAAATCAGCAATTAGGTGCACAAATGAAGAAATGTCAGCAATTACCTGGAGCACAACAGGCCAGCAGACCTTGCCATGGTGCATTCCAGCACAGCCAGGATCCCTTGTCTTACAGCCAGTCAACCACCCACAGAGGTATGTGCACACACACACACACACACACACATTCTCCAAGCGTGTCCCACGTGCACACGCACCCACGTGGGCTGCCACTCACTGTTTAGCTGAGCAATTCCTGACTGGTTCTGGCATCGGGATGACACTGAGCTATGTGGCTCAATTAGACAACTTGTTTTATTTTATGGTAAGAATGACAACCGTTCACTCTGGAAGAGACAAAATGTTTTCTCATTTCTGCAGAACTACAAATCTCAGTCAAGTAAAATGTTTAGCGAGCCAGAGAGGCAGTGGTGATTTCCTTCATTATTAGAATAGTGAACGAAAACTAAACATACTGTACATGAAAATTACACAGCGATAAGGGCTCATTAATTTGCAGAAGCTAAGGCTCTCTGTTCATGGAGGTGTTTATTATTGTTATTATCCTTTCTTTCATCACATTTTTATAATTTCTGAAGGGGGGTGGGGGTGCAATATTGTGAAATCAGACCATTTTGCAGCACCTTCAACACGGTTGTTCTAATTATGCAGCTACCATAACGGAGCCATCTCTAATCCAAAGGCACGCTGGCCTATCAGATATCCTGCAAATACCAAATACCACTCCACCATCCCCCATCTCCCTCCACCACTAACCCCATCCCTACTCCGTGCACGCACGCCTGCACACAGCACAGACGCACGTGCATTCTGGCCCTGCACCCTCACCTCACGCCTTCAAAGTCAAAGACATTTACGCTGTTGCGATAAGATCGGCCATAAAGATGCGGGACAGTAGATTATTCCATGTCTGGGTGTTTGTTTGCCAGTGTGAACGGCAGGGTGATGGGAGCGCTCATCTTGCAGATGCAGTACCCTCTGGGAATCTGCTTACTCCAAGTTATTAAAGCAAACATCTACATTAGCCAAAGGGAACCTTTTGTGTGAGTTGATGCTCTCCGTATTCTTCGTATCCGAGAAGTACAGCGGTGACATAAACATTCAGCATTTGCACTGCACACAACCGAGCATTCTGAGTTTCACTGACCTCTGTGTTTTGCTGCATTTACCTAAGCTTTTTAACCCCTCCCCCCAATAGCCTCCTTGGTGATTTGCTTGGTAATTAGATATATTCCCAGTGTTCTGCACGAGCGCTAAATGTCATTATACACCTCATATACAGTAGCTTCTTCCTCTGAGCTATGTAACACATTATAATGAATAACATTTTTTATTCCCATTCAACCATTATCTACAATGTCCACCTTCACGACACAACGCACACACACACTCCTCTTGCCATACTAGCACCTGGTCCACACTGACATTTTAGGTTCAGAGTAGTGTGATACCAGAGGCGCTATACGGGCAAATTAAAGTGACACCAATTTGCTCCTGTAACCCTAGGTCACCATGCGTTTGTCTGGGGAGAAAAAGTGTTAAGTTAAAACATTAGTTACGTAAAAAAGTAACATCCCAAGAGGGATGAGCATGAGGCTTATTGAGTAGACAGAAAGTGTAAGATAATGATGCACACTAATTTGTGATTAATTCAATGTGTGTTAGCATTTTACAGGGCGTACTGTGTGATACCTCATAATCTGTGTGCGTACATGAAGTCTAGCTTCTGTTACAACAACGTAAAAGAAGTTATGAGGGGAAAGTGAAAAACTTGTTGACTGTCTGTCTGCAGCACCTGTCTCCCGCTAAAATTCCAGATGCTTTATAAGTAGCAGAAAGCTGGAGGGGTTTAAAGATGCTGAAGATACTTGGAAAGACGGGGCAGACAGCAATCATGCTGCTGAAGGCAAAAGCTCTCTGCACAGAGATGCATTTTTCAGGCCAAGCCTGGCAGCAAGTTTGCACTGCAGACCCCCCCCCCCCCAAAATGCATGACAGACGTGACATAAAAAAAAGCAAGAACCATTTCCCAGATGGAATACAAGAACATGCCATGTGAGTCCTGTTATGAAAGCCATGGAATGATTTTTTCCCCCCAAAAATAAAACCGTCCATCTAAGCAGAGTTTATATTCTTGCTACATCTCCGCTCACATACGCACAAACTCAGCTGAGTAAGCACAGATGCCTGAACGACTTTTTACCTTTGCCCAACTTCTTTTTTTTTTTTTATTCCTCTTGCCAGATGCTGTTTGTCTTCAAACCTCATGCTTATGGTATCTGGGGCCATCTGAGCAACCCTGCAGTAGAATTATGCACTGCTGGGTTTACAGCGGTGTGTGGGAAGGATTAATGTGACAGAGCCTCCCCAATGTGCCACAAAACCATCATCTTTAGCTCTGGCAGCAAGAAACACACACAAAGGGGGTTAGTAAAGATGAGCTAACTGGCTGGCTGCTATCTACCACAAACCCCCCACAACTAAAACAGGGCTTTGTATGCTAATGAAACTCTGCAGATCAGCAATGGCAGGAAGGAGAAAAATGTGCAAGGCATTAAATCGTTTCTGTGGTAGCATTAAAGAATAATAATAATGGAGAACATTGAGACGTCTCTGGTTATTGATGTGTCTTTTATGACAGACCTCTATTGAAGAGAGTGTGACACTAATGTCTGCCCTGTGGCAGGAAGAGAAGGGGCATTAGAGGCAGCGGCCGCTGTTCATTTATTTGCATGAGGGAGAGAAAAAAAGAGCGCTTTGTCAAAACACATATGCAGTAATAATTTCAAAATCCAATTTAGCCCCTTTATGAGACTTGGAAGTATATATCAACAATACACCAGAATTTACACGCAATTCAGTGTTATCATTTCAAGTTTTTTTTTTTTCATTTTATAGATGTCTGCTCAAATGGTTTTAGAGATTGGAAGAGATGAAATACTTATCAAGCTGGCTGGAGGGAGAAGACATCTTATATTGCAGCAGTTTTTCTTCAAAGCGCCCGTGGCCTGATTGTAGCAGAGTTTAGTTCGAGAAGACTCACGCCCCAGGTGCCACCGTGTGACAGTTGGGCTCAGATGGATCTAAACCACCATTTGCAGCATTGGCAGCACTTTGCTTCCATATGCTGTGAAGTGGGCAGGCAATGTGGGACACTCAGCTGGCCATGCGGAGTGGGTCAGGGGGACAGGGTCCTTTGCCCAAGGCTGTCTAGGGATTTGCTGTGTCTTTGTGTGTTTGTTCTGCGTGGGTCTGGGATGATGCTGATAACATGGGAGCTCACGTTAGTCAAACAGTGGACAGAGATACTAGAAAGACACAAATCATCACTAATGTGGCGGCTAGAGTTGCCCGACTAGACCCTAATGTGAAAATATCCCACACGGGTATAAAATAAAGCTTCTATTTTGAAATTCACACATCATATTAGTCCCTCTTCTTTTACATTTCCTTTTATTTTATTTTTAGAGCTGCTGCTATGATTCAATAAGTTCCCACAGAAGACGACCTTGCCATGCAACAAATGTTCAGTGACACCAGCGATACGTACAAGCAAATGAATATGAATCTCTTTATGTGGCTCAAATAGGAGCTGTTTTATCACTTTAGTTAAACACTTATTGATCAAATTAGCTCACAGGAAATGAATAAGGATGGATCCCATTACTTTTTTCAGCATCCACAAGGGATGGCTGCCAAGCTACAAATACAGAAAGATGCTAAACTGTTTCTGCTTTGCTTGTGCCACTATTATGCAGGGATAAAACAAAAAACAACAAACTGCCATGATAACAGGGTGTTGACAAAAAGTGATGTAAGATTCAGGCAATTACACTGATCTCTAGTAAAAATCGAATCATCCCCCTCCATAGGAATCAGTTAGAGCGGACACAATGTCACACTGGAGATTGAAATCAGCCTAACTTTGCTTCTCACCTCTCCCACTCGGTCAGCAAGCATGTAGTGTTACACAGCAGAAACCTACAATAACATGTGTTTAGATATCATTTTGATCCATCCCTATCATTCTTTCCCTCTCTGCAGCTTCATAGTGTATTCTGACACTGAGGTCCTCAAACGGTCAGCTTTGCTTCTATTTCAGTTTCACTTTTTTCATCCTCTTTCTGTGCGCTGCGCTACTTAAATTTCCAGAACTCCACCTGACTGACCCCACCCAGCACCTAAGGCCTGCCTGAGCAAGGAACCTCCGGCAGATCTCCACGTGCTGTACATGATTCGCCAAATGTGTTTGTGCTTTCCTCTGAGGGTGAGGGTAATGGAATAGCATCTTCCTGAGGCGATGGCTGAGCGCAGAGATGCTAGAGAGCATCGTTAAAAGCATATGAGCATACTCATAAGAGAGAGAGGCCAGGCTGCTCAGGAAAGGGCAAGCTTTTACAGGGACAACCTTTGGCTACAAGTGCAAGCAATCAACAATCAGCATCTTTTCTTTGTCCTAGGCTCTCAAGAATTCCTTTTTTTTTTTCTTATTTGTACTTTATTTTTGCTTCGCTCTCGGTGTCCCTCTGAAGTTTGTTGAATTTTCCTGTCACATGGCCGTGACAAAATGTTGAAGCAGAAGGTCAAAAGTCTCTAATAGGTTGTTGGTTCTTACATGCCATAATAGCGCTGATTCACTTTCTTTATAACCGCTCGGCGTTAATGGGGGGGGGGGGGGGGGGGGGGCAAGGGTGACAGTAACACCAAATGAAAAGAATGGTGTTTGCCATGTACTGGCTTGTTGATTTGCAGCCTGATGGATTTTTAATATTCATTGCTGGGTCGTTCCGGACGGTTGGTTGTGGCTATTTAGCAGCTCAGGGCTTCTGGACGGGAGCTGTGCTGCCACCACAGAGAGGAGGCAGGGGCTGGGAAAAGACAGAGAGGACAGACACTTCACATGAATGATGGTCCGTGGCAAGCCCGCTCCGGTCTTGGCCGGTCTTAGAAGAGAAGATGTATGTTCAATGACTAAAAGGTTTGTTCTAATTAACAGAAGTGACTGTGTCTGGATGGAGAGCCAATAATCAGGTTTGGAAAGACGAGAAGGAGAATGGGGACGCAGTGACCTCTTAAGGGGGGGGAGAGATGAGCAAACAGAGCGACGAGGAGAGAGCAGTGCAGGCTTGGTTAACTGGCTGCAGAAATGTACGTCCTTGTAGTGACTCTCTGGTGTCTAAACACCTTGAGTGCAGAGCCACACAGGTCTGTTTACTCAGAGAGTGAAATGGATGTCTGAGATAGTTGCACAGTAACAGCACTGCACCTCATTCGAAACACAGTTATGTACTGTTTCTACAAAGAGAAGCATTTAACATAGTATGTAAGCAATCTCACTTGCACAAATCCAAAAAGCGTGGGGGCTGCATGATAAAAAACATTTTTTAAAAACGATCAAACCCAAGCCAACAGTGTGTGAGATATCCTAACTTGTTGTCAGACTTTAAATATTGAAAACTTAAAAGGTATTGCATTGCATTTCCCCAATGTAATTTTTCATGCTCTTTGCTTTGTAGCTCAGGTCTTCTGTTACGTCCCTGAGCATATACTGACGCTGATGACATTTTCATTTGTTTACTCAAACTTTAGAAAGCTCACCCAGCCAAATAAGGCGCTTTCTGGATGACTAAATTTAACTTTGCATTGGTGGTCCGAGAATTTAAGAGACTCGGTGATAAATCACTCAAATCATTTACAATGTGGAAATATAAAAAGAGAAAACGGGTGAATGTCAGGCACTGTAAACAAGGCAAACGCTTCTGTTGAACATCGAACATAATACATAATATAAAGCATTGAAATATATAGAAGTAAATTCATTTTGTAAGTATGTTAGAAATGTATTGATTTTCAACCAAGCCCACTCACTTTTTAGTAATGCGATACGAGACGTATTGTCAAATTGAGCTGGTTAAGTTTCCAGTGAAAGCATTCCGTGGTTTGTTTGTGACAGAGATCACTTACTTTCTGATGACTTCATAGAAGATCTCATTGCGGGTTAGTTACAGTTCTGCTATAACCTCGTCTGTCTTCGTTCAGAGGTCTGCACTATTTGCACACATAGTTGGATTAATCGGGAAATGCTAATCTTTTTTTATTGGAGTGAGGGGAAATCAATACAGGGTAGTATTATATTTTGCATGGAGATGCTGAGAGACAAAATGTTGATCAAATATTCTAGGAATACTAAGAACAAGAGGGCCCATCTCATTCACCACCATCCTAAGATATCATTAGCTGAGAAAACTTAGATCAATACAGCTCAAGTGAAAAAATGAAATACTGGACACACTTAGCTTATCAAAGCCGCCTCCTAATTCAGAGTTAATATTAAGTTAATGGCTCAGTCATATGAAGAAAAATAAGATAGCATGTCCTATTTTTAAAAAATCAGTAGCTACCTGGTGATTCTACTATTTTTTTTTCTTTACATTTTGCAACCAATTGCATATTGTAGTGACTTTTAATCGCAAGGTGGTTGCACAGGTTGCCAGATAGGAAGCATCCTTTCTGCAAACGGTTGCAGTCTGACTTGGATCGACTGCAGTCACTCTCAGAGAGATCATTAAAGGTTTGTAAATAACTGCTGTCTAATTTATAAATGCAGACAGATTGCCAACATGTTGCCATCAGTCTGAATGAGCCTTTATCAATGAACTCAACTGGAGGGGACTCGACCCAACTTGGTCGCCAGCTGGTTGTACTGTGATTATTTTCCTATAAAACACAAAGGCTGCTGAACACAGATGTAATATTAAACATAAAATTCTGTTAAATGTTTATTTCTGCCTATGTAAATAACAACAGATATGCAACTTTTGACAATCTTTTACAGTTAATTGCTGTATTATCAGAAACAGATTGCATGTAATCAACAACTTGACCCTATTCCATCACAGACTGACAGCAGACTGACTCATCTTATGGCAACATTTACAGCAGGTTTTAGTGACAGTGCTGTTATGGTTAAAAACCTAATTTTGCAGCAAAAAAAATAAAATAAAATGACTGCAGTGAGATAACTTTACCTTATTAGCTAAAACCAATACTGGCAAAGTTTGACTTAAAGGACATAATCTGCAGTTGAAAAGGCAATAAATGGCAATATACGTTATTAAAATACTCAACATATTGCAAAATGTTCAAAATTTTAATAACATTTTATCGTGCATAAAGTATTAGGATAATATCGTGGGGTGCCTGGTGATTCTCACATCTAGTATTTGAAATGTCAAATCTTTCTATATAACAGGTCACGTAAAACACTGTCTATACATTTCCAGAGTAACCCCTTATATCTAATGTTTCTCTTTCAAACTACAGACTGTATGTGTCTCAGGTGATGTGTTATGAATTCCCCTCCATTTGTAGGTAGGCCTAATTTGACACCTGCCTCATCATTTACAATTAGACATTATGGGATGTAATTGGCCATCTGCCCCTGCCATCTTGTGATTCTGGAGAGAGGCCATGTTTGTCTCTGGCTGGTTAGAGAGCTTTTATACTTGGAGATGCCGTTGCTCTCAACTCAACTGTTTTTTTTTTTTTTGTCAAATGAGTAGCAAAGTAGGAAGTATGGGCAATATTATATACATATAGGGACCAACATGAGGTATTAGACGCTGTACTATTAAACATTGCTCACCTATTCTGCCTGGAAAGCAATATACGCTTTAGATGGGCGGTGCTCCAACTAAAAAAAGATTCTGAAATTTCCAGGTAAATAAAACCCTTAACATCAGGGCTAAGAGCCATTAAAAAATCATGTCTGACAAAAAAGTGGCGATTAAAAAGATTTGAAGGAACAATATCTAACATAAGTTACATATTGCCTCCTCAATTATCCTCACCTCTAGTGAACTCAAAGCCCTTGGCAGGCACTGTAATTGCTCTGTTCTTCCTGTCAGTCACAGTTAACTCTCTTCATAGCCGTTCCCACTTTTAGTTCCACCTGCGCTTCGTCGCCAGCTCACTGTGATGACAGGCACCACATATCTAATGACAGGCAAGAAATTCTTGAGTGACAGCGGCTTTCATTTCTTCATCCCCGTCACTCATTCTGGCCACTGGGAACAAGTTTCAACCTTGCTTGTTGTGTCTGTACTGTAAATGCAGGGCACTGACAGTAAGAAATTATGTCTTCTCATGTGCATTTCTCAGAGACCCGTTGGCTGATGTTGAGATTAAAGGGAAAAAGTCTGCAAACCGCTGTAGCAGTAAGTAAACAATCTCACGCACGACACAATGATCACAAAAGATTGTTCTTGTTTTTTCCAGCAGGTTTTCTTTCAGCTTCAGGGCAAAGTCCCGTGGTCCAAACAGTGCCACTGAAATGACTACTGTTCTCCTCTGAAATGTGTTATTTTAAGTCCTCGATCAAAACACAGAGGCCACAGCACCTGTGGCACTTTGATGTGTTTTCTTACTGCCACACTGTGCCAACAAGAGCTCAATCTCTCCGAAATGCTACTCGTGGCAACAGTTTCAGGGGTCAGTCTTGTTTACTATATATTTTAGTTCTTGATACGTTTTTTCCAAAAGATATTTTCTAGAATAGTTTTATTAGAAAATGGCATTTCAATCAATCAAAACATGAAAAGTCCAAGGACATAAGAGAAAACCAAATAACAAATATTTTCATTAAACAAAACAAAACAAAGACAATTACTACATAACCAAAACTGAAAATGACACCGCACCACGCGGACACAAACAACTTAATTTAAGAACGTATTCAGATTTTAGCCCTCGGTTTTTCAGTGTGAACCCCTGTGCACTGCATCTGTGCTGTCCAATCCTACATCCTGGCTCATTAGAATCTCTGTTCTCTACATTATGATGGATTAATTAGAGCATGTGGACACATATGCAGTGTTTTCTGACACTGTGTATGTGTGTATGTGAGTTGGTCATGTCACTAATAATGTTTTTTACTTTGCAGATGATACAGCACTAATAGTACCGCTCCTTAGATAATCCATGAGAATACTATCAGCCAAAATCCCAAGCCCCCCAGTTAACCGTGATAAAGTAGCCCTGTATGTCAAGCTGCATTCATTAAAGTGAGCCATATTTCACTAACAGTCTGAGTTTGTCTGTATTTGTGTTATTTTCCAGTTTATTTGCTTCTCATAAGTTATCGATTGCGCATTTCCATTGCATTTCAAATATTATTATGAGTGTTGTGTAATATACATCGTTCCAAGGCACTAGAAAAAACAAAAAAGGGAACCGATCTCAGAAAAAGAACCCACACATAAAACTTTAAACTTTTCCTTAGGCGCTTGTTTATCGCTTAATGCCATAAGTCAATTTCAGACTTGGATGCTAAAGAGTAAACAGAAGCCCAGATGAACACACCACACTGTGCTAGCCAGCAGACATCTTAGAGATTCACTTCACTTTTTCTAGGTTAGATCTAATCAATTCATGTTGACAATCAATACTTGGTTGAGCAAACTTGAGAGAAAAGTGAATCAAAGAGAATAGTTTTGCACAGAGTATTGTATAAGAGCAGCTCTAGGTGAGATGGTTCAATGTACAGTATCTGTCTCTGGAGTCTTGGTAATGCAGTCATGCGGGTGCAAATTGGAGATTAAGGTCAAGCCAGACTTGTTTTGGGTATTTTTTTTTTATGATCATAAGACAACATAGTGCAGAGGGCCTGAGAAACTAAGAGCAAATAAAGCATCCTGCTCAGACTCCAATCTAGAAACTTGTACAGCAAGTTGGTATGAATCAGACGGCTGGGTCTGAAATGTAATGATGTAATGTGTGGATATAGGTATGCAAACCGTGAGTTTGTGTGTAAAGTTTTTTTTTCAGCTCAGTTTCTCACTTTTCTGTTCCTTTGCGCAACCTCTGCTATTTATGTAATGTAAGTACTGGTAAGCCTCATTACCACAGACACTTAACCTCTCTCTTTTGTCTGTTTTCTTATATACATATCTATCTGCACGGTGACAGAGCGCGCCCTGCCGCAGAGGTGGGAGTCAGCTGGTTGCTGTATCACAATGACAAAACATGACAGATGTGTTTAGGCAGTGGAGTGCCGGACCTGCCACACAGTATTAAGCTCATACAGTCAGAGAGGAGAGCACTCGGTATTTCCACACAGGGAGTCCAATCATGAACATAATAATGGTTTGTCCACAGCGAGGATCGGAAGCCTGAGCCGGCCTGAGAGACCGCTGCAGAATCGGGAGTGCTGTAACTCAAATCTTCCTGGATATCAGGATTCACTGTTGGTTTTGTTGATGTGGAAGATTTCTAGGAACAACTTGGTTTAATGGGCTCGCGGCGTACAGAGAAGTTCAATAGCTGAATTCAGATGACTTACCGCAAATTACTGACATGAGCTAACATAAAGTGATCAAAGACAATCTCATTATTCTTCCATCATTCACCGAGACTTTTCACAAAATCCTGATTAATCATTAATTCATTATAAGGGGCCATGAACACAAGGTTTGGGGAACTGACAGATTTGACAGGTATCCTAACGCAGCTTTTTATGTTCATTTCTCATCTGCTGCTCAGCCTGTCTGAAACCAATCAGTGAACTACAAGGAAGCCCATTGTTGATAAAAATCTGAGCTGATGACGAATCCCTCTTGAAAAATTCAGCATGTTTGATGAATTATGGAACAGTATAATGGAAGTTGTGGAAGACCTTTCTTCTAATAGAGGCCCGTGGTCAAATGTGCCGCGCGATATCCTCACTCACTCCATAAAAGAGCTGACTTGAGGACATAATGAACACAGCCTTTTGTTCCTATTAGCAGCCCACCTGTGGCCAGTTTTACTGTACTGAATTATGGCAATTACCTGAAATATCCCTGATAACAACTTCAACTCAGTGTAAAGCCCAAAAAAAAGTACAAAGGCATGACTTTCACAGCAACCTTGGGAAAATGGGGCTTTGATTACCATAAAATCTACTGCCTTACAGAATGCTTAATAACACGTTGTGGGTAAAATGTGTAGTACTTCACTCTGGACCATAAGGAATACATGCATGGGAACTAAAACTAGTCAAATACTAAAAACCTAGGCAACACATGCAGAAAAAAGATCAATTATGACAAAACTGCTCATGAAATGCGGCGAAAAAGGCAAGCCGACTATGGGGAAATCAACTCTTTGTTACTTTACATTTATCATTTCGGTAGAAAATAACACTATATATATAACTAAATCATCACGAGTCTCCATGTACATTTACCTAACCTGTTTTACTACCAAAGCCCACAAACCAACAACAAACATAAACCTGTTAGAATCAACAGAAATGCTTTTAACCTTCACTCACATGAGTTAACCAGCAGGGATGAGTAAGTTTATGTCAAAAGCAGGCTGTGCCACTTCGGCTGTTTGTTAGTGAGTGATACATCACTCCATGGCATGATTTTAGAGCCCAGCTTGATCCCTATAAATCTTCCTATAACCTGGTCTCATCACTTAAGGATAGTGGACACATCATGCCTGGGGGAGTATGTGTGAAGTGCAGCTGCTGTCAACATGACTGTGGTCACAGCAGAGGTCAGCAGTGCTTGAACCCTCTGGCTAAGGAATGGGTTCTCCTCAATTAAAGGTCTCTGTATCACTCTCACTTTCCATCCTCCCTTCTGAATAACGATCCCGACCGTGCTGACTTAGATGCGTACAATGGTTTACACTAATTTTTCCACCTCTATCTTTAATAGATGCATGGACAAACTCATAATACTCTCACACACACACCAAGAGTGAAGTAGATTTGCTGGACTCTAAAGTCTGGCAACACGTACATGATAAAAGTCCGAAATTGTCCATTAATGAAGCACTGATGCCTAAAAGCCTCACAAATTTTACTGAATGACCACCCTCCACTTCACTACTGTTCACTCAGACATCCATGATGAAACAACATCAAGCTATCATAAACAAAAGCAATATCAGTTTAAGTGGCTGCATAAGTAATTTAAGTGCCTGCAAATATGGCACAGTATGTAACAAGCCCACCCACTGTTCCCATCCTGAGTCACTTGGCTGTCGCCATGGCAATTCAGTTGCCTGATGAAAGCTGTCCACCAATGAGATGCATACGTCACTCTAATCGGTCAGGCAGCCTGATCCTGCTTACAGCAATAAATCTTCCCACTAATTTGTCAGCCGTAGGCTTTAGAAACTGCATATTTCCTTTCTTCCCCGCCTTCTATACTTACAAGAGAGCCTAATGAGAGCGCACGTGTTTGGCTCTAGACTGAGAGTGGTTCTGACTTTATACCTTAAGCTAGGACTGAATTCAACACTTGATGTTGCTGTGCGGGTGTGACATTTCCCAGGCAAGGGCATATTCACACACCTTTCGCAAGCCTCTGCTCTGGGGCTTGAATCTAAAAATAATCTGAGGATGTTGTAGTGATGCAGTTTCACAATAAAACCTCTCCTGAGCCTCAGTCTTTTACTGCTCCCTAATTGGCTACAGGACCTTCTCACCTACTTTATTGGATGTTTTGACAGTGTAAGAGCCCAAATACTGCCAGCAGCCTTGCAAAGTGTTTTCTTTTTCTTCTTTTTATCACTATTTCACCTTTTGGTCACAAACGGTACGAGACATAGCTTACGCATTTTAACTGTGTAATCAGTCAGATGTTTTGTTTGATGACCTTGTCATTCTATAGGAGGAAGTTTTTGACCGTCCTCTAATATCAATAATATAAAAGCCATGTAATAGAAAAATTAGATAATATTAGCTCTCATTGATTGTGGTGGTCACTGCCCTTTAAGAGAGGAAAAAAGCACATTTGAATGCATCATTTTTGATGACATTCCTTCGATTAAACCCCCCCGTATCATTCAGTATACACATTTTGTCTCTTCCAGCTTTTGTTGTTGGTCTCTCGGATGCCGTTGTCAATGCAAAGTGAATTGCACACATCAAATGCAATATGAAAGCCATACTCCTTGGCTTTCCCGCATAACCATTGTTGATCTCATAAAGCTTTGATTAGGTGTTTCAGAAAGGGGATACTGCATAATTTGAAAGGGAGAAGCACATAAAAGATGACTGCACTGTCTTATTGAATTCTCGTATGTATTTTTTTTTCCATTTGTTTTTTCTTTTTCAATTTAAAAAGAAGACAAATCAGCACAACGCTACACTGCTGTTGCTCATATTTAGTCCAAAGCATGGGGGGTTTCCATCCGCGGGCTTTGACTGGTAGTCGGAACGTGTGTATTATCGACACACTTGCACTCCAGCATGCATGCCAGAGAGCATAGGGCTAATGGAAAAACCTGCCTGAAGGTGTGGCTTTCCACCCTCCGGCATTATTGTGCTCCTGAGCAACATGGCCCCAAGTAGCAGGAGAATTAAAAACAAGCCCTGCCAATTTTCATTATTAGGCATCAGGTGTTTTGCCAGGTCCAGTCATCATGCTTGACTGCTCTCCACCATCCTCAGAGCCTTTTAACCCTAATTGACAGTCTTAAGTCCACTATCCTGGTGCTGCTGAGGAGTCAGACACACGGGAAGGGAGAGAGGTAGGATGAGCGAGTGGAAAAACAGAGATTCAAAAAACAAAACAGCAGAAGAAACTCTGAAATATTTTCTGTGAAACCAAATCAAATTAAGATACTTCACCTTCACAGGACTAACGTGCGACAGCTTTTTTTGTGTTTTGCAACAAATCAGCATATTAAACCAAACACACAATGTATGATTCCATGTTTTCTATTTTTTTATTTAGTCGTTTTGGTTAAATAATGAAAAAATTCTCTCGGCTCTTATCATTTAATTGAGACAATGCCTCCTATTTCATTGTCTCTTACTCCCGAGTAGGTGAATACCTTTATCTGCTAAACACGGCCGAGCATTTACCGCTGAACAAGTTGACTCATAAGCTGTGTAACCATCCCTGCTGCTTCCATCGCCTCGCTCCACGCTGCAGTTAAATGCTGAAACCGGGCGAGCCATGCTAATCGGTGGAAAGAGGTGACTAAAGCTACTGCTAATCCATTCTGGAATTACGGGGGAGAACAAATTAAGAAACTTCAACTCATTAGCAGAGCTTTAATTCACCGCCCCTCCTGGAGTAATCCCTAAACTCAGCTGCTCCAGTTAATTATACCGAGGCCCTGGATGAGAGGCCCTTCATTGTGTTCCCGTTGTTGTTGTGCTGTGTTAAGTTTGTTGGTTGTGCATGTGTGCCTGTTTGCCTTGGTGGTTTTTACTGAGAAAAAATAAAGTCTGGCTAAAAGGAAACATCAATATCACATCGCTATCCTACACCGAGACTCACATAATACTAAATATTCTCCAGTATAGGTAAGATAAGTGCAACACTTTTACAATTCCAGTGATTTATCCGAGCTCTAAGGGAAGATGTGCGTTTGCGTGCGCGGAAGCTTTTCTTCCTTTGGTATGAAAGTAAACTACATGAAAAAATAAAAGCCTTCGATCACAATTATTCTCCAGCACCTTTCTGCGTGCACGCTTGCAGGAGCTTTTGGGACCCCTGTGTGCACGTGGGAAATGACAGTGCTGCTGTGATGAGCGAAGGCAAAGCGAGAGAAATCAAAAGACTCTTTTATATAAAAAGTCACCTGAATCCGGCTGCATGCTAAATGATTCACATGCTTTGGCATTTTCCCTAAGCTCGGAGGACTCATAAATGTATCATGCTTACCATTTTGAGCTGGAACCAAAGAAGTGTAGCGTTCAGACCGTGCATCTTTTGAAAGCTTGTCTGTTCTTTTAAATGTTCAAATGTCTGGACTATAGATTAATGCTGCTGAAACGTGGCAACACCCCGCTGAATGTGCTTAAAAATTCTCAGAAACTCGAAAAATAAATATCAATCCCTCCTCTCAACAAGGCTTGTTCTGAAGCGGATTTAGATCCTGTGCCCACAAGAGTGCTAAACTTGTTTTTAGTCTAGAGCCACATAATTTTTAATCCTTTTTATAGACTCCAGATACTTTCTAAATTGACAGTAGTTGCTGTGGCCATCAGCACCTTTGGGAGAGGATTTCAATGGCTTTTTGAGATGTGCAGATGGATTCACATTTGAACTTTGTCATTACATGGGTGATAAGCCACCCATAAGAGAGGCTTTTGTAATTTCAAATATGGCTAAGAGGCGGTAGAGGATCAAGCAGGAGCGATGGATGGGTAGATGGATGGAAAGATAGATGTGCGAGCCTGTGCTTTAAAACCACTTCATGTGCCTCACTTATGTAGCCCAGAGGCATGTGGTGATTGCTGTAATCAGACAAAGGCCTCAGGGAAGCCTAATATGGACACCGCGTAATACCTGTTCCAATTTGCTTTGTTTACGCTTCATTCGCACAAGTGGCTCCGCCATTTGCGATCGCCGCCTCAATAATTAACCCCAAGTATTGTTGTCCGACAGACAGGACAGATGCTCTTGTTGTCCCTCCCTCACACATCCTGTTGTGATCACATTGATTTGTGGGCCACGGAAGGTTACTGTGGGGCCACTTGCCACGGATCTCCCATCAGGCTAATGAGGCACGGCGTGACAGCTTTGGTGATTGGGTGAACGGAGGACGCTGCTCGCGGCGTGTTCTGTCACTGAGCAGTACATACTGATGCCAGTCCCCTTCAGTACAGTGCTGTCGTTCTACTATAGGGACTTATTAAAAACAGAGGGGTCAATATGTTCAGCAGTTCTTAAGGCGCATTTTGACGTTCTAGTTAAAATCACAGATTGCCACCGGCATGGTATATTATTTGTACACTCGCAAGAAAGCGGGACTGTTTCGGTAGAGAATCTGAGGAGACTGAGGGGGTTTGTGTGTGTGGTCACATGAAAGAAAATACACTTAGTGGAGGCACATGCTTGAAAAGACAGTTTTCAATTCATTTTGACAAAGAAAGAACATGGGGAAGAAAAGAAAACGGAATAAAAATCCTTGATCCTTTTTTGGTGTTCTTAATTAGTTTTTTTTTTTCCCCCGTACGTAGAAAATAAGCCTTTGATAGCCTTCTTTGTGTAGCAGATCTCAAGGTGTAACAAATGTTTTGGATGTCCACTGGAAAAACAATGGCGATACGGAATTTTCATGACGGCTGAACCTTCGGCATCGCTCTCAGGCGAGCTCGCTTCTCGTTACCGGATTCTGTCACCCCCGAAGGTTCAGCGTTACCCCGGATGAGATCTCATCTGATGCGGCGCGAGAACACATCCGTACTTTTGCCAGCAGCTAGACTGGGAAAAAAATAATCTGTCTTTAATACCTGAACCTAATTAGCTCTGAAATCTGAGGTTAATTAAACAAAAGGAGGTTAAATTAAGTGACTGGGATTTAAGTGGCGACATACCGGATTAAAAACACCCCCGTCTTTCTCTGAATCACTCATCCTTGCTATCCACGAAAATCCTCTTCTCTCATCATCCTCTTGTATTTTTTAAGACATTTGGGCCTCGTGTAAAGTGTAAAGTGGCCTATGCTTTGCTTTGCTACCAAAACACGTGCTGACGTTCCTTCATTTTCCTACAGCTGCTTGACTAGCGAGCACTCGGCAGAATAACACCAGATGAAGGAACGACTAGCAAAAAATGTACGTTGCTCACACAAAGGTCAACATAATGAGTTGATTAGTAATTAGTCATCCCACCGCAGTGCATCTGTTTGTGACTCTCTGTGGCACTTGAATGCGGCATTAGAATACCCATAAGCAGACAGTAGGAGAACATTACCATCAGGTTTGTCACGTATAAGCAGACTCGAAAGGGATCAGAACCCTTTAATAAATGCTTAATTGGTTTATCAACTAATTGTCATCGTATACATCATAAAGCAAACTAACGACTCCATTCAATGAAAAGCTTTTGTGTCAACATAATGCCTGTAAACTTTGGGTTAACAGAACATCTTTATATAATGGACTGCACGGGCTTTCTAGCGCATGAATAAAGAGATAATTTTGTGTGACTGCAACTGCACAGAGGGAAATTTTGGCTCCTTTTGCACTGCATAACCTTAATTTTTTTGTTTTGTTTATTCATTTAAAGGGTACCCTGCCCCAGTCGCCACATTCATGATTGCACAGAGCAAAAACACAAGTTCTCCTCACTCCCACTCGCACAGTGTCCTCATCCTCCCTCGCTGCACTGTAGAGCTAGATGGAGTGTTTTCAGCACAAGAACACCTGCGATACAAACACATATTTCAAACGTTGTTATTAAAAAAAAAAAAGTTATACAAGCTGGCAAGGGATTTTTTTTTGCTTTGTTTTTTGTCTAATGAAAATGGAAAATAACTCGAGAATTTAAATTGCAGCATAAATATTTTACCTATGCAGAAGTCTGTGTGCACTTCCACCAAGGCCACTAAAAAGCCTGTCGCGTTTTGTTTAAAAGCATTGCCTCTCCACAAATGACCTTTCATGGGTGGAGAGAAGAAGCAAATTGGCCATCCATTCCTTTTTTTAGGGACAGAGGTGACATGGTGATAGCCCAGCCATCGCTGGCACTTGAAAGCCCGCTACTCTTATTGCTGCCACCTGTGTTTGTTGCACAGGCTTGTCTGCACTCAGGCTTTCAGGGCTGGTTACTTTCTCTGCAGCTTGCTAATGATGTTTGCTAGACTTGCAGTGAGAAAACCCAGATCTCCATGAAAGACTCTTTGTATCTTAACCTAATCAATAATGCCTCTTACCCACTATAGAATGTCACTGCAAATAACCTTAAGAAGGAAAGAAATGAGAAAAAAATCTTCCCTGTGGCAAAGTTTCTTCCATTAATGTCCTTCACTCAACCTGGTATCTCACAGTTTTCTTCCAAATGGTAGCCCGAGTCAAAAGGATGACAGCAAGACAATAAGCAACCGTTTTATATTATCACTGTGCTGCATACTGTGTATGTGATAGTCCTATTATTGAGCTACTAAACCGAGAGAGGCGAACAGGCTGCTAAGAAGTCCCGACAAAGGACCAACAGCTGGATGCATTCCTATAATCATTGGATTCCTGTGTGGGTAGAGCCCTTAGTTTAACCACCATTCCCTAACCACCCCAGATCTATCATTATCATGTAGAGAGCAGCATCTTAGTGTCATTATTGACACTCAGTGCCCACCTCTGCCGGATTGGCTTTATATGGTGTGTAGGTGCAAAAGTATAATTCTACTGCACCTCCCTCTAACTGACCGCTCTGCCCGTCCACCCACTCCCCTCCGCAGCACCCCACACTGATGCATGCACACACATTCCTACAGGATGAAAGGACTGGCCTGAGGGGGGTCATTTGTATCTGCTGCCCCTGTTCCTTGTCTTTGTTGTCCAGCCTGTAGGCCATCTAGTCACATGGAACCAGGTGTCAAAAGGAGTAATAGCACAAATCGATGTCAAAGGATGCTCTAGCGATGGGGAAGCATCCTTTCCCCTGCATTTTGTCCTCCACACTGATTTAAAACACACAGCTGGGGAGCTGTGAGGGGATTTTGCATATGTTTGTGTGCTGTGGGGTCAGAAGGGCAACACGCAAACATTTTTTTTCTTTGTCTTTATGTGCCTGTCTCACACGCCTGCAGCCAGAACATATTTATAATAAATAAAAAAATGGGCAGTTTGGGCGGCAGCTAGGTTTTGACGATTTGCAGTCACAGCCTGTCGACAGAATCTTATTTAGTGTGATTTTAAACTGGGGGATAAAATGCATACGTATTTCTCTGCTGTCAGAGAAAGTACCTTTGATGTGAAATTGTTTTAATTGCTGATTTCAGATAAACACTGGAAGTAAACGATGCTCTTTCCCAGCAATTTTGAACAAAGGCAGAATTTCTGGAGAGAGATAGTAAAAACATGCAGGTGGGTATAACGGTGAGACAAACGTTGACTTTCTTCGAGCGCTGACGTCATCTGTTTCCTTGCAGCGCAGAGGAACGTCCACATCGCCGCACGCTGCTTGCTGTTCCATAAACCAAAGCCTTTGGAAGAGATTACCGGAGTAATCATCAGAATGCGGTTCCTCCAGGAATCAGCTATGAGAATGAATGGATTACATGAAAGTAATTCCAAGCTCAATATCAGAAGCTATCCTGAAGCCAAGAAAACAGATTCTGATCTCATACTGTTGCTGTGTCCTCTGGCTCTCTGTAGCCGTCTAAGTACCTTTGAGACTCATAAACCACCTTCGGTTTATAGCACCACGAAGGTCAGGAGTTCATTTGGTGATTGCCCGCTTCTCTTTCTACACACTTGCCCAGTGTTTTCAATGTTTTTCTTCTAAAATAACAATCCTTGCGTGCATCCACATCAGAGAAGTACCTAAGTAAAAAGCCAAACACAATAACAAGAACAGCAATTTAAACAAATCTCATATCTCTAAAAAACAAAACTTCAGAAAAAAGGAATTTCACTCAGTGTTCTTTCCTACAGTAATGACATGGGTCCACATCTGTCACCTTCTGCCCATGGCAAGACCCCATCTCCTGAGAGAGAAGGTAACAGGCAGCTAATCAGCTCCCTCTGACATCTTCATCACGACCAGCACACACTGCTGCTCAGCTGCACACCAACAGACACACACGAACGTGCCCGAACAAATACAGAGACCCACAGACACAGCGCAGACAGATAAAAAGGATTAGGGTCTAACAGGCCAGCAGACAACAGGACGACGGAAGGACATGCTGTGTGCGTGTGTTATGTGTGTGCATGTATAACTCAACCAAAGCCCTCTCTCGTTCTCTGCACGCTAGATTATGTCTGTCTCTCTTACCTTGCGTACACAAACCTGAACACACAGTTCCACCTACCCATGTGAAACCCACATCTCTGCTATGGCCAGCGCGTTGTGATTAACGAGTAATGCAAAATTGCTTATTGACTTGAACAAAGGTTATTTCTAATATCATTGTCTAGCTCTCCTTGGGTCTCCACATGAAACGGCAGAGTGGCAGCTTTATGCTTCAGCCAATGGATGGGGTTTTTCAACAAAAACATCGGCTACCACATGCCAGGTTTCATTACGTCCTGTTTTGCATATGCACAGCATGCATGCACACAGTGGCGCAGCAATAGAAGCGAGCATCTTTTGTGGAATTGAATGCAACAAGGTGCAAGCCATTTCAATTTTAAGAATCCAAGTGCAAGAAGCTAAGGATCTGAAAATGCCTCAGTAATGCAGTTTCTAGATGAGACCAGTGCAAGGGTAAACACAACAGCGATAAATCTGATGTCGTTCGCGTCTGATCCGAAATTTATTGCCCGAAAGCAAAACACCTTCTGTACGCTTCATTTGCCAAGATGTTATAAGGAAGTTAAAGGAACATTATTGTCCTTGAACTTTGCTTGTGAACTGCTTGCAAATGCTTTGCAGTTCTGATTAATGACGAGAAACATTTCTGACAGACACTATTAAACTCGGCTCCTTACTGCGATCACAGGCTTGCAAAAAAAGTTGCATGTCCCCACGAACCCCACGCACTCGGCATTCATTTGATATAACCATGGCAAATTATCATAGATCTACTAACTCGTCGATCAAAGCGTGAACATTGGAGCCCAGACAGCTGGGCTCACACTGATTACCCCTCTCACCACTGGGTATAAATGAAACATGCTTCTTTATGCAGCGTGGGGCAGGTTCACTTTTAGACCAATGTTCAAAAAGGGCGAGAATGTGCCTTCCAATTAATGATTAATTAAAGTTCAACACAAACGGCTATTTTTCTTCACTTTTGGCTTCAGGATGAAAGATTTCTGGCTATTCTGTTAAGGACTGAGAGCTGAAAAATGTCAAATGCCATATGTGTAAATCCTCTGAGCACCAAAGAGTTCACCTACTGTTGCCCGGATTACCGATGTAGCTAAATGCCTATACAGATTACATAACTGCCTCATCAGACGTTCTTAATGGTCCTGATGATAAAATATACACAGAATACAAAGAATACACAAGAGCCTGAATAGTTGATGGATTTGAATGACTATCTGCAAGGACGACACTTGGTCAGACGAAACCTTCAAGACGTCCCGAGTTATGGGTTGACAATACCACTGTGGTCATAATATTGAACAAAACATGATCAGCTGACATGCAATGATTACAAAGTCTTAACTAGGTTTTCCACAACAGCACCTTGATTAGATCCAGTCCACTAATAACATAAGGAATATCTCGAATTGGAACTGTTTTTTTGTTTTTTGCTGTTTTCACTCTAATTTGTACTTTGAGTATTATATACTTCAGCTCTGTCACCCTGCTAAATGGCCCTTTTTTTTTTACCCTTGAGAGGACTCTTCTGTCAAGAGATGTCTCTGCATTTGGCGCCATTATCATCTTTCTTTTTTGTATACACGTTTTTTCAACAGAGACCAAAAAATCTCCTGATATTCTACGCAATTTCAAAGAGAAAGCTGAGCACACATCGCTAATGAATTACATTAAGTGCTTTCTTAATGTTCGACCTAATTGATGCACCAATATGTGCCCCCCCAAAAAAAGTAGAAGAAAAAAATGGACACAGACAGGCACTTGGAATGAACATTTGACAAGATGAGCGGGGGTAAAGACTGGCTCTACACCTGTCTGAGCTGCCAGTGCACACCTGCTGCCAGCTGGGGTTAGATCAGCATTAGCCTGACATTAGCCACAACCTCGGCACCCTAAACCACGGGCAGAGAGCAAGCACCTATTGGATATTTTGCAGGGAGCAGCTGCAAAAACGACATCCAGTGCCGAGTGGAACACGAGAAGCCAAGAGGTTAGAAAGCCCTTCTTTCTCCTTTGACTTTCTATCACGTCACAGACTTTGTGCCTCTCGCTCACTTCTCACCTCCTCCCCGCTCTGCGGCCAGGCCATTCTCCCTCTGGCTCAGTCCTTCTTGCTTTTACTCTCGCTCTCTACCTTATCCCTTCCTTCGCTCATGCATAAAATATATGTGTGCCTGTACTTAATGCACGCACACGCGCACGCGCACACATAAAGTTGAATCTTGACAACCAGTGGGCTAAACCTAGCATTTACCTCAACAGCTGGGTTCACCACCAGCTACAATTACAACCATTAGCATGCTTAATTAACAGATTCACTGGCAGCTCATGCAGGCTGAACATAGTTCCCCCTCGTGCCTCAACCACCAGGTCTCCAGAGATCCAACTCCCACACTCCTCTCTCATAAGGACGGTACAATTTGGGGAAGCACGGAGAGCACAATTGTGCTGTTTAGCCCCGAAGGAGATAAATATATAAAATAATGATAGCTATTTATTTGATTTTTATTTATTTATTTATTTTGCTTGACTCTGTTCCACTGTCCTGGGTTTTTGTTGTTGTTGTTTTTATGCACACTGCCGCAGCAGTGTCTCTTGACGTGATGTGCACGGCCAGAAATAGTAAACATGTAAACAAAAGCTGTGTGAATGAAAACATCAAAGCTGTGCTCCTCGTCATTGTGGCTCGCTGGGGGGAGAGACACTGACAGCAGTGCCAGCTCTGGCACAAGTCCGGCACATTTGAGAATGCCGCTGAGCCGCACCAATACGTCGTTTTCAGAACCACTTCTTGTTTTGAAAGAGTAAAGGTGGTGAGAAAATGTATAAAGTTTAAAGTTCAAACCATATATTCAGATTCATGATATATTGCTTCTTTACCTGCAGTTGGATAGCGCTTGCTTCTAAAAGAAAATCACAATCGAAATCAGGGATGTCAAACATAAGTACTGAGGGCTGGGATCGGCCCGGCAAAGACTCCACTAAACAGCTTCAGAAAATATGAAGGCTTACATCGACTTTAACTGTATTTTCATTAGTTTTCTAGCTTTTTCACAGACTGCCGCAACTGCCATTCATACTACACCAAAGCAATTAACAGATAAACAATTTAATTAGATTTCATTTCATTTAGTGTTCATTTCAGATTCTTATAATGCACTTTCACAAAACACCAAAAAGAAGCTCTTGCAAGTTTTCATTTTTTCCTTTTTCGAGTTTTCTCTTGGTAGGTGATGTCATTGAAACTTGAGTGAAAGCAAGTCAAATGAAGTGCATGACGTAAAGAGCAAAAAACAAAAACAAAGTAAGGTTTCATGGCTGGACAATCCTCAGTAAAGTGGTTGGGGATATGCATATAACTTCATACAACAATAACGTAACGCTACAATGATGCTGGAGGAGGTGAAAACCCAATTAGATGTGGGCACTGGTGCACAGTCCTCCAGAGAGCCTGACTGGCTCTGTTAAAAATGTATCATAGTGCTCAGCTTATTAAGATGTCATCTATGCAAGCTCTGCAGGTTCAGGATAAATACCCTCATGGCGTATTCTTCTGTGAGCATGTCGATCCACCCTGTCACCGCTTTTGCAGTCAATGGCTCCTTAGTGGCTGTCACTGGCTGCCTAGAATGCTTCATAAACATCTTGTGCTTTTTCACCTAATTAAGCTGGAGGGATTTCATTAAAACAGGGGCAAGGTGGGGCGGGTAGGTGGGAGCTTTGCATCGCCAGTACTGAAGACCCTCTGTGTACCTCTTTCCGGATACTAACCTAGTGCTCTTACTTCATCCATCCTCCCCTGCTCTGTACTTTTTCAACTTAACACTGCCACATCTTTTTTTTCCTTTCATTTTTAAAGGTCGACAGTGCTAAAAATATGTTTCTTTAAAAACAATCATTGCTTTATTTTCAGCTCTAATTTCTTCCTGTTTTATTTCACCAGTGCCATGCACACCTTTTTTCTCTCTTATTTACATATTTTTGGCAGACTTTAAGTTTATAATTGATTTTATATCTCAAGCATTGTCTACTAAACACGGCACTGTTCCCAATTAGACTGCAGCAGAGACAATACCCGTCTAATGCAGTTATAACATTTGTTAACCCGCTTGCACTGTATCAGATTTCTGCCAACATTTGCACACACATGCATTCAGATGCATACATATTCATGGCCGTGTATCACACACGCAGTGTTGAAATGTGTGAATGAGACATCTCC
The DNA here is from genome assembly GCF_963969265.1 of Rhamphochromis sp. 'chilingali'. Classification (NCBI taxonomy): domain Eukaryota; kingdom Metazoa; phylum Chordata; class Actinopteri; order Cichliformes; family Cichlidae; genus Rhamphochromis; species Rhamphochromis sp. 'chilingali'. Next base: position 24,270,788 of record NC_137935.1, on the reverse strand, counting down.
ATAACCAGACCAGCTGACCTGAGACTTACAGAGCTGCTGGTGACTCCAGGGAAAAGCATAATAGAATTTCTCCAGCTGCCTTCCTGTTAATTACAGCAGACCTTGGCTCTGAATAAATATTTATTCAGAGCATACAGCAAGCTGCATGCATATTGTACACGACCAGGCTTGGGCCAGGCAGGACAATGGTGCTGCAGCTAAACAATATCAGAAATAAATGATGAGAGTAATAATAGTTGTATAAGTAGAGACGTGTGGGTCTAGCATTATGCTGTTTTTAATTACCACCAAGAAAAAAAAGGTTAAAATAGATGCACCAACATTTATTATTGCTGTTATTATGAGCATGTAAATACCTTTTCGAGAAAAATGTTAGACTAAATCTGTAATAGGTACAGACTTTATTGAAAAAAAAGTCACCAACAACAGTTGGTGTTTTACATTGTAAGATAAAGACTCTCCAATAATAAAGAGAAAAGACGACCCCCTATGAGAAAGCACCTGGTGGAAGTGGGAAGGAAAAAGTCCCTTTTAACAGGAAGAAACCTCGAACAGATCAAGGCTTTTTTTTAATTGCTAATATGCTAGGGCTTCTTTCTGATCTCAGAGGTACAGAAGAATTACGGGACAGTTTGTACTAATTTATCTGTCAGATGCAAGCTTTGCAAAACCAATCAAGAAAAACACATAAAATTGCAGTGCCTATGGCCAAATCCAGACATATATACATCTCTTTGTAATCCACCTTTAATGGGTTTACACTCATATACCTTGAGCAGACAAGAATATGAAGAATCAATGTGGATATAACCCTCTAGTACTCATCAACTCCATATTTTTTCTGAATTTACTGTATAAAAAACTATAGATTCTCATTTGCAGATAATAATAATGTGCATTGAATTTCCTGCATTACAAATCATACTGAAAGAGATCACACACAGCAACATACTGCTGTGCTGCAAAACTTTTTCCTTGACAGATGGGGTGGGGGGATAAACTATAAAACTATAGTTTGGCTCGTTAGCTGACGGAACAGTTGGCAGAGAAAACATTGAAGCAATATAGAGAGGGAAATATGACATGCTGTAATATACCGAGGTGACTGAGAGATGGAAAAACAAACTTTTTCTATCAATACTGATTCGAAATGCACATGTACATCTACATACAAATAAATTCAACCTGATTACGTCTCCTTTTTTTTAATCCACCCTTTTTTACTCACAGCCCCACATATCTATGCACACACAAACACACACACACACACACAGAAACATTCCCCTTTGCTCTGTGGGCCAGGCAACAGCTGTGTTTGGTGCAAGTGGAAGAGCAGCTAATGAACCAAACAGAACGCTTGACAATTCACATCTGCTGACACTCTCCAGCTGCTGCCAGCAAGCTGGCCTTTGCAACCCTCCCTAGACCAAGACCTAAAGCCAGGGTAAACACCTGGGAAAGATCCTACAGACATACACACACTTTCAGGCATATAGATACAAACATGCGCATATTCTTCAAGAATTGGAACAATCTGCAACTATACCAAAAAGCCAGAGTCTGATTTCAAAACAAGTGAGGATGCAGACATTAATGCGGAGGCGGCGGCAAAGCGAATCCATTTGACCAGAGTTAACACAAAATGAAAGCACAAAAGCCACAAACGAGTGGCGCACGCCTACCGACTGTAGGTGCATAAATTACCTGATACAGTTTGTCACATGCAGCGTTGCCTTGTTATACCTCAGAGCACAACATACACCAACAACATGCTGTTCGTGCTGCTATCTATGATACAACACTCACTGCCTGTGTCTCCCTGTGCAGTGACTCTATTTATAGCTGTGTCTGAAGAGAAAGAAGCCCTGCTGCGATATATACAACTAACTTTTCCTAACTATTAGAGAATTGCAGCTTTATGGACATTAACTGTATAGGTTTAAAGATTACAATAAAATAACACATTACAGACATAATGTGCAGCATACACTCGACCCACACATGCTGCAGATAGAGTGATGCTCCATCTGCTGTAGTAACACTTAGACACAGTGATGAGGTACACAATGGTGAATGTAAAAGCAAGCTCAGTGCAGAGATGGTAAGATGAAAAGTGTTCTCCTGGGTGCTTGTCGCTGCCCTACTCTGTCGCCTCATTTAGTTAGAAATGGTTCACCTGTGCAGTGAAACTAGGAACATATATATAAGCGCTCTCACACCACACACACACACGGGTCCCATGTGTCTCCCTCTCCCTACATGCTGCACATTGTGATGAAGCATACCTGCTTTCCTGGTACACCCACCCTCCCACATACCTATACAGAAAACATTCATATAGAACTTCCCTTTCATATCCCATCCTTCTCACCACCCACTGTCTCCAATTTGCCCGAGATCCTAATGCAGTGGTGAAAAATGGCTTCGACTTTTCTGATTGCATTTGATAACAATTTTATCAAGGCTCCTCTGGCAGGTGGCGAGGAGCAGTCCCATCAGCAGCTGTAGCTAATTAGCCACTATCGCTAGCTCTTTTGGCTCACCCTCTGCTGCTTCCCTTGGCCCAGTCGCTTCTAAGTATAAATTATTGGATTGTCGAGATAAACGAGGGCTGGCAAACAAGTGAGCAAGAGAAGAAGAAAGATGAGAAGGGATCCAAGACAGAAAGCATACAGAGGGGAAAAGCATAGAAATGCTGGTAGTCAGTGTGACTCATTGAGTTTGGTCATGACAAAAAGAAATAATTATAATAAAGAAATAAAAAAGGAAATGAAAGTATAATCGATGTTTCTTTTAAGATGTACCATGGTGAAATCAATCCGATTCACATGTAGCCTTCTGACTAACAACTACAAACAAATCTGATATAATACTAATATAAAATAATGAAGAAACAAAAGAAAGTAACTCTACTTTCCCACTCCTACATTACTGTTTAATAAGCACACAACAGAATGCCCTTTCCCATAAATTTCCTCATAAATACGTAAGATTGAATGCTGGAGATAACACCAAAGCAGCAAAATCCCAACTCCAGAGGACTTGGAGATAATTTGCTTTGCAACACCAAGGTGCTGATAGTTGGTGACCGTACAAGGAAAATGCCACCGAATTATTGTGATAAATAGAAAGTGGCCTGATGAAAACACTAGGCAATCACGGAGAACAGAAAGTCTAGTCAAGGACAAGCGGCGAGCAATAGGACATGGGACATCTTTTATCCCCCTCTGATTAATTCCAGTACCTCTGTATTGTAAACTGAATACAGTGTCATCAGCAACCTCTATGTTATTGGAAGTTTCACCAGGGCTGCAGGAATCTAGCCCATAGAGAGCTGTTAGTGTACCAAGATTAACCTCTTGGCCATGAAAGGCATTTGTTTGCTGTCATCCAACATCCTGCTACAGATATTGCATATGCTATAAGCTAGCAGCAGGAGGAGAAATACAACAAAAGCTATAAAAAAACAGTATCCTAAGAAAAGGAACTGTTTTAGTTTATTTTAAAAAGGTCAATCAGTAGATCTTACTAACAGAAAGTAAATATGTCATATGCTGTGAAATCATTTGAGTAGAAAGTGCTGATCAAAATATAAGGCCCCTGAACGCATGAAGAGGCAACTGAAAGCAAAAGAAATTACCTGGAACTCTGGCTCATTTTTTTTTTTATTAGACCAGTTACTGGTCGGACGATAACTTAATGAGATAGATGGCAGCACACTGGAGTTTTACTGAAGAAATTGTTGCTTCCGTTTTTTGGAACTGTCTCTCTAAAATGCATTAAGGCATGGCGCATCATCAGTTAGCATGCTGTATGAGCCGTTTTTGGCAGTAAGCCAGTAAAACTTACAATGACTTATGAAAAGCAAAGGTTTAGCCCACCAATTTCATCTGGCCATCCCGCTGATGATAAATGATCTGTGACCTCACACTGTAATATGTTTAATATGTATCTCAAGCAAAGGAAAGCGCACAATGCGCAAAGAAACTATATTATATTCTGGGAAGTGTTTGCCATGCAGGCTATACGTCAAGTATATATTGACTTTTTTCTGTTCTTTTTTTTTTTTACTTGACCAATCTCAGTGATTTTGAAGAGACATCCTGCCATTCCGCATGCACCTACCTCTCCCACTTAATCAAGTTGGAGTTTTGCTCAGATCTTGAAAGTAATCCAGCTTTGCCTCTTTTCTGCAGATGTCCCCGCTGCATTTCCCTTTTATCAGCTGAGGCTCTAACATATTGGATGTTCAAACCACATGGGCTGTAACTGCTGCTGCCGTTCTGGCTAACAGGTTGACTGGGGAAATGGGCTACAAGCAGTGATGATGGTCTAGCGTAGGCTGGCATGATGTGCAGCTGTTAGCAGTATGATGCATATGTGGAATGCATACTGTCCAAAGGAGTTCAGTAAAACTCTAAATACGTAGATGAAATCTTGACAGTTTTGTGAGATTTATTGCCTAAAGCTGCCATTTCTAAGACGTGGCACACAGCAGGTGATAGTAAGCATCAGGCTCATTCTCACTATTTGAAATTATTCTGGTTGGTTTGTTTGTGCATGTTGTGTGGCATGGGTGGAGGGTACCGCTCACTACTGCTTCTCTGGGCAATTACTTGTGTTATTCCCAGATTGGCTCAATCAGATATCACATACTTTGAGGTAGAGAGCTGGGTAAATTCTGTCTGTCTCTAGAAAAGTCAGCATAATGGCTAAAAAAGTCATCTTTCAGAAGCCAGTGGAAGATCTGCATCTGCATTTAATGAATAAAGAAGATTATGGAAGTCAACAAAGTCTTCCCAAATTGGCAACTGGTGCTAATTGAACAAAAAGCCCCAGAGGCCGTGTGTGTCAGCTAAGGTGAATGTTTCAAGTGGTGCAATTTGGTTCAACCGGCTTATTTCTAACACCTACCCACACCGGCAGTGTTTTTGCCACATCTGGTGCGGAAAGTGAGTTTGTGTGGATGTGCGTATTCACACTGATTATTATTTTTTTTTGTAGAGGATAAAAGAAAGCAAACAAATAAGTTACTGGCAGCCCTCAAAAAGCTACTAAGCAATATGTGTTTTGCAATTCGTACACTGACCTTCACAAGTCAGAAAAGGCCTACATCAGAGGGAATGGCATTGCACCGCTCATACTTTGTGTTTGTGTCAGTGTGTGGTTGTGAGAATGTGTGGTCTTGTGTGTGTGTGTTTTAAGGTTGGAGCTGCCATTGACTATTAAACATACACTAACAAATGCAGTCTATTCAGAGTGAGAGGAGGAAATAATAGTTTTTGTTATTGTAGAGAGAGGATGTTGATACTGTGTGAACTATGAGTGTTCTAATAGTAACATGAATGGGATGAGTACCTGATACCTGACTTTTTTTTTTTTAAACCCTTCATCTTCAGTAACATAAAAAAAAACATTCCTAATTCCTTGTTCCTTGTTTCATCAATGAACTTCTCTGTGTGCATCATGGTGGCACAGTGGTTTGAAGATCACCTCCTGTTTTAAATCCCAGCTAGGACCTTTCTCTGTGGAGTTTGCATGCTCTCCCTGTGTCAGTGGAGGTGAATCCAGGTACACTGGATTCCTCCCACAGCCCGAATGCACGAATTTTAGGTTAGTCAGTTATTTTACATTCAGATCAGATGTAGATAAAGTACTTAAAGTGTACAGAATAAAGTACCCTATGAATGTATGGTTAAATGTGGCTTGTAGTCTGAAGCACTTTAAGTGGTCGGTAAGAACAGAAAAGTGCTATATAAATGCTAGACCATTTCCATCCCATCACTTGTTTCGTTTCCCCCTCCTCCATTTCCTCCTCGCCATTCTCTTCTTTTTTAACTTAACACATCAGCGTAGTTCCCGGGTGCTCGTGAATGACAAACTGTCCTTTTAATGAAATTCTTTATAAATCACACAAATAACGGCATGCACCCTCACGCCATGCTTGACAGGTAATAGACAGATTGAGGATGCAGCAGAGGTGGCATCAAATGACACAAGCCATTAGGTGCAGGGTAGAGCTATTTAAATCAATACCTCTGTCTTGTTACAAAAAAAAAAGAAATAAATAAAATCACCCGCTTCCTTTGAGGTCCAGACCTGTCAGATAATGACACCTCTATTTGTTTACGCCGTCACATTGTCCCGCCCCTCACACGCGCACGCCCGCACACACACTTTACATTTCTGCAATAAACCCTGCACAACATATTATGCTGTGACCCATCAAGCAGTCTTTTGAGGCTGCTTTTCACTGTTTGTTGTTTATGCCCCTACACCTCTATCCTTCACTCTTAGACATTAAGCGTAAACAAGCGAATTTCTTGGATTTTCCCAACTTAATTTTTCCTTCTACAAAACTAAGTTCTTTCCAAGCATTTTGTTCCCCCCACTCCAGGAGAGAGCTCAGCTGACACACCAGTGCAACATTTAATCTTAGCATAAAGAGCATAAAACGCAACTTTTCAAATGGTAGCACACCACTTTAATGAAAGCATTTCATGCTGTTCTGTACCCACTGTCCCTCAAGAGTCCCTCAGAGTATAGTGACTTAAATGGAGCATCACATTATTATTTATTTATTTATTGGCTCAGCTGTTTGGCTCCAGTTATTTTTATTTATTTATTTTTAACATAAATCCAGGACCCTTGATTTTAAGTTGACTGATAAGAGGCTGGCTTAAAATTAAATGTTAAAATTAAAGTTTGAAATATGAGATGACTTCTATCAATCACAAAGTAAGACATGTTTGTCTGTCTTACTTTGTCGCTCATGGCAACGCAATAAAAGAACTGAGCCAGGCAAAGCAGTCACTACACTGGTAGAGCAGAATGGTGATCTGAACCCAAAACACAGAGGAAACAGGCACGAGAGGCCAAGATGCTTACCACTGCAAGAGGCTTACTTTCTTAAATAAATTCTGTCACACTCTTGGAGGCAGATTGATAAATGGGCGAAAGCATAGCATGACATTTAGCATTCAGAGTAATGAATTTGTCTTTGTGTGTATAATATAATATATATTACGTAAAAAAAATCCTTAAAAAAACACTTGTAAATTCAGAAGAAGCCATCCCGCTGTGCTCAGATCTAGCGAAGCGGTTGAAGTACAAACGAGAGAGAAAACATGAAATCAGAGTGGGTTGTGACTGATTGTTTTTGAGTAATAGCTCCACACAGTGTTAGATCCTCCAGGCCCGCTGCACTGCATCTGGCCAAAGACAAAGCTAATCGCACAAGACGGCGATGTGAGGGATTGCGGTGGACGGGTCCACCGCAGGGCAGCACGGCTCATGCTGGGTGTGATGTTTGTGTGTGCACAACGTGTGTGTGTGCCACGTTGATCATGAGCTCAATGCAAGGGTCATAGCATAAACATCACAGAGGTTTACCTCAAACTCTACATCTTGTGCATGTGGCTTTTTCCCCCCCATCCTTCTTTTGTTTGTCGCGGATGCGTTATGCACATGCATTTGAAAGCTTTGTCTTAAAAACTAAGACCACCCCAAGCTGTGATTGCTTCGCAGAGCATAAAAAAGATACTTTCTTCCTATTTTTTGTGGCTGACTGTTTACAAGACAAACAACATTAGTCATCCTCGACAGTTGCTGCTATCGCTTTGGTTTAATGTTATTCCAAATAAAGTGGACTACATTGTCTCATCTATTTTTATATGTCTCGTATTTGTTTACGCGCATCCGGTACGTGAGTTGACAAGAATTGTGAGGCCGAGCATGCCAACGCTGCGCGCTGCATTTTGCATGATAGGCTAAACTTAAGCTTCCCCAAGAGTGTGTTCTCTTGAATTGTAGGGTTGTAGAACTGAAAAAAAAAATCTATTTCAAAAGCACTTTTTCTGTCACTGTGTTTTTTTTCTACTTCAGCATCAATATGTTCTTTATTCCTCAGATCCATGTATGAAATTATAGAGAGCTCTTAGCATAATGACCAAAAATGATTCACTCTAGGTACATTTAGCACACAAAAGAGCTAAAGAGGCCCGTCACGTATTTGCAGACTACCGAACCCACGCGGGATAAGTTTAGCGAGCAGGCTCTGTAAAGCTCTTTTACTGACTGGCTTTTGAAGGATGGAGACAAAAACTTCCAGGCATCTCCGGTGAGTGAATGATGAGCACAGTTGTATTGCTGTGGACCGACACCGTGTTAGAAGAATGGTATTGGAAGGAAAGTAGTCATTTGCCAACTCTGACACTGCAGGGAGGCATTGTCAAACACGAATGAGAATACTGAATGAGCGATGCAGAGTGGAGTGAGACAGTGAGAAAAAGAGTGGCCTGCTGGGTCCTCTGCACCCGAGCAAACGGGAAAAGTAGCGGAGATTGTGAATAACAAATTAATTAGAAATGGGAGCAAGATAGCGATGGATGAGAGGCCCGACGGACAGGGTCCAGGGAAAGGAGGGAAAAAAAGGGAAAAAAAAGCCAATCATGGAGCAGTGAGCTGTGAGCCCCATCCATTATGTGGGGACTGACAAGTTACCAGCAGTCAGAGCAGGAGCTGCACTTAATAAATCAAAGCTGACAACTCCTCCTTGGCCCTATCTCAAGTACAGCTTTCCTACTTCCCCTTCCCCAGCTTCCATTAAGCTTCACCTTCTGCAAATACAAGCTCTACAGCTGCCCACCTTCCAAGGGCTTTGTGTGGACTGGATTTGTTGATCCTCCAGTTGTTTCTGAAAATATGAACTTGATACTGGATTAAGCAGTGGATGTGGAAGTCGCCGGGCAGTCTAACAGGGTTAAGTTTGGGATGAATGGATTGTTGAGTCATGTAATCTGCAATTTAGAAATAATCTAATTATAAGAAATACAAAGGAACATATTATATGGAAAACCCACAATGACAAATTTCTAAGCTTATTGGAAAGTGGAATGGGATATAAATGGAGCTTGTTAAACTGCAAAAAACAACAAATACCATGTAGATTAAACATTCGGTTTTGCACAATGTCCCTGAGTGACAACTTGATGTATTTAACACAGAAGAGTCCTGAGGTGATAATTGTGTGGAACTGCATTAAATAGGTCTGTTTTCTATAGCCTTTACATCCACCTGTGCGTATTGGAAAAGCTTTAAAAGCATGCAAGTAGAGCTGCCTGTTTCAGAGGGGTGAAAAACATCAAAGGAGCTGAATGTCATCATTTAGTACTTAGAATTTAACACCATTTGTTTTTAGTAATGGCAGAACTCCAGAAAAGTCACATTTTAATTAAAAGAAGTTTGTGCCTCCAACAGTAACAAGTTTTTGCTTTCTTTCTTTCCTCCTTTTTATTAAGTCAGAAACCTTTCAGAGGTGGATCAATTAGCACCTGCCAGAGAAGCAGAATGTCTAAACAAGTCCTGTGCAGCGCGGCACAACATTTTCAGCAATTAAGACTCTTGCTTGTTCTAAGTGGGAAAGGCTCTTTAGGGAACGCTTTTGCAGATACACACACACGCACACACACGCACACACACGCACAGTGGGTAAACAATTACTGTTGCAGATGTTTCAACTGTAGACCTCACTGGGATCAATTGTAATCAAGTGTCTAAAGGTTGGAAATCAGCCTTGGCATCCTTTTGTTTTCCCCCTGGTTCCAATTCCAAGGTTTTGTAGTTTTCTTTGTTTTTCTTATTAAACCGCAAACACACACATCACAGGTACAAATCTTAATTTTTGGTTCAGTTCTCTCCTTAAAGGCTAAAGGGTGAGTTTAGATCATTAAGGTCACTGGAAACACAAACATATTCAGAAAAAGAAGAGCAAAACACTTAAATCAGGTATGACTGTGACATTTTGCAGAAAAAAAGTGGATGCTCAGATGACCTTGATAATGTTCGTGATGAATTTTTGACTGAATATTTGCTTCGTTGGTAAAATTATTCCAGTGGTTATGTTCTGCACCTGATCGTGAAAATGTTTTCAGGTTGTTGTCACGGTTCTTTCTTTTTTATTTAAGACAACATTGTTAAAGGAAATGGAAAAGTAAATGGCCTTTCGATTAAACAATTACCGCCACGCTGTGCCGGTAGGCTGAGATCGGACAAGTCCCGCTGAAGCGCTGCGTAATTGCGGCAAACAATGTTCTCACCCCTGAGCATTTAAATACTCTCTGGCCTGCACTGACATACAGTATGAACTGTATACCTGCAGTTTTCTGATAAAGGGAAGAGAGAGTTCAGAGATTTACTGAACACAATGGCTCACAGTGAGATAAAAAATGTTTCCCTATCACAACTAAAGCTTTTGGAATAATATGTGCAGTTTCATAATCTGGAGATCTTGTTTGATTTGATAATTAAAAATGCAAATCCAAAGAGGAAGCGCAGATAATAAGCAGCAGTTGAACTCATCTGAAATCTGGCAATGCATTTTCATCTGTTGGAAACATTTGGCGAGTTCATTTGGAGTTCTTTTTTTAAGTTCATCCTTAATGCTGTAGATGAGACAGAATAAATTTATTAAACATAAAGCAAACATATACATGAATACATAGTCAGTTAAACACAAAAACCATTTCTCCCAAGCCAATGAGCTAAATTTGGGGGTAAAACATCCTAAATTGTATGTTTCCATATAACTAAACTGTCTTTAATGACACTTTTAGCATTTGTGACCGAAATCACTTTCTGTCTTCTACATTTACCTTCTTGCTTTCTTAATGTCTCTCCCTTTCAGGCAGTCAATTATATATTAGGCGAGGCAACGTTTGCGCCAAGGCTAACCAGACAATGGAAGAGCAGATTCTTTGTTAGTAAAGAGTCTATTTTTTTTTCCTTTTATACCAAAAACACAAGTGTTTGCCCTGAACCAAATCAAGTAGTGTCAGGTGTTGAAAAAAACACCTAACCCTTTGTGCCAGAACCTCACAAAAGAATCAGGGAGAACAACAAATGTAAACAAAATTTCAGTGCAATGCCCAAAATATAAAACCTAGTGAAGATATGAGAGCAGGTATAAGAATAGAAAGAAGTGAAAATATTCTACAGAAGAGTCAGTGAAAGTCTATCTAACTTGTCTCCTTTATCAGACTTCACTTGTTTAGTTGTATGGGAAGTTTTAGAAGATGTTGGTGGATTTGCATATACCTTATCCTGTATCCAGGCAGACCAGAATTAAACTTGCTTGTTCCCTTTTATTCTTTATGGCCACTGGTGACTACAGAGTTTACACACAAGATCTGTCCTATCGCTATAGCAGTGCCCAAACATATTAAATAAACAAAATAATATTATTAATATGAGTTTTAGGAGCAAAGCACTCTAAAGATAGTTTCCAGAGGCTGCCACGATAGGATAAAATAAGATAAGATATCTCATAGTGTAAAAAAAAAATAAAGGCTGTAGCTGAGCAGATTGGTGCTCTAATTTAGCTTCGACCTTCCTGGCACGAAAAATCAGCAGCATGCGGCAACAAGCCTACTCCAAACCCTATTTAACACATTTTGTGGGTTTAGTTTAAACCTAATGCAGTACGATGGAATATATATACAGTTTTTTCTTTGAAGACACATTTGTCAAGCAACTGTAGTGTAATGTATTAAAACACACCCTTGTGCATATGATCTTAGCATGCCATTTTTAGTGTCATTTTTCAATAAGCAGGGTAGTCTGGAAGAGTTTTAAAGAAGTCCTATAGCATCTGAAAAAGATAAAACATAAACCAGATGTTCTCTGCTGATGTCACAGTATCAGGAGTTATCACTGTCATAACGAATAAAGTGGAGAGCAAGCATGTTGCAAATGCGATAAAACTCCCTACAAACCCATGCTTAAGAAAATTTTCCTGTAATTTGGTTATGTAAACCTAACCAAGCCGTATACAAAGTAAATAGAGCTTCTACAGGGGATGTAAACTCCAGTCTTTTGAATGGAAGTTATGAGAGTTAAAACTCTACTACCCCTCCAACTCATGATACACACTGCTGTGACTTTTTAAGCTTGCCAATATGTTATGTTGCAAGGCTCACACATTGAAAAAGACAAGATCTCTTGAGGTACCAATTGCTATGCATTTACTCTTGAGGGGGCGGGGGGGGGGGGATATTGAGTGGAGATGGGAACTTTCCCACATGAGGAAAGTTGTCACTTCACTACATGTGACATTAGCTTCATCCTGAGTTTAGGATATTGGTGTTCCTGTCTCTTGGCCCAGAAGGCTAGAGGTTAGAGGGCTCGAAAGAATAGAGCAGGAAAGGAGGCAACAGTTCACTGGCAGTGGGTATGCCTTCACAGAATGTTTCTGATGAGGTCCCATGAGCTCTGTGCATCTGCTGCTTCAGATAAGCATACCTAAGATGCCACTGGGAGAGGCGAAAAAAAGAAATGGAAAGATGAATCTTTTTTCTCACCTTTCCTATTTCAGAATGAAATGGAAATAGAACTTTGCCCACAGTAAAACATGGAAATTCACAGATGTTCAGCCTCATGTTGCTAGTGTTATAGCCAGGCCAATGTGACATTGTTGTGGCCGCTTGAGATGCTGTGAACAGAGGGGGACCGGTTCTTATGCCCTCACGCATGTAAAACTTAGCTCTTAAACACAGTCACAGGTTCCCTTTGAATTTAACCTAGCCGAGAAAAATTCTGTATAGTAAATACTATTAGACAAAGAAAAGATGGAAATCTTAGATAAACTCTCACCAGTCAATAGACTGACTTTGCTGTGTAATTCTCAGGTGCTAATCAAGGATTTGACAGTGCATACTCTCACATATCTGAATTAGAATCGAGAAAAAGTAAGAATCCATCTTTGTCTGGTTTGACTCTTTCCTCCCGAGGCCCTGTGACAGACAGATGGCTGCTGAGATTATACTAGCTGGATGTGCTGCCTGCTTTCTCCCTTAAGTCACTGTGTTTGATGTTGCAAGGCCAACACTTTCAAAATAATAACAGGCACACAGTCAGTCTCATGCATTATGAAGACAGGAAGGAAACAGCAGAACTGCAGAACATCAGCAACAATAATAACATTAGCTCTGGAAAGAAAAACAACTCAGTGACAGTAGCCTTGGCTTAGTGTTTAACTTAGCATGCTAAAGATTTTCCACTTTTCTTCTTTGAAACTCACAGCCAGCAAGCACCAGTCCAGCTGAGTACATGTCTATGTGATAGAGTACTACGAAAAAGAAAAGGGATGCTTGGCTTAAGGTATGTGTTGATATTGAGCACAGAGCCGATACCAGTGTTAACTTTATATGGTGTTGTGCTCACTGTAGGGAAAACACTGGGGATCATTCTCTCATATAAAAACAATGTGACTAATACATACAAAAAACTAACGTCTTAAACTGCTATTCATACGTAAAGTCATAAATAAAAACAGAATCAAAATAAATAATTTCTAAAATTATTAATGTGAGGTTGAAGTTCAATTAAAAACTACTGCATGAAAATAAAATCTGTTGATGTAGATCAAGTAAAAGACCTCCAAGCAACCATGGCTTTGCTGTCAGCTTTCTCACTGCTACTTCAGCTCTTTCATAATTGATGAAAACAACATACAACTGAACTGAATGGATCGACCATAGGCCACCAATGTGCCATCCAGGTTTTCTAGTCCAAACAGTTTGGCTCTCCAATGCTGACTATGGTTATGAGCTTCCTAACAACAACATCTTGCTAAAGTTACCCTTTGCTTGACTACTGTCGCGGTTCGAATTTTTGAGGAAGAGACATATGACTGAAAGTCCATAGTGGGTCAGCACAAATTATTTTATTAAAGCACATATATGTGGTGAAAATGGGCTCTGCAAAACATCAGGCTCCATCTCCCGCCTGACAATAGATGGGTGTAATATTTATACTTATGATGACCAGTAACTCCAGCGAGGACATATTCTAAAAAGGAACCGCTACTTCCTCTGTTCCTCCAGATGCTTCCTGTTATTACACTTTTCTAGACTTACACAACAGTTGCAATCAGTTTACCCAGACAGGCTATGTGTCTGTGTTGTTAACCTCAGTACATGACCCCCCTCTACGTCATCTGTTACCAGGCAAACTCCAGTGCAGCAGGCTGCTAAATGCACACAGGCAACATGTAATAAATTATACTGTAAACATGTAGGCAACCTTTCAATAGCTGAACTTTGCTCCATTGATCGGCCAGACATCGCGCTGCCCGTAGCTTCAAACCATTAATTAACTTGACCGAGCTTCAACCCTTTAATTATGCAATATGTGTATAACATGATTACAGTTGCACCTGCAATGAAAGATTATGTGCTTATGCTAACACCTGAAATACAGACTTTAATATAACCTCACCAGTTTCAATAAATGTGTCAATGAAATGACAACAATGATAAATCATAAATGATGAAACAGTAATAATAAGGATTATGAATAGTAACATAGATTATGAATGTAAAATAATATTTCATCTCGACACTACTCAAAAAGTATCATCATTTCTTTACATTATTTGCTTTTAATTAGGTTAATCAAATAATTCCACTTGGCATGTATTTTTACTTACATGAAAATTAATATTTAATCAATCTGTCAGAATGCTTACTAGCATTTCAACAAATTTTCAGCATATGCAGTTCTCAGCATACCTGCAATTTTTACTGTGATCACACAGTGTGTATCTCTGGTCAAGACATGGTTAAATGGCTACAGGGGAAAGTGCTTGATCTCCCTTTCTTGCTTACTGGGGCTATTTTTATGACTGCTATGTTCAAGGTCAAACAAAATATGTGCAAAAAATTCTTCACTGTGCTCTTCTGTATGATAACGAGACATCTGTTTGCTAGCATATCATTTTTTTAAATAAATGGTTTTTTTTCTGTTTTCAGTTTACTGAAAGCCCAACCTCATATGAAACAAAAGCATAGCTTTCTTTCTCCTCACACATGTACAGTGAACCTCAACCTGACTGAACACAGCGAATTGGAATCATCCGACAAGACAATCTGAGAAAAGGTCAACATCCTTATCCCTTCAGGTCCCGCTCCCCTCTATGTGACTTTGCCACTGTTCCTGAGTAAATGCCTGCCTTAATTAAAATATGGCTGAGATGTCTCTCTGTGAACACCTGTACGATCGTAAATTCAGCTGAACTGTGGAGACGCTGTCAGAGTGAGAGGAAAGTGGGAGAGGAAGGTTGGTGTGCAATATATGCGTGTGTGTGTGTGTGTGTCAGTGTGTGTGTGTATATGTGTGTTTGTAGGTGAGTGGGTGTTCTTGGGGGACTATTTCCATTCTTCTACCGCCATCTCTGGGCTGCAACACCCTTGACCTGCTTGTCACCAATCCATCATGACAGCTGAGTGACGGCCCCAGCGCATCTCTTAACCTTCTTTTAATCAACCTGTCTCTCTGCATCACCTTAAACATAAGAAGCAGCTTAGGAAGGACAGGGGGCATTTGTCTTTGCATTATAGGCAGACAATCTCTCCTTGAAAAGCCCACCAGATTCATCAGTGTGATAAAGTGATGTGTGCACTCCTTAGAGGAAGCCTTGGGAAACTGGGAGGAGGGACAGATACAGAAGCACTGAGAGTGGTAAAAGAAAACTTAACTATCAGTTAGTGAGGAAGGGGGCTCATCTCACTACATATATATTTATATATAGATATAGATATGATTTGCAACGTTATATATTAGCAGTTTTATGTAAGATAATCTTATCAGATAATGCAGCAACCAGCATGAATGGAGCATGAGAAAGAGGCTGCTATTAACTTTTAGTTGGACCTTTTTTCTTTTCTTCAATCATTTCCATACTTTTCCCTGTACCTGTTTTAATGATTATTTCAAGGTTGCTGGCTTGTGGTTGGCTCTGACTACTGATTAGCTTTAGCTTCAGCCTTTGTTAGCTTCCTTAAAATGTCCAGTGGTGGAAGTGATTTAAGTGTGTGATTAGGGCTGTTGTTACGAGTTTTTGCATGGTGTTCCCCTCTCAATTTACTATGACAAACTTTTGTGTTTTCACTCATAGTGAAGAGCTGCCATGCTAACTACACGTTAGCATGTGGCTATAAGTGTGATCACGGTTAGTTGCCCGTGCCTGTGGCATATGCATAAAACAGACCAGCTTGTAATTGACATATGTGAGATATCTGGGAAGACTGGAAATGGACTGATTGCGATAACTGGCCATTCAGTCGGTGCATTCCTACTTGCTTATTAATATAAAAAACAAAATACAATTCAGGTGGATGGCTATTCCATTATTTTGATTGTTTTTCTAGTTCCTGTTGAAATAAATGATTATGAATAAAAACTAATATAGCAGACTTATCACCAGATTTTGTCCTCAGTGGCACAAAAAATGGACAAACATGAAAACAATAACATATATATATATATATATATATATATATATATATATATATATATATATATATATATATATATATATATATATACACATGCCAAGTTTAGATGTTCACTATTAACTCTAGTGAAGATGTACATTTCATCAATTTCAATCAACATCATATATTGATTAGGAAAACAAGACATGATGGTCCAAGCCATTATTCTCCACTTGCTCTTGTCACAGCTCTTAACAGGCTTCAACTGAAGAAGCTTCCATTTTATCCCTGTGATTTCTGACAGCAACAGGCTGGTTCCTCCTTAATGTCTCCCCCTACCTGTCATCTCCCATCAACTCTAGCAGTGCCTTTGTTTTACCTCCTGCCAAACCTGAATCTTTATGACTCACCCAGAGCTTCCTCCTCCTCCACATACTATTATTCATGCTAAATAACTTTCATTCTTGACTATCACTGGCAAACGCTCAAGCCGCCCTAGCCACCCAAGAGGAGGCAGCCTTAAGCATCATGCTTCATCATCCCAACACAGTGCTAGACTCCTTTACAGGCTGAAGGTCGACGCTCCATCAAACAGGCTTTTTGGTCATCAGGGAGGTCCACTTCCTGAACCAGAGGGCATGTTTTAATCCTGCAGAAAAGCTGACAACCTAATTGAGTGTTTACAAAAATCTCAAAACCCTGAGTGTTTGTACGAAAGGTTGAAAAGAAAATCTCATTAGAGAAGTCTTGCCACATTGACTTCTCCAACTTTCTTAGTGTAGTTGGTTAATTAATGCAGCAGAGTTGAAGAAATCCCCATCATTTTCTTAGACTGCTTTTACTTATTTTCACCCAATTCTTTCAGCTGTGCAGAAAAACACAATTCGCTCTGTCTGCTAAGAATCTAAAGATTACTCTAGGCATTTTCTCATCTTTCTAATGTTTCAAGGACAAACCCAATCGCAACATACTTCATTCTCTTCGTAAACAAGGAGAAAGTTCTAGACAGAGACGTCATACCTCAGTTCATTTCATATACCCAAGGGAGGAGAGACACAGAAATCATTAAAAACAATATTTCATAAAAGGCATAACAACACAGTCTTATTCACCTTTGACTGTTAATCTAAGTAGCAGCTAATTGATTACCTGCTGAAATCTAAAAAGACTGAAAAGGTCAAGGTATGGCACCATGCAAAGGACAAACACCACAGGCAGTGAGGAAAGGTCACAGCCCCTTTGCCTTTTTGAAGAAAGGAGCCTTGGATGAGCTAACAGGAATCCCAGGGGAGCCACAGCATGAGTAATTTTGGGGCAGACGGCAGTCTTGTCTAAATATAAGCTCTCAAGCTGTGCTGGCTGGCACATGTTCAAGACCCAGCCTTGAGACAATGTTGAAAACCAGGTCAGAAGAGAAAAAAAAAGCTTTGCTTTAAGCTATAAGCTGTTCTATACTCTGCTATACACAGTAGTTAACACTGACTGCTTTAGTGTGATTGACATTTACGTTAAAATTTACTATATAGAGATACTAGCTAAAAACGGTCAGATTTAATACTTGAAAACACAGACGGAGGTTTGGCTATATGCAGAATTCCTCAGATTATGTTCCTGGTAAGTCACTGAAATAGTACTCACTGACCTAGCAACAGTACCTGTTGTTCACCTTTGTTACAAAACGTGAAATCTACATTTTTTTTTTGAGAATGAAGCAATAATGGTCACAACAAATATAAAATACACATGTTTACCCAACCTCAACAGCCCGATTTGCGTGCATTCGCTGAGATTTACATCTGTGTACCCACTCCACCCGCTAGATCCATTATCACAACACACAGCCATTGTCTCAAACCTCAAGAGCCTGGATACTCAGGTCTGTTATTATGTTTTGGAGGACTATTTTTTAAAAACAACAGATCCATTTATTTGTCACCATAGCTGCTTTTAGCTGGCGACAACACTCTACTTTGGCCTTTTATCCACCACACCCCAAAAAAAAGCACTGAAGTGCAATGGTGGTGACAGCCACATCCTTGCCGGAGCAAGCCAGACACTGCTTGTTAACACACGGAGAATGAAACAAGACGAATGTACACTTCAAGGGCAAAGAAAAGGGTTGAATAATTGAAAGCCCCACTCTCACTAGAACTATGTGTTAAAAGAGCCTGACGATCACATCGCGTTGCTTTCGCTTTTTCATTTTCTTTCTGCTCTAGTGCTGGGCAGCTCCTGTCGGCACACGGGCATTAGGTATTCTTTCACGTAAGCTCTGTTTCTCCCACGAGTGCTTGAGCTTTATTCAGGGTACAAAGGGGAGATAGTGTTTGCAGTCTTTGATTTACTGATGGGGGGCCCATAAGATAAAAGGAGCTTGGGAGTCAAACTGCTCCAAATACTGTGCTTAGTAGACAGCAGTTAACCAACAAGGCTCCCTTAGGACCTGTGAGTCCTACTTGTCAGCTTGACATGCTACGTATTGCCATTTGCACTTTTACCAAGGAGGTTTTGCCTCCCTATGGGGACTATGGAAGACTTTCTTCTTAGAAATATTCAGCACGACAATAAAATCAAAATTCATGGCAGTCGCAGGTCTCTTATAGAAGCGGTGGTTCATGTGAACGGTTCATCTGAATCCAACTAGCCAAATCCTAATCTCTCGAGCACAGCAAACCACACACATAAATGAATCGATGTGCAAAGACTCGCACACACACATACGTGGTAGCAGGTGCAAGTACATTAAAAAAAATTCAAGAGTTATCGCTAAATTAGCTTAGCTGACTTGAGCAAAATCTGACACCAACTGCCAGAGTTGCACTCTTCGCCTTTTTTTATTGTTTACTTCACAGTTTTGTAAAGGTGTGTTGAGAGGGCTACAATTGCTGGATATGCTGCATTTGCTGACATGATTGTTTCAAAAAGTGTCAAGATTCAAGCAACTACCTGTCATGGTCCTGGGCCATGTGGGCCCAGTATTCTCAGTTCCTTGTATTTTTGTATTTCGTTCCTTATTTAGGTCATGTTTCCTAAGTTGTCCTGTTATGTTGTTCCTTATTTGACTTCCCCTTGTGACTCTTATCCCCTGTGTGCCCCTCTATGTATCTGTGAGCCCTCATCTCCCCTCGTGTTTCATTTCCATGTTTCCCCAGCCCACTATGCCCGTGCTCTCTCTCTCCTCCTGTTTGCACCTCTGTGTACTTCCTGTTTTACTTTGACAGTCTCCCGTCAGTGTTGTTTACTCCTGCCATGTCTTATGTTTATCTGTGTCAGCTGTGTTCCCATGTGTGGCCACTTCCCCTGATCATCCCTCTTGTGTATTTAGTCTCTGTGTTTCATGTAGTCTGTGTCGCGTCGTCTGTGTTCTCACCCCCATGTTTTCACGATCAGTCTTTTGTGATCATCTTCGTCTCAGAGTTCTCTTAGTTTGTCACAGTATTAGTTTTCCCAGTTTAGTTATAAGTTTAGCCACGCTATCCCTGCTGTGTTTGTATTCCTGGTCATCAGCCACAATAAAAGGCTCGCTTTTGTTTAAGTTCACTTCCTTATCACTCGTGTCTGCACCTGAGTCCTCCACGCACTCTCCACTCGGTCCGTCACAGCGGACCGTGACACTACCAGGGTGGCCTAGGGGGCTCTAATGACTGTGACACATGGTGTTAGCATTAACACTAAATGCACAGCAAAATATTACCTTGTTTCTCTTCTTTCTAAAAGGTGAGTTGCTTATATTTTCCAAAACATAAACAACATATCCAAAGTTAATGTCAGAGCTCTGCAGATTAGGACAACCCACTAAGACTCCGATGATCATTCACTGCCACAACCCATCAGTCAGATCAGAGGTGTCAGCAGATACAAGCTGCTTGATTGATACTTTGTGTCACTGAGCTGTGAATTTGATTTAGGTGGCTACTTGGAGCCTTTGGGAAGTTGAACAGTATGTCCCTTGCCAATCTATGATTATCCAGTGGCTCCTTTGTGGTGAGGTAAGGTAACATTGTGAGTCAACTGTCAGCTTTAGCACTGCTGTGTTTCTGAATGTTAAATGTTAATGAATTTATAAATATCTAGTTTTTCATATTACTATCATGGGATTACTAGCAGTAGTCACTGTTGTTTCAATAGATTAGACTTTAACCAAACCATTAAAATTTGGTGGTTAAACTCACTCATCTCCTTATTGTATATATGTGTGTGTTGCAGCACGCAATGAGCTTTCCAGATCAGAGGGCCTGCTGTCGAACTCATTAATGGATGGGGAGGAACAAGAGGAACAGAGATCATATTTACGAGATGAAACACGCAGATGAACGTGTGTGAGTGCATACACACACAACAAAGCATACTCTTCCCAGACAGTAGAGTGATGGCATGTAATTATTTCCTCAATGGCCGACCATGTGTTTATCAGAATGTTAATGTATGCATAATAACAGGCTCCGCAACGCCTGCAAGAATGTCAAGGCTGTCGGCCCGTCAATCAAGCCTCAAAATAGAATGGCAAATAAGTATGCACTGCTGTCAAACTAAATGACAGACAGAGCCCCTCCATAGCCCTTGAGCAGACAAATATCAGGGCAATGCATGGGGTGGAATTGTTGTATCAGGGAGCATAGCGAATGGGTGGTCATTTGGCCACAGGCGAACCAGAACCTGAATTTGGGGAGCACTGAGGTGTGGAGCTGCAGGAAAGGAAAACGATAATATACAGAAAGAAGGCAGGGGAGGTGACGTAGTGGACAACAGACATCGCAAACACAAGAATGAATACAGTACAAATCAGAACGGTGATTCAAAGTATATCCACTATGGGGAAGAGAAGACAGTAAAAAAGCAGAAAATAAATTAAGTACCCACTTGTAGCCAGCTCCTATTGATTGTCTGTGGCCTCTGTGGGAGACCCCCTAAACTCCACCCAGTATTTAACTTAAAAAGAAAGAAAAAAAACATATAAGGAACAAAAGAAAATCGAAGACTGAATCCGTTTTAGTCCTCGAGTGACAGTCTCCCTTTCTTTTATTTCTGCTGGATCTTTGTTGAAAGCACGTAGGCCTGGGAAATGTGAAAAATGAGTGCACCTGGGGAAAACAATGCATGAGGTTAAATCGTCATTGTCATCGAGTTATACACATCCCAGTTCTCTTAAATGGAAATTGTTTCTAGCCATCACTGCTAGGTAAAATAATAACAATCTTAATCAATGCAGCTCTTTTTGTCCCCCCTTTACCCGATCCCCCATTGCTTGTCAGCATGGCAGCTTTTATCTGCTTTGCCTTATTAAAGAGTGGAACCTGATTATCTGATTTTCTTCAGATTAGTTTAAAGATGGTTCTTTAACGAGGGGATATGTCGAAGAAGGAAACGGGGACAGAGGCAGAGGTGGGATACCAGTTAGGCTCCACGATTGCCTCTGTGTGTGTGTGTGTGTCCGTAACCCCAAGAGCCTTATCTCAAGATTTTAGCTCCTGTCTGGACCACACATTGTGGAGGATTATGACCAAGGTGTGAGCTGATCTGTTTCCAGAAGACATATGAAATTAAGAGTCAGGCAGACAACAAACATGCACAGCCTGACACATATGAAATAGTTGAGTGAGTTTACTGTGCATGTATTTAGAAATAATTTTGTGAGGACGTTTTTTAGTCCGCTGTGTCAGAAAATGTTAAAACGCTCATGGCATTGGATGCTCGTACCACAAACTTTGATTGTTAATTTTAATTTTTTTTTTTTTTTTTTTTTTTTTTTGGGGGGGGGGGGGGGGGGGGCTTTACATTGATTGCAGTCATTCATCACAACAGAGGCATCTTCTTTGTTAAGAAATTCCAAGCTCAGTCCATAACAGTGAGGGTGGAACAACAACTCATCAAAGATACAATAGCTTTGTCCTTAAAATTTTACTCATGAGAACATTGCTGTCATACCTGTCACAGACTGTCTGCCACCACAATGCAGTGCATCTCAGAAAACAAGTTGTTTATTCTCCTCATATTACCCATGCCTCAAGCAAAGCTTTAACAAAATGAAGAAGGACAAAAAACAGAGTTTACGATGGGGGAGCAACCCATAATTGTAGAAGAGATGTATGAGAGCCTGCCTGGCCGATTCCTTTCTTCTTCATCTGTTAAGGCAATAAGAGCTGTGGCTGCCACTAGTGAGCTCCAGGCTCTTATTGGCAAGGACATTAGGAGCAAAATCTCGCCAGTGTAAATCTTTAAACAGTGAGGTCACCTGCACAGATTTAAAAGAATTAATGCCACGGCCCGGGGGACAGGATGACGTGTCAGTCTGTAAGAGCGAATGCCACTGAATCGAGTTAACCAAGCAGAATCATCTTACAATAATCAATTCTTAATTTCATGCTGAGTGCCTCAGATTTATCTGTGCAGCAAGGAGAAAAGGGTGCGCTTTGATTTTCAGCTGTGTTACACCGCTTTTTCAATGCAAAAAGAAACAAAGCACGTGGAAGTGGATAATGATGGGTGGGATTTCTCTGTGCCATTCAAGGGCACGCAAAAGACCAACCATATGGCTGAAAGAGTTATGATACTGAAAACCATTGCAATGATAGCAAGGAGACCACTAATGGATGCCAATTACTGCAGATGATATAAAAGCACTCTGTCAGGCTAAATTAAAAAAATGTTTTCTGGAACCCACCATCAGTCTTGGTAGCTTTAAATTAGAGAGCCAATAATATGTGGTTGCAGTAGCAGTGGAAAACTGCATGATGCATGGAGACATTGAAAGCCTGAAAATGCTTTTCCATGGGGATGTTTCACAGTATCTTCAGCTATTCAGTTAAGTGACCTAATCTCATAGGCTGATACAAGATGTATGATCTTTTTTAGTGTATAATCAGCAATATCCAAGTCAGATCAGTAAGCCCCAGTGAACGGTTTATTGAATCAAAATGAACAGATACTGCTCGGTAGGCAACACTGAAAGCATTAGACGTAAAATATACCGGTATGCAACGTACGATGTACAATACACTTCTAATGAGGCTGTCCTCTGATGTGACCTTGATCAGTGCTCTGACATCAAACTGTTAAGAGCACAGCATGCATACACACAAATACATTTGGGCTCGGGATGCACTTGCTAATCACTGGGGCCAATCTGGTGAAAACAATCACTCAGTTAATTGAGAACTGTTTAGTGGATGAGTGTATCAAACGCATACAAACACACACACCAGCACAGTGGAAGAGAGCTTAAAGGGACGTCTTAGTTATTTACTAACTCATTTCTCTTATCACTTAGGCTTTGTAAACAGCCAATGGGGAGGTAATGCAATCTCCGGTGCTGCTCACTCAAGTCTCAGATCGGAAAGAGAAAAAAAAGAAGGCACACCCCCCTCCTCCTCCTCTGGTCCATCATTCATGGCAAAGCAGCTACCTCACAAGGTGATGTTGAACGATGTTGAAAGACTCCTTTGCTCTCTCTCTCTCTGTCTCTCCAGATAGATAGATAGATAGACAGATAGATTAAATAATATAATTACAGGTCTATGCCTCAGTCAGTAGCTTGAGACAGAGTATGACTTTTAGATTGATTTAGTCGTTTACCTTGTGTAATTTAATTATAACTAACTCTAATTAACATTTAGAGTTGGAACCATAGTTGTAAGGGAGTCTCACATTCTCCTGTGGTTTGTACTATTTATATATAGATATAGATATATACATATATAGATATATATAGATATAGATATATATAGAAAGAGAGAGAGATAGAGAGAGATAAACACACACATACTGTAGCTGAGGATTGATTGCTTTCAAGTAAAACAGGCATAGAGTATAAATGGTTTATTGTAATTTTTCTGCTATTTTTGTTCTCAGAAGAGAAGCTTCAGAGTGAACAGCAAGTAACATTTAACCGACCATTACAAATTACTGGTTTGAAAGTGACAAAGTGGGTTGTTCCACTTTGGTATATCTTTCTCCCAACCACCCTCTATTCCTACCTCCCCCACCATAACGCCTACCACAACTACCCGCACATACCACCACACATTATGATCTGGGAAAATGCCTTCTCTTCACATAATACAAAGATTAGGATTCTATCTAACACCTGTATCTGTCGAGTGCTATTAATTTCCCAGCTCTTCCCATTTCGCTCTGAAGATCCGTACTGTGTGCATCGTTACGATAAAGTCACTTAAATGGATGGCTCTTTGGCTAACTGTAGATAATCTTCTCTGAAGAACAGTTGTTGTTGCAAATGCTCACCTATGACTGTGTAGCCATGCTGTAATGTATGATGGGCAAAACAGTCAATTTGTTAAGCAACAATTTCTGTACACCAACACTTGTCTCCTGAAGACAAGTTCTTAATGAAAACATGATAAAATCCATCTTTTGCCAAAGCTGCAGCTCTATGATGTTATTCTTTTTAAATTATGATTCAGAACTAATCATTTCTTGATGGCAATAAAACTGTTACATTGATAACCAGCCAACATGATAATGTTCAAAATCCCTGTAAGTCAGTAGGTAGCATTGCAATACAAATTTACTTTACTTACTAAACTCAGGTGCATTTATACTGCATTTTTGTCTTCATACCCATTTTCAGATACATGTTCAAAGCTTTAACCATTCTGCTGTCTTTAAAATGCCAGGAATGTTTCCTGTAAAAATCCACTAAAAAGCCATAATGACAGTCGGTACGCCTATAAACAATTCAAGACACATACCATGACCCTATGATGTAACAGTTTACTTACTTCAGTGTGACTGTGTGTGAGGATTACACTTTTGGCATGACAATAAAGAAATGCTGCATGCATCAGCCTAGGGACGTCGACTTAAAATTTCAATCGTGCTTACGAGAGTTTGTGAAAGAACTCATTTATACTGAGACAGAAATGAGATATTTATGCCGTCAGCCTCTGTTTCCATGTGTTCACCACAACATCCCACAAGTACCATGAAATGGGGAGGGCTCTGTATGCGTTTCCATCTAATCCTGCTCATGCTAAATGAAGGAAGCCGCAATCTTGCATAAAGATATGATCACTGCATCTATATAGCTAGTTGAGCAAAGCACGTTAGTCATCCATATTGAGCTGCACAATGAATTCTCCCAACAACATTGCTACTTCACTTATTGCCATAGCAAATTACTCTAACTACTCCCAACTCACAGTGAAGAGCTGGTGTCTCAAAAGTAAAGATTCAGGATAAACATGAC
This sequence comes from Rhamphochromis sp. 'chilingali', assembly GCF_963969265.1. Lineage (NCBI taxonomy): Eukaryota > Metazoa > Chordata > Actinopteri > Cichliformes > Cichlidae > Rhamphochromis > Rhamphochromis sp. 'chilingali'. The sequence goes on along the minus strand of NC_137935.1, from coordinate 24,245,312 downwards.
ATTTTAAAAGTATTTTTATTGATACACATATCAGTGTCACATATTTGATTTGACATATTTTTTAACATCAGATGCCCTTCCTGATGCCACCCCAAGGGATTTTGAGTCATGGGATCAACCTTGGGGGCTTTCGCTTGTTAGGCAATTATGCAAACCATAAGTAGCAGATTGGCTTTTCAATATGTAATCTGTTACTTAATCAAAGGCTGTTTTAAACATAGCATAAGTCAGCGCCTGTACCTCAATCAGTTCAGTTCTATAATGTACAGCTCACTATTTTGTCAGTCACACCTTTCTCAAGTCATGCACAATGTACTGGACACGTCCTTACTAGCTAAATTATTTAATGTCACTATACAATAACATAGTCTTTCATCATATGAGCTCAACAGGCCATCACAAACTGTTAAATTGAGGGCAGGAAAAAAGGCTTTTTAATGTCTCACTGATTTGGACATTTGCATTCTCTGGAAAGGATTGTCTGTAAAAGTTCACAGCTGCTGTTCATGTATGACAACAGCTCCTGACTCATATTGAGAAAGCACACTTCCATTAACGGGAATTACATAAACAAATGTGACTGCTCTCAGCAGTCTAATCCTACTTAAGTTCAATTGCTCATGGAGTATTATTGTTGGAAAGGTAGCCATAGGTACTTGCCAGTTTCTTTGAGACTACATTGTCTCAAAACAAGATGTGAAGAATCTAAGCTCCTCTAAATGAGACAGTCACTTATTTTGTTAAGCAAGGACACGAGCTATGTACTACAACTTTAGCACACTGGGATGCTCCATGACAATAGACATAAAGATGAAGAAGATGTAGATGCTGATCAAAAAACTCCCAATGTCAGAACTATTTAGTTTTCAAAGAAATAAGCATTTCAAAGTAAGGCTTTGAAATCAGCAATTGCTTTTTCAAAATCCAAAAAGTTAAACTAACTGTAAACAAAGCAGAAAAAGTTTGCTAGTATTGATTAGTTCTTTCATTCTGAAAGTAGGAGGATAAAATATGTGGGAAGAGGTCCTGTGCCATGTCCTTTGAATAGACATATACTGACAGGAAATATACAGCTGCAATAAGCCTCCAGGAGATTTCAATTATAAAAAGAATAGCGCTACACACACACACACACACACACACACACACACACACACACACACACACATATACATACATACATATATATATATATATATATATATATATATATATATATATATATATATATATATATATATATATATATATATATATATATATATATACTTACGTTATTTCATTGAGTATAAAGTCCATTATTTGCATTCTTACATTTTCTCTATAGGTGAAATATTAGTTGCTGACCTCTATGGCGGTCACACCAATCACACACAGATTCCAGATAATAATAGGTAGTGGGGTAGAGGTTTGCAGCCAAGTGGATTCATCAGTAAAAGTCAAGGTGCATTTCATTTATCAGGATTCTTCATCCTATCAAACTCAACAGCTAGCCAATTGGTATTTCAGGTCCCTGAAATTGGCCTTTAGCCACAAGGCCAGGACCCTTTCTTTCCAATGGTGCAGACAGAGTAACACATACTCTCTTTGGTGCGGTATTGGTGGATGCACTTTTTATCCTCTCTTACTGTTAATAAAGGAAAACTAAATTGTGTTGTAATATTTCTTGACATCCACTTTCCATCAGTTTCGTATGTATTTGAACCCCCACCCCCACTCACCCACACACACAAACACATACACCCACCCCCTAACCGCACACACACACACACACACACACACACACACACACACACACACACACACACGTACACCCACCCCCTAACCGCACACACACACACACACACACACACACACACACACACACACACACACACACACACGTACACCCACCCCCTAACCACACACACACACATATGCAAAAAGACATAACATATTCCACAGGCTTGCTGTCGAGGCATCTCCTTGTAATCGGTAAGACTTCTCGTTTTGCATTTTCCCCTGCATTGCTGATATTCAAATTATTATTCCTGTTGTTGTTAAATAAGCAGATGATGAAGACAACATGAAACCGCACTTGCCTTGACTTACAGCAGTTAAGTTTAGATTTGACCACATAAAAATGAGTTTACACCTCTTTCATCTAAGAGACAAAAGCTTACAAGAAAACAGTGACGTGAATATATTAAAAAAAGAGTACATATTAGGATATGAAGGAAGAAATTTGGTTTCTAGATGGACACAGGGTCCAAGAGATGTTGTACCTTCCTGTCCAGTAATGTGGGCTTGCTAGGTGGATTAAAATAGGTCCTAAGCTGAGTGCTACAGATTGTCAGGATTTAGGGATTTGCTGGGGAGGGATTGATGGTAGTGCATGTAGATCGGGATGGAGATTGAGAGCAGATGGCTGTGATTTGGGCATGATTATCCAACCGATATTGTCACTGATCTCCATCATCCCGTTTCATTTTCTCGTGAAATACAGCTCATCTCAAACAGAGATTCCAACTGCCCCAATCCCAGTCAATGGACTCTGTTAATGGGGAGGATTAAAGGTACCTCGCTATTTGCAATGCCTCTGTTTCCTCTCCCGACCTGATGAAGTCTAACCTTGGCTCACGATCACCGCTTGTACAAACATTATGTAACATCTGATCTGCAAGTTTCTGAATTGGATTAAAGTAAGATATATATATTTTTAATACCTCCTTCAAAATAGAGGCATTGACACATGTGTTGCAGTGAAACCGCTGAAGCTGTAAAGATTTTGACTCACTGAGGTAGGTGAAACCAGAGCAGATCACAGAATTAGATCATAGGCATTCAGAGAAAAAGGCATTCTGCTTCAGAGAATGGAACAGAGGCCAAAGCGGCTTGCCAAAGAAGGAAATTAATTTGAAGCTATAGCAAGTAGTGAGTGCTGGAAGGCAAACAATATTAATCTCAAACATGAGCATATGTCATCAGGGTGTTTCTTGGCACTGCGAAGTCCATTAACAGCCAGTTTCTATCAAGTGTGATGGTATGTCCAAAGCATAGGCCGCACTAAGGTCAACCAATCTTTCTCACATGGCATATTTAAAACAAGGTTAATCCTGGTGCTGTCTCTGCCTTATTGAGGGTGCACTAATCTGTGCGCTCCATTAAAAAGCCCCAGGAACGTTGGCTTTGAAGCCCGATGATTGAGAATAACGCTTTTTTCTAAACATGCGCTCAACCATACACTCAAGCCCCTCCTGCTTACACCTGTGCTTATAACCTGTCAATGTTTCAGCCTTCCGGGAAACAAACATTGTTGACTTTTGACTTTCATTCTTTACGGTCAACATCTCAAAGGCATTGAGTGTTATTGCAAGTCAAACTTCCACAGGGCAAAAAGAAAACAGCCGCTTCCATTCATGCTAATCTTTTTTGTTTTTGTAATGGTAGGGATCAAAGGTAACTTTGTCAACCAACAAATATATATCAAAATAAAATACAGACACAATAATAAACCATGCCACCTTTGTTTGTGACACCTCATCTGACTTTTGATTCTTTCCCAATTTTTTGTGGTAGGGCGCTCTGCGAATAAGACTGGTGGCATAATTTACACCAGAACAGGGTGTGAGTGTGAATCCCACTACAACAACCTATTAACGAATCCTCACGTTGATATCCGTGCTTTTCCTGTGTGATGGAAGCTGTCATGTATGTGTATGTGTGGGTGTTGGGGCCGACATACAAGACCCAGGGCGTATAACAAACATAGGAGCACTAAATCTGGAGTCTGCGGCACCATCAGTAAGGAGAGTGAGGAGACACTATGGGGCAAGACAACAACCCCCTGACCTCTTCTTCTTCTCTCCATTCAGTGCATTACTGCCACTTTGTCACTTCAGTCACACAAAAATTGAGTGCGTGGGTTCAGAGTAAGAGTTGTGCCATTGCTACCAACTGTCTCCAGTTGTTGAAGCTTGCTTTTGTCTTCGTGTTTTTTTTTTTCTCTTTTCTATTGCCTCCTTTCAGCCATTCAGCTGGGGGAAAAAGAAAAAAGTTTGTATAGTTGTGTTGACTTCAATGTCACTTTGTCAGAGAATTGTTTAGCTACTTGTCGCCGCAGATTATCTCTAATGCTTCAGCCAACTGTTTCAATGTCAGCACATTCAGTAAACAACATGAATCATTTTCTGCAAATATACAATTTTCAGAAAGCATTATAAGGTCTTAAATCTCAAATCTTTTTTGTTCTTTAGATTAAGTGGACCCACATAGTGTATGTTTAGATTTTCTGGTGAGAAAATAGAACAAGAGTACTGAAGCATCTGTTTTAATGAGTTATAAGAAAGTCAGAGACTTCTCTTGTATTATTGAAATTCAGATTTTTTTAAAAACCTGGGCATAAGAAGAAAAAAAAGGAAAGAAGAACAGACTGCCTTTGCTATGTGCGCCACACACTAGAAGAGTGTTTACTAATGCTAATGAGACATTTTAAGCAGAGGTTAACATTCCTTTTCACTGAAGGCTACTCTACTCCTAAGTATGATGGGGAATGGCATGGAGGGACACTGATATTAAAGCTTTAGACTGTTTTTGTTTTCAACCTTGGGAAGGTTTCTAACTCCGTGCTATAGGAATAGAAGCATTATGCTAATGAGAGCTTGCCCTGTGAAGAATACATTTGCTGTTGGAAAACATTTTGGCTTCCGCCTTGGGAGCTAATTGAGTACTCTGACAATGCAGTGCTTGGCTGGTTCATGTACACACAGGGGTGGAAAATTCAATTTCGCAGCAGGTTCAGAGCACTCTGCAAGAAGAAGCAAAAGAAAAAGTGGTGCCTGGATTAAAGAGTCTGAGCTGGCTCCGTGGCTCTGTGTCTGGCTCAGTGGGTATACTCTTTTCATTGCACCGTTATGTTTTATTGTTTTATTGACCGGCTGACAGTGAGACTGAACATGTGAATATACATTAAAGTGCTTGGCAAAGGTCTTTTAAAAAACGCATTTTGGCTTGTCACATTAGCATAACTGTGAATTTATTATAAATATGCAAAAATGTAAGTAAGTAAGTTAGTTTCGACCTCTTTTGTTATTATGGAGGACGCAGGCAGCGATCAGTCTAATGTGGTAAATGGACCAGCAAAAATGTTCTACTGTCTATATAGTGAACAGTTTGAATTCTATCACAGCATTTTAAGAAAATTTGCAATAATGATATTTCTGGCTATACAGAATAAAAAATATTGAACATTTTATTGATGCTTGCAGCTTGCAGGCTGTCATTAATGACAGACTGCCTAATTTGAACAGGGACTCAAAAGCTGCCAGCAGCAGTGCCAGTATTATAGTGCAATAGTAGTGACATGGCAGTATATCCAGTAACACAGTGTAATTTAAATGTAAGCACAAAAGTAGCAAAGGTAGTGTTCTCCTTGGAAATGTACGAGCACAAAATCACAGCTTAACACTGTAGCTCAACAAAAAACAAACTGGCTCTTCAGCAGCCTGCACAATACTGTCAACTAACAAAAATTTAAAAAAAATATTTGATACCTGGGACGCTTTATCTTGGGTGGAGCTTACTGCTTAAAACTCTTGTTTCCCCACTATTTCATTTTAGTCATTTCCAATTAATTGGAGTGCAGCTAGCAAGTGCTCCACTGGTTTAGTTTGCACATCACCAGCTGCTAGCATCTCCTTCATCGTAGCCTTATTGTTCCATGTACTAGAGAAAATAAATAGCAATATCATCCTGCCGTGAAATTTTTATATCACATAAAAAATGATACCGGTATTATCACGGACAATATGATATGCCGCAGCCCTGCTATACAGATGGATATTAACACCTTTTTGCCTCAGATGAAACAACAGTGTGATTTTTCTGCAGAGTCCTGTGTCTTCAATCGAAAGAACACTGTGAAGATCAACAGCCACTGGCAAAACTTGTGTTTTTGGTGTCCCCTGGATACTTTTTCAACCTCAGGCCAAAAGTGTAACACAGAAAGACAACAGACGGCATAATCCAACAGTGAAAAAGAATCAGATATGATCAGAACATTGATATGGGGGTCTACATACTCTGTGGTCCATACTATACTGTGTGATATTACCAGAGTTGGCAAAAGTACAGACATTCTGTACAAATACTACCATTACAAAATAAAAGTTGAAAAGTTGATTCAACTTCATTACTCAAATAAGTAAAAAAGTGCAGGTTCTGAAATGTACTCAAAGTAAGAACGCAGCTCTTTGGAGGATGTTTCTGTTTTTGTGCAAAGCTAACTGAACCTTGTGTTTTATTAAAATAATGACAAAATAATATCAGTAGATTGGAATATAAACTTTAACTCTACTGTTTTATTATAATTCTACTCAGCTTGAATCTGAAGAAAAAGAAAATAAAAATTTTGTGTTGCCATTGTTGAGGACAACTTTACATCTAAACAGGAAAATCAGTACAGTCAGGGGTTAAAGTTGCATTGGAGGTGGAGGAGCCCTAAAACTGGTTGTAATAGCTCAGTGTGGGGAAACACAACTCACAATAATTTATAGTGAGAGCTCCAGTAGATTTTCTTAGTGTACAGGCTGTGATCAGCTGACCTGCTGCTCTTTGGGATGGACACAGCTGAACTCAACATGATGTCAGCAGATGTTTCATTAGTCGTCCTGGCTGATTTCCATCCTCTGCACTGACAGTCGATGGATCTCAGAATCATCAACTAAAAGTCATGTGAATCTCTGCAACCCTTTTTGTATCCTTAGTCTGACCATGAAACCACAGCCACTGTGCACCAGTCACACACTGTTCTTTACTGTAAATCCATCACACCAGCTAACCCGTTTATCCTGCACTAACCTGCAGACCATTTTCCTGCAGCCTTTAAATAACACAATTAGTCTACCTCAGTTTGACTTGCATGTTTCAAAATATGAAAAAACATAATGTCACATGTACAGACCCATGATCTAACTTCCAAACATGACGGCTTACATGTAAGTTTTAAATGAGCAGTCATTACCTTTAAATACAACCTCTCATATTCCTCTCCTGACCCCTTTCTTATCTTTCTCCATCTGTGAGTGAAGTTAGCTCTTTTTTTTCTCTCCCTGTGAAGTACAGCAGCTGGACTTTTAGCTAGCAACATGCTGTGAGACACTTAAAAAAATGTTAATCCGTCTATGCTAGCTCCTCTTCAGTAGGGCTAGCTAGATGGCTAGATGCTGAAATACTTTTAGACACCTGCAGTTGTTCCGTCGTTGTGTCAAAAAGGCAAAAACAAACAAACGCAGTTTCCACTTTTAACCCCTGGCTTTTGCACACATCATTTCTTTTTATGCGACATCCCCCGGTGAATATTAAACGGAACACCACCGCCTTTCATGTGTTTCGGTTTAGGCTCAAATTTTGATGTTTGGTGTTTGGAGGCTCGCAGTGATCGTACTTTAAAGCTAAAGTAACAAGCCTGTTTTGAAAATTAAGAAGTACAAAGTAAGGATATTTGTTTAAATGTAGGGGGTAAAAGTATTCAGTATTCACGAAAAAAGGAAGGTAAAGATTCCTGAAAATGGCACTTAAGTACAGTAACAAACTTCCCACCTCTAGATATTAAAGTCTCTACAGGCCAAAATTACAATTTCTAAAAAGCAAAACACACTGTTTAAATGGTCACTTCTTTTCATTTCTGCAGATACCGTTAAATATGTTTTATTACTACATTTTTATTTTATTTTATTAGTTTCTTTATAAGGCAACCATACACATTATATATACATTTAACACAATGACTAACTAACAAATAAGTGAAGCCTGCAAAAATCAAGAAAAATACAAACAAGCAAACAAACAAACAAACAAAAACCTATTTAAAGAGCTACTAATTTGAACGCTCTTGAAGTGTAATGAAAGTCTTAATTAAAGCCTTTTTAAGGCCAGCACATTGAAAGGCTCCTAATTAAGTTTGTATAAAACAAGTCACAGTTGTGAGACACCCATATGGAAAAGAAATAGTAAAAACTTATATGTGATTACTCATGAAAGTGGCCATTTTCTCATTACTTTCATACATTGTTTTAGTAAGTATCCAAAACATACATGTTTCATTATATAATTTTTCAAGGGATCTTGTATCCGTTTTCACTCTTATATGCTTTTCATACAAGTTTCACACAAGACAGATACAAACTTTATAAGATTTATATATATCTTTTCCATATGGGCAAATACACATACACATTATCTGCTTGACTGAAGTAATCAACCTTTGTCGATTAGATCGAGGTTACGTCACGATAAACACAAAGTCAAAAACAAATAAACAGGGGTCCTTACCATCCAGCTTCCTGGACTTAAATTAAACCCTTGTCCAGGGATGTCAAACCCACTCAAAATATCCACTTTGATCTTAAGCGTGCTGGACAAGTGAAACTCGCTTTCTGTCAGTGTAAAGACGTTTAACAGCATAAATTAAAGAAGCACGGCTATGGAGGAGGCCATTATTAGCAGGAAAAGCTGTAAAACTTATAAAAAATGCAGTTAATCCAAAAACGTATGCCCTCCTTCATAGGGCCGGATTGAAGTCTTTGCTAGGCTGATTCTGGCTCCCAGGCCTTGCGTTTGGCAACCCTCCCTTAGTCTTTGAATGGAAGAAGAGTTAAAATATCTCCACCAGAAAAAAAGTTTTTGATCCAAGATTAGGCATAATCCTCATCTTAGAAACGAAGTTCAAGTTTTTGTCACAGTGACCCTGAAATCCTGTCTGCGCTTGTATGATCCTATCCAAATATGTATTGCAAGTGGCAGAGGACCTCAGCTGGTACTACTACTACTAGCTCAGACCTTGACCCGGCCACAGCACTGGGGTCAGCTCCAGTCATAGAGGATTGCTCTTTATGCCTGTCTTGCTGATACAGCGCACAGACAGACGGTACAATGAAGTGTCAGTGCATGGCCCCAAGAAAACTGGGGACAAATCAACAGAGATGAACTGGCCTCTCACACAGCCATCAGAAACACACCCACACATTCACTGTGACACCGTTTTCATCAGGTTGCTACATTTTACAAATGAAGCCATACTTAATTAATAAGTCAAATATCCATAGATAGAAATAAAGATGAAAATGAATGAATGAAAGACGTGTATATTTCTTCTATTTTTATGCCAGAGTTTCGATTCCACAGCGATGTGTTGTTGATAACCTTTAAAAAATGTCAAGACAGTAAAGAAAGTTGCAGAGAAGAAGATGCTGTAAAAAAAAAAAAAAAAGGGAAAAAAAAGCAAGTGCACTTTGAAGGTAGGGTTACAACACTTTTGGGACAGACTGCAGATTTCTTATTGTCATAAACATCGACATGCTCCTTGATCAAAGACACACACTGCCCCCATTGTTTGAACCGCAGATGCAGGAGGAAGAAAAATACTTCCTGCAGTGCTCCTGAATACAGAGAAATCTATTTGTTTCAATTCCCTTTGAAAGAAACACAGCTGAATCAAGTTCTTGTCTGACAAATTAAAATCTGTGCACAGACCAAAGTGTTGCTTTGTGCTCATTGATTATGGGGTCCACAGTCAAAAGCCATATTTTCTCACAAAGGTAGTTTTCTTGTTTCTTGTTTGATGGAATACTTTGAACCTATTAACTGTGTTGTTTTGCTCTACCTTTGTAATTACTCGCAAAGCTAAGCCCGGGTTTAAATTTGCATTACAATGTAGCAAAAGCGCACTCAGAACTACACTTCCAGAGTTCTATGCAAAATAGCAGAGAAATTAGCTTGTAGGCATCGCAGTGCTAGGCTGAACTCAGTTTCTCACTAAATGACTCTTAATTCAGAGAGGCCTTTTTCTCGCTTTGAATACCGAGCAATTAGCATTCAATGCTAGAGGTGCCATAGATTGTGCTTTGGTATAGCACTGTAGACTGTAGAGCTTCTGGAAGAAAGGACGATTAATATTAATTTCAGTACAGGGGTGGCGAATCGTGGGAGGATGAAGTTGAGATGCATAGCATTTAGTGAGAAGTACCTACCACATAACTAGTTATAGAGGTAGAATACCTCTATAGCTAGGTGTCTATCACATATCTAGTTATAGTAGAAGAATACTCTATGCCATAACTCATTTTCACCTTATAGAAATAAAAGTCCAATAGAAAATATTTCACTTTAAGCCTTTGGTATTGTTGCGGATGCTGCCCTTCTGCGAAATACCGACAGGTCTGTGGTTAGTGTGGGAGAAAGAGACTGATTGAATGAGATAGAAAGAAAATATAGGCCACCTCAGAGCAGCCAGGGTCCTCTGAACAAAAAAACAAGTTCATCTTTTAGTCTGGTGGATGACAGGGTGATGTGGTATGGTACTCTGCCCGTTCTTTTAGATGGTTCAAAAGTCCTTGGCATTTCTGCAGCAGTAACAAACAAGCCGAGCCTGCACATGGGCTGATGTATGTTATGTTCATGTTACAAAAAGTTCCCATAGATCCATGCATTCGAAGCTGAAACTTGCAGCTCATGCCCCAGTTTTCTACTGCTTGTCTGAAAGCAAACCGAATGCAGAGAGGGAGACAAATGTAAAGTCAGTTTTCCTTATACTGTTCTCACTTCCCCCTTAAGACATAGTACTCTGCCATCAGTCATCTATTTGCTTCACTGTCACACAGGCATATGTTAGAGTTGTCCTGTCATGTTGCATTTTGTGAACTTTAAGATGGACCTGACCTGCTTTATGTCGCCGCGGGGTGAGGAAGCTGCAGGATGGCATGATGGGATGTGGGCTGGTGTGCAGTGTCCCAGCATGAGTCTCTGGGGCCAGGTATAAGTAAGTGCACACGTGATATGCAGTCATGTTAATACTTGCATGTTTCTATTTATTTCTTTATTTCTCTGTTGTCATCCTGTGCTTCCCTAGCATGCTCTGGTTCAGTTTCCCAACTCTCACTCCAACCGTGTGACTTAATCAGTCTGACAGACTCTGGGTGCCTGGGGAAAGTCTCTCTCTCTCTGCAGTCCCCTTTCTCCTCAAGTTTACGCGCTCTGTGACAAACTCATTCTGGCACCTTTCGAAATGCAGTGCTCTCTGTTGGATGGCCCTCCATGGTCTCTTCACACACACACACACACACACACACACACACACACACACACACACACACACACACACACACACACACACTAAGCCTAAGTGCAAAACCTCTAGAGTACACGCCATACACAAAGCATTCATAGATGCACACAGGTACAAGGGGGAACACACAAACACAAGGCCGTACAAACACATAAATACACAAAGAATGTAGCTAAGAAGTGGGACGTACATTATTCCCAAGGCACTCATATTACGTCTCACACCCCTCTCCCATAAAAGCCCTCCTCATTCCTACGTAAGTGCTTCTGAAAGCCGCTAGCTTGCATAGAGAGGTAGCAGTTCCTATTACTGTTTTACTGTTATTGAATGACATTCTTAATTAGTTTTAATGAGAGTCTCATGGTGTTTGACCTCTCATGTATTTTTTTAAAAGCAATGGGATTCTATGTCCACCATGTAGGCAAACCTTGGCTGAAGTCCAGCCTGGCTGGCTAACAAAGTGGAGTAGGGGAAAAAAAACAAAATACAAAAACCTTAGCTCGTGGTTAAGGATGTCCCTGCAGGGCTCGAATGCTTTACTGTTTAATTCAGCATCATAACAACACCCCATAGCATCAACGCTCTACTCGAAGAAGAAGAAGAAAAGAGAAAAGAAGAAAAAAAATTATTATTTTCGGGAAACGCTAAATGATCTTCCTCCACCTCTTATCTTTTGGGACCTCTTTAAACTTTGACAGCACGTATTTTCTCTACTTCTACAAAAACCACTGTTGACAAAGCTTGCGATGGCTTTTCAAAAATCATAACCTAAGCTATGAAAGTAAAGAAGAGGGTGCAGGCAGGGTGGAGCGGCTGGAGACAAGTGTCAGGGGGGATTTGTGACAGAACGATAGTAGCAAGAGTGAAAGGGAAGATTTACATGATGATAGTGAGACCTGCTATGATATATGGTTTGGAGACAGTGGTGCTGACAAAGAGACAGGAGCCCGAGCTGGTGGTGCCAGAGCTGAACATGCTAGGATTTTCTTTGGGAGCGACCAGGATGGACAGGATTTGAAACAAGTGTATCAGATGGACAGCTCAGGCTGTGCTGTTTGGAGATTAAGTTAGGGAGGCAAGGTTGAGATGGTATGGACATGGGCAGAGGAGGGATAGTGGATATAGGACATAAGATGTTAAAGATGGAGTTTCCAGGCAGGAGGAAAAGAGGAAGATGACAGAGAAGATACATGGATGTAACGAAGGAGGACGTGCATTCTGTCGGAGTGACAGAACAGGATATTAGGGATAGGATGAGATGGTGGCAGGTGACTGCTGAAGGTGAGCACCTGAAAGAAAGAAAAATGTATACACACCTAGGGATGGGTACCGGTGTCCGGTGCCATGATGGCACCGGTTCTGACATAAACGGTAGTAACCAGACCGAAAAGCAGCGCACATTTCGGTGCTTTTTTTTCCTGAGCTGTGATACACTTCTAGCCAATCATTTTACGTTTCCGAGGATAGTAGGCGGGTCCAGGTACGTGCGTTCTTTTAGAGCAGAGCTACAGATCAAAAATGCCCAAGGCGAAGCGGTCAAAAGTCTGGCTGTACTTCACAGCAAAATATGCAAACTCAGCAGCCTGCAACAAGTGCTTTAAGCTGATACTGTGATACTGTCAAAGGAGGTAACACCTCGAATCCGATGAAACACCAGGCGACGCATAGCTTTTTTTTTTTAAAAGCCGAGAAATGCGCCGTATTTGATAGCTTGCTGCAAGACCTCACACATCTACTGCGGGTGTGGTGCCTGTTATTGGACCCGGATTTAGCAACATCCCCCAAAAACCCGAAGAGTAGAGTCCTGGCCCCTAGCCCTGCCAGTGTAGCAGAAATGATGACGGATGATGATGATGGCAGCAGCAGCCGTTCTTCTCTGCGTGAGTAGCTTCATGTTGTTCGAGTGTAATTTACGTTGAGTAGGCTAACCACGTTATTACATTAATGCATGTAAGGTAAACTAGCAAACATCATCATAGCTACATGCGGCTGTCTTCTTGTTTGATGGCAGATACTCTCTTCACCCTGGCCAAAAAGGCTAAAATGACCAAAGAAAAAGAGGGAAACAGCTAAACATGAGAGGTTTTTGGACAAAGCTTGTGTTTTTTCCATTGTTTAAGCACTGCTTCCAGCCAAGAGTGATACCATATATGCCCCATAGCTGCAGAAAAGGCTAACATTGTTATCTTTTTACAAAAAACCAGCTGAACATGAGAGGTTTTTGGACCAATGTTGTGTTCTCCATTCTTTAAGCACCGGTTTGAGCACCGTTTGAGCACCGGCACCGTTTCAAAAGTACCGATTTGGCACCAGTATCGGATAAAACCTAAACGATACCCATCCCTATACACACCTTTGTCATAGCAAATGAAAATAATACAAAAAATAAAGGGTGTCTTTAAGAGGATTTAATCTAGTGCTGCAGGGGAATATAAACCACTCAATTACAATGAAAGAACAAAACAGGTATTTGCAAAGGCTTGAGTCAAACCTGTGTGATTGACCTAAACTCTTCATGGGGCAAATTATTAAGGTCTGCTTCAATTACCTTTATTCTATCAAGCTTATCTGACTCTAATTCCTGTGCTTTGTTCCAGTTAACATCTCCATCTTGCCAAAGCAGGAGCTTTCATCCTGTCAAAATAAGTGTAATAACACTAATTGTGCACCTGACAGATCATATCCTCATGGGGTTACTGAAAATTTTGGAGCCCTTTAGCAATTTTTAGTTTGGTTCATTTTACTTATTTGTGCAATTTGCCTCTTTATTTATTTTTTTCAGACAGAATGGAGTGGTCTTGAAAGTGGACCCTCTCTGACCTGCCTTTCTTTCAAAGGTCTCTATGTGCAACAGCTTTCATACTGATGGTACCTGACAAACGTTTCCCCTGACATACCTCCCATCTCTTGTCGTTCTCTTCCACATGCCTAAGCTTTTTAATGACAAAGGCTTCCAGGCTTTCTCCGGCTTGGCTGAATTGGTGGAGCAAGGGTCCTACAGAGCAGAAAAATCAGCAGCAAAACAAGACAAAAGGGACGAGAAATGCAATGCAGAGAGGCAGATTTTGAGGAGTCTGATAAGGGACATTTTAGGTCTGCTCAGGATTCTCTCATTATTCTCCATTTTGAAAGGAAGCAATAATGAGAACAAAACATTTCCTATCTTTCAAAGTGGCAATTTGCCCATTTAATGCCTGTGCTATGTAGGCCTGACATCCCTTAATCCTCTCTCTTTGCACTAATTTTATTCTTTTTTCCTTTTATTTCTTGGCTGATAATTCTCACTTTATTTCCATTAAGCTTTGTTTGTTCACAGCGATCTGTTGCTGTAATTTATTAGAGCTGTCAGCTTAAATGATGTGGCATGCCGACACGGCCCAGCAAATAGTGGCTCCCCCTTTCCTTTTCTCCTTTTATGGAAAGCCGCCCTAGTTTTTCCCCTTTTTTCCTTGTTTTTTTTTTTCTTTCATAGAGGAAGAGAGAAACATTACAATTAAGATGGTGACATCGACCCACTGGTGACCATGCTCTGGGACCAGATGTCCTGTCAGAGAAATGCTGGCCGTCACCTCGAGGGAGCTCTGGGTTGAAATCTGGTTCATGTCTCAGTGGGGGAACTCTACAGATCCTGTTCCTTCATTAATTCAAGAATAACTCATTTAAGTTGTAGTCTCTGTTTTCTTTTCTTTTTATGTTGCTGGCATTCTTCAAATCGGCTCGATAACATAATACTGAAAGTCACTTGCAAATTCTCGCGAAGGAAAACTTCAGGACCTCTTGGCCTGAAAATTCTGCATTACCTATTGAGCCCAGTTTAAGCCGAAAGAAATGATCCTTTCACAAAAGCAGTCATTTGCTGTGCCTTTTAAATTGAGTCAAGATTGTTTCATTTATTTATTTATTTACAACCACCCCTACCACCACCCCATACACACATATACCCACACACACACTTCCTTAAGCCCCGGTTGTTTGACAGATGCCCGGCTATCAATGCTGCGTGAAGTACATGTCATTTTCCTCACAGGAGGCCTTAGAGGAAATGCGATCACAACGAGACCCCACAATCTTTACTGTTTCATTTTCAAGCCCGGGATACTGCCTTTCTCTCTTATTTCGTCCTGTACTTCTTTTGTACGAGGCAGCTGCTGTTTTTTGAGATGAAAGACTGTTTGGCAGTCTTCAAAGAGTCACAGAACTCTAAAAGTCACTTGTGCAGCAGCGCTGTTCATTCTCCTTTTTATATCCAATATGGAGGTGATGATCAAAAGGATCTGAGCTGAGGGAGAAGCTAAAAGATGTCTGCTTTGGAGTAAACAACAGCCATATCAATCCCCAGACCCACATGGGGCTCTGGTTTAAGTACTGTCCTTTAGCTAATGCCAGACACAAGTATTACTATTTCTGTATTTGAAAGAAACCTGTTATGGGAAAAAAAAGATTTAATAAGGAACAAGAGTGAGAGGAACTGATTGTTTTGAAATAAATAAATGCGTTTATTAAGCAGCCTGCCGCACCGATACTAAACATCTCATCTCATTTAGTGGAGGAATGTAAAATCATTAGGAGTCTGCTCATGAAGACTGACAGCAAATCCAAACCATTAACTCTTCCCTCAGTGTGGAGCACACCCATCTGGAAGAGAGTCTTTGGGCTGCAGGAGATCCAACATATATTTATGAGAAGGCTTCTCCATGTTTCAAATGAGGCTGTGTTGCAGTTGTGCAGCTGGTCTGAGCAAATTGCATCTTTTTAAATGAAAGCTGCATTAATAATGCATACTAGTAACCTGGGGAAAGTTTTGGGGCCACGCACTGGAGGTGATGGGGAGGGGGGTTTGGTTGAGAACTCTGAACATCCAACTGTGTGCTGCCACGATCATCCTTAGTTGCCCTGCTGCATTTTTAATGTCCTGCTGTGCCACTGTCACACAGGCTTGGGACAGGGGCAATGACTCCTCTCAACCAGATCATAGTGGGACATGAGCTAAAAAGTCACATAAGGGTATTCAGAAAAAGAATAATCACTTAAATGACTGTGCTACTTTGCACAGCGCAAACAGTACGGTATCCTTTGAAAACAAACATTTGGAAGTAGTCTGAACCAAAGCTGTTGAGACTAAGATAGGCAAACAATGCAAAGTAATAGAATTAGCATACAGCCAAAGTGAAAAATAATCACATTTGTGCTTGTTCGCACATATGCACAAATACTCTACTTAGACAACAAATGCGCTGGCATTAGGGATTAGGGCTGCAAGACACAGATATGTTTTAATTTCTGACAAGAAGGCCATTCCTTTAGAGATGGTTTTATTTCCATTTTTTATGGCTTTGTTGTTCTGTCGTCTCCTCTCGTTTCCTTTCCTAAGAACTAGATATCTCTGTTTACCTTGGAAGGCATTGTGTTGTCATTACTATCATCTGGCTGCTATTAGATGGATAATGTTGCCTTAAAGCAGAGAGAATGTCCTCTAGTCATCCCAGAACAATACTGCTACGAAGAAGAACAGGAATTTCACCTAAGTACAACTTTACCACTTCACCAACACTCCACAGCATGTTCGAAAAGTACTGTTACGGGTAAAGACAAGGAATTTTGAAATGTAGATTTCATATATCATGAAACCAAACACTGCCTTCAGGGATTCTACAAATCTCTGCAATAACACTTTTCCCCCCAGATGCCTCGTGGTTATCAGTGATGTAATGGGATCTAAATTGCACTGAGCACTGTACCTCTCTAAACTGGATACACCTGTGATGATGACACTGTAGGGTAACCAGGGTGCCAGCAACTGACAGTCCATTTTATAGTGACTATCCGCTAGTCCTATTTCCTGCTCTTAAAGGAAGATGAGTTGACCATAGTGGACTTGCCTATTCGCCATAACTATCTTGCCTGATGTCAGTTCTTTACAGGGTGCTGTCCACTCATCCGTCATTACATGGGCCTTTCTGTAGTAACATTATCGCTTTAGATAAGGCTTCAATAAACTGCCACAGCTTTTAGGGCTCTCTCTCTTGCCACTCTAATCCAATCTATGATGTGGAGTCTGTCCATCATCATGCACCGCAAGGCATTTCCCGTGTCCCTGTGCTCTTGGTTGCACAAGAAATAATGGATGGCCTTGCCCTTGGTTCACGCCAAGGCCTTATGGTACCTTTTCAACTGTTTGTCTTCAGGTTGTCTTAAATGGATCTGCACTGTGGTATTTTGATTTGATTAAATCAGGTTTAAAAGGTTAGATATAGAGAGAGGGAAAGCATTTGCCGTTCCCAGTACTGTGAGCCAGTCCTCTGCCATTTAGCGTTGGGCATTGGCCAAAGGAAAGTGGAAAACTGAAATGACTTCTGTGCTCCTTTGTGATTTGCGCTAATGTCCCCCAGGGATTGAGCAATGACCACTGTGAATTCCCCCAGGACGCCAGCCAGATTGAAACCCCTGCCAACAGATTTGAAAGGATAGCAAATCATTTAAACTCCCCAATGTGCATTAGCATTTTTTTTTCATTGCCCAGGCCAGCCTCCACAATATTAAATTGCACTTGATAAAATAAAATAAAAATCAGAGAGTGCGACAAGAGCTCTTCAACCTCCAAATCAGCAAAGTGAATATTGGAGTGGCCACTAAAAATTAATTATACTTTAATTCACTTTGTTTACTCTATCAGGTTTCTGTCATCCACTCAAAGAACCCAGCAGAAAGAGAAAGGACTTAAGACAAAAGAGGAGCAACGGCCTTAAGAGGTGTGCGGTCGCAGAGACCCACAGCAGTGGAAAATATATAAGGATTGCCTTTAGCTGATCCTGTCTGTAACACCAAATTATTGCCGCGTATAAAAATAGGACTAGTATTAAAGTGGGCAGAGTGAATCCTAGCAGTGCCATGTAAAAAGAAAACAACAAAAGCACAGGCTAAAATCAATAGAGGCGTTTTTTGCTAGTTTTCTTTATATTAGGATATATTAATATTTAAGGATCAATACAAACCTTTATTTATAAAGTAGCATGTAATGAAATCTACAAATACTGGTCATTCCTTAACACTCAAGGTTTTCTTAACTATTATTGTGCTCAGCCAGCCAGATAATGCAAATGAGGTAATGAAATATATGCTTTAGTGTGTTTGCATATGAGTATTATGACAGATGAAGCTTTGCTGTGTAAACCACTGTTTAAGGTGCAATCAAAAGGTCTCATTGGGATTCCACATAATGTTGCATATTTTTTTTTGACCACTTCAGCACATTTGTGATTTTCATTACAGAGGAGTAGCACTACACTGAACCCCATGATCTCAAATACAAATTCAAGTTTAAGGGTCACCACCGTAACACAGCGTTGCACGGTGCCTTTACACGCAAACCTTTCCCATGTATTAGCATGGGAGGAGAACCTGAAGCAACGTATTGCTGCATAGGGTCACAGGGTCAAATATAGCCCCCAAATGGATGGGGGCTATATTTAAATTTGACATATTTGCTTTATAAATGCCAATAGAGGGATGGTGTTTTACCATCTCAAAAACTCTCTCACACACACACAGGCTGTCGTCAACTGCTCTTGCTTTCACAGAAACCAAAAGATAAATAGAAATGAAAGAAGATGGCACAGTGCCAACACCGAGGGGTTCTAAAAGAGTTTGGGAAAAGGGAGGGTATGCTAACACTGAGATCCCCACTACCGAACAGTCCTTTCTTCCCAATTGCTTAATAGTTTTAGTGGGACAGGCAGGTGGCTCAAAGCCCCATTTGGCATCTGGTAAAAAAAAAAAAAGAAAAGAAAAGGGAAAAAAAGCTCATCTACATCATGTATGAAAGTATTGGGGTGGGTGCCAGCATTAAACATGCACCCACCCCACCCCACTCCTAGGCCCCAACACCCACTAGTAGATTTCAAAAGTTTGGCTTGGCTCAAGAGCAAGTTTGTGCTGCTATTGTGTGAGATGTGCTTTGCTGAATAAAACATCTTTTGGTATCAGTGGCAGATCAAATAGCTTTTCAAAAAGCCATGCCTCTCACCACTGGTGCCTGGTACCACAGAGAGAACTGTTTTCCAACCCCGTTTAATAAATAGAAGCCACTGTGCTCATCCATTTAGCAACGTTAAGCACAATTTAGATGTATCTACGAAAATGGAAGCACACAAGCAGAGGAGGCATCTCACTACGGAGGCTGTCCCACACAATGATGCTTTACAGCAGTTCCCGTGAGTGTTCTTTATTATATTGGGGTCCAGACACCTACAACAGCCTCAAGGTTTACTTACAAATTAAAGTACTATACATTACTATCCATTGCCAGTTTTTAAAACATGCGCAGCAGTTGTAATGCCAGGCAGACACATCAACATCAACATTCACCCACAGGTGAGAAGCTTCTTTCTTCCTTAGATAGAGCCTTTACACGTTAAAAGGCTGATTTGCATTTATATTGCCATTCAGGGCTTGCAGCTGTAATTGCAGGAGCACAGTAAAAGTGCGCTGATGTACTCACATGTATACACAGGCGGACACAGAATGCATGTGAAGTGTCCGGTATGAAAACCTTTTCCTTGCGTCCATTGTTATGAATCTTTGGCATGAGAATGTCGGAACGACTACAAGGAGAAAGAGATAGGGAACAAACGGGAGAGAGGGGAGGAGAGCGAGTTCACCAGAGTGTAATATTGGGCTGTCCCAGAAACTTCCAGCCAAACACTAGGAAGTTGTTATCGGATCAGCAACCCAATTCCTCAAGTGACTGCTGTGCTGAAGCGTCACATGCATCTTAGGGGCCCCTTCCAAGCACAGCCTTTCACCATAAAATCGATGTATTGCTAGGCTGGTTTGCTAACAAATTCCCTGAGCAGTAAAACAACACAGGTACGGTGCTGCATCATGCTTGCATGCAATTTAATTAAACTTGGAGGTGAAGATTTGCAGAGATAGCACCACCCTAAGGAAAAATGGGCCAGAAATGTTAGGCAAAGACAGTCAACTATTTAAAATAAAAAATAATCTTGTGTGACTAACACTCAAAATGAGGAATGCTTGGATTTTTAGCAAAATCCAATCCTGTGCCCACCTGATCATAATATCAAAGCAGCAATCTGTCATTTTCTTCAGATTCAAACTGCAACAGAGACAACATGCATGCACTTTGTTGATGTTGCAAACTAACTGTGAACTAACTAAACTGCTCAGTTGCCAGTAACAAAATGACAAGATTGAGCTAATAATTTCCTATTACTAATGTACTGGACGCAGGTTTAACTCAATGTGTTATTCGATCAAATGTCTGTGAGAACAAAGGGATGATCTGGAAAATGACTAAACAATAATCTCAAAGCCTTGTGGTCTTTTCTTATCTATTAAGTCATGCTCAGTGGTTTAATCCCAGGCATGCTAATGTTGAGAATTTTAAAATCCATGCATACATATATTCTTTGTGCTCACATTATGAGTGAGATGATCGATTTTTTTTCTCAAATGAAATTTGTAGAGTAAATCTGCAGAACCATGATGGGAAGAAAACATAATTGACTGTGAATTATATATTAAGGTTAAATGTAGGCCAAAATAAACACTAATCACAGGCAGTCGCTCTGTGGGAATGTTTTAAACAAAAGACTTATTCATGCCTCAGGTCTGCAAAGCAGTATGCTGACAAGTTAGGAACAAACTGCTAATCCCTACATTGTCTGAACCCGTCTAGCTATCAACAGCTATGTTCCGCAAGCAATTACAGATGCTAGCAGCAAGTTAAAAATATATCAAAACCACAGCTGGGAAAGACCCGGATTAAAGGAGGAAGGATACAGTCACGTTAAACCCATCAATATATTTCTTGAGGCCCAGTTATGCCAATGTTTACCCTCTCCAAGGAAAGATAACACAGTATGATCCAGCAGTGCTCTATATACAGCACCCCCACATCTGAACACACAGTCCTGTAGAGCTGCCTTGTTGTTTCCTGTGCATTAAACTGCAATTTAGAAGCCGGTAATCCTACCCATAATCTGTCACCAAATAAAATCCTGACTGGGGTTAGAGAGGGCTTCCACATGCTTCTTCAGCATTAGTGAAGTATCGATATTGTGGTATTATTGCGCTGGTCTATTTAAAAAACTTCTCTGTTCTCCGAGGATAAAGTCTCAGAGGGACGGAGACATGACAAGAAAGAGCAGAGTGAAGAAGTGCAGCTGCTAACCCTGACTTCACAGGTGACCCAGCGATCACAACAGCATCTGGTTGAATTACTTAACACTGCCACCCAACAGACATGTAATCCGGGATAATGCCCTTTTGCTGAGTGCTCCAATCTGGATAAATTCATCCCAGAGGAATGGGATCCAGCAGCGGAGACTCGGAAAGAGAGGAGATGAGGGCCTTGGGGTTTTGATTGGTTGGTACTAAAGAAAACTGGGAAGAGCGTCTAGATAGATAATGAGGCCCAACAGTAAACAGCTTGATTTTGTTGACAGACTGACTGACGGCATGAGAGGAGCAGATCATTGCCTGGTTTTCCAAGAAGGCTCTGAACTAATCATTTTCCCTTCCCTGGCTGACCTGAATCCTGGCAGACTCGAAATGAGGTTTTCATCCAGACCATAGTCACTGGATAAACGACACTTAGGTTTCACATTTTAATATTTGTAAACATGTATGTCAATATAATATTATCTTAATATATTTTTCTTCATTTCTCTATTCGAACAACAATCAACAAAACTCTGTTTTTAATCTTTTTTCCTTCTTTCTTTCTTAGAAATAGCATCTCTCTTTAATGCCAAAAGTAATTCCTAACATTGAAGCATTACAAGTTCCAGCTGTCCAGCAGCAGCCTCTTAGATTATTTATTCATATGTTTACTTATTACCATAAATATCCAACAGGGCATTCGGCTCAGAGGGATTACAGTGGGCTTAATCTATCGTGGCATAGAAATGAGCAGGAGTCACAGTGGATGAGGTGACTTAAGCTGGCTAGCCTTAATGGGACATGCAACACAAACAAGGCAACAGACTGCATGCCACTGGGCTCCATCATGAACTGGTGACATCATCCGTCACTCACTACATGACTGTCACGGTTAGTGGAAAAGTCATATGACCTGGACAAGGCAAGGACGTGCTTGCGACTCATACCATGCATTTTAGTAATCCTGTACCGTTTCAAAATACAGACAATGCTCACGACCAGTACAGGAGGCTCTTGAACATATGACTTCTAGAACAGCATGTTGGAAAATTTACACCGTTTTTAGCATTCCAATAGAACTGGGGTAAAATAATTAATTACCTCTGAGTTATTATAGTCATAATCCATGCATTAGACAGCAGAGTGTGTTGCTTACAAATAACTATTCATAATAATGAGGCTGAAAATTGGTATTTCTGTTTGAGTAGTGTTGTGCAGAGTCATGAGCTGTATTTCTTCCCCTCTTTCCCTCCCCTCTCTGAAGAAGCAAGAGTGATTTCCCATCTATAAAAAATCCACATATCCAAACATGACATAGAAAAGACATTTAATTATACTTTGGTGGAGAAATATGTATCAAAGCCTGCCGCCCATGAAAAGCGGATTTAGAGTCGTCAGACAGCAGTTAATAGACAGTAGTAAATGAAAAAGGGGGCTGTTGGGGGGGTACTAAGACGTGCTTTCCAGGACTAAGAAACAGCTTAGTCTGGCTTGGTGGCAAAATCAGGAGTTCCGACACCAGATATATTTAAGTGGTGGGAGATAATGAAGGTGACGGGGGTGGGCAGCAGATTTAAGGAGATTTTAAGATTGGGATTTTCATTCCTGTGCAGCAGCAACACCCCTAGTGGCTAAAACCCACATTAAAGATACCCTAACAGAAGACAAAAGATTAGACACTTTGTATGTTGATGTCACATTGTGAAGAGAAAGGAAATTACATGAAAAAGGGCAGGGAAATACAGGCAATGAGAGGGATATAAAAAAGGCTGTACACTTAGCAATGTTTAGTTTTTCTTTTGGTCATTTTCTTCGGAGTCTAGCACATTCAATAGGAGGAACTGCCCCTTTCCAACATATTCAGCTTTTGCCCTACACAGACAATCAATCACCCAAAGTAAGAGGGAAAAAATTCAAATAAACACAAAGAGTCAAAGAAGGACACTCAGTGAGTACATGACAGGGAAATGTGCCACTGCAAGGTGAGGAGTGAAATCGCAAACAGGCTGAAGAATATGAGAGTTGCTATACGGTGGATTAGACGGCAGGAGAAATGAGGAGCGGGGAGGTGGTATGAAGGGATGGACTAGGGCCTGGAAGAGTTTGGCCTGAGGTGAATGTGTTCCTGGAGACTGTCTCCCAGATTTCTGACTGGAGCTGTGTCATCTGTCACTGGCTGAAGAGGTGACAGCGAAAGAAAAGGTGCCCTAGATGCGATAACAGTGCAGTCAGGAATGAGAGCAGCTCACAACAGCTTTCCCTCTCTCCTTATTCTCCCCCTCTCCGTCTTGTTCGCTTTGGACCATTTACTTCTCAAAGTTGAGAGAGAGAGAGAGACAGAGAGAGAGAGAGAGAGCGAGAGAGAGAAAAGGAAAAACTGCTCAGCGCCACTCGTTTTGGACTGACTCCTCTCTCTCTCTTGCTCTCTTTCTCGCTGTCTCACAGGATAGCTGCGTCAAAGTGTATGCCTGCAATGGCCACAACTCCCCACTGTCCCCCATGTTCATAAAAACAAGATTGTTTTTCGCAGCTTTCTGCTGACACCGGCTCGACACATAAACAGAGCCGTAATTTGTACAACAACAGTAAGCTTCAGGGAAGCACTTTTTTCTCCCAAGAGGCATGAATAGAGAAGGTAGGCTGTTATCCCCCGTTTACCTGGCAGGGAAAGTGGTATTTTATATTATGGTAATAACCAACTGTGCTGAAATGCACAATCCCATCTCATTCCAGTTGTAGCAATCGTCTCATTCCAATTGGTATATATGAGATTTGGTGCTAGTTGTTCCCCACAACTGGGGCTAAACCTGCGATGATGGGAATGAAAATGTTGAGATTTAGGAACAAAACAAAATGAGATCTTCTAATGTTCAGTGTTGAATGTCTTCCACAGCTTTAGTTTTATCTACACCAGACATGGAAATCAAGTACAGTCAGAATATACTGCTTAAGTCAACTGCAGATAAAATACTTAGCAGATGCATAACAAAGTGGGAGATACTAATGAACGATCATGTATTTCTGCATCACAATAAGCACAGATGGCACAGAAACACTTATGGAATCAGGGGAAAAGAATACAGCAAAGCAGCACAATCAGGAATAGCATCGTCTACGGTGTTTGATGGACCACAACTTTCCATTCCCAAAGCCAAGAGAGAGAAAGACAGAGAGAGAGAGCGCTTCCACTGCTCCAACTGCCCGTTGTTTCAATTTACACAACTAGCGCTACCGTATCCCGAGACATATGCTGTCGTGAAGAGCACAAACCATAAAGACGCTTCATCTGCAAAAGCTCTACCCCCTGTTAAAGCATGAGAGAAGCCGAGAGGGGGCTTAATTGCTCCATCAGTCAGTTTCAAATAGGTCTGTTATGATATCATTATTTTCTATTTGCCTCTACATGAAAAATAAGTCAGCTGAAAAGAAATATAATCACAGCAAATTGCTGCGTTTGACGAGCAGTGCATTTTTTTTGCCCCCCTATGCTATAGACTATAAATCATAATGTGAAACAGCTGAATTCAGTGCAGAAGAAAATGATGTTGTTTACCAAGTTTCATTTACAGCTGCTGTTTTATCAGCATGTTACCAACTTTGAGCTGTCAGTTTCCGAACAATGTGTCAACAAACTGAGATCTCAGGGGTTTTTTTGGTTTTTTTTTTTGTATTGGGGTTTTTTGCAGTTTCTGAGCTGTGGTTTAAAACAGAAAATAAAATAAAAAAATAAAAAGGTCACAATTACAACTCCCCGTGGGAAACAACTAAAGGCACACAGACAGGCATTTGTTCAGCCACTGCCTCTTTAGAATACAGCCCAATGTGACGGGGGTCAAACCGCTGTAAAGAGGTGGTGAGTTATTGGCTCTTGCTCCCTGTAGTATAAACCAGCACACTCATTAACGGGGGGGGCATGATGCTGCAAACCTTCCAGCAGGAACTCTGACAGTCTGATTCAGCTCTGTGTGTCTCTGCGTCTCCCAGCGCCACAGAGGTGTTACACAGAGTCAGACTTGTGCACTACTTTACTCACTTCTATTGTTTTCCAAAGACAACCACCTGGTGGCAAGCAGGGGAAACAACTAATCCATCCTCATTCTGTCCACAAACAGACTGTCTAGGAATAAAAATAACAACAGCAGATACTGTCCAAAGGGCTGGGGTTGCCAAGCTATCCACATGGGTCTGCCTTCTGAAGCACTTTACCGTTAACTTTCCTCTCTCTCTCTACATTCTTTTCACCAAGACCCCCTCCTCCCTTTAGCTGAAGTCAATGTGGAAAGGGCTGTCAGTTCAAAACAATGTGACTCAGGAGTGAACGCTCGACTGAACTGGACTGGGTTTAGGGGGCTTTGTTTGTGTGTGTCTGCGTGTGTGACAGGAATAACAAGCCCACATAGGAAGTATTTAACTTGTCTTGCCTGAACAGCTATGAGCAACTGACGGAGAAAAGTGCAAACTGCACTATTTAACCTCCACTACAGTCATACAGACTTTGTTTTTTTTCCCCTTCTTCTTTTTTCTCTCTCTCGCTCTTAATTCTCTCCTTTCTCATTCTGCATCAGACATCACAGCGCACACGGGAGCGCTATATCAGAAACAGTTTTTTGTTTTTTAAAAAGGAAGAAAGAAAAGCACGCAGATGGCACAGCAACAAGCGCAAGAAAGACGTCGCAGCAGCAAGACATGGGTATAAAGAAACAGTTCTCAGCCAGCCAGTCACACACAGACACACACATAGCAATCATGAGAACGAGAGATGTGATGAATTAGCAACTTTAACGTGAAAAAAAAAAACTTACCATGTCCGTAGATCCACGGGAGCAGCAGAAGGACCCAGAGGATCATGACTGCGGAGTGGAGAGGGGCAAAACCTACGAAAAACAGTAGGCGAGTGTGAAATTGAAGTTGGCAGGCAGAAACACATGCACGAGATGAGACAGTGCTCCTCTGTGCTGCTGGGGGGTGGTGGTGGTGTGGGGGGGATGCTACAGTCCCTCAGTGGAGTCTTGTTTTACCAGAGGAAAGCTGGTTGTCTGTCTTCTGTCCTCCTCTTCTTCTGGTCCTTCTTCTTCTCTCTCCCTCTCCTGTCTCTCTGTGTCTTTTCCCTCTGTGTGTCACTCTTGAGTGTAGCCGGTTGTCAGCTCTGCCTTTGCGCGCTCTCTTTGTGGTGTGAGCTTGTAGACTTTCTGTGTCTTCGCCGCTGACTCTGAGAATACACACTCGCTCACTCTGCCTCTGTCGCTCGCACGGTTTCTCTTTGCCCATCCATTCTGAGTGCCTTCAGCCCTCACTTGCCCGCTCTCTCTCTCTCTCTCTCTCGCTCTCTCTCTGTTGCTTTACCACAGCAGACCCTGTCAGGGGATAGAGCTCCACTACTAGACTCCTCCCTCCATCGCTCTCTCTCAGCCTGGCTGTCTGGGTGGCTGTGTGCCTGAGTGAGAGTCTGGGAGGCTTGGGTCTTCACTCTGGGAACCAGAGCTGCCATGGGAGAGGGTGCAGCTCCAATTAGAATGAGAATAGGAGGAGACCTCTGTAGCTACAAATTATGCAGACATTCACAAACAAAAACTGCAGTTTCAGCCCCTCCTCCCCGTTAAGACCTTTGTCCTTTTGTACATCCCTTTTTTGGATTCTTTAGAAGTGGATTTTGGAATCTGTAGCTTTTTCTCTGTGAATGAATGAAGACCAGATTAACATTCACCACCAAAGCCGTATGATTCATTAGTATCCAGTTTTTATTAAGGGGGAATTAGATTCATAGTCACTCATTCAAGGAGATATGATGCAAGGCACCATAAAATAGTCAAATGCACTGCATGCTTACTGACAAGTTCTCCTAGTTATGCATGTTAAATATTTAATACAGGGGAATTTTTTTCATACAGGGCAAGCAAGGTTCATGTGTAACAGTATTCCACATCTTGTACTTGACTTTGTTGCTGTTCAAAAAACCATTTTAATATCCACCGGGTCTCCTCCGAGTACTCTGGCTTCTAAATTGTGTTTCTAAATTGCCTATAGATGTGAATGCGATGTGAACGGTTGTGTGTCTCTGTGTTAGCCCTGCAACCAGTCCAGGGTGTACCCCGTCTCTCACCTTATAATAGCTGGGACCCTCCCAGCCAGTCACATCAGATGTCTGCCCGCTCTGAGCCTTGTTCTGTTGGAGTTTTCTTCTTGTTAAAAGGGAGTTTTTCTTTCCCACTCTCGCCAAGTGCTTACTCATTGGTTTGATTGTCTGGGTTTTCTCTGTATTATTGTTGGGTTTTTACCTTACAATATAAAGCACCTTGAGGCACCTGTTGTTGTGATTTGGCACTATATAAATTAAACTGAAATGAAAGGTGGGATATACCAGTTTCTGCAAATGTTTTTACTTAACATGTAGCTTGCCATCACCAGTGTGTGTGAATGGGTGGATGACTGAATGTAGTGTAAAGCGCTTTGGGGTCCCTAGGGACTAAGTAAAGTGCTATACAAATACAGGCCTTTTACCATTTAACATTTAACATGGAGTTAACAGGGGACAAGAGTGTCTATAGATATAAAATGTCTTAGTCGGTTGTGTTCTCTCTTCGTGTGACAATGGAGTATATAGTACAGCTCTACAATTTTCATCAGAAAGTGTACACATTATTTTTTCATTTAAACATTTTAAGGTAAATAGTTTTCAGCGTCATGAACATCTCCATTACTCCAGAGATGTTTTCACATGGGAACTCTTGAAACTCGAAAATGCCAGAGAGTCATTTCAGGACATTGTCCGGCTGCTGGCCTTTCTCACACGTGGCTCATGACCTCTTTAAAGGGAGAGAGCTGACAGACTAACAGCAGCATACATGACACCAACTTGTTGGCAATGATTTCACTCAACCATAGCCAACACTTACATATGGATATTAAATTGACTTAGTGCAATAAAGATAGAATAAAAATGAAAAACTGTTTCATGTGCAATCCAAATGACTCTGGTGTTTGCAATTTTGTATGTGACTAATTCTTGCATAACACTGGTAATCTTGAGAAAATGTTAGGAACAAATATATGAAATGAGTCATGACTCAAATTATTGAATCGCTTTTTTTGTTTACAGCATTGCAACCCCATGTGAGCACCACCGCATTTGTATAAACTTGGCACGACTGTCAGCTTACCAACTAAAATTAAGGAAAACAAACCCTTTGTCTGGGACCGGGTCAGGTCTTTATCAAAAATAGTAACCTGTCAAAGCAGTTAGTTAGTTATGAACCATCTAGTCAATTTATCAGCCTTGTTCCTGCTTTTAATTCAGTTTAAATTCCCAGCACAGTAAGTTGTTAATCCACAGCTACTGTAATTAACGCTGTACAAGTCTGAGTACTGCTCGGTGTCTGATATTTAAAACAGAACCTTTATATATGTCCAGATAATGAATAATGGTGGGAAAGGAGGAGAGAGGAAAAAATGGATAATTGCCGGAAAAGAAACATGAAACTAATAAAGGAAAATGATCAGTTTTAAAAGACAAAAACTTTTCTTCCTTTCCTTCTTTCTTATAATCCTGTAAAGCTGATATGGATTTAAATACCATTTCTCCAGTGTCATCTGCAGGTAAGCAAGATCTGTAAATAATTCACATACATACTGGATAAACTATATTGCTTTTTAGAATTTTTTATTGCATATTGAGAGACTGACAGGCTGCCTTTGTTTGTTAGAGATAACTGTTTGAGGTAGAAAGAAGTGGTATTTAAAAGTAGAATAGAAGGCAGATCTTTCAGCTTTCAAGTCCCTCGTATATGGAACTTCCAACTCTCCCAGTTTGGATTTGGGACACAGATACCCTCTCTACCATTAAGATTAGACTTAAAATGAAGCATAAAGTTGGCTATGCCGAAGGTTTCTTCCTGTTAAAACTGAGCTTTTCCTCCCCACAGTGGCCAAGTGTTTGCTCATGTAGGGGTGATCTGATTGTTAGGGTTTTCTTTGTATTGTTATAGGGTCTTTACCTTACAATATTAAGGACCTGACAGGTGACTGTTAATGTGATTTAGTGCTATATAAATAAAACTGAATTGAATTGAATAGAATAGAAAACCATCAGCCCACGTCTTTATCATCTCAGCCTGTGATTCTATCATTGAGGTGATGTAGGTTTTATGAATCCTGTGTTTAACTATTAGGACCCTGGATGATTTATTGAAAACACAATTTATATGAATCAAGTTGGCACTTTATAAATTGTATATCCTATATTTTTTTCTTATTAGTAATGACTGATATTAAAATCCGTACTACGGGGATGGACTCCACATGAGTACGAGAAATGCTTAATACATCTGGATCAGAGCTCTTGTAATGACACAGTAAGCACTGTATGAGGGCCTAGTCTATTTTATATCAATTTAATCCATCCTTCTGACCTCCTAATCTAATCAAAGGGCCAGCAGATGACAGGTGGTCTTTTCATCAGTGCAACTAACAGCTACACATAAAAACAACCCCTCTGCGGCCCGAATCAGAGGATAACAGATTTGCATTCCGCCTAAGAACATGATGAGTAGGGGCAAAGAATAACAATGGAGCAATGGGGGTAAAGGAGGTAAACAGGCAAATAAATTTGTACTTCCAGTGCTCACAATCCTCCATTTTGTAGGACAAAACTTAACCTGGATTATTTTTGTATAGGATGATGGAGGGCAGACGTAATATATCTAAACAAATTACAAAGACTGTAAATGAGATTATGACTATGACTTCATTTTGAGGCAGGAACATTTCCATTCTTTAATTTTTATTTAGCCAAGTCTTACAGCTTGTGTCATTCACATCCAAAATTCTCAAGTAGTTAAAAGCAGACCAGAAAAGCCCCCCTACCCTCTTACAGACAAAACAAAACAAAAATCAACATGCTTTGTTTTGTGACGTCCCTGCACAGAGCTGATGCATGCGGAGATGTGATGTCTAGTGAAGGGCTCTTACGCTCTTAAACCCACAGTGCACCCACAGGGGGCATAATCTTAAAAGACTCTGGAGAGAGGGAAGTCTTTTTTTCTCCGGATTTAAGAGTCTCTTTATATCAGCTATGACCATAATCCCCCGTCAAAAGGACAAGCTTGAAAGGAACTGAAAGTGAGCTGAAACAAAGTATAACATTAATCGCATGTTGCTGCCTGTAAATCACCCACATTCTTAATTTCAGGTCATCTTCATCATAGCAGTCAAGGTCATTCTGTTCTCAGGTAATAATGCAGTTTATGTGTGGGTCATATGTAGTCATGAGGAAATAATCTGTGTGACTGATGGGTGTCATGTGGGCAATCTATTAAAGGGTATTGCTTCCTTCAGCTGGAGCAGTCACTGCACGTGTTAAAAATCCAGTCTGGGCCCAAACATTTGTGTCCACTTGATTGAGCTGACTGACATCAAACAGGCTTTTCTCCGTTGGAGAACGATCTGTCCAATGAGTGCCACAGGAGGACTTACCATTAGCCCATCAGGCCCATGGGCGGGGACTAAGGCCATTGTCGTGCTGTTGTAAACGATTGTCAAGTGGTGTGCTGCCACATTGATATTTTAAATTGCCGGCGCTCACTTGTTTTCAGCACACAGAGTCATTCCCGCTGAACAACAAATGGAGAAACACGCTGAACCGCTTTTACTTTGCTCTGCTGAGCTCCAGCAGGGTAACACATTGGCGATAACTTCAAATAACCTTAGATTCAGGAGGATAGTTTGTCCTCTAGTAACTGTTTAATGGCATTTGGATCTCTGCGCTAAAAATATTTGTAATTAAAGGAGTTCCGCACCTCTATTACCGGTACACTCTTGGAGTCGCAAAAGGCAGTTCAGAGAAAATATGAAAATCCATATAGCTCATTCTAGCAGTAGATAATGCCTCAAGCTTTTAGTGTACGGCAGAGACGATGAGCAGACCATACAAAACTCTGTCAAACTCACTTATTTGTAATACTGCTCCTGCATTTTTCTTTTCTTCTTTCAAATTTAGTCTTTGTCTCAGTTTAGCAGATTTTACACAGATGTCAACAGTGCCACAAAGCAGTTTAAAAGCTTCAAGGACTTCAAAATGTTTACATACTGAGTTAGGCTACCCAACTCCCACTATTCTGATATTCAAAATGGGTGGATGTTTTTTCTTTTACATGTCATGGTCTCTTTGATAACCTGTAAAACAGGAATCAATGCAGCTATGTAGATGCCATTTTACAACTGTGGTATGGTTTAAAATAACACAAAGCCAGTCCTAATAAAATATATCTGAAGCCTGTGAGTTAGGCCTTATCATTTAACTTAGCTGCACAACAAAGAAAAACAGGTTTATATTGAAATTGCAATACTTACGCTGCAGTATTGTAAGTATAAAGGACTGATTTTCATGTTATTCTGACTTTCAAGAGACAGGATTATTCAAGGCAGCCAACAGTTTCCTTTCAAGTGAGAAAAGGCAATAAATCTTATTTATCCAGAACTTTTTCATGTCTGCTCGTCAAAGCTCAAGCTCATCTTACACCGCGCAGCAAAGCAGCAGCTCCAAACTAATTTAATTAATTAGGTTTGGTTACAAAGTGACCTTTGAAGCTTGAAGGCTTAAAAATTACTAGGAGCAGATTGAGAATCAATCCAAAACTGAGAGTATAGGAAAGAAAAATGCAATTTAGAGGTTATGAGTAATTTTCATGGTTATCAACTGTTTAAGGAGAAAAAAATTATAATGCTTTATGGATTAGGGCATTAATCTGTATTTTTGTAACTGCAAAGCTGCCATGGAGAAAATGAGATTTTTGAAGTGTTGAAGCTACTGTATACTGTTTACCTTTTTTGTTCCACCCATGAAATCTTTTGCCTCCCCGCCCTTTTCCACACTTCTACATCAGATGAAATGCAAAGTCTCGTTCACACACTCAAAAAAATGACACGTCGAGATGATAGACAGCCACCGTGTTTTTGAGCTAAATAGAAAGTGACATATCTGTTTATTTCTCTTGGGCCTGCATATCCGTTGTTGAGACACTGAAAGGTCTGAAGCACATCTGCCTGTAGAAGCGTACGTGCATCCTAGTGTTCATGTGTACGGTAAGTGTGTTACCGTCAATTTGTATTTTGAAATTAACAAATCAGCCAGTTGTCTTTCAGGGAAGGACATCCACTCAATCTTTGTCAGTCAGATGATTCCCTAGAGATGCTACATCTCTAGCCCTGATGGCTAAGATTCTCATTCTAATCAAGCCTCCAAAGTAGCAGAACAGAGGTCTAAATAAATGGAATTAAACAGTACGGCAGGGCGCGGGGAGAACGCTTAAAGCATGGTGACATCTTATTTTTCTCCAGAGCACATCTGAACAGGACATTTACTGGGAGAAAACCAATTCCACTGGAATTTTGTTCATTTAAATTTTATTTTGTATCAAAGTAGAAAAATCAAACAAACAAAAAAACTGGGCAAGAAATTAGTTTTGCAGTATCTTTTAAAATTATAATTAACACTATTCCCTTTAAGGTCTTTGCTCATTAGCTTTTAACCTTGCTGAATGCCGAATGGCATTTCAGGAGCTAAATTGTTTATTACGGTAGATACATTTTATGAACCTTCTTAAGCTTAAAAGGTGTTTACCCCAAAGCCTCCGAACTAATGCCACTCTTACACTTAATTTGATAAATGAACACATATACCCAAGAGGAAAAGGATGAGCATCTGAAGAAATTCATGCTGTTTTCCACATGCTTTAATGCAGCATGTCTTCTATGCTACCAAACTGGCTATTATCTAGTGAAATTAATTCGGATGTGTTTTGCAGGCTCTTAAGAGTATTGTTTAAGAATATATTTAGCTCCATGTTAGGCAAACCAGTGTGATCAGAATTCCACTATGTTGACATGCCCATTCACATCACATCCAGTGCAGCTTTACTGTGCAAACATGTCCTTTTGTTCATGTAATCTGACCAAATGGTGTTTCTGAACCAAAGTATACAGTCTGCTTTAGCCTGGAGCTCTTCTCTGACTCAGTCAAATTCCTACAGCTCCAGGGCGGTTGGGTCATTTGACTCTTCCCAATTTGAATTTCATCTCCTTTGCACTGTGGAAATTAGGTTTTTACATGCAAAATGCTGCTATAGATTTGTTTGCCATGCTCATCTGGAAGGTAGGTAAAGAGCAGCAGTCAGCATTATGCACCTTAGGAAAGGTTCTTAGGGGTCACAGGGTTTTGCATAAGTCAAGTTGGATTCTTTCTTTGGAGGGAAATTGGTACAAGTTGTTTAACATCTAATGGCTAAACTGTTGACATGCATTGCATGCCCATAGCTGACACACTGCGTGGTAAATAAAAGAAATGTGGTGAACTATGGATTTACCCTCAGGCTTGGACTCTCCGTATGACAGTGGGAGAGAATACAACAGCTAAAGGATAAATATTAACCAAAGACAAAATGTATGTATGCTACTATAATCATATTTGGTTAACCAGTGTATCTTTCAGAATATGGTATGATAACTGTCTTCCCTGGTTTTTAAACTAACATGCAGAAAAATGAATGTGAGAACAAATGGGGAAAAAAGGATAAGAAATTGTAAGAAATCCAAATTTCACCTTGTGAAAATTTGGATTTGATTGTGAGTTTTTCATCCCAATGCTACATTTATTTCTTCTTCGTTTTTCAGAGTTCCAGATAGAAATATAAAATGCCTTGGGGTAGATTTCCAAAGGAAGTAATCCCAGCAAAGGATATGTTACTCTGAAGTGAGTAGCACAAACATGAAGATGGAGTGTTTCTTAAAAAAAGTAAAATGCTGATGTGCAGAAAAAGCACATATGCCGAATCAGCCGATTACTAGCCTAGCACTAATAATATTCAGTTAACCTAAGGTAAGTGTTTTGCCAGCAGTCTTAATTGAAAATGCGGAATGAGCCTCAAAGTCTTTGCATCCAAGATGCTCGAAGCCAAGCATTTGCCTCCGTACACAAATTACTCTGTGACGACCAAAAAAAATTATATGCAAGGAAGGTTGTGTTACAGTATATTTAAATGTGTAATTCAGACAGCCTTACAAAGATGCAGGCCTTCAAATATGCTAGACACTATTTCAAATCGCCACCATGGTTAATGAGTCTACAAAATGAACTATGCATTTTTTAAATAAATATCTTTTTATTTTATACTGATGGTATGCACACTAATCCCGATGTTAAAAATTTCATTTAGCTTTGAAAACCTCAGTTACACCCATCACTAATTTTTGAAAACAATAACACACAGGCACAACACTTACGGATGTGTTTTTTGTTCATTGGATGAGCTGTACACAATTAACAAGAAATAACTGAAGACTTTATGAAAGTTGTTCAATGTCAGATGGGTGTATAAAAGACACACTCCTGTGCTCTAATAAAATCAAGCTCAACAACTACCAACACACAAGACAATATTAGTGCTGTAAAAAAAAACATAACACTTAAGTACGTAAACTCTTTAAATTGAAATGACTTCCATCCATCCATCCATCCATCCATCCATCCATCCATCCATCCATCCATCCATCTTCTTCTGCTTTATCTGGGGCCGGGTCGCGGGGGCAGCAGCCTAAGCAGAGAAGCCCAGACCTCCCTCTCCCCAGCCACCACCTCTAGCCTATCTGGGGGAACACCAAGGCGTTCCCAGGCGAGCCGAGAGATATAATCTCTCCAGCGTGTCTTGGAGCACCAATCCGTCTGTCGATCTCCGGCTCCCTTTTCCCATCACTCGCGAACAAGACCCCGTTCCAGTGCGAGCTGGAGGCCCTCACCCGATGAAGCCAACAGAACCAAATCATCTGCAAAAAGCAGAGATGAGATTCTGAGGCCACCAAAGTGAAAGCCCTCCGCCATTTGGCTGAGCCTAGAAATCATGTCCATAAAAATTATGAACAGAATCGGTGACAAAGGGCAGCTCTGGCAGAGCCCATCACCCACCGGGAACGACTCCGACTTATTACCGGCAATGTGAACCAAGCTCTTGCAACGGTTGTATAGGGATCAAATGGCCCGTAGCAATGGGCCAGACACCCCATACTCCCGTAGTACCTCCCACAGGACACCCCGAGGGACACGGTTGAATGCCTTTTCCAAGTCCACAAAACACATGTAGACTGGCTGGGCAAACTCCCATGCGCCCTCAAGTATCCTTGAGAGGATAAAGAGCTGGTCCAGTGTTCTGCGACCAGGACGAAAACCGCATTGTTCCTCCTGTATCTGAGGTTCGACTAGCGGACGAACTCTTCTTTCCAGCACCCTGGCATAGACTTTCCCAGGGAGGCTGAGGAGTGTGATCCCCATGTAGTTGGAACACACCCTCCGGTCCCCTTTCTTAAAGATGGGGACCACCACCCCGGTCTGCCAGTCCACAGGTACTGCCCCTGATCTCCACGCAACATTGTAGAGGCGTGTCAACCAGGAAAGCCCTACAATGACCAGAGCCTTCAGGAACTCGGGGCGGACCTCATCAACACCAGGGGCTCTGCCACCAAGGAGTTCTTTAACTGCCTCAGTGACCTCGCCCCCAGAAATTGGCGGGTCATCCCCCTCATCCCCAGACTCTGCTTCCTCCTCGGAAGACATGTCAGTGTGATTAAGGAGGTCCTTCCACCACCCAACAATTTTCTCAGTCAAAGTCAGCAGCGCTCCGCCAGCACTATACACAGTGCAGGTAGAGCACCGCTTTCCCCTCCTGAGACACCTGACGGTTTACCAGAATCTCTTCGAGGCAGTCTGAAAGTCTTTTTCCATGGCCTCTCCAAACTCCTCCCACGCCCAAGTTTTTGCTTCAGCCACTGCCCGAGCCGCATTCTGCTTGGCATGTCGGTACCTGTCAGCTGCCTCCGAAGTCCCACAGGCTAACCAAGCCCGATAGGACTCCTTCTTCAGCCTGGTGACTCCCTTCACCTCTGGTGTCCACCATTTGGTTTGGGGATTACCACCACGACAGGCACCAACCACCTTGCAGCCGCAGCTCAATGCAGCAGCTTCGGCAATGTTGAACATGGTCCATTCGGACTCAATGTCCCCAGTCTCCCTCGGAATGCTGTTGAAGCTCTGCCGGAGGTGTGCGTTGAAGATCTCACGGACTGGGGCCTCTGCTAGGCATTCCCAGCACACCCTCACAACGTGTTTAGGTGCACCGGGTCTGTCCAGCGTCCTCCCCCGCCACCTGATCCAACTCACCACCAGGTGGTGATCAGTTGACAGCTCAGCCCCTCTCTTTACCCGAGTGTCCATAACATATGGTCGCAGGTCTGGTGATACGATTACAAAATCGATCATCGACCTGCGGCCTAGAGCGTCCTGGTGCCACGTGCACTTATGGACACTCTTATGTTCGAACAGGGTGTTCGTTATGGCCAAACTGTGATTTGCACAGAAGTCCAATAACAAAACACAGATCGGGTTCAGATCAGGGAGGCCGTTCCTCCTAATCACGCCCCTTCAGGTCTCGCTGTCGTTACCCATGTGAGCATTGAAGTTTCCCAGTAGGACAACAGAGTCTCCAGGTGGAGCACCTTCCAGAACCCCACCCAGGGTGCTCTGAACTGCCACTCGGCGCATAAGCGCAGATGACAGTCAGGACCCGTTCTCTGACCTTAAGGCGCAGGGAACAAACCCTCTCATCCACTGGGAAGAACCCCAACGTACAGGCAGCAAGTCGAGGGGACATTAGAATACCCACCCCAGCCCGCCGCCTCTCACCAGGGGCAACTCCAGACTGCGACAGAGTCCAGCCCCTCTCCAGGAGACTGGTTCCAGAACCTAAGCCATGCCTAGATATCTAGCCAGTACCTCTCAACCTCACGCACTAACTCAGGCTCCTTCCCCACCAGAGAGGTGACATTCCATGTCCCAATTGCCAGTCTTAGTAGCCGGGGATCAGTCCGCCAGGACCTCCGCTCCTGGCCGCCACCTGGCACACAATGCACCCGACCCCTGCGGCGCCTCCTGTGCAATGTTCCCTCTAATTTTTTATGTGCCTGAGCGAACACACAAACTCCCTGAGCGATCCCTTGGACCACTGTAAGCGACATCAGACGTGTGCACTGTAGTCACGCCAGCATCGAATCCATTCAAGTTACATGGTTTATTAAAATAATCATATTACAGCATTTACATGTATGTTCGACTACTTTTAATTAACTGCTTTAGCCCACTTACAATGAAAATTGTAAAAAATCTTCTTCATGACCTGTGTAGTATGTTAACACTATTGGAAGTAAAAATAACTTGAACTCCAATTTTGAAAACACAACTTTCTTTCTTTTTTTTCTTTTTTTAAATAAAGCTCTGACTTGTATTATGAGTATGAGTCTGTGGTCTGGGAGAGAGTCCTGTAACTCTCTGTCTGCAAAATACAGTATATAATGACCAATTAATTATAGTTACTTATTCAAAAAAGTTACTGAGTTTTGCAAACAACAAAGTCTTTTGCAGCTGTTTACCTAAAAATGCAGCCAAGGCGTTTTTTTAAACAAACATTTCAAGCTATTTACAGAACAATCAGCTGTTCTGCATCAAATTTGATGCCACACAAATTATTTGTGCCCCTCCAAAAAATTATTTCTGTCCACTATGAGATAAAGGAGAACATCAAAAGCCTGATACCTGCAGGCCTGACAACAGGAGATGTATCACTCCTGTAACACCTGTAACATTCAGCAGTCGCCTCATTGTTCTGACACACACAACAAAACTATTGACTACACTACACACTAACTACACAAGATTTGCGCTAAACGTCGCTAATCTCTCACATCTCAAAACACCGCCGTCACTCCTAAAACCTCCCCCCTCCCTAAACAACAAATGCCATGTTTTGATTGGTCGACATGTCTGTGAAGGTTCTCAGTCATCCAGGTCATCGTAGTCAAAGGAGCTTGCAAAGAAAAGCGTCTGGACTTCTTTAAGTTGCTTGAAGACGTTTCACCTCTCATCCGAGAAGCTTCTTCAGTTCTAAGGTCAAATGGTGGAGAGTCCCAGATATAACCTAGTGGGAGTAACGCCCCACAGAGGGACAAAAGGACCCCTTGATGATCCTCTAATAGCCTGAGCCAAGGTGTGAAACTGGGTGTGGGTCCCAATCAGCCAGAGTTTCGGAAACCTGGCCCCACCTTATCATGCGAATTCCTGAGGTCAGATGGCCCAGGATGTGAGTGGGCGTTAAGGCGTCTGGGAAGGGATCTCAAAACTGGATTATAGATGGTAGAGAGTTGGTGTCGTAAACCCCCGCCTCTACATGGTCGACATGGTACATTTTTCAACCAATTGGAAAGGGTGGGGGGTGTTTTGGTTTTGTTTTTGCTCACAGGCGGAGAGGGCTTTCGAGCGTTTTCCTTATAAAACGCAGTTTTTACCGTTTCTTCCCGCAGTAAATATAAACAACAATAGTATTCAGAAAGAAAACCAAACATTGCATATTTTTTATAACTATAACTTTCGTTTTACATGGCCTATCAACACAATTTAAAAACTGGTATAATATATATATATATATATATATATATATATATATATATATATATATATATATATATATATATATATATATATACATATATATATATATATATATATATATATACATATATATATATATATATATATATATATATATACATATATATATATATATATATATATATATATACATATATATATATATATATATATATATATATATATATATATATATATATATATATATAACCAACCACTACCAAGACCCTACCAAGGGGCATCTTTACACAGCCTGCACCTGGGGTCTTGCCTGGTGTGATAGACCCCAGCCTCTATGGATCTTGTACTCAGAGCTTGTTCTTGCTCTGCCATGATTAGTGCCTCTGTGCTGTCTTTCAGTCCAACTTTGTCCAGCCACTGGTAGGATTTCTGGATATCAGCCACCTCCTCTATCTGCCGGTGGTACATACCGTGCAGGGGCTGTCCTTCCATGATGGTTCCTCGCCTTCCTCCACTTTCTTGGGTTTCTGCTGCCTGATATATTCACTGAGCACGCTGTCAGTTGGGGCCATCTTCGTGATGTATTCGTGGATGTTCGTTGTCTCATCCTGGACTGTGGTGCTGACACTCACCAGTCCCCGGCCCCCTTCCTTCCACTTAGCGTATAGCCTCAGGATGCTGGACTTGGGGTGAAACCCTCCATGCATGGTAAGGAGCTTTCTTGTCTTCATGTCAGTGGCTTCTATCTCCTCCTTTGGCCAGCCTATTACCCCAGCAGGGTACCTGATCACGGGCATATATATGTATATGTATATGTATATATATATATATGTATATATATTAGCTCTTTAGATCCAATCTTTTACATCAACTGGGTTGATTCTATCTTTGCAAACAAACAAAGGGTCTCTGATTGTGTAATGACAAATCTTTTTTAAAACTTTTTTGTTTATTCCAGCAGTAGTATATCCTTTATATGCAGCCAAGTGTATTTAAAACTTAACTGCACATAACGTTTTGGATTAAGTCTGTCTTGATGCTGTGACTGGGTTAATCATATTTTCAAAGTAAAAGCATTCTTTCCAGTGTGAAGGATGCCAAAGGTTTCTTTGGCAGGTGTGGACAATCCTGTTAGATGGTGTTTGTGTTACACCTTAACCTCTTTTTCCAGTAAATCTATCTTTTGTTTGTAGAGCTTCCCAGTATGAAGCTTTTCTGCCAAGGAGATTTAAATACATAAGCTGGAGGAAAGGGCAATCTGGTGCTATCTTGGGATCCACATATCTTTCATTTTGTTTCAAGAAATAAATTATTGAACCTCGCTGTTCAATATATGCCCATGTTGCTGTGCATTTTTCCTTGATGTTGGTCTTCACTTCCATTTACTATTTCTGTTAAAGAGTCCCGAATCCAGTAGCTGAACAACACATGTTAATTTTTCATTGCTACTTAAACATAGAACACATTCATTAATTAAAAGGGATTCTTTTTTGTCAATATAGTGTATATAAGGAGTACATAACAGCACTCACAGCTCTAACTTACAGAGAGCAGCCTGCAGCTGACTTTTTCAGCCACTTGCAATAAAACACACACACACATCATACAATGCTTGAAGGTTGTAATAACATATGAAAACATTAAGAGGCAACACTAATATTGCCTGTCTTCAGTCAGGTACTGAGAGAAGGGAATTATCGCAGAAGAGATAGAAGTAATAAAGGAGGGCTAAATTATAAATAGTATATTCATTTCTTATTAGTAAAAATATGATTTTTGCTAATGGTTGGGTGCTGGTTCTTAGTAAACTATCTGTGCAAAGGTAAGTAAGGAAAAAGCAAAAATAAGAATAAAATATTCTTCCTTTTCAGCTAGCCCTAATTCTATAAGAATTAGCACCACCTTATATGTTTAAACCAGTACCTGTCAAGATGTTATCTATTACTTCTTTTGGACGTGTGAATCCTAAGTGCAATAATGGCACTTTTTTCATTCAATGAGAGTTTTATCTAGGTCAGAATGTATTTTCCTTTGACGCCCTCTTAGCTCTCCTGTTCTCCTGCTGTCTTGATTAATGGCCCTGAAAATGTCACACTGACCTGAGATGGAAGGTGTTCAAAACAATACAGTCCAGTAGGCTACTTATGCTACTGCATTGTCCACCTCCTCTCAAATGAACAAACGAAAAAAACTGACATTAATAGCTATTACTTAAAAAATGAAACATTTAATGTTTGATAAATAGATGGACTAGCACAAGAAAAACTAATGCACTCAGGTTGCACTGTTTTTGCTGGCGCTAACTCATAGCAGCAGGCAACGTTGCTGTGCTTTGATTAGCAGCTAGCATTAGCCAAGTTAGCTGCCTGTTAGTAACTTTGTTCTTATATAACAAGCTGATTATTCGCTGCAGTGATCTTCTCCTTCACTTCTCCCACATTTGGATGCCAAACTGAACTTTGTTCTCTCAAGACATTTGAATAATGCAACTTCTTTGGCTGAACTTGAGTGTTTGATGTGATTTGATTGGCTAATGACTTTACTTCAGAAAGTGAATTTCTCACAAATACAAATACCAATGTAAGCTAGGTGAAGCAGAAATCCATAATTCAGTTCAGTGACATGTGACATTACCCCATGCTACATGAATGAGAATCAAAAAGATTGGAGCCTAAAACATACCCATGCATCCATCATCAGGCTCTAAAGGTGCAATGCTAGCATGTGAATAAATGAGGAAACAAGGAATTTATATTTTTCAGGTAGGGCAATTTTCAAAATAATTTCCTTGTGACCTTTGATAAAAGATTCCCCATAGATACACCATAGATTTCTTTTTTTCTTTCTTTATCTTTTGGTCTATTTTTCTAGGCAGGCAGCATCTGTTACATTTTAGTTGGCTACATCATAAAATAGCACAAGGTAAAGTACACATAAATATAAATTTTAAAGTGTGTACTTATGGAATTAATAACTTTTGCCTCTGTTCCACTTACAAGTATATAAAATTTTTGTTTTGGGACTGTGCCTTCAGGAATGAATGGCTTCTTTAGTTCTATATATCAGCTTTAGTGTATTTCAAGTGATGACGATTTATTCAAATAAAGATGATTTTCTTCACTTACAATAAAAAGGAGAAAAGAAAGATCCTTTATTGGTGAGTGACACTTCAATTAGCCTCTTGTCCTCACTACTTATAATCAGATTGCGAACCCTGTAAAGGACAAGGCAGGTCATTAAAATATCCTCAAAAGCTTACACGATTCACTTCAGGCTGTAAATTTTGCTTGTATTTGCTGACAGATGTAATGCTGAATCCCCCTTTGCCATCCCCAGATGAAATCAAAGCTATCTTGGTGTAATTGCTAAGGAAAACTGATTTGCCAGTGTCAGAAATGCTTAATGTATGTGCCCCCTTAATTTTGTTCTGCTCTTTCTTCAATTGCCAGTCCCCTTGCACAGGCCCTCATCTATTCTGTTCAGTGCTCTTCAGTGTGATGTTGCTGTGGACCCAGATAACGAAATTACGTAGGCACAGCGTTATGACAGTGTAATCAGATAACCAGAGATTTGTTGAAATTATCTAACAATTTATGTCAATGCCAGGAAAAGAAAACTCGACAGTTATCTTCTGGTTGACATGCTGCAGCACGTGATAAGATAAAAATACAGAATATTTTTATCTTATCATAAAAACTTTATTTTGATTATTAAACAGATATTTAAAGATTTAAAGACTGTTCTTTTTTTCCTTTCTTTTCTTTCAGCAGGGTATGAAAAAATTATTTACTCCACTGTATATGTCCTTTAGTAGTCTCATGGCCTTTATGCACCAAGCGGTTTGCGAAAAAACAACAAGGATACAAACTTGTCATCTAATGCACTGTATATACACAGAGAAAGCATAAGGTTTTGGCACGAAAAAAAAAAAAAACCCCTAAAAAAATGCACTACAAAAAAAATGTGATGATGAGGCCATCCTGATGTTTTCTAATTAAGAAAAGAAAGAAAGCGAGATTCTGGGTTTATCCAATTTTCAAGAGAAGGCAGCAGCAGGGAGAATTTCATGGTTTGATCCAGGAGTTGGAAGCTGTATTACGACCACTTTCGTACATATTTCAGGATCTCAGTGGGGCACTTTGAGCTCTTGTTAGCAGAGTTGGGACCATATCTGAGAAGGCAGAGAAATAATTTCAGAGAGCTGATTGACCTGAAGCAGCAACTAGCTGTGTGCCTGAGGTAAAATAAAATTATTTTATTATTTTCATATCGCTGTATCTTTAGTTCCAGTGCATGTTTTGAGCTGTGAAAGCAAATGTTGCCACATGCAGTAGAGTGATTGGTAAGATCTGTTAAAAAAAAAAAGGAAAAATTAAGTTTTATATGAAAAAATAAGTGCCACAAATTCTTTGAGTCCCCAAAAAATATTCACACAAATTTTACATGTTGGGTGTGTAAAGGCCTTCAGTCATTGTGACAGAACAAACTGGGTGTTTTCTCTTCAGACTTTAAAGCTATTCAGGAGATGCTCTCTGAACACCATGATGAAGAAACAGAATACCCACCAGCATTTAGCTCACACAGCAACTTTGATCCAAGAACTAACCACCATACCATCCCCCAAGCTCTATAATGGTTAGTTAGGCTGCTGCAGATTTCTTTTGTAATCTTGACTAGTATTTAATGCTGCTCGATCATTCACCACTGAGAAAAGAAATATATCTTTCTATCAGTTTTAGGATTACTACTGGGAAGTATGGTAGCTAAAAACGTGAAAATTGGACTTCCTGGGGAATTTTCCCTAATGGTTGATGAAATGTGCACGAATATCCCATGATGATACCACTACCTTTGATTCACCACAGACTGACAATTTCCTAAGAGAGGGCACAGCTTCACTCATAAGCCAGGCCTCGATCAGCAGCCAGTAGCTCCATGGAAATCGCCCTGTCCCAGTTCTTTTCACTTGCCTTCTTCAGGTGAGTAGAATAATGAACTTGTGCTGCTATGCAGAGCCTGTCTTTCACCTCTGGAAAGTTGATGTTGGATCTTAGTTGGTGAGAGTGTATAT
Organism: Rhamphochromis sp. 'chilingali'; assembly: GCF_963969265.1. NCBI lineage: Eukaryota > Metazoa > Chordata > Actinopteri > Cichliformes > Cichlidae > Rhamphochromis > Rhamphochromis sp. 'chilingali'. Next base: position 24,201,479 of record NC_137935.1, on the reverse strand, counting down.
ATTGTGACTTCATGGAACATTTTCTCTTCACCTGTCCCGGGAAGCCAAAAGAGGACACTCACCGGTGGGTGTGGAGTTACTAGCAGGTGAAGTCCCTGCCTTGCCTGCAGCTGCCAGCAACATTTATATCCAGTCTCTAAGTTACTCAGACAAACGCTCTGTTTGAATCAGGGGTAGAGCAGAGTTTTTTTTATGTTCTCAAGAGTGTAGCAGGTTTAAATGGATGGAGGTTGTTAGGGAGTTTTTATTGTTTTATTTGCTTATGCTTCAAAAGTTATGTTATACATATTTCACCAGACACTGATAGGTTTGTAGCTTGAACCCATCCGCTGGAACGTTGAAGGCAATATAATTACACTGCAAAGCAAGACACAAGTAGGCAAGCTTCTTCATGTTTCTCGTGCACGGGAGAGAACCGGACAGGCACCGTTCCTTCGCTTGACCCCAGTTGCTCTCGTCCGTTCTCCCGTACCACTGTTCTTTTATTGAGGTTACATGAATATGCATAAGTTCATTAACATATGACGTCTACATACACACAAAGAGTACCTTGCCTGTGTGTGTGTGTGTGTGTGTGTGTGTGTGGTGCTGATCAAAGGGTCAAACATCCTTGGTCAGGAAGAGGGTAGCCTCCCCCTCACCCTAGATGGTTCATCCTAGATAACACGGTGAGGAAGTCCTGCAGTTCATCTAAACAAAGAGCACTTAGACTAGAACAGACGCAACTACGTTAATCCTACCATAAAATAATAAGACACGGTATGACCTCTCATGCTCCCAAAGTGCTGTCTAATACACACAAAGTTTGCAGACTATCAAGGATCAAAACCTCTACCAATCTACAACTAATTACAAAACTCTAAGCATATATAAGTAAATATTTCTAAGCATAAATGACAATCAACAATACAAATCTAACAGACACAGTTTTCTGTTAAAACAGGAAGCTGACCCTGTGACACTGACAAGAGACCAGCACAGAAATACATATCCGCAGAAGTTGACTTGCATTATATTATTCTTAGAAATTGACCTGCAACACACATACTTTGTGACATATATACACACACAGCTTACACACAGCTTGCACACAGACAGCATCAGGACCTGCGTAACAGGAAATGTGATTATATTTGCATATTGACGATGTAACCTATAAAAATAAACGAATACTGCAGTTCGGTGTGAGCTTTGCTCTGAGCTTTTCACCCGTGCAGCACGTTAACCTACACAAGTGTCTCATTGTTGTTTATTCACCTGACTGTTTGTTAACTGTAAATCTCTGACAGAGGTTTAAATGGATCTTAAATGGATTTTCATCCACCACACTGTACCCACGATGATTACTTGAAATTCCATTTTTTTTTCAGCTCACAAGACACTCCCATAGTTGTTGGGCACACGTGGGTAAAAAACACAAATAATCATCCGTCATTTCTGTTTGTCCAAATGTCCTCTGAAAGACACTTTGTCCTTGCTCCCTATAATGAATCTAAACCTCTACCTTTAGAGATGCTTTACCTTCTAATTGGGTAATAGATGTACCTCCAGGAGCTCCATGTCTAAGAGCCGCTTCTACAGTCTGGCATATCCAGAACATCAGGCCATGGAGAGGCTCTTTAGAGACTTTGTGAAAGCAGGTATAATCCTCCTCTCTTCCTCACCTCTGGAAGATGTTTTCTTTGTTGAAAAGAAAAAAAGAAATCCTTCTTGCTTGCATTGTAACAATCTTTTTGTTTCCCTTCTGCTGACATTGTGAGTACAGTATTATGAAGAGTCTTGAGTCAAAACTCTTCTTTAGATCTTCCTTGTCTTTTGTTACATTGTCTGTCAAGGTGATTCCATGCTGATTTGATCATGTTCAGATCCTTGCTGTTGGGAGGCCAATCCATGGCTAACTGGATTCCATTGTATGTTTTCATATCCAGGTATTCTTTTACTGCATTGGCAGTGTGCTCGATATCAGTGTCATGCCAATCAGAAGTTTTCCAGATGGCATTGTAGTGTTTAATGAAAAGCCGATGGTACTTTTCTGTGTTAATAATCAGTTTTGAAAAGATCCCCTGAGAGACCACTGAGATCATTTCTGATAAGGTTTCAGTAAACCGTAGATGGATCAACTGAAAGGGTAGATGCATCTCTCAGGTCCTGTTTCAGGTCTTTGCTTTGCTTTTTTCCTGTTTCTTAAGGACATGACTTTTGGATATTGTTCATCTGCAGTAGATAGTGATTTAGTTCTGCCACTTTTTTTGTCTTTAACTTGACAAGTATCCTGTAATTTTTAAGGACACACTACACCGCATGTTGAGCTGTGCCAAGTTTCTATAGCACTTTGAAAAATCATCTCATTGGTACAAAAATGCAATTTTATGCCTGTCAAACTTTGTTATCTTTGGCATTTTTCAGAGTTTCAGTTAATGTAATGGGACAGGTTATTTGTTTTTGTGACAGGCTACTAGTAACAATGTGCCTACATTTTATTTTTAATTCCATTCAATAATTAATTTGAATATTTAATTAAAAATGTTAACTAAATTTAAAATTCGCTCTTTGCTAATTTGTCTGTTATATGTAGAGACAACTGGTTAAGCGCTTGAGTTATTTGCTTTTTTTTGTGCTTGAATGATTTTTAAGTCAGATTTAAGTGGCTTAACACAGAACTACAAAAAATCCCCTTGAATTTTTTTTTAGGAGGGATGTCTCACAGTCTGTAATATATTGTTTGTATAGTTTTTGCACTAGGAATAAGTCTAATTATTGTTCTGCATCAGGCCTTCTTTAGGCCCTGCCAGCTGGAGGTAGGCCCTAGTCGCACATAATACTAGAGTTTGCTACTCGACTTCCTCTATTTGAAAGTCATGCTCACTACTGTCTGTGAAGGTTCTCAGTCATCCAGGTCATCGTAGTCAAAGGAGCTTGCAAAGAAAAGCGTCTGGACTTCTTTAAGTTACTTGAAGACGTTTCACCTCTCATCCGAGAAGCTTCTTCAGTTCTAAGGTCAAATGGTGGAGAGTCCCAGATATAAACCTAGTGGGAGTATCCCCCCACAGAGGGACAAAAGGACCCCCTGATGATCCTCTAATAGCCTGAGCCAAGGTGTGAAACTGGGTGTGGGTCCCAATCAGCCAGAGTTTCGGGTGTGTTCATTGTGAAACCTGGCCCCACCTTATCATGCGAATTCCTGAGGTCAGATGGCCCAGGATGTGAGTGGGCGTTAAGGCGTCTGGGAAGGGATCTCAAAACTGGATTATAGATGGCAGAGAGTTGGTGTCGTAAACCACCGCCTCTGTTCAAAGATGTTCGCTCACAGTGGACATAGATGGCTTCTTTCACTCCTCTTTCAAACCATCTGTCCTCTCTGTCCAAAATGTGAACATTGGCATCCTCGAAAGAGTGACCTTTATCCTTAAGATGCAGATGGACTGCTGAGTCTTGTCCTGTGGAGGTGGCTCTTCTATGTTGTGCCATGCGCTTGTGAAGTGGCTGTTTGGTCTCTCCAATGTAGAGGTCTGGGCATTCCTCGCTGCACTGTACAGCATACACCACATTGTTAAGTCTGTGTTTTGGTGTTTTGTCTTTCGGGTGAACCAGTTTTTGTCTGAGCGTGTTGCTGGGTCTGAAATACAGACCCAGCAACACGCTCAGACTTCACAAGAAGAGCCACTTCCACAGGACAAGACTCAGCAGTCCATCTGCATCTTAAGGATAAAGGACACTCTTTCGAGGATGCCAATGTTCACATTTTGGACAGAGAGAACAGATGGTTTGAAAGAGGAGTGAAAGAAGCCATCTATGTCCACTGTGAGCGAACATCTTTGAACAGAGGCGGTGGTTTACGACACCAACTCTCTGCCATCTATAATCCAGTTTTGAGATCCCTTCCCAGACGCCTTAACGCCCACTCACATCCTGGGCCATCTGATCTCAGGAATTCGCATGATAAGGTGGAGCCAGGTTTAACAATGAACTCACCCGAAACTCTGGCTGATTGGGACCCACACCCAGTTTCACACCTTGGCTCAGGCTATTAGAGGATCATCAGGGGGTCCTTTTGTCCCTCTGTGGGGGGATACTCCCACTAGGTTTATATCTGGGACTCTCCACTTCTTCAAGTAACTTAAAGAAGTCCAGACGCTTTTCTTTGCAAGCTCCTTTGACACATGCTCACTACTGTCAACTAATTTTCTAAAGGTGCTCATTTCACTGCCCTTTCAAAATTGCCTTTGGTCCTAGAAACTGCTAAACTCCCAGTGGTCCATGTTTCTTGCCAGTGGTAGTTTTTCAGACTGGGGTCCACAGTTCGTCTCTTGTGTTTTCAGGGTCTTTAAAAAGAAAAAAGAAAAAACTGTGAATATTATCTTATCCTCAGGTTAGGCACACAGTGCAAGCTAATCAACAATTTGAACCTGCCCTGCGTTGTGTTTCAGCATCAAATCTGTCTGCCTGATATTCACTGCTGCCTTGGATTAAGCACTCACCCGACACCATAACCTCAGTCTCTAAGGGCTTCACCCCATTCAGGGCATCTCTGGGGTATAAGTTCCCACTTTTCTTTTTTTTTAGCAAAAGAAGATTGCTGTTTTTTTTCCCTTCAACATCACTTTTGACATTGCAGGAAGGAGTAGAATGTGTGGTTCTTCTAAGAACAGCTGAGCAGAACAGATGTTAGGCTGATCAATAGAAGGCCCTGGGCTGCTCTAAAGAGACTGAATCTAAGAAACTTACCCCCTCTACATTTTACACTAAAAGTGACAAGGTGATACTAAGATTATTGGTATTGTCAAACACCCCTGAGCTAGATCATTACATTGGGTGGATGGATACGGAGTCATAACTGAAGAAACCACCTCCCAACACCATCACCTGTATATAAAGAGTAAACAGGACATGAACTCACTATCCATTCACACTGTACAGGAATATCGGTTAGAAAGTCCAAAGACACAAAACTGAAAGAGGTTTTCAACAACGGAACAAAGATCCTGCAGGACTACATGTTTGGGACTGACCAGAAGCTGACAGCCGAAAGGAAGGATTATATGAGAAGATCAGAAATTTAAGGAATACTGAAGAACCAACTGGAATGTAGGCCTCTGTTCAGAATTCGAGTCCTAGAGCTATGGCAGCTATGATGCTGTGCAGAGCCGCTCTAATAAGGAAAATACCATAAAAACCACTTCCACATGTTAGATGTGAAATGCAGAGAATTTCACTTGGCAAGCAATTTAGTAGGGAATTGTACACCCATTCCTTTTGTAACAAGAATTATTTACTGATTTATCGGCCATACAATGGAAACAATGGTCTAATTATAGCTCTTTAAATTGTATATGCTATAAGACAGAAAAAAAAATGGTTTAATTAGTTTGGCAGTTTTTCCTATTTCCATAAGTTGTAATTAGCAGTATAAGTGAAATGAAATAATGGAGGAAAATAGACCGAGTAGACAGTTGAGGATTTCATGGCAGTAAATCCTGTTTTATTAATCAGTACAAATCACCAGTGCAGATTTCAGTGAATCACCAACATGATGCTTCATACACTTGCATAATTTTAGGGGTTCATTCTAAGTTTGAGACCTATTGATCCCTGGTCGCACAATAAAAGAAGGGCAGCATTACAGTAATTGAAAAAAAGAGACTGATTTACATTTAAATCGAAAATTACTATCTTGCTTATAATAATGTGCTCTAACCCACCTTCTGCTACTATATCATCCCAGGTGGTTAAATTGTGAAATATTACATGCAGTCAGTAGATCCCATTCTTTGAGGATCTCCTGGGACCTAAACCCTGTTCTTGGTGGTTTCTTTCTGTCTTTGAAGATATAGGAGGTGGAGGAAGAGGAGGAGGAGGAATAGAATTAGGAGGTGTGGCAGAGAGTTCACACAGTGTCCTTTAGGTACATTTTAACACTGCAAGGCATAGCAAATTTAATACCTTCTTTTATCTGTTGTGTGTGTAGGAGTGAAAGGGAGGAGCTGCAAATGTCAAATCTTTCTACTTTGTTAGTATTCACTGTGGTGCCTTTAGTTGTCTTTGGGCGATTTAATTCACATCAGGCAGATGTTTTCATATGTACCGATAAACAAATTTAAGTAATCCCAAATGTTGCCAAGTGACCTGTCAGATTTTACAACTGACAGCAGCAAAAACATTCTAAATGCCATTTTATAAACTAGATGACTTTTCCTACAGTGAATCAAAATCAAAGCGATCACATTCTTTTACTCCCTACACAGGGAAGCTTGATAACATGATGTGATGTGTGTGCCTTTTTTAAAGGGACATTGGTAATGTAATTAAAGGGAAAGCTAGACATTGTCATGTTTTCTGACTACATTTTCTGAGGTTCCCACAGAGGCAGACACCTGTTGGTCCCACTGATGGGGCAGTAAACAGGGATCATTCAAGGAAAATCTACTACAGTCTACCCCGAAATCTGCCAGGGTTACGTCCGTAGAGCACCCTCAAATTATGAAAGGCCGCAAAAAATGCCTGTAAATGCCTAGTTTTATAGTTTAAACCCTAAATATGTATTTGGGCAGCATCCTAGGTCTTTAAGAAGAACAATAACCAAAACATGAGCACATTCATCGAAACACTCGAGATAGCTACTGTGATGGCATCAGCCACACAGGGGTAATTTAGTCCATTTTTCACTTTATTAGTTTGCTTTGCAGTTTTCTTCATTAATCATTTGGTTAAACCTAACACTGGTATTATGAGGGGCGCACATAGTAACATTGTGTGGTTTTTCTAAAATGTTTTGTTATATTAATTATGTTTCTCTTTCTTTGAGTTATCTGGGTTTGGGCGGTGGCTGTTTCCTGTCTGGGCAAAAGGCGTGGCTGAGGACTCTGGGGACAAAATGCCTGCTCAGCAGGTCCAACCATGGGCTTACCAGGAGCAGGGGTGTTTTAGGTTTAGTTAGGTTATTCTGTGCTTAGTTAATATTAGTGTGTGTTTTGTTTTTCCCCCCCATTGTGTTCAAATGGTTTGGCCAAATCATTATAAAAGCTACCCTCATGTGTCTTTGTAATTAGGTCAGTTTGTGAGTTAAGTTGTGTCTCACTTTGTTGTTTAAGTTTTTGGAAATTACTTTTTTGTAGAGTTATATTTAGTTGACCTGTTTTATGGGCCTGCTAAGTATGGTTTTGAATTTTGTTAATTTTGGACTTTTTGAGGGTTAAAATAAAGAAAACCCTTTTTGAAGATATTTTTTGCCTGTGTCCTCTTTGCTTTGGCTGCTTGGTCCCTCACAGCTACACACATTAGATATGATGCAGAAATCCTGGACTGCTTCTGCAAGAAATGAATAACACTCTCAGATTGGCTACTTTGAAACTTCCCACTTCTGAGTACAGCAGTATTTCATCCATGAAGCCACATTTTGTTCAACTTTGCTGGGATATACAGTGGGGCAAAAAAGTATTTAGTCAGCCACCGATTGTGCAAGTTCCCCCACTTAAAATGATGACAGAGGTCAATAATTTGCACCAGAGGTACACTTCAACTGTGAGAGACAGAATGTGAAAAAAAAAAATCCATGAATCCACATGGTAGGATTTGTAAAAAATTTATTCGTAAATTAGGGTGGAAAATAAGTATTTGGTCACCTCAAACAAGGAAAATCTCTGGCTCTCACAGACCTGTAACGTATTCTGTAAGAAGCTTTTCTGTCCCCCACTCGTTACCTGTATGAATGGCACCTGTTTGAACTCATCATCTGTATAAAAGACACCTGTCCACAGCTTCAAACAGTCAGACTCCAAACGCCGCCATGGCCAAGACCAAAGAGCTTTCGAAGGACACCAGGAAAAGTATTGTAGACCTGCACCAGACTGGGAAGAGTGAATCTACAATAGGCAAGCAGCTTGGTGTGAAAAAATCAACTTCGGGAGCAATCATCAGAAAATGGAAGACATACAAGACCACTGATAATCTCCCTCGATCTGGGGCTCCACGCAAGATCTCATCCCGTGGGGTCAAAATGATCATGAGAACGGTGAGCAAAGATCCGAGAACCACACGGAGGGACCTGGTGAATGACCTGCAGAGAGCTGGGACCAAAGTAACAAAGGTCACCATCAGTAACACACTACAACGGCAGGGAATCAAATCCCGCAGTGCCAGACGTGTTCCGCTGCTGAAGCCAGTTCATGTCCAGGCCCGTCTGAAGTTTGCCAGAGAGCACATGGATGATACAGCAGAGGATTGGGAGAATGTCATGTGGTCAGATGAAACCAAAGTAGAACTTTTTGGTATAAACTCAACTCGTCGTGTTTGGAGGAAGAAGAATACTGAGTTGCATCCCAAGAACACCATACCTACTGTGAAGCATGGGGGTGGAAACATCATGCTATGGGGCTGTTTTTCTGCCAAGGGGACAGGACGACTGATCCGTGTTAAGGACAGAATGAATGGGGCCATGTATCGTGAGATTTTGAGCCAAAACCTCCTTCCATCAGTGAGAACTTTGAAGATGAAACGAGGCTGGGTCTTCCAACATGACAATGATCCAAAACACACCGCCCGGGCAACAAAGGAGTGGCTCCGTAAGAAGCATTTGAAAGTCCTGGAGTGGCCTAGCCAGTCTCCAGACCTCAACCCCATAGAAAATCTGTGGCGGGAGTTGAAAGTCCGTGTTGCTCGGCGACAGCCCCAAAACATCACTGCTCTCGAGAAGATCTGCATGGAGGAATGGGCCAAAATACCAGCTACTGTGTGTGCAAACCTGGTAAAGACCTATAGTAAACGTTTGACCTCTGTTATTGCCAACAAAGGTTATGTTACAAAGTATTGAGTTGTATTTTTGTTATTGACCAAATACTTATTTTCCACCCTGATTTACGAATAAATTCTTTACAAATCCTACCATGTGGATTCATGGATTTTTTTTTTCACATTCTGTCTCTCACAGTTGAAGTGTACCTCTGGTGCAAATTACTGACCTCTGTCATCATTTTAGGTGGGGAAACTTGCACAATCGGTGGCTGACTAAATACTTTTTTGCCCCACTGTACCTATTTACACAAAATATCAAAGCATACACAGCCATAACTATCACAATTTTTAATACCATTTACAATGTTTATGCTTTCCAAATGCATCTGCAGGTTGAAACCCTCTTTATGAAGGGAATATTGTCTCAACAATGTCCCAAACCATACTGTAAAAGTGTAGAAGAGGAACACTATGTAAGGGTGAGGCATGATCAGAATAACTTATCATGGGTGGGTTGTGGAGGCATCAGTCTAAGCAGAAAAGCCTAGACCTCCCTTTTGAGCTACATCTCAGACTCTATAAGCTTCAGTTAACATGTTAAATGTTAAAGTTCATAACAGTATAATTAGCAAAAGACTGAACAAGTGAAATTTGTTTGGAAAGGCTGCCAGGAAAGCCTCTTCTCTTGAAAAAGAACATGGCAGCATGGCTTAGGTTTGCAAAAGTTTTATGTGAACAGATCATAAGACTTCTGGAACAATGTTCTTTGGACAGACAAGACCAAAGTGGAGACATGCACAGGACTTTAGTTGGAAAAAACCAAACACAGCACCTCATCATAAACACATACTAACTGACAAGATTTTGGGCTTGTTTTACAGCCAAAGGAACAGAGCACCTTATAGTCATTTGCCATCACCAGTGTGTGAATGTGTGTGTGAATGGGTGGATGATTGTTTATAGTGTAAAGCGCTTTGGGGTCCTTAGGACCAAGTAAAGCGCTATACAAATACAGACCATTTACCATTTATTCTAGGGTCAAATGTGAGGACTTTAGGAGAGCTGTGCATAAGTGAATGTCTGCAAACCTCAATGAATTGAAGCAGCACTGTAAAAAGGAAAAAAGGGTCTGACATTCTTCTACAATGATGAGGGAGAGTGATAAAGTCATACAAACAATGATTACCTATTGCTTCTAAAAGTGATTCTATAAACTATTGAAATTTGTGGTGTACTTTTGTGTAGCTTTATACAAGTGTAAACCTAGGTAAATTCAGACATTAATCCATAGCATCACACTGGATGTGAAAATGACATTCAAATTAATTTTCAATCTAAGCCAACAAAGCCAGCTTTGTTCTCATGTTGAAAACCAGTTTTTATTGGTATCTGTTGATAGCTAACTTTGCACTGTTACTGAAAACAAGACAATTTTACAGAGGTGTGGACTCGAGTCACATGACTTGGACTCGAGTCAGACTCGAGTCATTAATTTTATGACTTTAGACTTGACTTGAAAAAATGTTCTAAGACTTGTGACTTGACTTGGACTTTTACACCAATGACTTGGGACTTGAATTGGACTTGAACCGGTTTACTTGAAAAGACTTGATATTTTACCCCAAATATAAAATTTAACATGCATATTATATAGAGATTGAAAATGTGACGTCATTCACGGGTAGAACCGCAAAGGATTCTGGGAACTCGTGGCAAGCGGTACTAGCGCACGCAGGCTTTCAATTAAAATCAGTTATACAGCGATAAAAAGAAACACAAAAATGTCAAGAAGCCGTTGTATTATTAACTGCAATAGCCGGTCGCATGACAGCCACGGGAAGCCGACGGGTAAAGAGATCGGTTGTTATTGGATTACGTCGTTGAAGAGAAATTGTTCAAGCCATGTTTCCGAAGTAACAAAGACGCGACGGATGGCCTGGATTGCAGCCATTCAAAGATCAAATATAACGTCCCAGAACACTCCAGCTCACAGGTTAGTCTGCTCCAAGCATTTACACGAAGGTCAGTGTTTTTTAGTAGTTAATACGTCATTTTTCTTAACATAATTGGTGATATAGGTTACAAGCAAGTCTGACGCTGAACAGAAATTGTCGCGCTATGCTCCTTTATTTATTGTGTTTATTGTGCATAAATAGTGAATTGTCCTGACACAATATTGCGTTTCGCCTCTGTTATTATGGTACATTGACAAAAACATATACTTTTATTCACAGGATAAAACAGTTGTTTTGTATCACCAATTGCCCAGTACGATTACAGCATACAGTATTATTGTCACTGCTACATTTCTGTGATGCTACCAGAAATTATTTCCACTACTAATTAATTACCGTTGAGCTCAAAGATCCTATTAATAAACGGTTAAGGAATGTGTATTTATGACGACAGTTTGTGAGACTGGTAAACTTATGATACGTACGATGGTCTTTCGTTCTACACGGTGCATTTCAAGGTCCTGCACCCATCCGTTGGTAAACTGTACCTGGGCTTGTTGCAGTGACCTGAAGTTACTAAACTTCATGAATGTATGCACTCACTCCAAGAACCGTATGATTATAAATATGCATATAAATATGCTACGATGAGATAGCTGACTTCATCTAACTAGCAAATGTTGTCCAGGCTACGTTGGTGATGCAGTTTTTTTTAATATGTATGATATTTTTGTCATGCGATTTTAAAGCCGGTCCTATAACCGCATCCAAGAATAACATGCAGCTTATCTCAGAACTGTCGGTGAAAATTATTCTTGGAGCTAGGTTTAATTGAGCTGCATTTTAAAGAGGTGCAATTTCACAATTTGTGTATATTTTCTAAGTTCACTATTTTGTCATGTGTTGAGAAAAACACAGATTTTAAAATTACATGGTCTAATATTTACATTTAGCATATAACTGCAACATTATTTTTTCATTTTTTTTTTTTAAAGACTCGAAAGGACTTGAAATTCAAAGTTTCAGACTTGTGACTTGACTCGGACTTTTACACCAGTGACTTGAGACTCGACTCTGACTTGCCTGACATTACTTGAGACTTGACTTGAGACTTGAGGATAAAGACTTGAGACTTACTTGAGACTTGCAAAACAATGACTTGGTCCCACCTCTGCAATTTTATATGCACTTGCTAAAGTGGACATGTCAGTGGTTTCAATGCAATACAAAAAGCAATCATGCCCTTCTTGTATTTATTAAAGATATCATTTAAGTAAGTGGTTAAGGAGCGTTTTGAAGAAAAGTTACAATGTCAGGGTCAGGTACAGCTTCAAGAGGGAAATGAATGGTGGAGGGTTGAATAGCTATGTATTCCACTGGCTGTACAAACATAAAAGATTGCAGATACATTTAAAAATATGATTAAGTTCCAGTGACTTTTTAAACCATGGACATTGAAAATCCAAAGCAGCAGGAAAAGAGTCAAGTCATTTAAGTACAAGTACAATTATTTATTTTGATCTTATAAAATTAACACCTAATTTTGTCTTAGAGACTCTGTTATCCCTTGTCGTGAACATGAAATTTCTTCTTTCCACAAGTATACTACTTTCAATTCCTTTCCAGGTATGAATCATGATTTTTTTTTTAAAAAAGATTTTACCTTGACTTTCTTGTTTGGAAAAAATCTTTTCAGAAGACTTGGCAGTGCCTATTCTTAAGAACAAATTAATATTCAGAGCACTAACAAGATACTTAACCATGTAGTTTTCATTGAATTCTAGGGGTTTATAATTTATTTAATTTCTGCAAATGGAGAGCTCGCCATACCATCTAGCACAAGATATATTACATCAATGGTAAACAAGTGTTATATATAATACATTTATTACCATCTAAAAATATATTGTTCAGTCAGTACTGGGTTGGTAACGTTCTTGCGTCATGTGATGCAGTGACTATTAAAATTGTATAGGAGTACAGCAAAAACCTTTTATGACCTCTACTACCTTCAAACCTGTACAAATCACAGCACAGTGTCTTTGCTTCTAACATTCATAACACGAAACAATTTGGTTTTCAGATGCTGTCGATACCCTTTAAATTTTCAAACGAGCATCAAAACAACAGCAACACAGTGACAAGTCGTGATTAAAACCATAGCAGACTGCACCAGTGTTTAAGTGTGACCTCTCAAGTACAGACACAGCTGTTTCTCTAGAGGAGAGTAGGAGTAAGACAAGAGAACCCTTCTTGACCTGCCAGGAGAAAATCGAGCATTGGTCCAAACTTTGATTATCCATCATTTCACAGACGGTATAACAACTTCCCTACACCCACTTATGCACTGAGAGGACAACTGGATCTAATTAGGAACAGAATTTGACAAGTAAAACAACTGTTAGTCAATGAAACAGAAAGTTACAGAACAATGTCTCCTGTTATCCAAGCCTACACAAGCTTTATTTGGGATAGACTGTCATACAGACACAGTAGTCTAGTTCTGATTACGTTTTACCTAAGGGAAGAGAAAACATGTTTGTAACTGGTTATTTACTGGATATCATCATATATTTTACATAATATACATGGAGATTTTAAAGTCTGACTCTAGAGAGACTGCTAAATATTGAAAGGTTTCAGGAGCAACAACAATGCTGGAAAAACAATGTTTTTCTCACAGTTGTGGCTCACTTCCACTGCACTGGACTTCAAATGAAACGGTGTATATGAGTTAAAGTTCTGACTTTCAGAAGGTGTTCACATCCACTGAATGTAAACAGTTCAGGAGTCAAAGGCTTTTTTATTTTTTACCCTTTGTTTATAAAAAGGGCAATGATTTCCACATGGCTAACTGAATATGGACGCCCTTAAAGTGAACCTAAGAGGTGACATAATTGCCTCATCTGTGACATTCAGAATCACTCTGAATAGTGATGAACTATTTTTAAAACGCATATGGCTGCCAACTTGTCCCACTGATGTCCACTGGGTAGCAACAGGGTTAGGGTTGAAGCGGAAATGTCCTTGGAAATCTTTTATTTAATCTCTTATTAGCTTGAGTTGTGCCAAAACACTAAAGAGACAAACAGGAAAATGGCATTGTCACATTTTTCTTTCTTTCTTTATTGTTTTGATTGCAAGCCATATCTGACTTAATTTTAATCACAAATTGCAGCTCCTGTGGTGTTTTTCATTTAATTGTCAGAAGTTTACTCTTGATTATCAATTTGCAACAGCAGACGCAAATGCACACATAGAATTCTTGGAAACAACAAATATTTCATTCATTTAGGGCTCGCACTGAGTGAAACGTAGCTTTTTACAAAGAGGGAAGCGAGTTGGTATGGAAGATGGTTTCCAGTCGTATTTATTTGATCCGATGTGTCACAACAGTCCACATTACTGTCATTGTAAACAAAGGAGACTGGAGGGGCAGTGGGCTCAATGAATATGCACTCCTGACACTGCTTGTTTCACATAAATCAAAAGAAATCAATGCCAGATTGAGGATTGTGGCCTCTGTTGTGCAAATGAAGCCTGGCTCCTGAGTAAGATAATAAATCCCTGCCACATTATTTCAGCTTTTGAAGAATGGGGCAACATGATGGAGTGTGGCTGCACGTGGCAGCAGTGGGAATATATCTAGCTGTGAACACCTCTAATAAAACACAAGAAAGGCCTTTGATATGCTGGAGTAACACTTCACTTGCTATACATCAGGAATCACTGTCCAATTTATTTTTATAATTTATTATTATTATTATTATTAATGATAATAATTTTTATTTAAAATCACCTTTCAAGACTACCAAGGACACTTAACAATAGAATAAAACACATAGTAAACAATGACGAAAAGAAAAACAATTTTAAAAAAGGGAATTCAGCATTAATGGGAATTCATAATTTTCCCATAATTTTCCTTCTATTGACTTTGATAGACCAAACTACTCTGTCATGTCTTTGATGTGGCTCAGTTATGTATGAACCACCAGGATTGCTGGAGTTTCCAGTCAGGACTGCATGGGGTTTGCCATCAAAATTCAAGCAGGTTTTAGATTCGGACAAATATGGGATCAGTGTCAAAAGTGAGTTATGCCAAAGGGCTGGATTGATGCAGAGGGGGGAAATGACTTGACACTCCTGGCCCCTGTATATCTTTGTACCCTGGCCCAGGAGCAAGTGATGGCAAGAATACAAAAAAAGAAAACTCTGCTCTAGTACATGCCAACAACCACCTCAGCATCTATTTCACCGTGTGGCCCTCTGCACCTCTTGATTGCTACCCAAGACCATTAGATCACCTTAGTTCCATCCTGTTCCATTGCACAGCACATCCTCTCAGTCACCCACCAATGTTCTTGGCCAAGGGAAAGTAATGAATCAGAACCTCATTCCATTTTCATTTGCAAGATCAAGACTACTTTCTTAGATTTAAATTTCACGGCAAAAATGAGGTTGAGCCCTTAAACGTCACAGTTCCACTGTGATTCCATTCATATAAAATACTAGAAATGTGTCCTGTTTGGATGTGTGAGTGTGCTCCTGTCGAAGCTTTGCTGCCCGGATTGTGTTATATTCTGTCAAATAAGTACAGGTTGTGTGTTTTCTGTGTTCAGTTTTACAGAATAAAACTGCATGCCAATCTTGTGATGCTTTTCGACTCCCGAAGTGGAAATTGTCAGACCTATTGTGATTTAACTTAACAGAAAAATCCTGTTCCACATGGTGTTTACATTATATTGCTGACCCCCTGTATACAATTAGCTAATCTCCATGAATATATTTAAATATCTAACTCTGGAATAAACATCATCTACATCCAGCCCTGAGTAAGTCAGATCTGGCATATTGTCTGCAGACTGAATTAGTATGCAGAGTTAACATATCTGAGTTTTGTTGTTCACTCAAAGCCCCCACTGCTGTTATCAGCAGTCACTCAATGGTGCTGCTGCTGACAAATTCCGAGAACTGTGAAATCACTGAAAGTTCACAACAGAAGCAGCTGCCATGTTTATTTCATTGTATTTCTTCACTCCACCCATCCCTACCCATCTATTCTACGCTGAAATGTTTGCCTCAAAGGCATCGCCGTTGAAAAGTCTCCCGTTTCTGCTGCCTCTCACTTCAATTTGGGCACTTAGCATTCAGCGGAAAGTTAGAAAAGAGGGGATTGTTATACCTGGCACAAATATTGACAAGTGCTATTGTAGTTCTATAAGCCTTATGATTTGAATACACATGGGAGGATATACTGTATTACGCACTGAACACAAATGCACAAGTGTCAAAATGAATTCATTTCAAGGAGACGGTGATTTAAAGTACAGTGTGTTTGCTTAATACAAATTTCAAACTGGTTAAAAGCAAGAAGACTTTTGACTACAACCTTGAATGACATTGTTTTGAGACAACACGTAACTGCATTGACACTGTGGCATTTTAAGCCCATTATGTACATTAAATTCAGCTAATGTGTAGGTGTTATCATTATCATTTGAAATGTAAAGCTGAAACTTCAGTATCGCATTTTTTGTCCTTAATAGTGCTTCACGCACAGTCTTATGGATGGTTTAATGGGATTTTAAAATAAAGGCCTCATGGTATTGTCGAAAGCTTCTTGCTATGTCACGATGTTATGAATTCCAAAAAGCTTTTTCCTATCATTTTCATTTGCTGTTCTCCCACTCTCCTCTCCTGCCTTGACATCCACCCCCAAATCATCTTCTTCCACCACACAATCTGTCACCCCTTTTCCCTTTCCCTGCCTCCTCCTCCTCTCTAGTTCCTAATGGGTCCAAATAGAGAGTGACAAGTCTTCCTGTCCCTCTACAAAATTTATGATTAATGTTTCATTAATCATGGATTTTAAAAAAAACATTCAGGTCCCTGGGGCTTTCTTCTATACAAAAATAAATTAATAAATTACCCAAGTGCACACAACCACTGACAGACATTGCTTTTTCCTTGCCATCCTTTCTTATCGCTCAAATAATGGTCATTGTTTATGGCACTGCTGCACTCAAAGGTGCTTTCAGGAGAAGACTATAAAGTGAGCCGGTGCTCTACAGTTTTATGAGTTGCCTAAATGTTGTATCTTGTCTTGTCAAGGACAAGAGACTTTACACCTTTGAATACTTATTTTTTATTTTAACTGTTTAGAAAAGATTATACACTATACCAATATTAAATGTCAAAGACTGGAATATGTGAGACTGAAAAAGTATGGTGCATGAATGTTTAAGCAGTATTGTAGGCTCTGTTTATGTGTTATCTGTTGAGGTTCATGATGTGTTATCATGAAACTATATTACAGTGGAGATTCCTGAAACACTGAAACACACAGGAGAAAAGAAAAGAATATTCATACAGAATATTCATTCAAAATGAATTCTTAATAAAATATGGTGCTGTGCAAAAGTAATTTGGGGAAAAAAAGTAATTTTTTTTTGCCAGGAAAATTGTGAAGAGGTGCAGCAAATTATTGAAACATGTGCAAACATATCACAACCAACCTGAAAGTCAGTGTGTGGTATGGCCACCATCATTCTTCAACACAGGCTGAACTGTTAGTCAGGCGTTCTTGTCATTTCTTTAATTAGTCTTCAGGAACAGTTCTCCAGACTTTATTGGATGTTGGCTGCCTTTTATTGTGTCTTTCAAGAAAATCCCAAACATATTTAATAATGTTGAGTTGTGTACTTAATCCATGACTGATGACATGATAGTGTTCCATTGTGTTTTCCTCTATCCAGGTTTATATAAAGTATGGTTTTACTGAATTGGTAGCAGTGTTGTGTGTAACACATTCCAAAGTAGCACATTAGTGTACATTACTGTAATCACATTACATTTTTCAGTAAAGCAATTATGTAATGCATTACTTTACTAAATTCCGTGATTCCAGCTTACAGTTATTTACTAGTTTACAGATATTTGCATTACACAGGTTTTTAAGTTACCTGCATGCAGGGTGGATATGGACATTACTTTTATTTTTATTGCACAAAAGGACAAGGGCACAATGTTGAATTACAAACTGCGTTCATGACAGAAACAACTGGGTTGTATTGCTAACAAAAAACTTTTGCTTTTTGCAAGCATATGCACAGTCAATGTGCTAACTCAAAACTAGCCAAGATCCCAAAGTGATGTTAAAACTGTGTGTATACAAACTCCAGCCCAGCTGCCAGACCCTGAACCTCAACAGCAAACAAAGGTCACAAAGGCAGTGATGAGCTTTCAGCCTTTTTACAGTGGAATCGCAGTGGCGATCGCTCAGTGTTAACTGTGGTAATTTTGTTAATTATTTAATTTATTGTTGGTTTTATTTTCATACATAAGAATTTGTGTTGTTGTCTGGAACTTTAACTATTTGACAATGCATTTCAGTAAGCAATGTTCAGGTAGTAAGTTTCAATTAACATAATATGTAATGCTTACATAACATCCCTAGCACTTGCTGAGGTCCAATTCTAGTGTATTTTAAAGTACCTCAGGCTTTTTACCCCCCGTTTCCCTTCCTTAATAATGGCTTCTTAACAGTCAACCATCATTTGAGACCATTTCTTAGGAGGTTTTTGCAAACAGTAGATGGATCAACTGAAAGGGTGATGCATCTCTCATGTCCTGTGTCAGGTCTTTGATAGATTTCTTTTCCTCCTCGGGTACAAGAACTGGACTGAAAATGAAAGAAGGTGTCACGGTCCTGAGTCTGTGGACTCAGTGTTTTTCTGTTTGTATTAGTTATCTTTGTTTTCATGATGTGTTTTGATTCTCTTGGGTTTGATTTCTGTCACTGTATCCCCTAGTTTAGTCCACGTCTGTTCAGTTTCCTGTTTTACTTTGAAAGTCTGTGTACTATGTCAATGTGTTGAGTTTTGCCTCCCCTTGTCTTGTCATGTCTGAGTCCCAGCTGTGCTCTCCTCCTGTTTCACATTCCCTAATCACCTCAGTATGTATTTAAGCCCTGTGTTTTTCCCTGCCAGTTGTTGCGTCCTCCACGTTTGTTGTGTGTGTATCCATGGTCGTCTTCCTTCAGCATCTCCTGTCTAGTTAGTTTAAGTTGTTGTTTATGCATCGTCCAAAGGTGACTCTCCAGCAAATAAAGCCGTCGTTTAAGTTAATGTTTTGTCTCCGAGTCCTGCACGTGGGTCCAGCCACTGACAGCCACACAACTCATCGTGACAGAAGGTGAAGATGCAATACAAAATAAAGCATTTCTATATAGATTCACCTGTTCTGGTTCAGTTACATTTTGAAAAGGAGTGGGAAAAAGTGCACACTTATTTAATCCCACCCTTCGCCATAAGTTATCAGTTAATACTTATTCAGCTTCCTTACTGATATAAACTGCAGTAATGATAACATGTTTTTAATGCAATATATTTGCCACATAAAGTACAAATCATATCATTATGTTTTTGTGACTCAATAACTTTGCCTCTAGACAACAAGCCAAACCTCTTAATTTATAACTTCCTTCCCTCAAAAACAAACATGCTTTGAATATTACCTGGTAGTTTATTCTTTTTTTTTTTTTTGCTCTGAACAGAACTGTGCTGTTTGGAATTCCACTAGATCTGCTGTTTCAGACTGCAAAAATAGTGAGTATGATCCCTATATCCTGCATGGATGGTGCGAACTATTATTATTATTTTTTTGAAGAATAAAAAGTAAATCTAATGTGTTTTTATAGTTATTACCCCAGACTTGCACAATAGCTTAAGTAAGGTGAAACCAGCGAACAGTAGAGAATATGGAGTGATGTACAGTCTAATACCTGCTTTGATACTTTGGAATGCATATTTCTTATATGCGCTCTCCAGTTAGACTCTCATCTACTACTACCCCAGGAAATCTATTTTCATTGACTCGTTCAATATCCGCACCATTTATGTTAATATTTACATTTGTACTTGATTACTCATCTCATCCAATAAATGCTGCAGATCATCACAAGAGCAGAACATGTTTGCATTATCAGAAAATAGTACAATTTTTAATACTTTGGACACTTTACAAACGTCATTGATGTACAAGTTAAACAATTTAGGGCCCAAAACTGACCCCTGGGGTACACCACAAGCAATGTCCATACATAAGTACCAACAACCATTCATTTCACAAACTGCTTCCTGACTCTTAAATAACAACTTTCCCAACAACATAACTTTACAGTTTTCCTATTAATAGATCCTAATGTATTGTATCAAATGACTTTTTTTCAGTCTGTGAATCATCCAACAACATATTGTTTTTTGTCTATGAATTTTATTAAATCTAAAAGTGCCAGTGATCTTTATAAGCTTAAGCAGAACCCGTGCCGACTCTCAGTGAGTAGTTTATGTTTATCTATAAATTTTTCCGGTCAGTTGTTATACAGTTTTCCAGTAAAGTGACAGGCCTGTGGTTTGTAAAATGGTGTTTGTTGCTCAGAGCCAATTTAAAAGTTACATGAAAGTTTCCATGGAAAGAACAAATATAAAGAAATGAGGGGCAGATCAAGACTTTTGCTGAGTATGTTTTCAAGAGTAACACTGACAGAAGAAAGACACACTTGCTCATTAGCCACTATTTATAGTATATATCAACAAATGAAACAGCACTGTGTCATGTCACAAAATATGTTTGTGTTTATCTGAACACAAACTTTAATCATGTATTATAGATCATGTCATCTAAGTAACATATACCTCAAGAACTGAAGATACCACCCATAAGTGATGATCGTAATTCCAGTTCAGCTATTTGAAGCCAGCGACCTGTGGCCTGATCTTGAGAATTATTGGTCCTATTGGAGTTTGCCAGTTCGGTAATTAACTGTGCAGAACAGGGTGACTTTAAAGGTTGGCCTCAAAATGTATCCAATGAATTTGATTGATGCATAACTCCCTGAAAGTCCTTGCAGTTTTTCCTCTTGTATAAAAAAGTTAAAGAAGTAATAAAACCTTGTTCTGTCTGTTATTAGCTCAACACCATAACTTCATATATGCTCTTTTTATCTCCTGTCTGTACATGCAATTGACAAGATGAGTTTGGACGAACTGTGTGTAGCATTGAGAATTTTTATTTACTAAGGCATCACTGACTTTTCTAAAATGAAGTATATTGGTATGGCTTTTTATATGTGGTGTATTAAATTAAATTGTTTAAAAAAAACTATCTAAATATTTACATTAGGCTGCACTGAACACAAGTTCTCTGGTTCATGTTACACTTTATGGCATATTTCTAACAAATCCAGAGCAGTAACTCTATGTGAGCACCACTGTTGATGATTGCTTAGAAAGTGATATTCACTGTGAGGATAATCATTGCCCTGCTTCCACTTCAATTTTACTGAGCCTTCTTTCAGATTAGTGCTAATATCCAAGGGGTCAGTCTTGTTAGAATTTGAAGCTATTGATCAAGACCACCTTATCTGCTAGGCTGCATGCGTTTCCCTTCATTTTTATTGCTCCTGCTTCTGCCTTGTGATCACAAAGCCTGTAATGAGAAAATCTTATATTAGTTACTGCAGGCAGATTCAGCAGGTGCTGGTACTGCAATAAAGGCAGCCATAAGATCAAAGTGTTTCCATACATGCACTATGATACCACATAATATACTGATATTTCTCACTTGACTTTTCTCCCTATTGGCATTGCTTTTTTGATAAAGATGACTGCACTTATTGGCTGATTGTTGAAGCACTGGCTCCTTTGGTAAGACATAAACATCCATCCATCCATTTTCTTCTGCTTATCCGGGGCCTGGTCGCGGGGGCAGCAGCCTAAGCAAAGAATCCCAGACCTCCCTCTTCCCAGTCACCTCCTCTAGCATGTCAAGGGGAACACCAAAGCGTTCCCTGACTAGACGAGAGATATATCTCTTCAGCGTGTCCTGGTTCTGCCCCAGGGCCTCTTCCCAGTGGGACATGCCCAGAACACCTCATTTAGGTGCTCATTCTGGCTCCTTTCAATGTGGAGGAGTAGCGGCTCTACTCTGATCCCCTTTTGAATAGCTGAAGTCTCACCCTATCTCCAAGGGAGAGGCCAGCCACCCATCAAAGAAAGCTCCGCGATCTCGTTCTTCCATTATTACCCAGAGCTTGTGACCAATAGTGAGTGTGGGGACGTAGATCGACCGGTAAATCGGCTTTTACACTCAGCTCTCTTTTCACCACAATGCACCGGTACAGCATCCGGTTCATGCAGCCACACCACCAATCCATTTATCGATCTGCCGAGGTGCCATAAACATAAAATAGCAAAATAAAGTTGTATTCAAAAGAAGCTTCTCACTTCATATCCTGGTTAAGGATTGCAGTCTAACTTTAACCAGACAGATGATCAGCAGTTTGCTGTGAGCATTTGTCCTCATTTGGGTACTCAGAAGTGAGAGTGCAGCTTCGAGCCAATAAATGTGTTCTTACATAATGCGCTAACTTGATGAGAAAGTTTAAAAGAATGCATGAATCATTCCCATGTTAACAAAAAAAAAAAAAAAAAAAAAAAAAATCAAAGAATTAAAGTTCTCTAAAAACAGATTAAATAAAGAATAAAAAAATGTTGAGAGGTTAGCATGTAACAAGTCTCAGAAGCGTACATGTTTACCCTGGAGACTCCATTAGAGGCTATGAAGCAAATCTTAACGTTTGAAAGCAGATGTCTTACAATGGTAGAAAGTGTCTTAGTGCTCTTGCTGTGCTGGGATATGGGAAGCTGTCATGAACAAAGAATCTCTGTTCGGCTAATATGGTCTACTGCAGCTGTTAACTGGAGTTTAATAATGGTCCACACAACAAGCATCCTGGAAGAGTATCACAGTTAATGGACCCCGACTGCCACTATAAGCAGTTTTTTTTCTTCTGTGAATCAATGAAAGCTGAAAGACTGTGTCATCACACTGAAACATGCACTCATCTCACTACACAAATGAATGAATGTAAACATGTCTCCGTGTCTGTTTCTTTTTTTCCCCTTTTAGTTGAGAAACACGTGCCTGCTTTCCTTTCATGCTTGACTTCCATGCTCATTTTGGGGGGTAGAATCAGCACTTCACAAAGAAGGGAATGAGCATCCACTGATTATCTGAAAGATAGGGCAAAACAGTACAGATGCTCTTTCAGTTATCAAATAATGAAATGTCACATAGACATGATCTTTTCAATGGTTTCAGCGGCATCAATAATGCAAGTGCACGGATGTTGAAACAGCGGCATGCTACAGTAAACTCATTGAAACTTATTAGGCCTCTTTGAATGATTTGGATGATAAACATCATATTTTGTCAGTGTTCATAAATCTATTTCAAACTCTCAACGCTTTTGATTGTAAAGGGTTTTTTTTCTTCATTTGTGTGACTGACATTTAATTATGTTTTTTGTACTAATATTTTTTCTCTCTTTCAAACTCATGATTTCATCCTTTTCTGCGTTTCCCTCTTAATAGAAAAAGTTGTTCGACGTCCTGTTATGACAATCTGGTGAGGCAACCCAATTGTAAATGTTGTGTTGACAAATTAATTCTCAACACTCGATGCAGTGTTTGGTTCATACTCCTTTACTCAGAGATATAATTATCACAATTATTGTACAGTACATCCAGTCCAAAAAAGGTGGGAAAGAGGCATTGTAGCAGAGACCGGCACTGCATGTCAAGTCGAGAACATACAGTAGGTGCAAAAATAATCCAAGTGATGGTGGTAGATTGGTGTAAGGTGAGTGCAGCGCTGTACAAAAATGAATACAAACTGGGTTTTATGCACTGAACAATGCGTTTAAAGCCTGGATCTACTGTGAAAGCAAGGAATAGCGGAAACATATCATGAAAATAAAATGAAATAAAATAAAATAAAATAAAATAAAATAAAGAAGATCATAGCTTTTTGTGGCAGTTCTACAGTGTGGAAAACAAATGGCTTTAAACCTTCAACATACTAAACAAATTGGGAATCTCTAAGTAGCAGAACAATTTTTTTCACAATAAATACAGGATATTTTGGCCACATTGTTTGCTCAATATCAAAACACCAAATGACAAAATATCTTTTGGTGAATGATGTGCATTCATCTGCTGGACTTTCAGGGACCTGGATGAGCTATACCAAGAAACATTGGCATACTTGTTGTTTCTGTTGGTGTGTCAGTCCTTTATTAAAATCTTGCAGTATTGTATGTGTAATCTGCACATTATCCCTGTGCTTGTGTGGATTTTTGCCATTGTAAACATGCTAGGTTAATGCTGCCTATGTCAGCCCTGGACCCTTTTGCAGAAAATCTCAAGAGTTTCACTTCCTGGTTAATGAAAGGTTAAAAAACAATGTCAATACATAACATAATCAGATCTGTCCAAATGTTGTTTTGGTTTTGTTAATTACAATTACATTTTTGTTGTTCCATTTGCATTTTTGTTTTATCTTGTATTCTGTTAAAACAGCAATTTTAAGTGTTGCCTTTTCATTTTAGGTCAACATCGGCCGCTTAAACTTTTTTTTTTCTTTTAGCCACGAGTTGAAAATGTTCTTTATATGATTCATTGGCCTCTATAATTAACTTCCACTATAAGTTGTCCCGAATTACTGACTGCAGAACCTTTCCTTTCCATTTTAATTAACCAAGGCTTAAAGAGAGAGCGGGAAAGTGAGAGAGGAGAGAAATGAGAGTGAAAGAATGAAAGAGATCAGATCTTAAGTAACTGGCAGCTGCTTTGACAGAAAATTAGATTAATTTTCTGCTGAGAGCAATCACTGTGATTTGAACTGATTAGTTCTAGGAAGCACCAGTTGTGTGTGCTTTAAGAAGAGCAACACACATTTACCCCGCCAAATCAAACAGGTGCTTTTCCATGTTGGGCATCTGTCATGTCTCTAGATTTTCCATCTACAAGCGACGACAGTTTCACTGAATCATTCTTTAAAATGGTTGAAGTGATTAAAAGGATTTTGTTGTTGTTCCTTGCTGGAGACAGGATTCAGATTGTGCAGTATGTGGGCAGGGCTAATACCATATGACTTAACAAGCGGTTTCAAAATAAAG
This sequence comes from Rhamphochromis sp. 'chilingali', assembly GCF_963969265.1. Lineage (NCBI taxonomy): Eukaryota > Metazoa > Chordata > Actinopteri > Cichliformes > Cichlidae > Rhamphochromis > Rhamphochromis sp. 'chilingali'. Next base: position 24,176,774 of record NC_137935.1, on the reverse strand, counting down.
GACACTTGAAGCTCGAACAACAGACACGGTTGACAAACGGCTGGTCCATGCTTGCAGCTGTAAACTTGAATAAATTTCACAGTTTCTCAGTAAGAATATCTGGCTGAAGCCTTCAGCTGACTCATTTTTAATGAAAATGACTCTTGAGAGTCCATTTATAAGTCCTCTAAGGCTCTGATTTTCAGGTTAAATCAACCTTATTAACAACCCTGTATACATGGCCATGTGTTTCTGATCTTTAAAGTGCAGTTATGTCTTGATTTCATACTAATTTAAGTAGTTAAACTTTCTTCACAAACAAAGAATGTCCAGAAATCTGGACAAGCTGACAAATCAAAATATCTGCCATTGTAAAATTTATGCCGGCTTCATTGTCTAATTCCTTAAAGTTGACAAACTGAAGCAAACATTTAATTGCTGATCTTTGTAATCGGGTGCATCTCGCTCTCTTAAACTTTGAGGGATATTTTGATTTTAGTTTTTTTGCAGCTGCCTGCCTAGAGGGAAGAGGGACTGAAAAGCAATCCACAGTTGTTCTGAGTGATTGCCTTCATCTTATGGTGTACAAATTGACCATATCTTATGATATGGTCAATCTTATGATGAAACAGTGGATAATGCCTCCATCTGTGGGGGCTCACGGGGTCACTGATTTGTTTGCTGAGTATGAGCATTAGGTGAATTATATGCTAGCTTTGCTTTCACTACATCTCCACCTTCATCATCAAAACATCAAAAAAGGGCATATCTTCTGCAAGACTGGTGTTCCACTTCTGCTGCTGAGCTCAAGAATCAATACCAAGGCTTATCAAAACTGTTCAGGTGGCACTTTAAGATGGTACAACATCTTGACTTTGCTTTGTATCTTTGGAACACTAGAAACATTAAATAATAGCCAAATGTGGGCAGGATTAGGATTAACAGCAGCTAAAACAAAGTCTCTGTAAATAAAATCTAGATGAACAGCAAGACATGTTAACAACACATGTTACATACAGTTTGTCTTGCCACAGGATTTCAGTCAGGTTGTTGTCTGGACTTTATGGGCAAAAAAAACCAATTATACGACCCAATAATCATTAGATCCCCTATGAGCAAGGATTTTGGGGACAGTGGGAAGGAAAAACTCCCCTCTAACAGGAAGAAACCTCCAACAGAACCAGGCATAGCTATCCGCCATGAGGGGTGGGGGGTGAAGGGAGGAAGACAGGACAAAGACATGCTGTAGAAGAGAGCCAGAGATTAATAGTAGATAATAAATGCAGAGAGGTGTATAAACACATGCACATTTGCAAAGTCATGCTGCCATCTTCTTCCTTGGCAACCCATTATAAACAAACTTGTCCAGTCTTTTCCTTATTGTGAACTTTAACATTTGACATGCTAACTAAGCCCTGTAGAGACTCCGAGTCTGAGATGTTGATCTTATGGCTTTTTGGAATCTCCCTGAGCATTTCACAGCTTGACCTTGGTGTGTATTTGCTGGGACATCAAGACAGATTGGCAGCTGTCTTGAATGTTTTCCACAAAAATCTTTCTCACTGTAGAATGTCAGAGTTTAGATTGTTTGGAAATGGCCTTACAACCCCTTCAACACACACCTGAATGCTCCAGACCGGCAAATTGGCCAAACTTTTGCTTTTATGGAGGTGCTCACAGACCACTGATGATCTGTTAATTAAGTGGATTTGATTAGCAGCACTTGGCTGCTACTTACCCTTTTAATTCCTATAGAAGGAATAAGGATGTGCTTACTTTTTCACACACTGCTTCTGTATTTTGGCTCAGTTAGAGGGACTAATGGGTAAAGTTGCAAATTGAGAGCCTGCATCAAGAGATACAAAAGGTCATACCCTCACTCAGGGAAGACCCTAAAAAGTGTGAAATGAACACTCAGAAAACACAAGTCCTGTACTCATCACAGAAAAAGATGGCAAAAACACAGAAAGTAATGGAGATGGCACTCTATGAAGTGATAATTAAAACTGCAACTTCGTAAAAGCTACATGGAAATCTGATTAATGAGCGTAAGAACTTACAAGCCAAATGCACCAATCTGGAAAGCAGAATCCGTCAACAAAACCTGCACATAATCGGCATTACAGAGGGCAGTGGATCTGCAGCAGAATTTTTTAGTAGTGCTCGACAGTGAAAACTTTGCCATGCCGATCACCAGTGACTGACCAAAACCACAGCAAGGAGAGCATGTGCAAGTCTTAACTGTTCATCAACTTTGCTACAGGCACAATAAGAAAATTCTGAATAAAGCAAGAACCAAAGGCCATCTGACTTACAAAGGCTCGCCTGTAATTATTCTTAGGGACATGAAATCTGAAGTTGGTAAACTACATGCCCAATTCAACAAAGTGAAAAACAAGCTACAAAGCTTCGGTATTCCCTACAGATTTTTTCACACCCCCAGAAACAGATCCTTATGATGTATGGTGCCAGGCACTCATTCAGTAACATTCAGGAGGCTGAAAGATTCAGACAACAACATATTCAACCTGTAGGAGATGATTGACTATCTACTAATGCCTCTTTTCCACTACAGTAGTTGTTACTTGCCTTGACTCGACCCAACTCGACCCAGTTTTTTGGGGTTTCCCATTACCTGTTACCTGGTAGACTGTCATGGTACTGGGTCGTGTGACTCAGTGTTTGAGTTTTATTGTATTTAGTTTTCTATTCATGTTCTGGTTTGAGTTTAGTTTACCTTATTAAGTGCTACTATACCTAAATTGCTGTGTTAGTCCTTTGCTTTGCAGATCCCTTTGCGTCTTCTCCCCTTTTCTAAGTCTCCCTGCTTCATGTCTACCTGTCATGCTTTATGTCTCTGTGGTGCTGGTTAAATTCATGTCATGTCTGCGTCTCGTAATGTTTCCTGTTCATAGCTATCACAGTCTCTCTAGTCTTGTAATAGTTCATTCATAGTTTTCTTAGTCTGGTCTCAACCTGTTTGCTTAATTTTTGTATGCTCCCCTCTGCTCTCCTCGTCAGTGTCCACACCTCAGTCCTCCACTCATTCTCCATTTGGTCTGGGTGACAGTAGACTTCATGCCATCAATTGGCCAGTCAGTGGTGTCCCTCAATGTGTCATTAGAATGACTCCTTCACAAAAACCTCCACGAAAACCAACTCCATGGACCCCAGGTCTGACAAAAAAGCCACAGTACAAACAACAGGATTACCATTGCCTCTACATCCTCCATTGTTGTGTTGTGTTTGTTTCACATACAAATGATGTCAAAGATTGTAGCTGTTTCATTTTCAAGTGTAAAGGAAAGCGACCAAAATCTAGTAGACATGAGTCGAGTCGACCTGAGGTACTTTTAGAAAAGAGGCTTAACTGCTTATAAAGGTCTTTTCGCATACACTGGAAATGGGAGTACAATTGGGGGTATCTGGTCACTCCTTAAAGAGAACCCGCTGATGGTAATAAAACCATAGGTGAATCCAAACAAACCAACTAGCGAGGTTGATTCACTGTAATGTGAATTCAGAACAGACTTGTACATTTAAATGATAGTTTCAGGAGGATGTATCTGAAATTGTTTAGCTTTTACATTTGATGCATGTTGAGGGTCAACCTACTTTCATTTAAATGGAACAAGGGAAAAGGAAAAACAAATGCAAACTCTCCTTGTGTTCTGAGATCACACCATTTAAGTTTAACTTAAAGGTATTGAAACCTGAAATAGTATTACTATTATTTTCACATTTTTTTGCCTTAGCTTTCCTTTTTCTTTTTCAGCCTTTCAGCAGCAGTGAGACGGAGAGGTTTTTTGGATTATTCTAGTTCCCATGGCACAGTTTGTTGTTTTATTTTGTTTGAATAAAAGGCAAATACTGCATGGAACAAAAACATGGGACGATAGTTAATGAAAATTTAAACTGTGTTGTAACAGGGCAACAAAATACAAGTTTGTTACCTCTAAAGGTTTGAATAGTGGTCTTTAAAGGAACAATGTGTTGACCCACCTTAAAGGCAAGCCATAAAAATTAAGCAATAACAAATAATTTTTGGAGATGTGTAGGAAACGTATTTCACTGGACATCCAATCTAAAAAACATTAAGACATTATAATATCTTCATTAGGGATGGGAATTAATACGAATTTAGCGAGTCCGATTTCATTATTGACATGATTTATCGATTCCTTCCTTCTCGATTCTCATTGGGTACTCATTGGCTATGCTTTGAGAGTCACCACCATCGCTAAGTAGCACATAAAACACATCACAGGTAGAAACATGAGCTGGTAGAAATGGAGGCTGCAAGTCTGACACTAGACTTACAGCCTCATCACTTGCTCTTCTTCTATGTGTGTGTATGGGTTAACTGTGCTTAATTCCTCACATGTGTGGGGATAACTGCTATAGTTTCCACAGGTACACCTGGTTCCATATACATTTCACCTGTAGTATATAACCTCACTCCTCCTCTCCTTTACTTGCTGGAGTGTTGAGCTATATTGAGTGATAGTGAGACCTAGGTCTCTTAGTAGCAGAAGCTTGTTTACCTAGCAGTGAAATGTACTACATACTTATCTCTCTTGTTCTCCTTTGTTGCAGAAATCAACCTCAGTGTGCCTGCCTGACCCATCGCCCATGAGGAAACTATTTGGATTCTAACCTGTGAAACTTGAATCACTTGGTTGCCATACTTGCAAGAGACTTTAAGAACCTACTTGAGACAATAACAGTAAAATCAGTTCCAACTTACCTGAACCTACAACCTCAAGAAATTGTTATCTCTAACACATCTTAACCACCTTGTTATTTGAGGATGCCATCTAGAGAAGAGAACAAGACTGGACATTTTTTGTTTGACTAGTTTCTGAACACTGCAAACTGTTTCAAACCTGGGGTGGAATCCTTTGAGTTAAGGGTGATAGTATATTCCCCTGATATTGAGGATAAGCAATTTGTGGTATTATTTTTCTTTGTAATACCCAAGACAGATTGTAATCAATTTATAACAACTGGGAAATTTGATTTGGTACAGAACCTCTCATCACAAATCCCTCAAAATCAATATGTGTCATAATGTCAGGTTTTAAAATATTTAGGTAAGTATCGAGAGACAAACTTAATCTCAATGGTGGCAAAAGTACATTCTTTACTTACAGTGGCTTGCAAAAGTATTCGGCCCCCATGAACTTTTCCATATATATATGTATGTATATATATATATATGTATATGTGTGTGTGTGTGTGTGTGTGTGTGTGTGTGTGTGTGTGTGTGTGTGTGTATATGTAATATATATATGTGTGTATATATGTAATATATATATGTGTGTATATATAAAAAAAAACACCCAGCACGCCCCTGCGGGCGGTTTATCCTTCAAGCTCGGGTCCTCTACCAGAGGCCTGGGAGCTTGAGGGTCCTGCGCAGTATCTTAGCTGTTCCCAGGACTGCGCTCTTCTGGACAGAGATCTCCGATGTTATTCCCGGGATCTGCTGGAGCCACTCGCCTAGCTTGGGAGTCACCGCACCTAGTGCTCCGATTACCACGGGGACCACCGTTACCTTCACCCTCCACATCCTCTCGAGCTCTTCTCTGAGCCCTTGGTATTTCTCCAGCTTCTCGTGTTCCTTCTTCCTGATATTGCTGTCATTCGGAACCGCTACATCGATCACTACGGCCGTCTTCTTCTGTTTGTCTACCACCACTATGTCCGGTTGGTTAGCCACCACCATTTTGTCCGTCTGTATCTGGAAGTCCCATAGGATCTTAGCTCGGTCATTCTCCACCACCCTTGGGGGCATCTCCCATTTTGACCTCGGGACTTCCAGGTTATACTCGGCACAGATGTTCCTGTACACTATGCCGGCCACTTGGTTATGGCGTTCCATGTATGCCTTGCCTGCTAGCATCTTGCACCCTGCTGTTATGTGCTGGATTGTCTCTGGGGCATCTTTACACAGCCTGCACCTGGGGTCTTGCCTGGTGTGATAGACCCCAGCCTCTATGGATCTTGTGCTCAGAGCTTGTTCTTGTGCTGCCATGATTAGTGCCTCTGTGCTGTCTTTCAGTCCAGCTTTGTCCAGCCACTGGTAGGATTTCTGGATATCAGCCACCTCCTCTATCTGCCGGTGGTACATACCGTGCAGGGGCCTGTCCTTCCATGATGGTTCCTCGTCTCCCTCCTCTTTCTTGGGTTTCTGCTGCCTGAGGTATTCACTGAGCACTCGGTCAGTTGGGGCCATCTTCCCAATGTATTCTTGGATGTTCGTTGTCTCATCCTGGACTGTGGTGCTGACACTCACCAGTCCCCGGCCCCCTTCCTTCCGCTTAGCGTACAGCCTCAGGGTGCTGGATTTGGGGTGAAACCCTCCATGCATGGTAAGGAGCTTTCTTGTCTTTATGTCAGTGGCTTCTATCTCCTCCTTTGGCCAGCCTATTACCCCAGCAGGGTACCTGATCACGGGCAGGGCGTACGTGTTGATGGCCCGGATCTTGTTCTTACCATTCAGCTGACTCCTCAGGACTTGCCTGACCCTCTGCAGGTACTTGGTGGTTGCAGCTTTTCTAGCGGCCTCTTCATGGTTCCCATTCGCCTGTGGGATCCCCAAGTACTTGTAACTGTCCTCTATGTCTGCAATGTTGCCTTCTGGTAGTTCAATCCCCTCAGTTCTGACTACCTTCCCTCTCTTTGTTACCATCCGACTACACTTCTCCAGTCCGAACGACATTCCAATGTCATTGCTGTATAGCCTGGTAGTGTGGATCAGTGAATCGATGTCTCGTTCACTCTTGGCATACAGCTTGATGTCATCCATGTACAGGAGGTGGCTGACAACTGCTCCGTTCCGTAGTCGGTATCCGTAGCCAGTCTTGTTAATGATCTCACTGAGGGGGTTCAGGCCTATGCAGAACAGCAGTGGGGACAGAGCATCTCCTTGGTAGATCCCGCACTTGATGGTGACTTGTGCTATGGGCTTGGAGTTGGCCTCTAGTGTTGTACGCCACATCCCCATTGAGTTCCTGATGAAGGCTCTTAGGGTCCCATTGATCTTGTACAATTCTAGGCATTCCAGTATCCAGCTGTGGGGCATTGAGTCATAGGCCTTCTCGTAATCAATCCAGGCAGTGCACAGGTTGGTCAGTCTGGTCTTGCAGTCTCGGCTGATTGTTCTGTCTACCAGTAGCTGGTGTTTTGTGCCTCTGGTATTCTTGCCAATTCCTTTCTGTGTCCCGCTCATGTATTGACCCATGTGCCTGTTCATCTTAGCCGATATGATGCCTGACAGGAGCTTCCATGTAGTACTGAGGCAGGTTATTGGTCGGTAGTTGGAGGGGACCGGTCCCTTCTTGGGGTCCTTGGGGATCAGGACCGTCCGGCCTTCAGTTAGCCATTCCGGGTGTCTCTCGTTAACTAGCAGCTGGTTCATTTGTGCTGCCAGACGCTCGTGGAGTGCAGTCAGTTTCTTCAGCCAGTAGGCGTGAACCATGTCGGGCCCTGGTGCTGTCCAACTCTTCATACTGGAGACCCTTTCTTGGATATCTGCCACTGTGATGGTTACTGGACCCTGTTCAGGGAGGTCACTGTGGTCAGCCCTCAGATCCTCTAGCCACTGAGCATTGCCGTTATGGGTTGCATCCTTCTCCCATATGCTCTTCCAGTATTGCTCCGTCTCCAGCCTTGGTGGTGCTGTTCTCTTATTGTTCCCTTGCCACTGAGAGTACACCTTTGCTGGTTCTGTGGAGAACAGCTGGTTTATTCTCCTGCCTTCTATCTCTCTGGTGTACCTCCTCAAGCGGCTGGCCAAGGCTGTGAGTCTTTGCTTGGCAGTTTCCAAGGCCTCAGGTATGGACAGCTTGCTGTATGTCTTAGGCACCTTATTTGTCGCACCTTTCTGCAACTCCGTTAGTTGGCTAACCTCCCTACGTGCTACTTTGATCTTGCCCTCTAGCCTCCTTCTCCATGGAGGGTACTGCCCCTTGTGGCTGTTCAACTTGTAGCCACTAATTCATATTGTAGGACTGCTAATTCATATGCACAAATAGCCACATTAGCTACCCAGCAGGAACTGGCTGAATGAAGAAGAATAAATTAAGAAGAATAATATAGAATATCTGTAGAATCTATCTACAGATCGGAATCTTCTGACTCAAGGCAGGTAACAAAGCCAATAATGCTCCTTTTAATTTTAGAAAAAAAATTGTATATGGTTTCACCATTTTTACAGAGAAGAATGAACCACTAAGCACCTTCGGTCACTGGTGTTCCAGACACAGCTGACTGTGAAGAGACTTTGAGAGAATTCCCTCAAGATCAAGCTTGCTGGCACAATAAATGTGTGATTGGGTTGTGTGGTTGTCTTTATGACCCTACCCTACAAGAGCTTCAAATTAAAAAAGATTGATACCAGTAACTACTAATAAATGTGTTAAGCTGTGGCAGAAAACTGTGCCTTACAAAAACAGCTAAACTGATATTCTCACACTAACTGACACTCATTAATTTATTTTATTTATGGTTCTTTTTTTAAATTGTTATTTTTTGACACATTGTGAAGGGACGTCATCACATTGTCATGGAACCGATTTCTTAGCAGGGGGTTGGTGTTAACTGATTCTAAAAAAAATATTTTTCAAGTTATAGTCAGAGAACAACCTTTCTCTGTCTATAATGTAAAATTATATACAAAAACAAACACTGAAGATGAGATTTGTTTTTTTTTTTTAATTTCAGCTACAGAACATGAATAAATAAATACTATTCTATGCATCTTATGCGTCATGCAGTTAAATTATTGAGCTATGTCACAGTTTTAATGAGTGTACTGTCAAGCAATAATAGGTTTCTAATGAACTTCAAATAATTGGGTATTGATTGAAACGGGTGCAGCAAGTTAATTTGGAAGTTGTGACATGAAAGATTTAAGGACAACAGACAACCCCTATCATTAAAAAGAAATGTTTAACAAGGGGCACAAAAAAGCGAGAAACCGACTCATAAAATGAAATAACAACGTCATTAATGGATACTGATAACAGCGCCTTGCTTATCATCACTGTTCAGCATGAGCAACACTTGGTTACAGGGAGCGTTGCAACCAATCAATAATTAGCTTGGAAATATTTATCCCTTCTATCAGAGGCCCCACAGAGATCCTTTGATCTTCAGTGTGTCAAATGATCACGCTCGAAATTAATTGTACACAGATAACAGAGTCAAAGAGACACAGAACACCAGTCACAGCCCATTTACATTTGTTTCATTTTTATTTTAATTAACAAATTTTTTTCTTGTTGTCAATGCAATTTCATTCTTATTTGTTTAGTTATCGCACCAGTTGTCATCAGCATTGGTTTTGGGTGCAGGTGACTGAAACCTGCTCAGCAGACTCTCATTCAGCAATCTTTAAGCTAATAAACGAGATCTGATCCAGAAATTACATCTGGTGGACATGGATTATGTAAACACGAACAAGATTATGTGATTCATCAAATTACGTTATGTAATTAGCAGCAGACACCCATTTGTCCCATGAGAGTGGTCAGCTATAGGCCCAAACGATATGGTGTGAGGGCAGATGGCACTCATTTATTCAAATTCTGAATGCTACATCATATAGGGCCATCTGTCTGAAAGGATAAGAGAATAATTATTCCTGGTGGGATCATACTGATATTTATTTCAAATCAAAAACAAATTTAACAAGGAATGGATAAAAATTGGAAACTTGTGGTACGAGCTTAAAAATGCATCAAAAGAAAAAATAAATTGTGCATACTTTTGGTTTTATTGGGGGGATGATAAAAAGAAGAGCAGAAGCAAGAAGACCTGAGATGTTTTGAATGTGAAGAATCTTTGCATGACAAAAACAGTCATTAAATTCCAGCTGATGGTGGAAATTCGACTGGACAATACTAGCTTCTGAAACCAAGGGTATACTCGCTTTTATTATTGCATTGAATGACATTTTTGTTGAATGAATTATGAAAAAAGATCATTTTTTTGCTTGTGGTGTAGAATATCACCTTCATCTTCATCAGTTTCAAAGAGAATTAAATATTTGCCCGTCCAAATAAAAAACAACAATTTCTACTTTACAGTACTTTTACACATGGCTGTACGTTCAAACATGCATTGAATGCCATTTCAATCAGTGGATCACTTTGAATGACAACCAACTTTAGTAAAACATTTCCCAAGTGCATAATTTTCTTTAAACCCAGCACATCCAGCTGCCCTTTCTTTCTTTCTTTCTTTCTTTCTTTCTTTCTTTCTTTCTTTCTTTCTTTCTTTCTTTCTTTCTTTCTTTCTTTCTTTCTTTCTTTCTTTCTTTCGAAAACAACCGATTAAGGTGGACGATCGCTGAAAATCAGAAGGCAAAAACTCAGAGTCAAGCTGTTAAGAATTAATTAGCAAGCTTTGCTAACCCGCTGCCACTTAGTGTACAGCTGTAAAAGGGATTAATTTTTTAAATTGCTGAAAAAACTCCAACAGTTTCAACTAAATGACAATGGCATTTTTCCCTCATTCGTGTTACACAGACCGTTGCTCACAAAACTTCTAATTTAGTGTTTTGGGAAAAACAGTATGACTTGTGTCACAGTGACTTTGTGGGAAAAAAGAGGAAACAGAAAGAGAGAGAGAGGGAGAGAGACCATATTCTATGGTATTGATCTTTATGAACACTATAGTCGGTATATTGATATTCCCTCAGCTGGAGCATATGGGACAGCCTACATTTGAAGAAATGAAAGCAGAGAGGCTCTGATGGAAAGCTGATATTGAGCTTGGACTTGATGGATCTCCATGTGCAAGTGTTTGTTTGTGTGCATACATCTATACTTGATCCATGTGCCCCCAGAAAGTAATCATGTATAAAGAGATGGGAGAAGTGAGAAATATGGGAATTATTTACAGAGCAGATAATAAAACTACATCTTTGTTATGAATGCACTTAAAAAAAGTTTAAAGGACCCTTAGATTGGAAACTTTATACAAGATTAATGTTGAAATTAAGCTAACGAGAGTGTACCGTATGCCATTTACACACCATTTTAATAATCAACATGGATTTTTCCTTTTGTTCTTTCTGCATTGCCTAAAGCTTTTTGAGACGACACTATCCGGAAACATTTAACTAATTGTTGAAACTAAATAGCATAGACAGTAAAATGTGTGATCAAACACTGGTCAGACATGATTAGTGAGACTCAGCAAATAAAAACACAAATAAAAACATTAAAGGATTTTAAATTTTTGGTCAGTCTCCTCTTGTGCTCGACTGGACCACTTCCAGCACTGCTGCTGTTCTGACCACTTACACTTTCGTACCCTCCAATTACGGCACAGACCTTGAGCTCGCACTGAGAGCCGGCTTCTGTGTCAAACTGAAACAACTTTTATATTTTGGATCATCACTGGAGAGAGCTCAGTCTGTACGACCCAGAGACCAAACGGGAGTTTTTAGGGAACAGGTTTGCAGTGTCTATGCTCTAAGGCAGCGCAGCAGTCAGGTTAGGCACATTATCAGGAGAATGCTTGAGGTTTTTTTTTCAGGCCTCTAGGGTCAGACTGCCAACATAGAGTTCTACTTTAATATCCTGAGGTGTGGGAGGAAATTCAGCAGAAATTGCATGAACTCTGGTGTGTGCCAGTATGCCATCCACTTGTTCGGTTTCTGTTTTGTTTGTTTTTCTGAGCAGCACCAACTTTCCCACCATCTACCCTATTCACCAAATTTGCCTCACTGCAACTTCACCTTCTTCTCCAGAATGAAATTCAAGCTGAAGGGTTCACCTTTTTGCCACACTGAAGAGAGTTCCAGCGAGTATCGCAGAAGCATCTAAAAATAGCAGATGTGCTTGAAGCATTGCACCTCTACCCAAGGAGACACCCTTAGTTTTCAACTTGTTTATTTTCTGTTCTGTTATCAGCAGTTATCAGCTCATTGCTACTTGTTGGGTTTTTATTTTATTTTATTTTGTGTTGTTCTTATTAAATAAATAATATACAACATCCTAAAAAGAGAGCCAGTGATGCTGTGTCTGCTTTTGTTTAATCTCCTCATTTAACTCTCAGCAAGACAGCAAATTTGCATTTGCTAACTTTTGAACTTCTCTTTTTACATGAACTTTACCATAGCGGTGGTAATTCAGCAGTCGCTCTGATGAGTCATTAGTGATTAATGAGCACAATATGGATCGTTTTGTGGGCACAGACAAAAAATGTGTTTCGCTGTTTAGTTGAGAGGACTTGTTACATTACTGAGCTCACGCTGTGCTGTCAAATTTAGTGAATTATCCAAAATGACACCTAATGGACATTGTAAAAGTAGCAATCGATTCAGGAGGACAACCTTCAGCCTTCTCTTTTGGAAACACTTTATCCTTGAAGGTGTATTGATTTTGTACAGACCTGGCAGAGGTCCAGGTAAAAAGGCTGTTTGTGTATTTATTTATTTCTGATGCTAGTAAAACAAATAAACATCCATATATATATATATTACATGGAGTACTATAATACAGGTTTTGAACTTGATTTTTTTCCACTGTTTTCTTTCTTCTTCTTCTTTTTTTTTTTAAATCTTTTTGGTAGCGAGCCAGAATGCACCCTTTTAACATCTCACCTACGCTTTCTACTCTAATTCAGCCCCTTTCACCCCTCTGTCTAACCCTCCCTCTCTCTCTCTGTGTCTTTCTCTCTCAGTGTCAGTGACAGGGTCTGTTACATGAGCAGACTGCCAGCATGCTCTGTGCCAACTTCTCCCAGCTCTGGGGATGTGGTGAGCAGCTCTTTATCTCCGGGAAACAGACGCGTCCGATCACCTCCTCGGGGGGCTGGTGTGGGCAGGGAGGGCAAAGAACGGGAGGAGACCAGCAGGTTTTTTTTCCCCTCCTCCTTCTATTCCAAAGTCAGAGTCATCCAAAGCATCTGTGTGCACGCACACATGCACACACCCACACAGGCATGCTGAGACACACACGCTGGATATCTCGTACCTCCTCTTCTTCAGTCTAACAAATTGTGATCATTTGTGATGTGTGCATTAACCAACATACCTACCCAAATGCCTGAGGGCAATGATGCTGGTAGTGTTAAAATACCTCTTTCCCTTTTCCCACTTTTCTTCCCTTCCCTGGCAACAATTGCAATATGAGAAGCAGCTGACCTGTATGATATATTTGCAGAAGAAAACTCAAAATCTGTCTCCTTTCATTCGTGTTCAGTCATTCATCTGCCTAAAATAGGCACTCCATCTCTGAAGATAATAGACATGTATCTTTGCAGTGGATGACTCTAGTTTGCTCTAGGCCAAACTCTGTTTGTGTTGTATTACTAGGTGAGATAAAGCTGCAGTGCGTCTACCAGCTACCAACAGCTACCAACACACTGGTCAAAGGTAAGGACCGCTGGCATGCTTACTAATAGAATTTACTAGGATGGCTTTAAAGTCTACTTCTGTACTTCTGGTAGGTTACAGCAGTCATCAAATACACATGTACTGAGTCTTGCAAATCCTCTGTATTCATATGTGATAATCCCAAACCTGTTAGAAAGAAACTAATATATCCTGTGGTCTCCAGCATTTGTTGATCATCGTGCAACATGCATTTGCAGTAGTGTGCTTTATCCAGCAATTCGCTTAATCATGACCTGAAGCTTTTACTAGCCTTTTACTTACTGATTTTCATTCCCCTATTGCCATCTGGCAGCAGTGGCTTTGCTTACAACATCAGTTTCCCTCAGTTTTTTTTTTCCTAGTGATATTCAGAACTTTGTCTGGTGTAGCTGGCATACAAAACATTGTAGGTCCAGTGTTTCCCTGAGCTAATAAGGTAATAAATGTATCAAACACATCTGTTAATCTCTGGAAATGATGAGTGCACAGAGGAGGGTTCTATTAAGAGACCAACTAAAATCCCCTCATCAATGTCTTTCAGTGGTAACAAAGAAATATGGAAGCAATTAAGCTGCACCTCGGAATATAGTGTATTCCAAAGAGGTGATAGAAGAGCAATGTGCTCAAAATATAGTTAATAAAATTTCTGCAGGTACTCGTCCAGTGGGGAGATACTGATTAATAACACATTTCTTTTTTGCGCGTATTCGTTGTGAATTATTATTTCAATTTGGCGAGGCTGAGATAGAGGGATGCCCCTTTTAGATTGGGATGGTTTCTGAAGGGGCATTGCTAACACTCTGCCTAAGGAGCAATCAGTTAAAAGAAGCTTATAACCAGTTTCCCTTATCAAGAGTGGGTAAAATAAAGACGAGAAAATAATGTGGGTTATCCAGGCAAAATATCATCAAATCCCCATCACTATCAGCATAGTGTACTGTGAAAATCATAATTACCTGACAATCCTAATTACTTGTAAAATAATTACAGTACTGCAGCACATGGCAGAATATGAAAGTAGAAGTTTAAGTGTGATAGCAACACATCATGCCAAGCTATGCACTAAGTTACTGGGCGGACAAACTCACTCTGTGGTCTCCATTGGTCGCATGGCAACCTCACACCATATGCATTATTAGCAATCAGAACCTAGAATAGAAATCTATCTGAGAAGTCTGTCATATATCCACCATCTTCGATGCAGACTTCAGGACACTGATGTTTTGGCACTGACCAAAATGCTTGCATAAGGGACTGAAGAACTAAAACTGTTGAAATTAGCAGGGTTTTACCAAGATGGCTGCCGAGTTATTTTGCTTACAGTGAGAACAAGACCCCATGAAGCCACTCTTGTCTTCGTCACTCTGAAAAATACAACAGAGTTACAGTGTTACCAGTGTCACAATTCTATACAATGCTCTTACTTACCTAACATCAACAAAGTGAAAAAAGAACAAATATCTTCAAATTCTAAAGCTGTTGCTTTAATGCAGAGGGAATGCTGCTCTGTTTATTGAAATGACTCTGTGTGCAGGACCCATTGGCCTTAAATTGTTACAGATAAATTTACAGCAGAAAGCTCTGGTAGCTCATTGCCCAGACTGTCTTTAATAATATAAATAATATAAAGCAGAACATTTTTTTATTCATCCACAAAAAAGTCATATTTTATTTATTTAACTGTGGAACACATTGTGAAAAACTGAATTCTTTAGTGTAAATAAAAAAACAGAAACATTTCTGTCATTTCATTGTTTATATATTAATTTAGTGTAATATGAAACAGTGTGTGTGTGTGTGTGTGTGTGTGTGTGTGTGTGTGTGTGTGTGTGTGTGTGTGTGAAGGGGGTTAGTGTAGTAGTGTAATTTTAGTGGTTAATTTTATGAAAATACAGTTAAAAGTTCAAAATGTAAGCATTTTTCAAAGGTGCCCGCTGGGCCAGATTGGGGTCTTTGCCAGGTCAGTTCTGGCCCCCCGACCTTATGGTGGACATCAGTGCTTTAGTGTATTCACAGCATTTTTTCTAAATACTATCAGTAAATAGATATTGTCTGTTCACACAGTATTCCCTCAATAGGAGGTTAGTCCCACTTTCCTTTTGTCTTCTTTAGTCCTGCCTGTCGGACCCATACTCCTCAACCACTCCACCTTCAACCAACCTTTTTTTTGTTACAACCTTTATGCAAACTGCCCTGACCCACAAGCTGCCTAAGGTTACTCTTGGTAAATAAACTGTTTGAGAGGTTGCAATCCTGTCCTGACTGTAAACTTAAATTTAAAATAGTCAGGATTTCTTTGTGTGAAGCTGTATGGGCTTGACAAAACCTAAAATCCCAGTCAGAGATTACAGGTATCAACTTTCAATCTTAACTCAGACCGTTTTCTTCACATAAAATCACATAAAATGTTTGACAAGTCATTTGATTCTTCTTCTGCTCTGCTCATAAAGACATAAAAACAGAGTTATAGTAAACAAATAACAATAAAATACACTGGTGCTGTGAATAAGACAAGATAGAAATGCTGCAGAAGATCATTAATCATGTGAAGTCATGATAATCAAAAGTACCTCAAGTGGAAAAGATTAGGACAACTTTTATTTCTTTTCCTGCTTAGTATGCCCACGGTGCTACTGTTAATTTCCAGTGTCACAAATTGAAACTTTTGATACTTTTAAACATTAATGATTAATGATAGGTTTGTAGCTTGTACCTATCCGCTGGAACGTTGAAGACAATATAGTTACACTGCAAAGCAAGACACAAGCAGGCTGGTTTTACTCATGCATGAGGGAAAGCTGGCTGGAGCCGAGTGTCGTTCCACCACTTGACCTCCGTCAGACTCTCAGCCAGGCTCCCCATAGCACTCCTTTTATTGTGGTTACATGAATATGCATAGGGTCATTAACATATGACATCTTACATAGGTATACATGTGAACAAAGAATACTGTGTGTGTGTGTGTGTGTGTGTGTGTGTGTGTGTGTGTGTGTGTGTGTGTGTGTGTGTGTGTGTGTGGTGTCCAGATGTGACCCTGTGAAGACTCCCCAAAGCTGGTGCCAGGAGTCTAGCGGTCCATCTGAACAAAAGGCTCTTATACTTAAACAGATATACGTGTGCTTGCTATACCATAAATCAATAAGAAAAGATACGACCTCTCCTAGGAGAACACTCTGTAGAGGGAGTGAACGCACTCCCCCTTCATGCTACACAGAGCTGTTACAGACTTCCTAGGATGAGACATTCTTTCAATCTACAAATGGTTATACACTTCTAAGCATATGTGGGTAAATGTTTCTAAGCATAAATGACAATCAACAATACAAATCTAACAATTACTCAGTGTTTTACTATCTCACACTTTCTTGCCGGCTAATAAAAATGACGTGGAAATCACTGTAGTTTGTCTGCAGATTAATTTTATTGATTGCACAGGTATTCTTTTTGATAAATAACCTACAAATTCAACTGATAAATTTATTAATCTGTTTTGTGTCTGCAATTCCTTCAGTGTAAAAAAAGAGTTAGCAGCAGATCAGAAGAGAGCATAAAATATTGAAGCATTTTCTGCATCACCAGCTGAACGAATGTGAATCTGATAATGCAACACACAGTTTGTGTCACAGAAGTTTAGAGAGAGGGTGAGGTTTTATTTGAAATGTGACACCAAGTGAGAATATATACATATATACAGTGGAACAGATAACACGGGGCTCCAGGGAGTAGGGCGGGGTCCGAAGGGAAGGTCCAAGACGGGGGTACACACACGCTCTTCTTCCACTCGATCCGTAACTCAAAAATGTCCACACTAAGAAGCTCACGCTCACTCACACACATCCACAGAAATCCAGACGGCAGGGAAGACGGGCAGGGAGTCTAGAAGGCCTGTACACAGAGGAAAAAACAAAGTCAGGAGGAAACTCTAGGGGATCAAAGGAACATTTTCATAGGTTACACTACACTGACACTTGGTAATGTGACGATCCAGCGAGGAAGCAGCCTCTCTTGCCATCTTAAGTAGTCTGCCAGGATCAGTGTGAATGAGCCACAGGTGTGTGTTCAGGGTGGGTTCAGAGGCGGGGAACCAAGGTCCAGTTCCGCCCTGGTGGGAGAGGTTAAGACAAACAATACACACACCACGACCTCTCCAGATCTTGAGAACCATGACAGTTTGTGTTGCTCTATGTTTTCAACTTGGCTGCATTTTGGTGGCATTAGTAAGGTATGGCTTAAAAAGTTGCACACATGAAACGTATTCCTTCTAAAAACTAAAACTCTGAACAAACACTGCTCCTGTCCAGGTTATGTGCTGAGCATACGTTACCATGGGAATTAAGCCAGGTTAAAAACTCTCATGGAACTAAAAACACTGACTTTAAGCTCAAAACAGCAAAATCATTAATCTCATTATCTAGAACATTCCCTTGGTCGGTGTACTGTATCTGGTTTTGCTTGGTTTTGACATCCAGAACAATATAATTTGCAACTAGTGGCCAGAAGTGAACTTTGCCATGTTTGCGTCATACGTTGGACCCTTTTTTAGCTTTACAGGGAGTGCAGAATTATTAGGCAAATGAGTATTTTGCCCACATCATCCTCTTCATGCATGTTGTCTTACTCCAAGCTGTATAGGCTCGAAAGCCTACTACCAATTAAGCATATTAGGTGATGTGCATCTCTGTAATGAGAAGGGGTGTGGTCTAATGACATCAACACCCTATATCAGGTGTGCATAATTATTAGGCAACGTGCTTTCCTTTGGCGAAATGGGTCAAAAGAAGGACTTGACAGGCTCAGAAAAGTCAAAAATAGTGAGATATCTTGCAGAGGGATGCAGCAGTCTCAAAATTGCAAAGCTTCTGAAGCGTGATCATCGAACAATCAAGCGTTTCATTCAAAATAGTCAACAGGGTCGCAAGAAGCGTGTGGAAAAACCAAGGCGCAAAATAACTGCCCATGAATAGAATAGAATAGAATAGAATTCAACTTTATTGTCATTGCACATGCACAGGTACAGGGCAACGAAATGCAGTTTGTGTTACGGTTGGAAGGAGGACTCAAGCGCAGGACTCCGGTACTGATGCTTACAAGAAGAGTTTATTTACAAGTCACCAGGTGTATATACAAGAATGTGCAGGGGGGTGTTATATACAGCTGAGTGGGGGAAGAAGGGGTCTCCAGGGAAGTCCAAGGGAAAGCATACGTTCTTCAGAATATCCACTCACACGATCACAGGTTCACACTCCAACACTGCCACACGGGAAACACACGGGGAAAAATCCAAGAGGTTCTGTAGACAGGGAGACAGGGTTAAGGACGATGCACAGAGGAAAACACTCTTCACTAAACTTGCTGTAGCTTTGACTTTACTAACGCGTGGTAGACAACGATCCAGCGACGAACAGCAGTCACCTCCTGGCTTAAATGCTGCTCCCCTTAATGAGACACCTGGGTCTCATCTCCCGAGGGCGTGGGCCAAGGGCATGAACCCACAGTGAGTTCCGCCCCGGCGAGAGAGAAGAGGAAGAGAAACAGAGAGGGCTGATCAGCGTGCAGCTGATCCGCCTGGCCGTGACAGTTTGCATCCATCCAGAAGTGCTTTAGTGATATAGATATATTACAATATATATTAGCAATAATATAGATATGTGAGTATATTACAGAAATGGGTCTATTATGGTATGTTATAATGTACACGGCATGAAGTATGTTGTGAATATTCTATAACTATAAGTATGTACAGGCTGTAGTGAGTACAAGCTATGTACAGGATATGAACAGGATATAAATATGAAAAACTATACAGAATATGAAATAAATAACTTTACAGAATCTGGGATATACAGCTATACAGAAATGGGAACTATGCAAGTTGTAAACAGTTGTAGGATTAAAGATTATCGAATGTACAGAATGATTATTTACACAGAGCTATACAGTAGTGCAGTTAAGATAAGTGAGGGTGTAGATAGTTTCTACAGAGGCTATATAAAGTGCTAGTGGTTGTGAGTGGTGGTTCAGTCCATGTTATTATGAACTGAGAAAAGTCAAGCGTGCAGCTGCCAAGATGCCACTTGCCACCAGTTTGGCCATATTTCAGAGCTGCAACATCACTGGAGTGCCCAAAAGCACAAGGTGTGCAATACTCAGAGACATGGCCAAGGTAAGAAAGGCTGAAAGACGACCACCACTGAACAAGACACACAAGCTGAAACGTCAAGACTGGGCCAAGAAATATCTCAAGACTGATTTTTCTAAGGTTTTATGGACTGATGAAATGAGAGTGAGTCTTGATGGGCCCGTGGCTGGATTGGTAAAGGGCAGAGAGCTCCAGTCCGACTCAGACGCCAGCAAGGTGGAGGTGGAGTACTGGTTTGGGCTGGTATCATCAAAGATGAGCTTGTGGGGCCTTTTCGGGTTGAGGATGGAGTCAAGCTCAACTCCCAGTCCTACTGCCAGTTTCTGGAAGACACCTTCTTCAAGCAGTGGTACAGGAAGAAGTCTGCATCCTTCAAGAAAAACATGATTTTAATGCAGGACAATGCTCCATCACACGTGTCCAAGTACTCCACAGCGTGGCTGGCAAGACAGGGTATAAAAGAAGAAAAACTAATGACATGGCCACCTTGTTCACCTGATCTGAACCCCATTGAGAACCTGTGGTCCATCATCAAATGTGAGATTTACAAGGAGGGAAAACAGTACACCTCTCTGAACAGTGTCTGGGAGGCTGTGGTTGCTGCTGCACGCAATGTTGATGGTGAACAGATCAAAACACTGACAGAATCCATGGATGGCAGGCTTTTGAGTGTCCTTGCAAAGAAAGGTGGCTATATTGGTCACTGATTTGTTTTTGTTTTGTTTTTGAATGTCAGAAATGTATATTTGTGAATGTGGAGATGTTATATTGGTTTCACTGGTAAAAATAAATAATTGAAATGGGTATATATTTGTTTTTTGTTAAGTTGCCTAATAATTATGCACAGTAATAGTCACCTGCACACACAGACATCCCCCTAAAATAGCTAAAACTAAAAAACAAACTAAAAACGACTTCCAAAAACATTCAGCTTTGATATTAATGAGTTTTTTGGGTTCATTGAGAACATGGTTGTTGTTCAATAATAAAATTATTCCTCAAAAATACAACTTGCCTGATAATTCTGCACTCCCTGTATTTGTGAGACTGGCTATCAGCAGAGCTACTTTGTGTGTGCTTAATAAAACACTGGTAAAGTACCTAGTATTTTTTTATTCAAGTTCAGAAAACCAAAGCAAACTAAATTGGTAGCCTGTACTTCAATTTTCAAGGCATTTTACAAAAATCAAATTTAACAAGACATTATGTTATAAAAGTTAACTCTTTGAGCAGTCCTTGTGTTTAAAAATAATCTCTAAAGATAAAAGATTTGTATATTTTATTATTAATATAAATTCAAAATATTTTCTCCACCTCTCAATACATGTGAGCACTTTTTTTCCTTCTCTGCCTGGGAAATAAAAGCAGCTGTAAATTAGCTAGCAGACACATTTTGTGACAAACTGCAGAAAAGTAGTTTGAGTTAAGTTGCTTGAAAGGTTGTATTTAAATTACCTGGCACTTTCAAAAAACCCCAAATGAATAAACAAAAAAAAAAAACAACGCTCAGTTTATGCTCACTCCTTATCTGTAGTACTAGATAAATTCTGAATACTGCTGCTGTTTCTGCTTTTTAGCATCTGCACTAGTGCTGGGAGTAACACATTTAAATCATGTCACATTTGTCAGTAACACAGTAAATGCATTGGTGTACTAAATTCAATAATCGCAGTTACAATTATGTCACTACGTGTTTGCGACTGGAAGTGTCTTTAGGTTGGTTTTCATGTTTGCTTTGCGTTGTCAGCTTGGTGTTCCTATATAACCACTAAAAAAGATATTTTCGGGTTATGTCTTGCTGTGTGGAACTAGAGATTTTCCCTTTGCTTTTGCTTACCTCTGCTTATCAGTGCTGCTCAGAATTTGCAACAAGAAGCAAAGACAAAAATCCAACAAAGTGGTGAAAGGTAAAAACATTATATGTTGACTTTTCCTCTCTTATTACTACTGGCACTGAAGTTATTTTCTGTTAAAATAAGTTGTGGAAATCAGTAAACTGATGTACTGCGTTATGAGCCCTCTCTGAGCCCAAAATTTGCCACCATAATTCATGAATCATACATCATTCTGGATGTATATATTTTAACTTCTAAACAGGCCACACAGACTTAGCCTGTCTCCAGACAATAATTGGGCATTTGAGCCACCTTCATGAATTCCTTTAAAGAGGCATACTACTAAGGTAGATTTAGATGAATTTTGATTCCAATCTTACAATTAAGTGAAAATAGTTTATTTATTTAAAGAACAATTGCTTTTTTTCATTAGCTGCACCAGCATGTGCCTGTACTTTCAGCTGCTGCTTGTATTAAAGATGATGAAGAGCTTGTTTTATTACAGCTGGGATTACCACTAGAGGACTTGAGGGGTTTCAGGTGTCATCAAGTTTTTAATTATACTTTAAATTGTACTTAATTGTCCTTTAAATAAGCCAAGGTTCACCTTGAATTTAAAAAGAGCTTGTTTTTTTTTTAAATTATTATTCTTATTGATTTTTTTTTAATAAATACAGTCAATTTTAAATTTGCTGAATGTCAAGATCCATAAGCGTCATACTGGACAAAAGCAATTTACTTTGCAGTACAATTTTAAGTACAAAGTGTCAATATTTCATCACAGCGAAGCAACTTTGTCAGTATGTCTGTTCTTTTTGGCTGTACAAAAAGCTGTTCTATTTTAGTGTTTCTGTGCGCTGTAATGAGGGTGAGAGCATATTTTTAAAGCTACCATCTCTGCCAAGAGGTGCTGACACGCTGGAAATAGAAATTGTTACTGTAAGGGCACATTAATATGGACACTTGAATTACTATGTCAGTGTGTGGCTTCAACAATTACTGGCAAATTAGCATAAGAACAGAAATAGCTCAAATGAGCCCTGCTGGGTGTAGATATAAGAATAGTTTTGGCCACGAACTCAGTTTGTGCGCTTGGAAAATAAAGAGAAAACCATAAATTTCCATTTAAAAATAGCTTTTCTCCAATGGATTTCAGGGAACTGCCCCTTTGTCACATCCCAGTGACCAAAATATTTTCCATTGGCCTATCCAGAGGAAATGTGTTATTAGAATTGCATTGTATCACGTTTTCTGTTCTATGCATTTTATTACCATTCATTTTATAGAATCAAAATTATTAAAATTAGGAGATTTAGTGAAATTACGGACATTATTAATTATGTTTAAGGCTAAAAATAATATTTTGCCTTTTAAGTTACAAAGAGTATTTTTGATGTGTTCAAGGGGAGAAGAGAATAGAAGGAAATTTTATTTTAAACATCAGTTAGCCAGGACTACACAAAGATTAATGAGCACAACGGTTAGGGGTATAAGACTGTGGAATTCACTTCATTATAATTTAAAGAATTGTATAAATCTACAATGTTTTAAAAAGTGTTATATGTTTAAAACGATAACTCAGTATGAAGAATGCGAATGAATGTGATGTTGGTTTGGGATTCGACCGGAGAGAAATGTCAATATTAGTTTGTTCCTGATTTTTGGTGCCCATCGGTGATATAAGTTCGATGGTAGATAGGGGGCAGGGTTTAATAAGAATATTTTCTTCTTCCTGCTCCTTTTCACACATGGTTGTTGTGTTTTGTTGATAGAAGATGTGGTTGTTTTGTTTGATTTGTAGTACCAAGTGTGAAATAAATAAATAAAAATGAAATGAAAAAATTTTGTGTAGTTATTTAAAAAGTACAAATACACAACCCATATGTAAAAAAGAAAAAAACTAAAATGAAGAAAGCTAAACGTGGCAATCTTTTATTGTAAGTCGAACTACAACTACTACAACCTTTTGTCAAAAGAAGGCTTAAATATAATGCATTTTTGTATTATAGTTCAAGCTACACTGGTGACAGAAAAATGAATAACACAGCAGAACTTGTGATTTTCTTGTCAATATTGACTACCATAGAATTTGTGCCACTAGAAAAAAGTTGCCTGGGAGTGTAAATCATTTTATGAGAGCTCTTGGAAGCCAAACTGTACATGGAATCATTTATAGACATGTGCAGGCATGCCTGGAGAAACAAATGGACATTCTGAGTGTGTTGTGCCTTTATTGCAGGGTCTCGGATCCAACAAGGAAGGGAAAGGGATCACTCGCAGAAGGGGTTACTGCAAAGACGAATGTGTTCACTGTGAGCAATCAAGCTCGTGATGACAGAGTGATGAGATGTAAAAGCGTGGGCAGTCTATTAACAGCCTGTAGAAACTTATTTTCATACAGTCAAATGGGGACCTACAAAGGCTAAGAAGACAGAAGACCTGCATGCCCAGAGCCCTTAGGGGACATGAGCTGACTGAGTCAGAAAAAGAGAAACATTGGCTGGCAGTACAAAGAGGAGACTGTTTGGAAAGGCAAGAGGAAAGGGTAAGAGGCGGATGGAGAGAGAGGAATTTTGAGATAAATAAAACAAGAAACAGTGGTGAAAAAGGGATATAGTAGCGAACAACAGAGCTATTGGAGACAGAAAATTGCTTTAGCTAATTTTAATATCAGACATTTTTCACACATTCATCACTTTTGGGTTGCTATTAAAGCTGGGATATTTAGCATACTTTATCATTATGATGTCTGTTTCCTGTACACAAACAACCGGATTCACAATGTTCCACGAGGGGGGAAGAAAATCTTTAGCAATTATCACAAAATTTTGATTATTACATATGGGAATACATTTGAGCTAATTACTCTCTTAGTTTCTTGGGGCCCGCAGTGAATAAATTTTCTTAGCTTTGCGGAGATTCATTTATTTTAATTTTTCCTGCATTCTATTTGTGTCAAAGAACTGCCAACAAAAAGACTGGTAAAAATTTTAATTAGAGATGCACTGACCTACCTTTGTGCCAGCCCTGTTTTTGACACATATAACGTTGGCTTTAGATACAGGTCACATTAAGTACCTTTCTGAGCCCAGTGTTAATAATGTATTAATGGTATGGACTGGTATTTATATGGTGCTTTTTTTATTCTAAACAAGCTACATTAAGGAACAAACTGGGGTTCAGCATTTTGCCCGCAGACGCACCATGATGTGGACTGGAGATCAAACCGATTCCAATTAGTAGGCTACCCACTCTACTTCCTGAACCTAATAAAGAACAGGTGAACTCAGTCAGACACTAACACGGTGAGAAAAAAGACAATAAAGGAGTGAAGTAAAGACATGGAAAACTACAGTATTTTCAAAATAAAACGTTAAGTAAAAATAAGGGAGACCAAGAATAAACCCCAAACCATCAAACATAAATGAAGGATTTATAACTGAAACCATATTATGTTTGTGTGTTTGCTGGATCCAGCATAGGAACAATATATGATGTAAGTATGGGATCAGTGAAGACTGTGAGCAACAAAATGTGTTAAATATGTCTGAAACACCCACACTGCTCTTCTATTTATTGCATAATCAATACAGTGGCATCTTTGGCACCTCCAGAAACGCTTTAATTCATGACTATTTACAAGCAGACACTGAACATGAAATGGCTTAAAGGGTTTCTCTCTAGTTTGCCTGTAGTAAATAAGTTGCCATTTGCTTTGGAGTTTCTATATCTCGCAAACACACGCACACACACACTTGCAGTCAGTAGCTGAGCAACCAAGATGATTAGCCCAAAGGAGGATAGAATTTCTCAAGGAGCAATCCAGTCATACTGTGGTTCCTGCCTTAAGAGTAGAGAATGGCTTCTTTATTACCCCCCTATGTCCCTTATAAGAATTGAAGGAGGCTGCATTTCCTTTTTTTCTTTTCTTAATGTGAGTTTCTCCAGAGATATCCTGCCAGGTCTAGCAATGGCAGCCCAAAAAGGTTTACAGGCACTTTGCAAGACAGGAGCTGTTTTACAGTGTATGTATGTGCTGTTTTTTTTTTTCTTTTGGTCATTGATTTTACTTCTTGGATTACTCCCCGTGGAATATTACGCTATAAATCCAAGTATGCTTTACTAATGTACACCTCAAGGTGTCCCTACAGTGTAACAATGAGAGGACTGAGAGCAGTGTAATTTCCCAATGTACTGTACCATTGTCACAGCACCTAAAATCAGATCTGCTGACTGTAACTATGGAAAGGATATTTTTCTATTTAGCTTTATTTTCTCCAAAACAGATGTTTTATTCAATACTGTCTGCTCAGCTCATCCCACATAATCATAGATATTTATCTGAGAGGGACCAGCATGTATGTGAAAAGGGCAATTCATCCTTATGTGTAAAAATTCGCCCACATACCCATGGGTTGACTATCGATAGAATGGCAAGTATAAAGGGAATGTAAGCACTGTTAATAATTCATGTAGGCACACTCCATTAACTATGCCACAGTATTGGCCTGAGGGCCATTTTAGAGTGGGATGGAGGAGAGACTAGCTCACTCCACAGAGAGCTAAGTGCTGTGATCCCTTAAATCTATTGAGCTAAAAAACATATCTATAATTATGAGAATGGAAAAAAATAAAAATCAGATGTTTGGGCATTAATAGTAAAGTGCACTGAATATCGCACGCACAATAAGTTTTGTATTTATTTGGCAGTTTCAGGAAATGGCACTCATAACGCTTTATATCTATTTCTTTTTTTAAGTTTAGCAACAGTGATTGGTAACTTTCAAATTCTAAAAAGAAAAAAAAATCTTGTCCACGCCGAACAATTGGTTAATGTAAATGGTTAATGAGCAATAATTGATTGAAGAATCTAGGTAGTCAATAACAGACATGTACACATTAAAAAAACACATCATTAAACTCTGGAACCACAGGTGTTGTCACCTCACTGCTGCATTGAGCAACAAAGCATTAATCATACTGATTGTTGCATATTTAATCAGATGTCGTCAGATATGATGCTACTTCTTTTTCTTCTGTTCCATACCCCTTTCATTTTTGCTCATTTCCTTTTATGCTCTAATTTGAAATGTCAAAAGCTCTCAGTTGGCCTGACTGGCTAGCTGCCATGCTTCTAGCCAGCTTTATTGATTTGTATCTCCAGCTTCCAGTGCACCTAACCATTTAGAAATTCAAATTTTAGGGCAGTAATCAACTCATATGATGTGTTTCTAGGTATTTCTCAAAGCATGGATACCGAAAGGTCTAAAGCATCATTCAGTCAGTTTGGAAGTGTTGTCTTAGCTTTAGACCACTACAGGCCCCAGAGTGAATTTCGAGAAAATAGCCAGCAGCGACCCCCGGCTCTCCTAAGCTGGAACTCATTGCCCCTTGCACACTTGGCTGGGTGAGCTGCACAGTACAAGGCTTGTCTCTGGCCGACCTCGACGAGTACTCTATTTCCAGATCTACTGGCCCAGATGATGGCTTTTTCCACGTCAGTGGACACAGTCACAAATATAGCAATCCGAGAGGTGGAAGCAGCAGTGGTGGCTGCAGCTAGAAGTGGAGAGGAAAGGACAAGAGATGCAAGTAGTGGTAGTAGGAACACTGCATAGGATTGAGTCACCCTCAGCAAGGGCTCTCCATCCAGTCAGTCAGCTGAGTTGCAGCTGACTGACTGGTTTTACGGGGACTGATTTTACGGGGGTGTAAATATCCATGCCATTATGCATGGGGCAGCAAACATTTCCGTATCAATGTCACCAAAAAACACTGCAGACTACATATCATATGGTAATGATCTTTGTGGCCCTTCTGAAAAAGGACAGATATTGTAACTTCTTAAATGTTCTCCTTTTTTCCATTCAGATGTCAGATTTTTTTTTTTTTTAAAGGTATAATTTTGTACATTAAAGAAAATGAACACATTTTTCTCATGACCTCCTGCCTGTAATATTTGAATGGTACAATCAGAATTTAGTGGAATTTGGAGTAAACAACATGAAAGCATGGATCTATTCTGCCTAGTATCAAAGTTCAGTCTGCTGTTGGTGATGCAGTAGTGTAGGAGATATTATTTGTACCCCTTTGAGTCCCCTAGTCCCAGCTGAGCATTGTTTCTGCAGCTTACCTGTTGTTGGTCCCCACGTTCACCCCATGTCACAAAACTCAGATCATCTCAAACTGGTTTCTTGAACATGACTATGACTTTGCTGTACACAAATGACCTCCACAGTCACCAAATGTCAATCCCACTTTGGGATGCGGTGGAATGGGAGATTCACGTCATGGATGCAGAGACGACAGTGATGCAGAAACTGTGTGGTGCTATCATGTTAATACGGACTGAAATGTTTGAGCAATGTTTATAGCACATTGTTGAATCAAAGGCAGCTCTAAAGGCAAGGGGATCAAAGCTAGCACTAGAAATTAGAAGAATATGTGCAACTGAACACAAAAATACTAAATTATAAGTGATTATTACAGTAAGGTGTTAGTTTCTAAGTTAGTCTTAAAACTCTATCAGACACAGAAGACAAAAAAGGCTGATTGTACTGCATTTATTTAAAGTCTGCTAATTAATTTGATAAGCATCACATTAATTGACCTGAAATAGAAGCAAAAGTGAAGTGAAGGAAATTAATATACTTATTGTCATTAATTGAAATCAAATCAGATAAGAGCAGAACAATTAACATCTCAGTGGCAAAAAGTAATTAACCAAGACTTTGGATCAGAAATTAATGATTTATTTATTGGTTTTAAGAACATTAAGGTGTGTATACACTCATAAGCTTTTTCTAGACCAGTAATGCTATCATCTATTGTTCTTTTTATTTGGTTTTTTTTTTTTGGTTTTTTTTAGAAAATGTACTATTATGCAGTTACAAAATTGGAACTGTTTTTAATTGGACATTCCTGCATTCCTGCTGCCTAAAATAGTGTTAAGGTTACACAACAAAACACCAATTAGATCCAATTTAGAAAGATTACAGTTGTAGTAGCCACCCAGCAATCATGAACATATTCAAAAAACACAAAGAAAAAGAAAAAAGAAAAAACCAACAGAGAAACAAAAAAGCTGGACTTGTTATACTTTTCATCCAGACTGAATGAGAAAAGAAGTTAAACCTAGGGCAGATTATGGAGTACTTCACAGAGCCAAGGCTCACAGAATGCTGCTGAGACAGATGAGTGCAAGTGCATACTCACAGCCTGTTGTAACTCACCATCCAGAGGAGACTGTAAACAATCACTGCATTGCCTACCAGCACAACATTTTGTATGTGTGTTAAACTGTGTGTTTCAGCATCAGTTAGTGTGTTTTTTCTCTTTTCATTGCTTTTATCCTTTATATCTGCAGTGCCTGCTGTAGTCATGCTGTTAATTCTACTTATTGGGTTCATGCAGAAAACTTACTCCAAAATTCATTCACCAGGTGTTATTGTGTGCAGATAGACAGGGTTGTTAGCTGTACTCATTTTCTGTGTTTACTTATTAGTGTGA
Source organism: Rhamphochromis sp. 'chilingali' (assembly GCF_963969265.1). NCBI lineage: Eukaryota > Metazoa > Chordata > Actinopteri > Cichliformes > Cichlidae > Rhamphochromis > Rhamphochromis sp. 'chilingali'. Next base: position 24,147,919 of record NC_137935.1, on the reverse strand, counting down.
ATGCTTGAAAAGCATTCACAGTATTGTTGTTGTAATTTGTGATTGTATTTATACATACATGCGCCATCTATCTATATTTTAAGTACTGGATACACTACATACAATACATACGATACGGTCCATCTTGAGGCTACAAGCGATTTTGTGAGTCAAACTCTGTGCCAGTTCCCTCACATATTTGCACCGCATGCAAGCCGCTGCGCTCCGTCTTGTGGAGCAACTTATTATGCATTACAAATGTTGTATGTATGAAGATTGTAGTAATGGTATGGGTTTACTGAACCAAAACATAGCTGTGCATCTGGTGAGGGAATGCCAATGAGTTAGGAGCAAAGTGTACACAGTGGACAATCTGAACATTATTTTTCCAAATGTAAATCAGAACAGGCATACGCTTCAACAGCAAACTCACCCACACTCATCTGCTTTCTTTATAAAAAGAAAAAAACCCACACAATTTTCTGTCATTGTGATTAAAAGGAAATTTCATTCAATTAAAAGACATTTATTAGCCATTTCTGCAGAGCTACCACTAACTACAGTTAATAAATTCACCTGCTGTGTAATTGTTCAGCAAGGATAAATGGAACAGGTCTCATTCTCATTAATTAGCGAGGGCAGTGTAATGTGAAAACAGTTTATAAAGTCAATAGCTTACAATTATTTAACTATATGGAACGATGCCAAACTGCACCCTTATTCTACGTCAGTAGGCAACAGTTCTCATTAAGTACACATGAGGCTCAGACTCTGACCAGCATATCCATTATCTGATATAGCTGCCATTGTTCAAATGGCATGCTGCCTAAGGCTTCATGCTTCTTCCTTTATCGTGAAGGCTGTTTTTTTTTTTTTTGTCTTAAACTATTCCTGGATCACTACTCTTCTTTTCCAGTGCATGATGGATTACATCGTCATTGTTTAGCTAAAACACAGTCTTCAAAAAGCCTTCAGTAGATATGATCAAATCCTTTGTTGCCCTCCAAAAGGAAATTTGTTTTTACAGCCCACAGTTTAAACGGCAATATTAAAGAGCAGTAAGGCACGGCATTGACAGTTCACAGCGCATGCACATGTATAGTCTACATATTGGTGTGAGAGATGTAAACCCACTGATACACTTATCAGCAACTTTTTTTTTTAAATAAATAAATAAAAAATAGGATAAAGCCTCTTGTCTTGCTCCCTGTCTCTGTATTTTTGCACCGACTGTTTCTTTGGTTTTGATAAAAATCTAAACTACTACACCAAGTTGACACTTTATTAGGTATGCCTGCAGTAAATGTTCATTTTATTACATTTACTTTTCTAATTTTGGGTTGCTTTTTACAGGTATACTATCTACAGTATGACAGGATCATTAACATGTACTGACGATTCTTATATCTAAAATAAGAGACGCCAAGTGACATGAAACAATGCAGAAAATGGACTCTAAAAGAAGGAAAAAAAGATGAATCACTTCACAAAGTGGGGAGACCACTTGACTAGGCACCGTGTCTCTGCTGGAAGCTGGCTCTGAGCACTAATATTTTCTGTTTCGCATTAATCCCTGCTTGGCAGTCACCTTTGTGGGGCAAGCTTGTTTGTTAGCATCTCCAAAAAAAAAAACCCAAATACTGGCACTTCTTACATCAGTACACTCCAAGGTTTGTATTGAGAGACAAGTGTAACAGTGGAGAAAAAAAAAGGAAAAAAGAAAAGAGACAGAGCGAGAGAGAGAGAGAGAGAGAGGCAGTAGGAGAGAGGCAGGGAAAAATCAGAGCCAAGGAGACAGGAAAAAGACCTACAATGAAAAATAACTCCAAAACCAACACATCGAGAGTCTTGGCAATCACAACGGGGGTTTTGCAGGCATCACAGACAACAGATTCGCAAACAACACTCTGGTCTGGATGGTGTCACCCCATGATTGATTTCTCCAAGCCAACTGATAAGTTTTCTGGGGTAGGCAATCTGTGAAGAAACGAATCAGTCGAGGTGAAAGAAAAACAATGTTTGAACCTGATGCATGGCAGCCAATACTCTGACGAGTAACAGTTGCTCAGGGGTCAGTCACCTTGGAAAGGCAATCTGTGGGGAACAACAGTGCTGACTGTACTGTAAAGTAACTGCTCTTACCTCAGGGCTTTCTTTCTTTCTGTGTTTTTGTTTTGTCTTTTCTCCCATAACTTGCCAATGATGTTGATTTTCTTTGTTTTACTTGTATTATAATGCTGTTGTTTGGAGTGTGGCCACCATGGCATAGAGCCTAATTTCTACCGGCAAGTTCTTACTTGTTGGTTAATTTTCTGACCAAGAAATGTATTGGCCATGTATTCCCTGGTTAGAACGATCATGTTTCGCAAACAAAATGCTTAATATATTCTTGTCTTTTTTTTTTATCTTCTAAATTGAATTCCCAGTGGATTCTGTGAGTCAGCCTGCTAAGTATGACTTCACCACCAAAACCAAATGCTTTGGCCTACTTTATCTAGCTCTGCATGTCCCCTGGTTATTTCGCACACAGCTCTGACCAGTGAGAGTCCAACTGTTTCAGACTATTTATGGGGCAGAGTGGGCAGGTTTGTGGTCCAGTAATCTATCCCTGGCAATATTCATCATCACCTTTTATAAAGCAGCCTATGTCTGTCTACCAGATGCCAAATACAGGCATTCACACCCCCACGCTCCAATGGGAAGCAAATTAGGACCAGACTAATGGTGCATGCAGGAACAAGAGGTAGTTTTATTTCTTTATTTATCATAGTAAATCCAGTAGCCATGATGAGAAGGAAAGAAGCTACAAATAGCAGAAGAGTACCACTCAGTTTCTTGGTTTTTTTGTTTGTTTGTTTTTTTAAACACAAGAGTCAGTCTGAGCTCCAGGCTGCAACAACAGTGACAGTCACACATGAAGAGATTTAAATATCACAGTCTTCAAACATGGGAAAGCCAGACTGTCCCACAAACAAATACCCACAATTAGGAGAGAGGAAATGTTGGCTGGGGATGTAAGGTGCTCTTGAGTGCTTAAGGCTAGGCGAGTGGAGACAGGCACGGTGGGATAAATGAACTGAAAAGGGATGTAGGACCAGGAGATGGGTGGGATAAGGGGATACCAACACTGATTTATTCAGAAGCTCATTAGTGGAGACAGGCCAGGGCACCGGGGAACAGGGAGTTCACCCTCATTGGGGCTCATTACACACTGGCAAGAAACTGACCCAGCTGGGGCCAAAGTGGCACTCATCAGGGTAACACTGACTACCTTTACTCAGACAGAACCAGACTTGGCTCCAGTCTATGCGGTCTGTGGGAATGTTCATCTGTCTTCCTCTCTCTGTCGCATTCCCTCTTGTCTTCACTCACACACACTCCACTGGCTTTGCTTTCTCTCGGTCTTTGTCCTGTGAGTTGACTGGCATTCAGTCACGATCATCACGGGTAAACATCACACGGGATGAACTTAAATACCCGCGGCGGGGATGGCATAGCTGCTGGCATGGGGTGCTACATGTGAAAGAAAAGCAGACTGTGAATAAAGTAAACCACGGAAGAGACTAATGTATCAGCCTGAAGGGAGAAGCATTTTTTAAGCGGTGTTGTGGTTGTTGTTGTTGGCAGAAATATAACTGCAGTTCAGGAAACTGGTTGAGAGACAGCCCATGGGCCTCTTGTCCTGGAATTCATGTGTGAATGATCACCACATCCATAGTGACACACTGTGTACCTGAACAATAGCATTGGCTGGGTAGCTAAAAGAGAGCCAATTAGGATGGGGTTGGGGTATCTAGCTGATGGGAGGCGAGCCAATTAAGCTGACAGAGCTGAGAGCGCTGTGTATGGAGAAAAACTGGCAGGGCATGCGAGCCTCAGGAGTCACACAGAACCAATAGGGGGCTTGCGCTTACTTTAGCCCGCTCACAAACCCTGCTGGGGTGTGAGATACGTCACACAGCTCAAAGAAAAAGGACCTCTTCAGAGTTGGGAGTAACAAATTATAATAGTCATGGTAAAGTTGTGGGTGCTAATAAATTGCACTCACATTTGTCAGGTGTCCTTCAGATTGATTTAAGATCAGCCATGAGGTATTAACTAGTTGGATATTCAGTCCTGTTGAAGAAAAGCACCTTGTCTCTTTCCTCTCATCTCACTGTTGAGAGTTCTGTGACATATTTCTGGAGATATCTCATCATCAGATCTATTATTCATCATTCTTTTTCATTTCTAATGACATGAAAAGACTCCAGAGATACAGAAAAATGCTCATTACACCATCCTAAGTAAAAATAAATACATCATACCATAAATAGATAGCGTTGAAGTGACAAATGAAGTAGGTGTGGAGTGCGGGTGAAGCTGAGTATACAGTAGGAGATGGGAGTGACTACAGGTGAGAGGTGAAGCTGTTGTGATAAATGTGATAAAGAAAGGAATGCACACTTTAGAAAGGCAAGAAGAAAGAGATAGGTGCTGCCCAAGAAAGAATCACCAGGCGTTCAGGCACTGGTCATAAAACATGAAGGTGGAATTAAAAAGGCACAGCGTTGGAGCTTACGGCTCAATTTCTGCCATGCATCCTTTAATTAATTAAAAAACCTGAAAGCAGAATCGGGGGATTAACAATGATGCACACATACTTGGCCATGCTTTTCTTCTTTTTCACATCTAAGCTTCCCGTGGATCTAATCCTTGAAGTCAGCATTCACAGAGCAGTCTAAATTAACTGTACGACTCATGAATGATATATAATTCTTGTCAACAGGAAATGTTTAATCAACTCCCAACTTACTTCTTATTCACATGGTTTTAAGCTTTACCCAATTTCCAACGTTCATATCGGGGGCGCAATTTCAATTTTGCGAAGGACATATGCAAAAAAATCTATAAGATGAATTGAGTAAGCCAGACTTGCAAGTTTTAGCTCAGGGTCAGTCAAATTGCTGACTGGTATCTGAAATTAATGAAAAGTAATTTGTAGGGTTTGACACATTTCGTGTCAGTGTTTCAAAGGAGAATGAGAGTGGGAAAATAAAACTGACTGATTCCTTCTTGCGTAAGTCTGTGAAGTGAAAATGAAGGGTAAATGTTTTTTTGTTTTTTTACATATATATATTTCCCTTTTGGCTGTAATGACCAACTGGCATTTGGTTAATGCCAGTTGGTCACTAGCTATACATCTACTCTGCTAACTTTCTACCATTACAATAACACTGATGCCTATAATGAGACAAAGCTCAAGCCTAAGTAGAAGGTTAACCCCAATGGAATACGTTCATCATGAAAATGTTATAGAGTTTCTACTTTTTCTCAAGGAGATAATAGCTTCATAGCACAGTCCAGCTTACAGCATGACAAGGGTATGAATGCTACCTGGAATGGATCCATTATTTACTCACATTTAACTGTGAACACAGTGAACAAAGCACAGAATTAAAAGAAAAAAAAAAACTTAAGAACTCTTAGCCTAAGTATGGTGACATTGTTTTCTTGCAAAAGCCACAACATGTCACAACACCAGCCCACTCACCCCACTGAAACTGAGGGTGTCGAGGCATAGAAGGTGGATTTCTATGTCCTTGACAAATTTACTGACGTGTCAAAGCGCCTCCATTATCAGTATACCAAACATAGTTAGTAGCCTCATTGACAGAGAATTTGAACTGTTACTTTTTCTGTGCTCTCAGTGAAGTGTGAGAAATTTGTGAAACTTGAAGTACTGTCAGTGTTGTTTAGGTATGGCAGCTGTATAGTGTATAAAAGAGCTTCTTTTTTTTTTTTTACTTAATTGCAAAAGGAATATTGGTTACAAAATAAGTAGGGCGGGATTGTTAATTAATGAGCTAAGTTAATTCTTGTTCATTAATTACCTGTGATTAAGCATGTTTTGAGAAGGTGTCTGTTTTTTGTAATGAGTTCAATTTCACTAGAAACACCGAAACCTTATTACTCCCAGACATGCTGAATGAATAAATCGTTTAGACAGAACCTGTCTGACGAAGTGAAGTTGGTTAAATGAACTGAAAAAGATTATGCCATGATCTAAAGGAACAGCTGAAAAACAAAGTCATCGACATCTGTCAGTCTGGAAAGCCATTTCTAAGTCTTTGAGACTAAACCATTCCACCAATGCAGAAAGCCAGGAACAGTACATTACTCTAAGAACACACTGATGACTCATCTACTAGAACAGAAAAGAATCCAGAACAACATCGACATCAGAACTAAAGGGCTTACTTTCTTCAGTTACGGTCAGAGATCATGACTCAAAAATATAAAAAAATAAGAAACTGGGCAAAAATGGCATCCATGGAAAAGCTCCAAAGAGAAAATGACCACTGACCAAAAAGAAAACAAAGGCTTGTCTCACATTTGCCAAAAAAACATTTTGATGATCCCCAAGACCTTTGGGAAAAGATTTCTTGCACTCATGAGCCAAAAGTTGAACTTTCTTGTTACAGTCACATAAAACTAGGACAGCATTTCATGAAGAAATACCACCATAGGAACAGTCCAACATAGTGGTGTTAGTGTGTAGGGTCTGGAGCTGCTTTGTTGCTTCAAGACCCAGAACACTTGCCATAGTTGATGGAACCAACTATGTTCTCTACCTGAAGATCCTAAAGGGGAATGTCTGGCCATCAGTTTGCGCGCTTTAACTTCTTCAGGTTTTTCAAAAAACAGCTGGAAACAAAGTCACTGACATCTGTGACTGTGAAGTCCAACTGCCTTCATTTTCAAGCTCTCAAGACTACCATGACCTGGATGAGAACCTACATGGTCCATTGAGATGCTTTGGCATGGCCTTAAACAGTCGTTCATGCATCAAAACCCCTCCAATTTAGTTGAATTAAAGCAATTCTGCAAAGAAGAGTGGGCCAAAATTCCTCCACAGCAGGTGAAACACTGCCAATTATTGCAAACACTTGATTGCACTTCTTGCTGTCAAGGGTGGCAGTTATTAGGTTTAGGGGAAATTACCTTTTTACAAAGGGCCAGGTAGGTTTTGTTTTTTCCCCCCGAATAAATGAAATCATCATTTAAAACGTGTATTTTGTATTAAATTTGATTTTCTTTGTCTAATATTAAAATGTTTGATAATCTGGAACATTTAGGTGTAATAAATATGTAAAGAAACAAAACCCTAAGAAATCAGAAAGAGAGTGGATACTTTCCAAATATTAATGAGACATTTTACTCCCAGGACACCCAATTTTGATTTGGGGTTCAAATTTGGCAGTTCTGGCCACATGCAAACATAACTTCTTTTTCTTTTTTTTGTCATACCCATTTAGCCAGACATCTTGTGTAAAGCATGAATTATTTTTATTTTGCTACCAGTATTTGTACCCCAACAGCTTAGAGCAAATCAGGCTCCCAAGCTGCCAACTGTTGTATCCAACATAGAGCCTGAGCTGTCACCCACAATCACATGAGCCACAGGATATGTGCCAAGGAGAGATTGTGAGACAATGAACTGAAAGCTGTATAATCTAGTCAGTTTTTCATGCCAAAGCATCATACTTGTGTTTTACATTTCAAACAAAAATAACAATCAATTTTTCTATATGGCAAATAAAATCAAATCCTTTAAACAAACTGGAGGTATGTTGTTGTGAAAGTGGAGCAGTCGTGGACGACCTGAAAGGTACAAAGTGTCACATAAACAATCAAAGTCCTTTCTGGTTTTGTCAGAAAATGGAAAAAGTTTTGAGCCCCCGAGTGCTGCTGGGCTCTCAGTCAAAGCAAAATGGTAAAATTTATCTCATCTTTTTCAGAACATGTATTTTCAGCCAGTTTGCTGCAGCATTTCTTTTTTTTTTCTCATGAATGTAATTTTTGCACTCATGGCTCTTAGAACCTTGTGAAAATGGTCTGTAGATGACATAGAAACACGGTTGACTATCATTCATGACTTGGCTTTAAATGCCTGACACTTAAAATTACCAATCTGAACTGATGGGTGTGACTTCAGCAATAGCATAGCATTATAATATTAAGTAGATGTAATCTTCATTATGTGATAATGGATCTACTTTAGGCTACAGTCACACTAAGGAAAGCAGTGGAGTCTGCCGCATGACCAAAATTACTGCGACCATGTGCAATCAACTTGCGATCTTGCCTCTGAAGCCTTTGAAGACTGGAATCAGATTTCAGATCACTCACGTTCTCATTGTGTGCTCATTGGCTCCGCTTTGACAGTCACCACCATCGCTAAACAGCATATCAAACACATTACATTAGTGCACATTAATTGCATGCTATGTGGTCAAATGTTGTGCATGTTGGACACTCTTTGTAGTGATAAGTGTTGGTGTTGTTACTTATAAAAGTGATGTATTACACAAATTATATAGAACACTTTTATTAAAAGTAATCAAATACATTACTTAATAACTTATTTGTTACATTACTTCTGACATTACTCGTGTTTCTCTGCACATTCACCTGAAACCCTTGTCTCTTAATTGCCAGTTAACAATATAAACCTCAGGCTACAGTCCCACATACAACACAAATCCCTAACCCTAACCCTTTCTCTTAGTATTGTGGTATGAACACAATCACAAAGCAAAGATGAAAATCAACCAAACAGACTTTAAAGCAACCACAACAGTGATGCTACTTTAGAAACATGAACAGGTAGAAACAGAGACTAAAGCCTGACTCTTCCTTTGTTTGTTACCTGTTGAAGCTCAGGTTGTGGCTGCTGGGCTGGGGACAGCAGCATTATCAACGCTTTGAGTTCTTTGCTAGCTTTATATTAGCATGTTGTCTGTGCATTTGCTGCAAAGAGTCAAAATTGTGTTAGCATCATAACGCAGTTCTTTCTGTTCTGGATACAGTTTTCACTTTACCATTGAGCTGTCATTCTTGTAGCTCAAGTGCAAGAAGAGCCAATAAGCGGAACTGATTGGAAAGCAGACTAACAACTCCAAAGAACTGAACTACTGAGAACCAGTCCTCCACAAGAACCAGTTTTTGATTCCCGACTTCCATCTTCAAACTGATTTGGTGCATAAAGATGGCAATAAAATGGCAATTCCATGGATTGCCATTTTATGTGTAGGCATACTATGTTGTTTTGACCGAACAGGGTCAAGTTGGCAATTACATGCAATTAGTTCCCAATAACACAGCGTCAAGAGGCAAATCTATTGCTGTCTGTTACAAATCTGTTGCTATGTGCATTAGCAAAAGTGCACTGCTCTTGATATCAGATCAAATTGTCGTCAAAGCATATATGTTAAACAAAATGTAAACACTGTAAACATGTTGTGTAAATTAACTGGCATATTAGTTAACTTCTGAACTTTGATTTATAACATTTTTCTATATTCACAGTGGTTTTCACTACTTAAGGTCTATACATTAACTGAGTTTTCAAGCTGCATGGAAAACAGCTACAGTAGAAAGATATTGTGACTGGGAATGCCAAACTCATTCATACATGTACAGGGAGTGCAGAATTATTAGGCAAAAGAGTATTTTGTCCACATCATCCTCTTCATGCATGTTGTCTTACTCCAAGCTGTATAGGCTCGAAAGCCTACTACCAATTAAGCATATTAGGTGATGTGCATCTCTGTAATGAGAAGGGGTGTGGTCTAATGACATCAACACCCTATATCAGGTGTGCATAATTATTAGGCAACGTGCTTTCCTTTGGCAAAATGGGTCAAAAGAAGGACTTGACAGGCTCAGAAAAGTCAAAAATAGTGAGATATCTTGCAGAGGGATGCAGCAGTCTCAAAATTGCAAAGCTTCTGAAGCGTGATCATCGAACAATCAAGTGTTTCATTCAAAATAGTCAACAAGCTCAACTCCCAGTCCTACTGCCAGTTTCTGGAAGACACCTTCTTCAAGCAGTGGTACAGGAAGAAGTCTGCATCCTTCAAGAAAAACATGATTTTAATGCAGGACAATGCTCCATCACACGCGTCCAAGTACTCCACAGTGTGGCTGGCAAGAAAGGGTATAAAAGAAGAAAAACTAATGACATGGCCTCCTTGTTCACCTGATCTGAACCCCATTGAGAACCTGTGGTCCATCATCAAATGTGAGATTTACAAGGAGGGAAAACGGTACACCTCTCTGAACAGTGTCTGGGAGGCTGTGGTTGCTGCTGCACGCAATGTTGATGGTGAACAGATCAAAACACTGACAGAATCCATGGATGGCAGGCTTTTGAATGTCCTTGCAAAGAAAGGTGGCTATATTGGTCGCTGATTTGTTTTTGTTTTGTTTTTGAATGTCAGAAATGTATATTTGTGAATGTGGAGATGTTATATTGGTTTCACTGGTAAAAATAAATAATTGAAATGGGTATATATTTGTTTTTTGTTAAGTTGCCTAATAATTATGCACAGTAATAGTCACCTGCACACACAGATATCCCCCTAAAATAGCTAAAACTAAAAACTACTTCCAAAAACATTCAGCTTTGATATTAATGAGTTTTTTGGGTTCATTGAGAACATGGTTGTTGTTCAATTATAAAATTATTCCTCAAAAATACAACTTGCCTAATAATTCTGCACTCCCTGTATTCCTTTCCATTATCTAAAATCAGAACAGGTTGGTTTTTATGTATGAACTTGTACCCTGGTCACGTTTTTAAAAAAGTCCCGAAAGCAAGCATTTATATATATCACTTAAAACTTAAAACTAAAACTAAAATGTATGCTGGCACACTAATGGATTCACAAACAGACCTATGTATGTGTGTCCTGCAGTTTGAGTGTTTAAGTGAGTGTTGGAAAAACATTCAAAACAAGGTAAGGCAAAGTAAGGTGCCAACACTATCAACATTAACCCAAGACACCCACTTTCAGTCTCTCTTCCACTCTTTATTTGAACAAAAAAGGTTTTTTTGTGCATGCAAGACAAAATCCTAATATCAGGAAGATGGCGCCGAGTATGGCAGCCTTGTCGCGAGCTCCCCCAAGCAACAGCTTTTTTCTGTGTTTAATTTTACTTTTCCTTCATTTTTTTCGCGAGTAGCACATGTCTCCTTGTGTACGACCGACAAACCTTACTGGACATAAAAGACGGTCTTTCTTATAACTTTCCGGAGTTCAAGTTTTGCAACACGGACGCTCCGTTTGCAGACCCCCCATTCACCTCACCTGAGACGCCTTTGTTCTCTGGCCCTGGAGGCCGCAAACGCCGACGCAGAGGGAGAAGATCTGGCGTTCTGGTTCGACTGAGACGGCACACTAACAGACCACTGTTACCCAGTTTATTACTGGCTAATGTGCAGTCTCTGGAGAACAAGCTGTGCGAGCTTCGAGCACGGATCTCATTCCAGCGAGAGATGCGGGACTGCTGCGTGATCTGCCTCACAGAAACCTGGCTATCGGACAAGGTACCGGACTCCGCAATACAACTACCGGGGTTCTCCGTGCATCGCGCGGACAGGTCACAGGATCTTACTGGGAAAAGCAGAGGCGGTGGTGTGTGTTTCATGATCAACAACAGCTGGTGTGATTATGCGAACGTGCACCCGGTCAAATCCTTCTGCTCACCGGACCTGGAGTACCTGATGATTAAGTGCCGGCCATTCTGGCTACCGAGGGAATTTACAGCAGTGATTATTACGGCTGTTTACATTCCCCCACAAGCCGACACTGACCAAGCACTCAGGGAACTGTACAGCGCGATCAGCAGCGAGGAAACCGCACACCCAGAGGCAGCGTTTATCACACCCGGAGACTTTAATAAGGGAAACCTGAAGAAAGTCTCACCCAAACTCCACCAACACATCCATTTTAACACTCGTGGAGATCGGCTACTCGACCACTGCTACACCTCTTTCCGGGATGCGTACAAAGCCCTCCCCGCGCCCCATTCGGCCAATCAGATCACCGCTCCATCCTGCTCCTGCCCGCCTACAGGCAGAAGCTGAAACAGGAAGCTCCAACCCGGAGGGCGGTGCACTGTTGGACGGACCAATCGGAGTCTGCGCTGCGGGACTGTTTTGATCACGCGGACTGGGAAATGTTTCACGTGGCTGCTAGGGACATTGATGAATACACAGACTCAGTCTGCGGATTTATCAGGAAATGCGTGGAAGATGTCGTCCCATCCAGAACAGTTAAATCCTTCCCAAATCAAAAACCCTGGATTAACGGAGATGTTCGCGCGGCACGGAGCACCGCCTTTGCCTTCGCGAACACATCGGACTACAAACACACACACATTACCAACTCCGGAAGACTATCAAAGCAGCCAAACGTGAGTACAGGGACAGGGTGGAGCAACAGTTTGACAACCCTCGGAGTATGTGGCAGGGACTAAACACGATCACAGACTTTAGAGGGAAAACCAGCACACCGCAGACCACGGCCTCTCTGTGTGAGGATCTAAACGTATTCTACGCTAGATTCGACACAGCGAACACCATGAGACCGGACAGTGTGCGCACCGCGGATGACGTCAGTGCGCACACTGTGTCTGAGGAGGATGTGCGGAGGTGCTTCAGGAAGGTGAACACACGCAAAGCTACTGGTCCGGACGGGATTCCCGGCCGCGTCCTCAAGTCATGCGCGGCTCAGCTGGCTGGAGTGTTCACGCACATCTTCAACCTTTCCCTCTCTCTGTCTGTAGTCCCAGCCTGCTTCAAAATGGCCACCATCGTCCCTGTACCCAAATCCTCCACCATCTCCTCATTGAACGACTGGCGACCTGTAGCCCTGACCCCCATCGTAAGCAAATGCTTCAAGAAGCTGGTCAGGGACTTCATCTGCTCTGCACTACCTGACTCACTGGACCCTCTACAGTTCGCATACCGCCACAACAGGTCCACTGATGATGCCATAGCCCTGACACTACATACTGCCCTGTCACACCTGGAGAAGAGAGACACGTATGTGAGAATGCTGTTTGTAGATTACAGCTCAGCATTCAATACCATCGTTCCCTCGAAGCTGGACAGGAAACTGCAGGATCTAGGACTGAGCAGCTCCCTCTGCAGCTGGATCCTTAGCTTCCTGTCTGACAGACGCCAAGTGGTCAGACTGGGCAGCATCACCTCATCCCCCGTCACACTGAACACTGGTGCTCCACAGGGGTGTGTACTGAGCCCTCTCCTGTACTCACTCTACACCTACGACTGCACGGCCACTAACAACTCCAACATCATTGTGAAGTTTGCGGACGACACTACAGTGGTGGGTCTTATCACCAACAGTGATGAGACAGCTTACAGGGAGGAGGTCAGCGCCCTGACCCACTGGTGTCAAGACAACCATCTCACCCTCAACGTCGCAAAGACAAAGGAGTTGATAGTGGACTTCCGGAGGTGCAGAGAAGTACACACCCCCATCACCATCAACGGCGCTGCTGTGGAGAGAGTGAGCAGCTTCCGGTTCCTTGGTGTACAGCTGGCTGAGGATCTTACGTGGTCAGTACACACAAACAAAACAGTGAAGAAGGCGCAGCAGCGCCTCTTCTTTCTCAGGAGACTGAAAGGATTCGGCATGAGCCCCCGCATCCTCAGGACCTTCTATCACTGTGCCATTGAGAGCATCCTCACTGGATGCATCACCACCTGGTATGGCAACAGCACCGCCTACAACTGCAAAGCTCTCCAGCGAGTAGTGCGGTGCTCTGAACGGATAATTGGAGGTGAGCTTCCCTCCCTCCAAGACATCTACAGGAAGCGGTGCCTGAGGAAAGCGGGGAGGATCATCAAGGACTCCAGTCACCCCAGCCATAAACTGTTCAGACTACTTCCATCAGGAAGGAGGTTCTGCAGCATCCGGTCCCGTACCAGCAGACTGAGAGACAGCTTTTTCCATCAGGCCATCAGACTGCTGAACACGTCATAGACACCTCACCTTCACTACTGGAACTTTAACATTATGCACTCCATACTGTACAGTAACGCCACTGTTTTGCACATGTCTCACTCTGTATATTTTATTTTATATATTTTATTTATTGTTTACTCTATTTAATTTGTAAAATATGTGTACACACACACACACACACACACACACACACACACACACACACACACACACACACACACACACACACACACACGTAGAAAAATATTTAGTATACACATCCAGAAATGCATATACTATTATATATTGTACATATATTTATTAGTTTCAGATGTAGCCATTCTTGTATTTTGCTTGTTTACATTATTGTATTTTGCACAACTCTGTTGCTTGTGAAGCTCGCACACAAGAATTTCACTCACATGTGCTGTACCAATGTACCTGCACATGTGATGTGACAATAAAAGTGATTTGATTTGATCTGATTTATCCACATTCCATTATAGTTCCTTGATCAATCTTTGGGTCTTTGTTACAGGTGCAGCAGTCAAAGTAGAGAACTGTCTCTCCCAGGCCAATTCTGCATTTCCAAGTTAGCTAAGGCATGCAGGGTTGTCATTAGGTTCGGGGTCTGCCCTAGGGCCCCCCTTCCACACCTCATTTAGGAGGCACCAGTCATCCTAGTCAGATCCCTAAACAAACTAAGCTGGCTATTTTCAGTTTGGAGGAGAAGCTGCCATGCTCTGACTTTCTCCAGAATAGCCAAACTCTACACCCTATCTCTGAGAGAGAGCCCAGAAGGGTGTCTGCCATTTATCTGTGATCTCATTCTTTTGGTCACTACCCAGAGTTCATGACCATAGGCGAATGTAGAAATTGTTTTATTTTTATATCAAAGGAATCTTTTAAATTGCACTTGGTCTCTCCCTTCACCTGGGACCAATTTGCCCCGGGGATACCACCAGTGGCAAACCTAGCCCCTGGAGGAGGTGGTGATTCACGGAGGGGACAGAGTTTGTGACCTATCAGATGCACAAGACTGACAGGTAATGATATAATCTGAGTTTTGAATAAAAAACCCAAACAGAACAATCTCTCAAGGCTTTTGTCGAGGATTCAGCTGTTTGCAGAATATTTCTTCTGGTTTACTCAAACTTGCAGCATCAGGGAGCAAAAACATCCATCCACAAGTGAGTTTGTTGCATGTATTTACACACATATCGCAACAGTACTGACTACACTCGTAAAAGATTATAGAGGTGCTGAGACAGAATCAGTGAAGATATAACAACAAATTACACCATGCACATCACTATGCTGACACAGAGTCACAGTTTATCAACTAGAGTTTAATAACTGTCTGACTGGTTGGTGTATTCCTGTAACTACATTTAGGTCCACTTTCAACAAAAGGAACTTAGATTATGTCACTTACTTTAAAGAATCAGTTAAATCTACTGAAAACAGCTTTTTGAATCACTTGCATCATTTACATCGTTTAGTGGAAAGTAAAGTGAGAACAAGGGAAAAGTTGTAGTTTTGTGGTTTTAAAGATTTACTTCATCATTTTTATTTTTCAATCTTTTCTTGGATGCCAGTGGATCCCCAATGCGACCTGTTTATTTATTTATTCTTATTAAAAAGGCGCTGACAAGGACTAGATCAACATTAAAACATTAAAGATAAAAAAGCCAAAGGTTGTGACATTGAAAGATTCATTTTTGACCTTATTTTAAGAAATTTCCCCCCAAACACTGTGAACCTATATTTACAAGCAAGCAATCTGGTGAATCAATCTATACATTTTAAACATTTCCCTTAATTGAATCACAGATGAACAAGATTAAACTGAAAGCTAATAAAACATGATTCAGTCATCGCATTTTCTCGGATTCATCGTCAAGTCGATTTGGCATCTGTACTTTGAGTGGTAATTTCTGTCTCACATCCATCACCGGCTCATCCCAATCCTAGGGAACCATCAAGGGAGTGTTTTAATTCACTGGTCTAATTAAAAGATAATGGTCAGCATTCACAGATGTCAATGAAGTTCATGTGCACACCTTAATCACAAGATAACTACTCTGATGTAGTGGAAGACAGTGAAAAAGCTACTTCTTGTTCGTTCTCTGCTTGCTGCCCAATAAGGAGCGAACAATGATGAACAGTGAAAGCTTCATGTTAATGAAAAAAACACTGACTACTCTTTATCCATTAGGATAGATTTTATCCATTAGGATAAAGATGTTTTGTTTGTTTGTTTTTTTAATAGAGAGAATAGGACTGTGCGCTATACTGTTAAGTACATACTAGTACAGTTTTGTATTTTTTCCATATTTCTTCAGTATTTTTTCATGTGTGATTGGACACATATTTTCCTCACTTGATCAGCTTCCAGATTTTCCAGCTTAAAAACAAAAACAACAATAACAAAAAAGATACAGACTGCCTTACATACCCATTAATTACACAAATATTCATGTAACATGAATTATGCACTAGGAATTAACAGTGTCTTTTCCTTTTCTTCATATGTTTTGTTTTGTTTCTCACTGGCCAACACTTCGACTGTAAATTGTGCAAGACTCTTTTGATGTCCAAGTGAGGTGACCATTAGCCTAAGGCTTTCTTTCATTCACTGAGAAATTTGTATTGTGTTGCATGAACTTTGCAGAAAAAAAAGTAGAAAATTGCTTGAAAATGTCACCTATTGCACAACACTGTGTCTTGGACTGAAAAGTTTGACAATGGCCATATGCTATTTCAGGCATGTCACAGACATCAGGCCTCACCTCCAGCAGTTTTTCAATAAGCAATCACACCGTTTCTCCAGGCAACTGTTTTCCTCTTCTCTGTTTCTTTGATAGCTCTGTCAGTCATTCAAGCAGCGAGGGTAAGATGATTTTCCACATGCTTTTCCCCTGTGGGTCAAATGCAAGGGTCATTCAAAAGTCCAGAAATGGAAAATGTAGCACATCATTATTTTTTTTCTAGCAGGACCCAAATGAACTTAAATTATTTTGAGTCAACCACTGTCACAAACTAATAAAAGCTAGGCTATATAACATAAGTAGAAAGCTAACAACAAGCATAATATTGATAAAATCCACAAATAATTCACTGGCAATGAGTTTTAAAAGGTTTTAATTTACTGCCATATTTCACTTATCCATCATTCAATCTGATAATAGTACACTGTATTATATTTTTTAACCATTTTTCCAATGCTACTACTACTATTGATAATAATAACGAGCATATATTATATGATACAAATAGAAAATAAAGTACATATTGAAGACTCTCCCTTTGAAACTTGCTTCTAATTTACATTTTTTTTTATATGTTACACCAAATATTTAAAAAGAATGGAAGAAAAGGCAAAAATTCCTCAAGTTTAAAGGCACAACAAAGTAACCATGTTTATTAAGTATGAAGCAGTGATGCACTGTCATGGCAAGCAATGCAAACAGTGCTTGTCCACAGAAATCTAAAAATAGGTATTCAATTTAAGTGAAGCTTCAGCTTTCTCTGTCCACTCCAAGATACATAATTGCGATGCAGATTCTCTGAGGTTGTTCCTCATAAAATATAAAATGTGTCTTGTAAAAGAAGTTAAAGCATCTCCTTTCATCTCAAGCAGCATTTTGCTGTAAAGCTTTTGGCTCACTTTCATCCATTCTTTAAATTATTACCACGCTGTGGCTGCAGTAGGCTATTGTTTCTGGAAGAAGTCCAGAGACAATAGCCAGCTGCTTGCCTCCAATTCCACTGAAATCTGTAGCATTTGTCAAGCCTCATGAACATGACTTTTTCACTTGATTTCTTTTCTGTAATATTGTGGGGTCTTTACACTAAAAGACTCATGTTGTATAAATATATCTGCTACCTATAATATTGGGAGCGGCAGAGAATATGTTTTGACTTTTAAAATATTGATCAATATAACACCGATGGAGTGTTATTTTTTCAGAAAACTGTATTTTCTCAATTTGTCAATGATATAGTTTCACATGTTCTAAGGTTTTTTTTATAGCAGGCTATTGCTAATTTTACTTTTAAATTTTCTCCAGCATTCATCATTGTCAACGAATGCTAATTACTTTGATGACAAGTGAAAATGACCATGCAGAGTGGAACAAGATGCAAGACAGCCATCACAAAATCACAAAACCCGTAAGTTGTAATCTGATCCAATTTCTTGTTGTCAGGTTGTCATTGTATCTGCTTGTCATTCTGTAAAAGTCATAGCATGGAACCATTTTGAAAAGTTGCATTATGATGTAATCCTTAGAGCTGGCGATCAGAAGACCTCAGTGGTCACTCCCTCTGAAATTAGCTGCTGGAGTGAATCACAGACTCATTAATGAAGAGTGTTATCACATTCTTGCAGATCAAGATTAATGAGTTGTAATAATGATGCATACCAGTAAAGTGACATTCACTTCAAGGATATTTAATGAAGCTTCATCCTTCTCTGTCCACTGCGAAATACCTAATTGGGATGCAGATTGTCTGGGATTGTTCCTCATAAAATCTAAGATGTGTCTTGTAAAAGAAATCATATAAGCTAATAACAGTACGCTAGCACTAAATATTAATGTGATTTGCATTAATCTCCACTGCATTACCGAGTTGATGATAAAGGGGTTTGTATCAGAGAAAACGATCACCCACTAAAATCAAAGGCCTTTATGTATTGTTAATGTGATATTGGACTGAAATATTATTATGCTCTTATCATATATCAGCTCCCCCAAATGTAGCAGAAATACAATATATACTGGTGTTACTCAAAGTAAAAAATGTTGGGACTTACAATACATGACAGCTGGTTCTGTCATGCACGGGGTCCAATCTTTCCATGCTAATTAGCATATCACACAGGCTACTTATCTGAGCACACACACCCATATATATATATATATATATATATATATATATATATATATATATATATATATATATATATATATATATATATATATATATATATATACACACATACACATGGGTCAATCACTGAATTCCAGTTTGGTACTGTGAAAGGATATCAGTGCAACAGGTCAGTCAAGAAAAGAACAGACATTAGAAATCTACTGAAACCAATAATGACAAAAGAGCAGAGCTCGTAAAACAAAAGAGAATGAGGCAGATGACCAAGAGTCACTTTAACAGACCTTTAGAAGTCCTCTGCAGAAACTGGAGGATCTTCCAGAAAGACAACTGTCAATTAGCTCTCTATGTCACCCAAAGAGAGGCCTCTGGAGTAAAAGCCATGATCGTCTGGTTTAAATGCAAAGGAGTACGGAGCATGGAAAAAAAACTCTCTCGTCTAATAAGACCAGGAAAAAAATCTTTGAATGCTTTCCTACCCCTACATCTGAGAGTGATGCTATAAAAGAACAAACAAACAAGCAAAAAAACTTCCATTTGTTACTTCTAGTTGTGGATATCATCCAGATTGTGCTAATAGCTTCCAAAAAAAATCCCTTCAGATGATCGTAAAATGTCCAGCAAGAGAGTTAACAGAGACTAGAAAAAGAGATCACATTTCTTACCGATTAGATTCTGCACAGAGTGACAGGGCATTTTTTTTTTATCCCTAACCTTCTGGAAATGCTTGCTCTTAGGATCCTACAGTGTAAAGCACAATGAGATACATGTCCTTTGTGAACTGACATCATTTGAATGAAACTGAACCAAACTGAACTCCAACCTCTATTTCCTGCCAACTCAAAGCATTTTTTCATCACCTGGATCATCCTTACACTCAAGTGTGCAGTGCTTTGGGAGGATGAATGCAGAACAAATTCAGAAAGGTCTCTAAAGAAAACCAAGAAAGGCTACAGTCAAACTGCACAAAACAACCAAGAGGCCTAAAGGAGGAAGTTTATAGATGCTTCCTATCCAATTTAACAGAGCTTGAGAGGATCAGCAGGAAGGAATGACATACACTACCCATAGTCAGATGTAAGAAGTTCAATTCAGTTCAATTTTTTTTTTTTTTTTTTTTGAACTTTTAATTGCAGAGCAGGAAAACAGCAGTCACCAGCATATACATACACAGGACAAAGATGCATCTACATGTATAGCAGGACGTGGGAGGCAGAAAGAGAAAGCCAACAGCAATATTAATAAACAATGAAAAAGGTTAACAATCGTCCCTTTGTTGCCAGGCTAAATCCCGTAAGCCCGATTTCAACCTCTGAGCAGAAGGAGTGTTCAGGTGGGCCAAAAAAGGGTCCCATATGCGATAGAAAAGGAAAGGTTTGTCCTTAAGTGCTGTAGAGAAGGCTTCCATTGGCATGATACATATCACAGACTGTAGCCACTGGTTGACAGATGGGGCCTTATCAGAAAGTTCAATTTTTTTAATATAGTGCCAAATCACAACAGCAGTTGCCTTAAGCCATTTTATTTTGTAAGGTAAAAACCTTACAGTAATACAAAGAAAACAGAGAAAACCCCAACACTCATATGACCCCCAAGGAGTAAGCACTTTGGTGACAGTGGGAAGGAAAAACTCCCTTTTAACAGAAAGAAGACACCTCCAGCAGAAGCAGGCTCAGGTCATCTGCCATGACCGCTTGGGGGAAGTTTGTGTAGATATACCTAAAAGGCTTCAAATACGTGAATGTTTCCAAAGAGGCTCTATGAGCTCTGCATTGAATGGGGGGAGGGGGGGGATCTATGTGTAAATGGACTATATTAATAATAAACTAATAAACTATTTTCAGCAAGAAAAAAGCATTTTTACAAATCATATTTGTACCAGTAGCACTCTTCAAGTAATGTGTTTCCAGCACTGACTGTGTTGTATTATTTGAAAATGAATTTGAATCCTTTCATGTAATTCTTTCATTTGGTTGACTGAACACTACATACTGCAGATTACACTGCACAACTCTAAAGTTGATTTCTCAGTTAACATTTGGTTTTATTTTATTTTATTTTTTTATTTATTATTTGTTTTTTAAATATAAAAAAATATTAACTTTTCTATATCATTTTTTTTCAATTTTGATTTGATTGTTTTTTTGTTGTTGAGTCTACTATGTTATTTTGGCAACCTCTTGCATATTTGTGTTCTTTCCTGCAGGTGTGGTCAGACTTGACTTTGAGTTTCTCCTTAGTAATAAGTAAAACCATCTGTCTGTCAACCAGAGGGCAATAGCCTCTGGCAGTTATGTCTTAAGCAGGGCCGGACTGGATTTTCTAATTATATCACAGCCTCACATTTGATAATCTTCCATCACTCCAAGGACCTACAAAACCAGTTCCAGCTTTATTTTTGTATCAGGTAATGAGATATGATTATTATAACTTAGATTATGGTCTGAGGGAGTACCTGATTATACTGTAACTGGCTGTAGAGTGTCCCTTAAATCCTGAGGACAACTACAAAGTACTTCCATAAAAACTGACTGTTTATTGCTTTAAAGTAAGTTGCTTGCTCAGCCTGCATCAAAAGTAGGTAACCATAGCTACAGGGACATAGAAAAAAACTGTTCACACCCTAATGCAGAACATTAACAAGCTAACATCTTGCAAAACTTGTGACTAAGTGACTTTATATTAGGGCTGCATGATTATAGACAAAATGGTAATTACTATTATTTTGTGTAATATTGAGATCATGATTCCTAAAATTTAGTGACAAAAAATATTTTATTCCAGTGTGATGTAAACAGTGCAATAGTTTCAGGCTTTCACACCTTGACATCTGTTCAGATCTTCAGAATGAAATCGGTCCTGCTTATTCACTTTAATCCAGTTTCTTAGAAGAAATCATCAAGGCACTGCATTAATTTTTACATTGTGCTAGTTCATCTTTATAAATTAGTCTCTGCAGAGAAGTAATCTAATGTCTCTCACTTCATTCATACCTGATGATGGATGTGAATAAAACGTGTCGCAAAGCTACAAATTGCAAGGGGAAAATCTATCTATTGTTCAGCATGTTGATGATTTTTCAGAAACATTTGTAACTCACTGTGTTTCTTGGACACATCTTTGGTCAAATAATATGTGATCTCTATGGTCATTTGATGGTCGCATTTCAGTGCGATACAAGACCAAACAAGCTGTACGGGTTCACTTTTATGGATGTTTAAGTTCATGTTGAAGGATTCAAGTTAGCAACTATTGCATTGTTTTTCTTGGCCTTCATGTATTAAATATACTGCAGTTTGTGGTGTGGTTTCAGCAGTGTTGGGTAAGTTACTTTAAATTAGTAACTTAGTCACATTACTAGTTACTTCTATCAAAAGTAACTCAGTTACTTCAAGTTACTCGTTACTTTCAAAGTAATTAGTTACTAGGGAAAGTAACTTTGGTTTTACTCAGAATTCTCTTGTTAACGTGTTGCTTCCGTAACTGGATACCCAGCAAGATTGCCAGTCTTCTAGCTTGCTTACTTGCCACAAGTGCACTGTGCCACCTACCAATAGAAAGGAAAAGATAATGTGCATATTTCCATGAGAGAAATTCCACGCCTGGACCGTCGTTGACCGCCACCATGATTCTAGCCTGCTTTTTACATCCAACGCAAAACCTGCAGTCGTGGTGCTTTCGATTGTACTCAGAACTCGGAAATTCTGCCTTCTGAATAGGAAGATGTAGGTAACACCAGACTGCAGACGAGCTGCATACAGGGCTGGACTGGGACAAAAAATCGTCCCGGGCATTTTGACTAGAGACTGCCCACCATTATAGGAAAAATCATAAAGCCTTTGAATGAAAACAAACACTGTTGTGACAGTGATGTACACTGTCTTGATGGTATATATGTATCAATCTATCAATCGTTTGTTGTAAGACTCAGATAATTATTTTTTAAAAGCTAGACATTTGAAATGAGAATAAGAAAGAAAAGTATTTCTTTGTGCCCCCCTTTCCCTGTTAATGCCCTACCTGGCCCCCTGACAACACTTTGCTAGACCCGCCCCTGCACAGTTACCAGCTGTCAGCTCTGATGATTCAGTAAGGACATCTCCTGGTTTCATCCTCATGTTTCCCTCTCACCGGATAACCAAACCGACATAATGACCAGCAGCTTTTACAGCTGTGGCTCCAGCAAACATCAGCTGATAGTAGAAATTAATATTAAATAAATTCTAACAACAGCTGATCAAGCTTAAATGTGCTGCTGTTGTTTAACGCGACATCCGCTGGTTTCTGGCGCAAAGTGGGCGATAAACAAACAAGAGAGAAAAGCCGATCAGCTGATCATTGATCAGTTTAATGATTGAAGTAGAAACAGGCTCGAGGGAGGGTGAGAGAATGAGAAAAGAAGAGGCAGCTGTGCAGCAAAGACACAGAATAACTCCAGCTTTGTGTCTTTTTCATTGTAGCTGAAGTCCGGGACAAACTGTTCCTTTTCACCTCAATACCAAACGCGAAATATTTTCTCTGAATACAAGACGATTCCGTTTTTTAGGGCATGGTTGGAAACTCTACTAACTAACCTTATGAACAAAATAAAGTTCAACATCAGTAACATAGCACCCACCCAGCTGTATAGAAACTCCATCATGCTAGCTAGTACGCAGTACGAAAAAGTCAGCACAACGAAAATAAACTCCACCTAAACTTGGTTTATATCTGACCCAGATAGACTGCAGGTCATAACTTCTTACCTGAAGTTCAGTTCACCTGACACTCGGACCAGCGGCCACTTCGGGTCTCTCCTCTTGCCTCCCCTTTCCCTCATCCACCTGCTGGCCTCCACCACTTGCTAATGTTATTGAATCTATGGAAGCTGCGCGATAGCCACCACACGAAGTAACGAATAACGAGCCTATCTAAATCCCAGTAACGAGTAACGCGTTCCTGGTTTTGACATAAGAACTAGTTACCGTGCTCGTTACCACAATAATAACGTAGTTACTGTAACGCGTTACTTAATAACGTGTTAGTCCCAACACTGGGTTTCAGGCATTTGAACAGATTACTTGTGTTGATTTGAAGTGTAACTACAGCACTCTTTGCATATTATTTCTTTTTGGTTAACATCGTTTATGCTAAATTTGTGGTCATCTAGAGGAAACCTAAAGCAAGAGACAGCTGTAACTGGATCATAGTGAGGTGCTAATTTAGAGAGTGCTTGATTTGCTTTTCCTTTGCGTTTTAAATAGTGGTGCATTTTAAATATCGCTTGATCAGGCTCATTTAATTGTGAGAAGCCCAAGTTGCTGGGAGAGGTGCTGGTGAGCCAGGGAATTGATGAAGTTGTAACTATGGTAACCTGAGTAAAACTGGTAAACAAATTTTGCCAGTGTTGATGATTAAAGCATCTAAGTTTTGGTCGCTTGTCTGGCGTCAGCTGGCCAGAGTCTCTATCAGACTCAGACTCTGGTTTATTGTCAGTCTGTCTTTGTAGGCCATGTGACACAGACCATCAGCGGCTGATTGTGGCAAAGAGCATAAAAGGAGCAGAGCTGGAAAGTTTTCCCTTCCCCACAAACACACACACAGATATATGGCTCAGATATCCAAGTACACACCACATGACTTATTTCCTTGCAACTTCCCTGCAACATTTAAAGCAAAAAATAAAAAAATAAAAAAATAAAAAAATCAGTAAACTTGTAATGTTCTTGTTCCTTTTCTGTTGCAAGTTTGAGCCATGGGAAGTTATCACAAAAACAATCATCACACATCACATCCCTTTCACTATTCTGCTCGCTTTAGTACACATCTCTCATCAGCCGTTGGTGACAGTCATGAAATTGATTTGTCGGGGAAATGCCAATCTTCTTAAAATCCTGTTTAATTTCATTCATTGTTCGTCAACCAACCAGTGTTAGTGGCTTTGAATCTTGCTAGCATAACAGGATCTTTCTGGTGCATAGCTGAGCTGCAGAACTCTGTGCGCTCAGCAGATGTGGATACACGTCCCCAGGTTCACACTATTTACTGAGCCGTGTTTTCATTACATTATAATCTTATGACATGGCAATACTTGTTCCAGGTATTTGTGACAACACTCACAGGTGTCGCTAGGTTATGGTTTGTCCTGTTTTGATAGCAATTTTCATGGAAATATGCAAATCATCCCTGTTTGATATCCTGTTGGCTCATTAATCTCTAATAACGTGCACCTCATGGGACATTATTCCTTTGTTAACAAACCTAATTTTAAACTCGTTATTGCAAACTCATTATTATAATATTGTGATGTACAGGGTTTGTTATATGGGTATGTTACTAATATATGCATGTAGGACCCAGCTGAAACTCATATTATCTGAATTAGGAGATAATATGAAAGTCCTGATCTCAGCCACACATTTCCACATTTCAGGGATTTAATATATAATCTTCTACTAAATTGTAGGGAATGAAGGAAATATAAGGTAACAAATAGGACAGTATTTAGCATACCATTTTCATACTACCACTACTACAACTAAAAATAATAATAACCATAATATATAGAGCCAGATAGGAAATACAGATACCTAGTCTTTAAGTAATTTTAGGAATCCATAAAATTAATCAAAATATTGGTGAAAATATTGGCTAAAAATATATATGTCTATATATGTACATGCATGTATATTCTCATGTCTTTGATGTTTGATTCCACACCAGCAGCACAGTTGTTTACACCACGTTCCTAAAACTGAGTGAGTGTAAAAGAAATCCCAGAAAACAAGTTATTGTTAAAAAAGTGTATGCCCATATGAGGAAATTACAGAAATAAATGACTACATTCTTTTGATATTTAAGTTCCTCTAAAATGCCCGATTGTTTTTATGCCGGTCCTTGTTTATTTCCACTGTGCTTCAATCTTCAATTTCAGGTATCAAAAATAAATGCCAGTCTCTATGTTCTTGGTCCCCGACTGAACAGCAAAATTACAGTGTAAATTGTGGACCTGCGTCTTACAGCATTATAGTGTCCTCCAACCAAACTAGGTTCCTGATAATGATTGCACCTGCTTATGCAACAGCCCACATGAGTCAGATTCTCATCTGTTGAACCAGAAGAGAGAATACAGCTTCTCTAAACAGGAGCTCTAAGCATTTTAGATGTGTTCCACTCTGGTTTTCCATCTCTATACTGTGGGAGTTTAATCTCATTCCAACTGACATATCCCCAGGCACAGTTTTTTTCAGAAAAAAAGGAAACAAAAAAATTAGGACAGATTGAAGATTTTTCTCTCATTCAGGAGCACCAGGGTATTTGGGTATCTGTCTCTGCCTAACTGTCTGACAGTCCCTCTCCCTGTCTCTCAGACCACTTTTACAGAGATTATTTTATCTTATTTGTGGGGGTTGTGGCCATGCTGGCCACAGGGCTGAGGGGGCTTTTATGGAATAATCCCCCACAAAGCCAGTAATAACCTGTCAGTTCATCCCCAGCCAACCTCTTACCCCAGCACCTCCTAGTACATCCCCTCCCTCTCCATCAAAGTTCAACTAACCAACCACAAAGATATCAGAAAGGCACGGGTGGGTGGGGGTAATGCCAAGCTTGAGGCACAGGTCCACGCATCCCAACTGAACCGTAAACTTTTATTTTTTATTTTTTTTTACAGGAAATGGACAGATATCTCTCCACAATGAAGCATGACAGCAGAGAGCAGGTCTTCAAACGAGCACTCTTTCTGATGTTGGTTTTCTGCCTACAGTCTGGTGAGATGATAAGAACTCATGGAAGAGAGAAGAGACATGGGCGGAGCTCTATATTTGGGTTCTCAAAAGAACAGCTTCACGGGACCACAAAAGCAATCAGGATTAACACGTTTAAAGATATGTGTGAAAGACAAGCAGCTTTCAAAAAGGAAAAAAAAGAATTTTCCACTGTAAGATTCAGTTCATGCAATCTTAAAATAAACTTTGCTATATTGGTTTTCTTAAAATGGTTCTCAGTTACATTTGATGGCAGTTACATTTGATGGCATTTGATGGCATTTGATGGCCATTACCTTTTCTGCTTTAAATAACAAAAATAGGCGATTTTTTTATAACCAAAAAAAGGAAGCCATAATTGTGAGACTGTCTTTGATCCCCCTCAAAATGAAAGATTAGATATTAATCCGGGCTGCTTTATGAAAATGCCATTCATATGTCCCTCCAACATGATGATATTGTTTGAGCTGATGGAAAAAGCTGTGAAAAGTCACATGTATTAGTTCTCTGAATTGACAAGTGGATTCGCTTTTGCTACACATGTCATGTATATTATTCGAATAGGCGTCACTGTTGGGATAACATTTTCATTGAACTTTATTCTGTCTGAATAAAACAAAACAAATTAATAAAGTTCCTTTGCTCATTCTAGGCTGGTGTACAGTTCTGCTTCAATGGCAGCCGACTACCATGCTTGCATGCTTTCATGTTGTCTTTCTGCGACACCTTCTCTGTTGGTTATTTTTAAACTCCCTTCCTTTGCTCTCATTTTGGGCCAGATGGAGTCTACCCTGAAGCATGTGTTTGGGGCTAAGGCGCACTCCTGGTTAGCCTCGCTCACTAGTGGAATGAGGCCTGTCAGAAGGCATCAGGGTGACTCATCTCAGGAGGATGTGCTAACACATCATTGCCCCAGACTTTTCAGCAAGGGTTGATCGTCCATGAACAATGCAGTTCCCGTCACATGCTCACACTTGGCCAATTCATCATCTAGCCTTCAACGTAGGGCAGGAATGGAGAGAGTGAGAGAGGAATAAGTTTTAATTCATGAATTGAGAAATATTTGGTTTGGTTTGCCCCCAGAGACAGACAGCAGCACTCAATTTGAACTGAGTCTTTTTCTGCTTGTTGCAACTATACAGCATGACCTTTCAGTTTATATTTAGTTTTTACTTATCTATAGGAGTAGGTAAATATGCATCCTTTTCTTCAGCAAAGCATTGTTTTACATACAAAGTATAAGCTCAGCTATGCTTCATGTGGCCTCAGTGGGGGTTGTGCATATTTGTTGGGGCACCTGTGGCTTTTGCAGTGAATTTTATGCCAGTTTCTGGTTTACCTCCTCCCCAATCTATTACACTGATGAGATTGTGTGATTGTGATTTGTACAGTCTTTGTGTCCCTGCAGAGTTTCAATTTAGCGCCGCTGCAGAGAGGCCAGAGCGGACCCTGATGAAAGCATTGCAAAATCTCTGTGCTTTCCACTCAAACACTCCAAACCACATGTCAGGTATATGTTGCTACATAGCCTTGATCTTATTTGGAAACAGATACACTTAACCTATACTTACTAATTGAGAGTCGATTGTCACAAGGCTTTGCTAACCAAATACAAATACTATTGCATTTTATACAGTGGCTTGCAAAAGTATTCGGCCCCCTTTAACTTTTCCACATTTTGTCACATTACAGCCACAAACATGAATCAATTTTATTGGAATTCCACGTGAAAGACCAACACAAAGTGGTGTACACGTGAGAAGTGGAACGAAAATCATACATGATTCCAAACATTTTTTACAAATAAATAACTGAAAAATGGGGTGTGCGTAATTATTCAGCCCCCTGAGTCAATACTTTGTAGAACCACCTTTTTCTGCAATTCCAGCTGCCAGTCTTTTAGGGTATGTCTCTACCAGCTTTGCACATCTAGAGACTGAAATCCTTGCCCATTCTTCTTTGCAAAACAGCTCCAGCTCAGTCAGATTAGATGGACAGCGTTTGTGAACAGCAGTTTTCAGATCTTGCCACAGATTCTCGATTGGATTTAGACACCAGACAGGTCAGGGATAAAGTTATTGAGAAATTTAAAGCAGGCTTAGGCTACAAAAAGATTTCTCAAGCCTTGAACATCCCACGGAGCACTGTTCAAGCGATCATTCAGAAATGGAAGGAGTATGGCACAACTGTAGACCTACCAAGACAAGGCCTTCCACCTAAACTCACAGGCCGAACAAGGAGAGCGCTGATCAGAAATGCAGCCAAGAGGCCCATGGAGACTCTGGACGAGCTGCAGAGATCTACAGCTCAGGTGGGGGAATCTGTCCATAGGACAACTATTAGCCATTGTTAACAGAAAACCATAAGAAGTCCCGTTTGCAGTTTGCCACAAGCCATGTCGGGGACACAGCAAACATATGGAAGAAGATGCTCTGGTCAGATGAAACCAAAATGGAACTTTTTTGCCAAAATTCAGTTATTTATTTGTAAATAAATGTTTGGAATCATGTATGATTTTCGTTCCACTTCTCACGTGCACACTACTTTGTATTGGTCTTTCATGTGGAAATCCAATAAAATTGATTCATATTTGTGGCTGTAATGTGACAAAATGTGGAAAAGTTCAAGGGGGCCGAATATTTTTGCAGGCCACTGTATATATGTATATAAATGGCATGAATTTACAATTTATATTTACAATTTAAATTGCATCATGTAAGAATCTTTTAGGTTTTATGCACCAGGACATGAAATTTCAACATCCCATCATGACATTTCAGTCTGAAGTCTGGACTGAGTGGGCCATTATCATGATTTCTTCTTTTTCTTCAGTCATTTGATTTTGTGCATATGATAATTATCCTCTTGCATGATGCAATTTGGCCCAAAATCTGTCAGATGGCCTCACAATTGATTTGAAAACAGTCTGGTGCACAGAGCAGTTCACGGTCAGTTCAATGACAGCAAGGTGCCCAGGTCCTGTGGATGCAAAACAAGCCCAAATCATTACCCCTCCATCACCATGCGTGACAGTTTATGTGAGCTGTCTGTGATGATATGCTGTGTTTGTTTTGTTGTGATACATCACATCTGTGGATTATGGCTAAACACGTCCACTTTGATACCATCTGTCCGACAGACATTCTACGAGAAGTCTTGTTGTTTGTTCAGATTTGAATCTACGTCTTGCTGTCATGTTATTTTTACAGAGAAGAGGCTTTCTCCTGGCAATACAAACAAGCCATATTGTTCAGTCTTTTTTCTAATTTTATCGTCATGAACTTTAACATTTAACATGCCAACTGCAGTCTACATAGTTTCTCTTGCACAGACTGACCTTGGGGTGAATTTGTTGGAACATCTACTCCATGGCATTTTATTAACACACACTTGAATATTTCCAGCAGACTTCTTCAACTTCTTTGATTGAGATGTTTACATGTGCTTAATTAATCAAGTGTATTTGATTAGCAGCACCTGGCTGCTACTTACCCTCTTAATTTCTCTGAATTATTAGGGATATACTTATTTTTGAGACAATTTTGCTCTTTGTTTAAAAGATAATGCCACAGCGTAAATCACGGTACATCATGGTTCAACTGACATTTCATTTGCCTAATTTTAAGACCTGATAAGGACCAGATAATTTTTTATTATACCCTGATACAGAAATTATTTGATTTGAAAGGGAGTATATTTTCTTTTTTACAACACTATGTATGTTTGTATGCAATTTCGCATGTAGTGTTTCATATTTCATGTTTTATTCTATTCAATTTTATTTCTTACTTGTTTGTTTGTTTTGTTTTGTTTTTTCCTTCAAGGCTAAGAAGACTTTTTTTGTGTTATTTCTTTATGAAATATGTATATTATTATGTCTTTCCCCTTAGCTGTGTCAGGAATCATAAAATATGAGACGGTAGTCATGCTGTGCTTATGAAGTTAAGGCCTTTCTGCTCTTGTGTTTTTTGAACTGCAAGCCACTCTCATTACGCCTTATAGCACTGTAGCCATGGCTCTGCATGTAGTTGCTATTGGTACGGTAAATAAATGTTGATTAGCATGTAAACTACCAAAGATGCTCATAATCTGCACACCCTACAAATATCATAATAGTGTGATAACATAGAACTAGTTGTTTTTGTTTTAATTCGTTCAGTTATCGTCTGTCATTAATCAGTTGTTTACACAATTTGAATAATGATTTTCC
The DNA here is from genome assembly GCF_963969265.1 of Rhamphochromis sp. 'chilingali'. NCBI lineage: Eukaryota > Metazoa > Chordata > Actinopteri > Cichliformes > Cichlidae > Rhamphochromis > Rhamphochromis sp. 'chilingali'. The sequence goes on along the minus strand of NC_137935.1, from coordinate 24,117,290 downwards.
TAACAGCATCTTCTTGCTGTGATAAAGCAAACCCCTACAGTATTGTAGGTTTTAAATTGTTGTGGGCATTTCCTCATTTAGGACCATCCTTCAGATAATTTTTTTTCATTGCTTGGAGGAAATTCATATTTTACTCTGTTTGAAACTATTGCATTGATAAAAATATATTTACTTTGAGGAAACACACAACACACAGTATGCCTTGGAGACATGTTCGTGTAATGGAATGATTATTCCAAAATAATCAGTACTGAAGCTTGCATATGAAATCCACTGCCTCAAGCCACAAATCAAAAATTCACAACATTTGTTACAAATGTACATCTACACCAAGTCAGGAATGAACAAGGGCTTGCAACAGGGTTAATTGGAGAGGGGGGGTGGGTTAAAATCACTTGACAATTTGTTCATATGTGTTACAAATAATGTTCTTTGACAGAAACATAGACATGTTCACATATTTGAATATTTGCAATCAGATATCCAGTGAGGTCCACATGCATACGTAGAGCAGAAGCTTTATCCTTTGACAGCGATGTTGTGTAGATGAACCTAGAGCAAAATAGATCAGTTTTCTTCTCCACTGCATTGTCAATTTCTTCCCCAGAGAGCTGACGCTGTGAATTTCATGACCTCCGTGAAATTCTCTGTACCCGACGCCAAATAAACAAAATAGTGTACTGTAATATCAATGCCATAGAATGGTATTTTAAACACACTTTTTAAAACTCAAAATATATGGTAAATCTCCAGTATTAGAAATGTACATTTCACACATTCTCAACAGATGTTTTCACAGTACTATTAGTGTTTATTGTTTCTTGATAATGCATTATGTGAGCTGCTTTTGACTTTCAAAACATCAGAGGAGTAAATGATTCGAACTACCACAAAGTGTATATCTTAATTTTAACGATAACTATGTTGGTCTCTATATTTGAAAAGGTATTATTGGAACTTTGGGGGCATTTGGGGAATATTATTTACTTGTTGCAAGTACATCAGTGATGTGTCGAAGTACCTAGACTTACAAGATGAAAATGTACACACACTCATAAATGATGCTAAAAAATGACTGTCTCATCTGGGTACTGCTGTCGCTCTCAGTAAAAATATGAGACGTGTCATGATGCAATTTTCTATTCCACAGCACTGCGAGCACTTGACATGTGTCTTCACTCACCATACAACTGATTTATAAAGCAGGCTAACCAGCCTGAAGGAACAATATCCTGTACTGCTCCTCACTTCTGTTTGCCCCTCATTACAGCCAAGATTGGCTCGGACATCCCAGGAGATAGCCATATTAAGAACCAAAAATACCAATGGTCTCCTGTCTCAAAGATGACAGCTCGTTGTCAGAGGTTATAATCTAGCAGTGATCTCAACCAATCTAATGAATGAAATCACCGTCATTCACCGCTCTCCAAGTCCATCTCTTTTGGCATAGACTGTCTGCTCTGTCCTCGAGCTGGGAGAACTGAAGGGAGTCAGACAGAAAGAGAGATTGTGGTTTTTGGAGGATGGTAGGAGAGAAGGAAAGAAAGACAGCATGCATTTTTCCTTGTCTTTTATGAAGGAGGGTGATACTGAGATACAGTTCTCCTCTAAGTTCATTTTAGTTCACTCAGATGCAAATCTGTCAGTCCAGAGACTCTCAACCACATTAAAAATACGAGACCTGCCATATAATGTTGTTTTCATTCCACGTAGGAAAATTACAACTCAAATTGCTGGATCTTCTGGCAAATCCTCTGTTTTTTTGACAAACCGGGACAGCTTTATGCAGATGTGTGCTGAAGCATGCAATGTAATTGGAAAGCCTGCATTCCATAAAGGTCCTATTAGTTCTAGTGATGCTTATTGGCTGTGTTACGTAGTGCCTCTCCTGACCCGTATCCAAAGGTCATATATTGACTCTAATATGTCTCCATTATCCCACTCATTAACCTCGTGATAGCCTACTCAGAGTTTGAGAATGTGATCAGCGGCAGAGAGGGAGACACTAGCCACAGGAGGCTGTCACTGGGTGGACAGTGGTACAGTGGACTGGGGAGTTAGCCAGTCAGACAGCTATTGATCTATGTGGATTAGGAGGCCCTTGTCTGTAGGGGTATCTCCTTCAGCTGACAGATTATTACAGGCTTTGCTGGGATTTGAACCTTGAAAAGACTCCCAGCACAATAACTTTGTATGGCAGAGACATATCTAATAAGATACCAATAAGCTCAGAGAGAGAGAGAGGGAGAGCGAGAGGGAGAGGAAAGAGAGGGAAAAAAAGAAAGGGTTTTTGGAAAGCTTCTGGCAATTGAAGGCAATCTTATTTCTTTCTTCCCCTTCTTGCTTTTTTTTTCTTCATTCCTCCACTCTAATTTTCCTTTAATTCTAAAATTGCACAAGTGGGATTTACAAAACAGATTGACTCCCTTTATTAGTTCAGTATGTCATTATAGATGCATAGCCTTTGAAGCTGTAGAGAGATTTTTCTACTGTATGTGGAGGTATGCGCTGTGCAGGGACTGCGAACATCCACAGCAATGACCTCAAATTTCTCTCATCAGGATTGATTGGAGACCATCAAGGCCCAAGTCCAAACTGCATCCACACTGCATCCAGTACTCAATCTGCACGCACAGCACAGGGAGTCGGCCAAATACGGCAGAAGGAGATGAGAATTCTGTGCCAGCCATGACTTAGTACATAATTAAGGCCTTGGCTCAGAAATGGCAAATCAACTTGCCGCATTTCCCAAAGGAGTTATGAGGTGAAGTTAGGAAGGATAAAGGCAACCAAGGTACTCATTTTCAGATGCTATCTGCCATAAAACACAGAAAGATATGGTTTTGTGTACCAGTTAAGTAGTTGTCGGAGATTGGTGCCAGAAGTTACTCAGCAATCGATGACTGGTATGATGAGAGACCAAGGAGCCGTTTGCCTTTGAGCTATAGTTCAAATCAAAACACTGTGGTCCAAACATGGACGCCTTTTGGAAATGCTGTGCCTTCTCTGGTACGCTGTGTAAAGAATTTTCTCTTTCATTTTTTCCCTCTCTCTCTCTTTCTCTTTCTCCTTCTCTTCACCCTCTCTTTTTCCTCATCAGACTTCAGCCTCCACTGATGATGCCCTGAAGGAGAGCCTGTGTGGGTTGCATACCAAGCAGCGCAAGTCTGCTTTAAAAGCAATCGGCCAAAGAAGTCGAGAGGGGTATCAAACGCGCTGCTGAATATGCATATATAAATGACCTGTTCAGTAATCACGAACAACCGCACAGCAGCGTGTCTGCGGGCTGTTTTGACACAGCTGGGCCACAGCCCCATTAGTCCCACAAATATGTCTTTCAAATCAGTGGTTTGAAGGCATTTCTCTACGCATACAAAAGAAACTCAAATTGTGTTCTGTGAGCAAAATGTTTTAATTCCTGCACAGGCATGAAGTAGAGTTTGTTTCTTCAAAGGGTCACCAACTCTGATTACAACTTAATATTCTGCCTGTGCAGTAGTTTAGCCATGGTGCCTATAGCATTTAGCATGCTAGGTTTGATTGGTTGCCTGGTTGTTTGCTCTGCAGTGAGGTTAAAAAAATGTGTTTTTCTATGATAATGGTGTTGGTTCTTTTTCAACCACGCATAATGAAAGAGATTTCTGTAGAGAATATAGCATAAGAGGGCATATGGTATGCATGTATTTTCAGTATTATAAAAGATGGCAAATAATGGCCAGTAATGGAACTCTGTTTTGCTATGCATACTGTCAAACCAGGACAGAAACTTTTAGAAATATGTGCTCCAAAAAAAGGATTAAGTATTCCTGGGATGGGGCAATAAACTGTCAGTTCAACTACTGACATCATTGTAGCACTATCGCTGTGGCCTCTGAGTGTGGATGTGAAAAAGCTTTCTAAAGAGCCACTACTTTTATTATCATTACATCTCTACATTTCTTTGTTTCCTCAGTACCTTTTTTTCCCCCTTTTTGTCTTTCTTTTTTTATCAACTCAATATTTCTACTGTTGATTATGCTACCCGAGTACGTTTAATATTAAAGCAAAGGTGCAAAGGTGCTCAAAGCTAAAGATGTGAAAAAAATAGATGAAAATAATTGCAGGAGAGTTTAAGTATTTGCACTTTTGTCTTTCTGTCCATGCATTATTTTTATCTGACCTCACAATCATCCAAGATAATATCAGTGGCTGATGAGTCACAGAGACTGAAAAATTAAAGATGAGAAAGATGAGCAAGTATGAAAAATATCCACTGCATTTAATACTTTTTTTTCTTAGTTAATGAATCCTGCCAAGGGCATATGAGGCAGTGTATTCTAATTTTTGATTTTCACAGTCAATAGTGTAAATAAATAAATAAATCATGCACACTTTCACATACTCATGTGCGTGAACACACACCTCCTAATGTTCTGTTACTAAAGGCCACTTTAAATAGCAATTGTAGAGGGACAACACGATATCTCCTCAATTGGCTACCTCAGGCCCCTGCGCTTTTGTTCCGCAGGCTGTATCACTTTTGCTCTACTGGGGTCACAGAGGGTGGTGAGTACTCAAATAATCTCCACTGTCAGGCCATGTACAACCCTCTCTTGAACTTAACTGTGGACCCTTCTGTCACTCATGATGACACATCAATAGTCTCCAAATGTCCTGTTCTGTGGGAGACTTTGCACGTTCTCACTCTCACCCACTCCCCATGTGGCCAGCTATCTCCTGCCAGTGCTGACAGTCAAGCCCGTGTACTGGAAGACCCTAGCAGAGTGCACTCACCATAGGAAGGCTGTTTAGATGCAGATAGAGTCTTGCTCTCTTGCTCTCTCTCTCTCCCTCTCTGGATTTTGCTGTATTTAAAACCCAGCATTCTGTTTACTGTAGGATTACTGCTTTTGTATGTTTCAAATTTGACAGCTGCTTCATTCAACTCCCCAGTGTGGAGGCTGCACGATAAGGCCGATATGGGTTTCTAATCTTTTCCCTGCCTAAATCCTTTCCAAATCTTCTATTTCTTTCTCTCTCCCCATCATTCCTTGCTGTAAGATTAGAGCATTTTCCAGCACAACTCTTGGCTTTTGGTGCAGAGCTGCTGGAACACTCTGGAAGGACTGCTAATGAAGGGAGCTGCTCCTTTGACAGCTGTTGCATCTGACGCAAAGGTTCCTGTATTAAGGCCGCAATCAAACACCCCTCCACAACCCTGTCTCCTGGTACGTGGGTGTGTGTAGCACACATTGACAGCATGCTAAAAATAATTGGGTGACTGGTAAATATCACTCAGAGAAGGCGAGTTTGATCTCTCTGGGAAACTGTTTTATGGAGAGCTTTTTGGAGGATATGTTTTACCGAGATATTGTCACGGCGACGGATGGCCGGTACTGAATAGGACTCAGGTGCAGAAACCCAGAGCGGAGACAGTAGATGATTTAACAGTTTATTACGGTTAAGTGCAAGGGGGAAAAAAAGGGAAACGTGGCAAAGACAGAAAATGACGAGACGTGGAGCCTTGGTGTGGCGTGCCCAGGGGAACGTGGCTAGGGCGAGGGAACGAGGCCTGAGAAGTGGAACGGAGCTGAGTGGGGAACAGTCACACTGAGGGGAGAGGATATAGGAGTTAGGCAGGTAGTGAAGGCAGCTCAGAAGTGGCCAGTATAAGAGCAGCAATTCTTACTTGCAGTTAGGGACCTGGAGTGTTTGAGAGGGGGATGATGAAGATCCAGGGGAGGCTGAGTGGCGTGGAAAGGCTGACCTGAGATCCGGGGCTCCAGATGGAGTGTGATGGCAGGAGGGCAGGCAGGTGAGGCACAGAGGGATTTCCAAAATGATCACTAGGTATCCCGAGTCCGGAGGTGGAGTGAGCCAGGGTGGGTACAGCAAATGGGTTGATGACGAACTGGCAGTGAGTGAACATCGATGTGTGGTTTAAATCCCTCTGGCTTGATAGCCTGCAATAGGCTCCAGGTGTGCAGGAGCTGGAGTTGGCCCTGCCCAGGGGCGGATCCCAGGTCAGTTCAGGAGCCTAATGGAAACTCCAGCCACCCACCGTAGACCATGACAGATATAGCCAAGGCATTAAAATGTACTGACAAAAAGAAAGGCAATGTTCCTTAATGTGCTTTTTCTGCTCGGGGCCCCTCCTAAACCGGGATGACTGTTCATTCACAGATTGTACCAGCTGATTAATTCAGCGTAGAACCCGCAGCTTGCCTGTTGTGATTCCTCTGAGGGCCCTCAAAGCCTTGCACTGCATTACACACAATCTCCTGTCTAGAATTTCCATTTAGGCAAGGCTTCAGGGAAACTGATGGATTAATATTGGTACAGTGGCAGCATTTAGCAAACAAGCATTCATCACAATTTTTACAAAGTATAACTAATGTTGGATTGTATAAGGCATTAGCCACAGCAAACGCTTAGCAGTTGAGGTATTGTTTTCCACTATGAGAAGCCAATTTCCAATTAAACACACATTAAAGTCCAAAGTTATCACCAGAACTCATTACTGATAGCAGCCATATTGCCCTGTCTACCTTTCACTGTCTGTAGAAGATGAAAGATTACTATTTATTAAATGACACTGTGGCATTTAAGACTTATTTATTGTGCATAGTCACCTCTATATCCATATGCAATTTTTGTAATAGCTGAACATTATTATGTCGCTTTTAGAAAAATGGCTTTACCTCTTGTTTGCTTACTGTTACCCTTCTAGTGTTTGCTGAGCCGAGGAGTCTAATCTCCCGCATACAGGTATGCTCTTTGTGTGACTTGTCAACACATCCCATGGCTGTGCCGCTGAAGCACTTCAACTCTTTGGAGACAGCTTCAAAACATGGAGAATGAACTCCTTCACAAATGAAAATAGACTTTGTAGAATTCAGGCTTGTGACAAGAGTCGGGCGTCTCTGCACAAATGTCATTTGGGTGATTTACAAGCATAACCCAAGGCTAACGGCTTCTTTGTTGAAAAAGAAAAAAAAAAAGACAATACATATCAGAAAAGCTGTACTCTATCTAGATTTTGAAGGCTGCATTTTTGGAAAATGTTAAAATGCCACTGTATGAATAACAGTGAGCTTTTTTTTTTCCTTCTCCAAACATTTCTCTTAGTTAATGAACTAGTTAGTGCAAATTGTCATGTTCCTTATTATTGGTAGAGGATTATGAAATCACATCCTTCACATCAAATTTGAAATAGTAAATAGCTAGAAGCTTTAAACAGCAATGACTAAAAGGATCTTTGGAATGAATAATTACATTTCAAATTGTCACTGTGGCCATTTTTTAGTTATTCTCACATTGTTTTTACTTGTTTTTATAAACACGAAAAAAAATTGCTGAGGAGAAAACAGAAAGGGACGGGAGACCAAGAGAAAGAAGAAGAAGAAAGAAAAAAACTCGCTTCAATAAATTTCACCTGGAGAAACTGAAACTGCAGATAATGGGCTCAGGCTGAAAAGGCTCTTGAGAAAAATGCGCTTTGTGCTGTCGCAGTTAAAAGCACTTTGGTCAATGCCTTCACATTCCAAAGGTAGCAATGTAGCAGTTGCGTCTTACATGAAAAATGTGGTACAAAGTGGACCACTAAATCTTCTCAGTGTACATATAAGATCTGAGCATGACAGCGCCGAGCAGATTTACGCTATGTGATGACAACCCATAAAATATTGAGCCTCTTAATCAGTAAAATGGAAGAGCTCTTGACTGCCAATTCGGGACTTTGGGTTAATAGATAGGTATTTACCACCGTAATATCCTTAAACCTGTCCATCCCGAACCCCAGGCTCATCTCACCATTTGTCTTGCGCTGCAGCTGAATGAGAGCATGAGCTCTTCATGGTTCAAGAGCTTCACCTTTATATAATTCTTTTTGTCTTCTTCTTCTTCTTCTTTTAGCTGAAGTCACCACTGTGGCTCATCTGCCTCCATCTAACCTTAGCATCCTCTTCAGTTCCACCAACCTTCTGCATGTCCTCCACTACATCCATGTCTCTCTATCTACCCACACACACTGGCCACTTTATTAGTTACACTCTGCTAATACTAAGTGCGTTATTTCTTTGTGGTGTAGATTCATACATAGAAATGAAAAGTTTTTCCAATCTTCTATTGTCCAGTCGTGAACTGTAGCCTCAGTTTCCTGTTCTTAGTTGGCAGGAGTGTGACTTTGTCTTCTGCTTCAGTGTTGGACTCTTTAGTGGGCAGGTTGTTGCATATCAATAACTATGGCACGTTCAAAGTCATTTGACTAATATTTAGTAATGTACAACTAAACATATGTACCGGAGGGAGGATGGAGCATGTTATACTAAATATAAAATGAATAATTTATACATCCATTATAAATTAATAGTAAATTAAACTTAGTATCTATTCTATTAATGTTAACAAACACTGGAATCATAGTTAATGTAGTTAAGTCTCTAGTGTAAGTCGAAGTCTTTAAGTTTCTTGAAGACGTTTCACCTCTCATCTGAGAAGCTTCTTCAGTTCTAAGAGATTTTAAGCCCTATGGGAGTGTCCCCAAGAGGGTCATGGACCCTCTATTGATCCTCTACCTAATCTCACAAGCTAAGGTGTGAAAACAGGCTTGGGTCACAATCAGTCAAGGTTTTGGGTGAACCGACTGCGAAACCTTGCCCACCCTATCATGTGATTTTCTGAGGTTAAATGGCCCAGATGTGAGTGGGCGTTAAGGCGTCTGGGAAGGGATCTCAAAAACTGATGTCGTAAACCACCGCCTCTGTTCAAAGATGGTCGTTCACAGTGGGCATAGATAGCTCCTTTCACTCCTCTTTCAAATCATCTGTCTTACCGTCCTCAAAAGAGTGACCTTTGTCCTTTAGATGCAGAAGGACAGCCGAGCCTTGTCCCGTCCAGGTGGCTCTTCTGTGTTGTGCCATGCGTTTATGAAGTGGCTGTTTGGTCTCTCCAAGGTCTTAGAGGTCTGAGCATTCCCGGCTACACTGTACAGCATACACTACATTGTTAAGTTTTGTCTTTGGGATGAACCAATTTTTGTCTGAGTGTGTGGGTGGGTCTGAAGTACACTGGGATGTCGTGCTTGGAGAAGACTTTCTGAGTTTCTCTCATAAACCTGCTACATAGGGATGACAATACTGTTGTGTTTGTCAAATGCAACAATATTGTCATTTGTATTTGTTAGTGATGGCCAAATGTCTTTGTGGTTTCGTAATTACTTATCAGTGTACCAGTTCTCATTACCAGGACAGCAAATCAAGCTGTTAAGTGAAAGATGTAGAGTTACATACAAGGTGGTATTTAGTTTTGGTGCGTTGCCTTGTGTATGAATTAAGGGAACAGGGAAACTTACCTATCATATTTTAACCCAAACTACTGTACAGTCTTATTGTTAACCTGGTTTAAATGAGGTAGTTAAATCTAAACAAACACACAGCAAAAGTAAAAAATTAACAGTGAATAAGTTAGGACAGAAACTGTGTCGTTAGGTTCACAGACCTGTGATTTATTCCATTAATGTTTGACCAGCATAACTTTTGTACTTGAAAATAGGTATAGTTAATATTTTCAAAACTTTATAACACCCATTAAAATATTCGCTGAACATGCACCAAACACAATTTATTTACTGTTTACCAATTTGAAAACCATTAGCAACTTTAAAATAACCATCCAGATAACTTTCAAGGATAGTTTACCTGTCAATGTATGGGCTATAGTTGTTGTAAAGAGTTGTGTTTCTTTTTTTAATCATCTTTCCTTGAAGAATAATACTTTTACTGTACATCCCTAATCAGTTTAAATGACACAAACCGCATTGCAGTGGTTGCTATTGTTTCCGCTTAGTAGTTATTTTTGTCCCTTCTTAGCATCATATTGAAACTATGTGATTTATATGTTGGTGGCTATTGCATAAACTGAATATGGAACTTGCTCATTTTGTATGGTCAGCTGGGAAATTAGACCACCAGTTCTCACAACATAATAATAGAAATAATATACAGTGTGACCAAAAGGTTTGGAAACACTTTTCTAAAAGAACAAATTACATTAAAAGTTTATTGCCAGCCTTGAATTCTTCTATCAAATGTGCCGACTGCAGCGAGAAGCCCCAGAAGCTTTCATAATGAGAATCACATTCCAAACAATAACGTGTTAATGTAGAGCTATGCCCTTGTCAGTGGTGTGGACATTCTGACTCTCATGCACGGACAGACATGACAGCCTGCTCAGATTCAGCAAAAGGTCAAAATAACTTCAGTCAGTTGCAGTTTGTTCTAACATCATCCTGCTCTCTTTCTGAAGATCACTGTTAGCCAAAATGAGGCAACAGCAGTTTGCTATTACAGTGCCACATCAACCCTGTCACTTTTCCTCATGATGAAAATTAATTATAATGAAGGCTATTAAGTGAGGTAGCATTACCATCATTTAAAGAAAACCTTTGAAGCCATAAAGTACCACACTCAGAAATTAATGTCTACTATATTTAATCTATACTGACACAGCACCGGGTTATAAAAGTGCCCAAAACGACAAAAGCTAATGAAAAGTTCAATTTTCTGTCACTGCTAATCTAAATATGACCATCTACGGGAGACACACAAGATGTCAAATTAGTAAAATAGCTCCACACTTTGAAGCTCAACTTTAAAATCTATTCTTTTGTTCACTTACAAACATTCACAGTCATCTTGTTGTTGATATTTAAGTCCAGACTAAATCCTTAGTGCTGTTTTGGTGTATTTTGGGGTTTCTGATCTGTGCTGTAGGATATGTCCTGTATATTTGACTCACATTCTGCCCCTCTCCTTCTCATCTGAGAGGGCAAAGGAGATCATATCCATCTCCATCTCCTGCAGCCAGCCCCCACTCTACTAAAATACTCTGTGCCATAAAGGTGAATTGCTCATGGATGCCGTTCAGTTTCATTGCAGTTTTGGAGAAAGTCCGCTGCACTGAAAACAAGTAAAATCACCTCATACTACTAGCACTTTTTCATTAGTAGACAGGGAGTTAGTGCTGACTGTACATTTTTCTGCAGTGTATACTTTCTTTCCTGTTTCGCCCTCTCGTCTCCTTTCCACACCCTGTCACTTTTGCTCTCTGCCAATCTTGTCTAAACCTCCCCACCCCTCCACCGCCACCTTTGTCAGCCCTGCCCACCCTCCTCCTCACTCACCTTCACTCCCGCAACCCCTACCGTGGTGTGCTGCTCTCTCCCTGCAACATTTGTCTCTCATTTGAAATGAAGAGGAAATGCCTCCCTGCGGGCTCACAAGTGGCCCATCCCGAGGGCTGCCTGAGATTGATGCCTGTGATCCAGCTGTGCTGATTTACTCCCCGCACCCACAGGGGAGCGGGAGATTACACCGTGCTCTGCTGGAGAGGACGAAAAGCAGACAGACAAAATGAAGCAGAGGGAGCGATGGTAAGATAGTGAGTTAAGGAAAGAGGGAGGGAGTGAGAGATGTCATGAGAAAGATGAACCCATCAGAGTCGTCTCCTACCATTCTGTCCTCTTGTCGAGAACCACGCCTTTCATTACCAAACTGTCTAATTGTGAAACCAAAGCTCTGTTTGATGGTCACTATTTACTTTTCTGTAATTGCTGAGGTGGCAGAACGTGCCCTACCGCAAGTTCTATTCATGATATACACACAGGGCTTGTTGTGTCAAAGTGAAAATCATTATCAGTGTCCCAAGTTGAGAGAACAGGGAGGAAACTAAACAATGTCTTAGTCACAATTCAAGCTTTTGCATTGGCATTCGATAAGGTAAAAGCATGTCTCGGCTGACCATTCCCCCTGTGGTAGCAGAGACAATCTATAACTGTTGTCTCAACATTGATTCCAACATTATCCTCTTGAGGTCATCTGTATTCAGCCAACAGGAAAGAGTGTCCTAAATTTACCTCGTCGTGGCATTAGTTCACTGGCCCCTCCCCTGTCATCAGCTTCAAATTGAATGTGGTGATTGATTACCGGGTCATGGACGAATGATAACACTTTATCATTTCAGCTGACATCATAGTGGAAGTAATCTATTACAGCATGGCACCCAGAAAAGTTCACACATAATGCTTAAATGTACAGTATACCCTCAAATTAAATGTCCCTTGACTGCAACAGCCACTGGAAGCATAAGAGCATCGGCTTTAACACAAGAGAAAACTTGACTTATCTACTGCAAATGATTTAAAATTGAATCTAGTGCCGCTGTCATGTTTATTTATTTATTTACTTGGCAATACCTGTATGAATATTAAATGTAAATTAATGTTTCCACTTTTGCAGTAAAAGACGGGGAAGAAAAGGCTTTGTTGAACATTTATTGACACTTTAAATCTTGCTGTCTGACTGCAAAGAAAATGTACTTTTCCTTTTTGAGAGTTTTACTCCAGTGAGTTTTATGCACTGAATTTATGGTTTCTGAAAAATAAGTTGACAGCACACTGCCTGCTCTGCCCATTTCACCTTTAAGAAGATAGATGCTGGCACTGATATAGTTCCTTGGAGGCAAGATTGCACACAAATACTCAGTTGTGTGTTTGCATGTACACTGCATGCGTGGTTACATGTGCATTATATGCCTGTCTGTGTGCATACAGGGAATCCAACTTATGTGGCAAAATGAATGACATTGATCTTTAACTCAGTAAACACAGAAATTTGTAAAGGCTTTCGTGACCTTTTAGGAGGAACCCATTTGTTTATCTGTGGCTCAGGAGGCATTGATTAGGTGGCAAAAGGAGCAAATGACTTACTGCGACTTGTTGCTCTGTGTCCTCACAAGACAAACACTCCTTCTCCCTCCTGCTTCCCATGGTGTACAGTTGACAGCATCTCTTCTATGTCCCTAGTGCACCTCGGTGGGGTGGTTGTGCCAAAGTCTGATGAGATGAAGCTGTATTGAACTGCTTACCCAAGGCTTTGTCCAAGAACATAGCACAATAAACAGCCTTTTACGTATCACTGTTAGGCGTTTTATCACAAAGTATTTGTGCATGATGTGTGCAGTAGCTACCCAAACAAATAAATCTCAAGAAAGCTCTACCATGTTCTAATGCCCACATTTACAGACACAAAGATCCTGCTCCACTCAGCCCCCACAAAACCACACACACACACATACATGCATCACTACCGTCGCTGCCTGTTTTTTCCCCCACTGATATCCAAAGCCACTAGGTGTGAATGTGCGAGTGAATGTGAGTGTGAATGGTTGTCTGTCCCTATGTGTTAGCCCTGCGACAGACTGGCGACCTGTCCAGGGTGTACCCCGCCTTTCGCCCTATGACAGCTGGGATAGGCTCCAGCGCCCCCCGCGACCCTGAAAAGGATAAGCGGAAGCGAATGGATGGATGGATGATATCCAAAGAACTGACAGAGTCAAGATCTTATTTACTTGCACACATAAAGCACATTTATCGTAAATAAAGATAAATGCAAGGCAAAAATGAGGAGAAAATGGTATTCAGTGCATTTGTAAAAAAGCAGCACACTGAATTGTTTTACCAGACTGGCTTTGCCGTTATAAAGAATTTTTCAATCCCCATGCTAAATTTCTCAGGCCGGACCAAGAAGTAGAAAAATCTGTTATTATGACCCATTGGGAACAAAGTACAAAATAAATAGCTTTTTTATATTCACTGTAGGAATGGATCAGAAAGACTAAAGACAATTGTATGTTTTATACACTTGAGAACTCAACACACATGCAGTGGATTATAGTGTTTTTTCTAAGCATATCAGCACTCAAGGTCTTGAACGGATGTGTTGATTAATAATTGCTTCATTACTTTTTTTAAATCATTACATTAAATAAATGTCCTTCTCCTCAGAATAAAAGACAAACAAAAAATGCAGTATGTATTTCTGTCAAAATACATAAATGACATTCTCTGTATTATCTGTTTTTTGTGTGTGTCTTTTTAATTAAAGTAAGGTAGTTAAAGTGATTGTAATTAACCACTGAAAGAGTGTAATTATCCATGCATGTGGGAAACTCCAGACACCAAAAAGACTGGCAGGTGAGCCCAAAGTTTTGCCTTATTTTGGGAATTACACAGACGTAGAAATTAGTCTCCCTTTATTTTAATGTGAGTACTACCGGTTGGAGGTGCACAACAGAAGACGAATAGAAATAGAAATAGAAAAGTAGGAAAATGGTTACGCCTATTCCATCAAATGAGCCAGTGGCCACATATATTGGCACTTCTTCCACTGACAACTATACTGTGTAAATCTCTCATAAGGGACTGCACACACTAAACCATCACCTGCTAATCAGAAGGTCGGTGGTTCGATTCCCTTCTGTGCCAGTCTGCGTGTCAAATATCCTTGGACAAGATACTAACCCCACGTTGCTCTTAATGCATTCATCAGAGGGTGAAGTCAGATAGATACACTCATCATTAGATAGATGAGTGCTCAGCTGGAGTAGAAAAGAGTTACATAAGAACCTTTTTATTTACCTAGAACACCAAGCTGAAATGTTTTGTTTTTCGCACATTTAGAAAGAGCCCTACTTACATACGTAGCTGTATTATATAATAATCTACCAAATGTGTGTTAATCAGAGATGGGCAGTAACGCGATACTGTAATCCGATTACTTTTTTTCAAGTAACAAGTAAAGTAAGGGATTACTATTGCAAAAATGGTAATTAGATTACCGTTACTTTCCCGTAGGAACGCTGCGTTACTAAAACCGTGATTTTTTTGCGAGAATGTCTCATGACAGTGACGTAAGCGAGTGCGACGTTCATGACAACAGCTGTGTGCGGATCAAAAATGGATAATATATCGAGTGCAGGAGAGAGTATGAGCGTGCAGCGTTTAAAGCGTGGAAGTACTGACCTTACTTTGAGTTTGATTCCATAAAAAGTGACAAAAACATTAGCGTCCGTTGTGCGTGGGAAGAAAACTTCTTTTTACAGCGAAAAAAAACCCCTAAACTTCCAAGCAAGCACCGAGTGCGCTACCACGTAATGGGAAATTCACAGAGAAACTCGCGGATTCTTCCACTGACCGCTGCGGCACACCTGCAACAGGGTAAACCTCCGCCTACCCCACTCCTGCTTTACAGGTGAAAATAGAGCAAAAGGACCGCTAGTCTTTGACTTTATTTATTTTCTGCTGTGTTTAACTTGCATCTATTTGAAAGAGAGAGTGTAAACACACACAAGAAAATTTATTTTATGTGCTGGAATGTGCAGAAAATAGGTTTAAATATTAAACAAATTTCTTCAAGTCAGAGAATGTTGCATATAAAATTGAATTACATTTTTTCTTGATGCATAAAGTTAAAAGGTTAAAACTAATAAAACAAGTTTTAAAAAGGGACTTTTCCATTTGATTACATTTTGTATGATAGATTATGTAGGAAAAGTAGAACTGGGCTGAAAGATCTTTCGCTTTATCATCTAATCAGGTTGTAAATTGTGTTTATAAAAAGTAACTAAGTAACTAAGTAATTCATTACTTTTGAAAATAAGTAATCATTAATGTAAAGGGATTACTTTTTGGGGGAAGTAATCAGTAATTAGTTACTGATTACTTTTTTCAAGTACCTTGACCAACACTGGTTTTAATTGTGTTCTTTATTATTTCTCAAGAAATAATGTGATGTTTGATCAAGCATACGTTGGTTTTTTTTTTTCTACTGAACTGAGTAAGCGTCTAGAGCAGCAGTGTCAAAACATAAGGCTCAGGGGTCATGCTTTTGGAATATGTGAAAAAGTAGATAGATTTTGGACTATGGAAGCATTTCTTGATCATGTGGAAAAACTGAGACATGCAGTTGAATTATTGTTGATTAAATGTGTTGTTAAACTTCACTCGAATGACCCACATGAGATCAAACTGGGCTGTATGTGGCCCATGATGAAAAGGGAGTTTAACATCTCTGCTCAAGAGTATAGGATCAAATGTGGTACCGTGTCTGAGACGTGTCTGAGCCCAGCGGAGGGCATTAGTAGGTCAATGGATTTCAGACTAATTGCAGCGGGATGCTGAAACACAAATTAATTTGCAAGACTGGAACAATGGCCAAATGGACAAATGTCATCATCTGACAGTCCAACTCTGAAATGATATATAGTGGTAACTCTTATAACGATAATATACCATTCTAGTCCGGATTGTTGTGCATTGACACCCTATCTAGTAGCATTTCATTTCTTCAAGAGATTTGTTAAACTGTATGAAATTGTCTTTTCATTTCATAAATTCAAGTAATTGTTTTTATTAAAAAGATCAGTTGGGGGACTGTTGATAAATAATGCAATTTAAAGTTTAACTCAGTTGAATATCCAGTCTATTTTAATTACATTTTGAAGTAATATTAGTTGTGTTATTTCTTGTAATTATTAAACACACACGTACACACTCACACACACATCTTCTGTGACAGAGGAAGCATAGCAGAAGATGCAGACGTGAAGGCAGTGATATCCTGTGGAGTTTAAAATGAGTTTACAACAGAGATCCATTAGGAGGGCTGTAAACATGTCTTTTAGTTATGGATCCATTCATATCCACATAACTCTTCCCCAAACCCTTTTCCTGGCCATTAATGGACTTCTTGACATGCAATTTAGGCTGCTTAGCCACTCTTTAATCCGCTTGTGCCACCCCAAGTTTATGGGGCAAAGAAAATCAAATAAACAGATGGTAATCTAACTAAATTAGAGCACAGGCGATGCTTCCAAGTACTAAGTACTGCATTATCTATCACATGGTTGAGTTGTTTTTCCTTCATGCTACTTAATAATTTATAGTTTGTTGAAAGAAAGGTCTTTTTGTTGTTCAGTATTTCTGTTTAATCCTAAATGTGTAATAAAGGTGTGGAATCCATTTCAAAGTTAAGTGTATTGCACAGGTTTTGCGTCATTCAAATACAAGTGTGAGTGCATGCGTAAGTTTTTCTACATGTTTTAAGGTAATGTAGTGTACATCCATCTGTGCATGTGATGCATCCATGTCTTTCTATGTGTGCTTGTGTGACAGTCGGAGGATGTTTGCTGTTATTTTTTCCGGCTTTTAGAGCAAATATCAGTGTGTCCCAGCTGAGAAGGCATTACAGGCTGTTGATTTGAGCAGCTCTCGGGACTCAGTACCATAATCTGCGTCTGTTCTTAGGTGCGTTGTACAGGTGGCTGTTCAGGAGAGGAAGGCTGGGGAATTTGGTTAATTAAGCAAGGTAAACAGCAGATAACTGCAAGCCATCCTGCTGGGACCACAAAAGCACCAGACCTTAGACATCGCCTAAATACCTTAGTAACCATAGTATGTATTTTATTCTTTTCTTGTGCTTTTGTCACATGAAAATCTTTGGCTGGAAGTGTATTTACAAATTGCAGCTATTGGGGTTAATGGTTCCTCGGAGATCCATTGTGAACAAGCAAGTTGGCATCCATTCTTGGAGTGGAGGAGATGGTGGTTTTGTTAACGATAATGATAATGCATGCCACGCAGATGGCATAAATTATTTTGTGCAACAAGGGTGTAATACAAAATGGGCCAAAAACAGCACTGGTGATACAGTAATTTGTTCAAATTCAAATTCAAATTCAAATTTTATTTGTCACGTACACAGTCATACACAGTACGATATGCAGTGAAATGCTTAGACAACTGCTCGTGACCTAAAGAAAAAAAAGGAAAAGGCTATGGATAAGATAGGAGTAAAATATATAAATTAAAGTTGAAAATAAAATAACTGTACAACCAAATACACAATACACAATATAGAACTATATAAGAATGTATGAAGAAATATAAATAAATAAATAAATATATACACAATAACAG
Source organism: Rhamphochromis sp. 'chilingali' (assembly GCF_963969265.1). Classification (NCBI taxonomy): domain Eukaryota; kingdom Metazoa; phylum Chordata; class Actinopteri; order Cichliformes; family Cichlidae; genus Rhamphochromis; species Rhamphochromis sp. 'chilingali'. The sequence continues at coordinate 24,099,496 of NC_137935.1, read as the reverse complement.
CAGCTGTACAAGTATTAACTGGAAATGAAGAATATAGTGACCAGTGTTGTGCAGTCCACATTATGTCTTGTGTAGTGCAAATATGCTTAAAGTGATTTAAGTGATGAAGTGAAAACAATGTCCAGAATGTCCAGTGTGTGTGTGTAAGAACTATATGTGTGGGTCAGTACTGTGTGGTGGTGTGATTGAGAGACCGTATCGCCTGCGGGAAGAAGCTCCTCCTCAGTCTCTCTGTGTTGGTCTTCAGGGAGCGGAATCGCTTTCCTGACCTCAACAGAGAGAACAGTCTGTTGTTGGGATGGCTGAGGTCCTTCACGATCTTCCTGGCCTTGGTCCAGCACCGCCTGCTGTAGATTGAGTGCAGGTCAGGGAGCTCGGAGCGGATGGTGCGCTCAGCTGACCGCACAACCCTCTGTAGAGCTCGTCTGTCCTGCATGGTGCTGTTCCCGAACCAGGTTAAGATGTTTCCCGTCAGGATGCTCTCTATGGTGCACGAGTAAAAGTTCCTGAGCACCATGGAGGGCAGTTGGAAGTCTCTCAAGCGTCTGAGGTGGTAGAGACGCTGACGGGCCTTTTTCACCACGGTGTTGATATGACAGGACCATGACAGGTCCTGCGTGATGTGAACTCCGAGGTATTTGAAGCTGTCCACTCTCTCCACTGGGCACTCGTTGATGACGGAGGTCTGGTAGTTCCTCTCCTGCTTAGTGCTGAAGTCCACTATCAGCTCCTTTGTCTTACTGACGTTTAGAAGGAGGTTGTTCCTCTGGCACCAGTTCTCCAGATTCCTAATCTCCTTCAGGTAGGCCGTCTCGTTGTTATCAGAGATCAGGCCCACCACGACGGTGTTGTCAGCAAACTTGATGATGGTGGTGGAGCTGGTAGTGGCCACACAGTCATATGTGTACAAAGAGTACAGCAGGGGGCTCAGAACACACCCCTGGGGGGCTCCAGTGCTGAGAGTGGTGGAGGCTGAGACATGTCCGCCCATCCTTACTGCCTGTGGTCTGCCAGTTAGGAAGTTGGAGATCCACTGACACATAGATGAGCTGAGTCCCAGATGCTCCAGCTTGGTGGTGAGTGTGGAGGGAATTATGGTGTTAAATGCAGAGCTGAAGTCTATGAAGAGCATTTTAACATAATTCCCCCTTCTAGTGTCCAAGTGAGTAAGTGATGTGTGGAGGAGATGAGAGATGGCATCGTCTGTGGAACGATTTGGATGGTAAGCGAACTGTAGTGGGTCAGTGTGTCTGGTAGTGAAGAAATGATGAAGTCTCTGACCAGGCGTTCAAAGCACTTCATCACTACTGAGGTGAGGGCTACAGGGCGATAGTCATTGAGAGAAGCAGGGTGGGGTTTCTTTGGGACGGGAACAATCATGGACTCTTTGAAGCATGTGGGGATCACCGACTGAGATAAAGAGATGTTGAATATCTCAGTGAACACAGGAGCTAGCTGGTATGCGCAGTCTCTGAGGATACGACCTGGGATGCCGTCTGGTCCTGCTGCTTTCCTGGTGTTCACTCTTTTGAAGGCTCTCCTTACTTCATGCTCGGAGATGACGAGCACATTTCCGGTGCTGGCAGTATCTTCCTGTCTGCAGCCGTTTGCGCCGCTAGCACTAGCATCATTGGAGTCCTTAGCTGCAGCCTGGAAGCGAGCATAGAAAGTGTTCAGCTCGTCTGCCAGAGTCACGGCCGCGTTCGTCATACCGGTTGTTGGTGCTTTATAGTCCGTTATTGTCCTTAGTCCCCGCCACAGGCTCCTAGAGTCACTCTGTTGGAGTTGTGACTCTAGTTTCCTCCCGTAGCGCTGCTTCGCCTCTTTCACCGCCCTCCGCACGTTATATGACGCGGCTTTGTACGGGTCCATGTCCCCCGTCGTGAGTCCCGTGTTGTAGGCAGCGGTGCGGGATCTCAGAGCGTCGCGGATGGTTTTATCCACCCACGGCTTCTGGTTGGGAAACGTTGTGATAGTCTTTGTCTCCACGGTATCATCTGCTAGTTTCCCGATGAATCCCACGTTGACATTATCATCGGAGCTGTTTCTGAACATGTCCCAGTCTGCGTCATCGAGTGCGTCCTGTAACGCGGCACCGATTGATCCGTCCAGCACGCGACCTTCCTCTGAACCGGAACTTCCTGTTTCAGCCTTTGTTTGTATTTTGGCATGAGGAAGATGGCGGCGTGATCGGATTTACCAAACGGAGGGCGAGATTGTGCCTTGTAGCCGTCCTTGACCGTAGTGTAGCAGTGGTCCAGTGTCCTTTCACCTCTGGTGGGGCAGGTGATGTGTTGATAAAAGTTCGGCATTTTTGTTTTAGTTACGGTACATAAAAACAGTTTGTTAATATAGTAGTGGCTCACAGTCTGTTCTCCAGTAACTCGTTCTAATCTTTGTATTTCTTGATTCAGGATTATTCAGGTAGTACTCATTTATAATTCCTCATTTATTATTCAGCAATTAGTCGCACGTATTTCTTTTGTACTTTACAATTTTGAAATCAAAGTAGCCTCCCCGGCCAGGTCTAGTGAAAGTACTCAGTGAGTTATGAACTTTTCTCTCTGCAGCCTTTAGAATTGCTGAAAGGTCAGCTAAAGGATCACTACATTTGGTCTTTTATGATGAAACAGTGACTAAATTTCTTCATTAGTAGTACAAAACTGAACCCCGTTACTACTATTAATTTGGACAGTAAATGTATTTTCCATTGTGTTACGTCTTCGGTACTTACAAATGCTGCCTGCCTGACTTATTAATAGTGCCACTTCGTGTAGGGTCATTCCATTTCAAATTAACGTGGGCCTTCTGCACAACTGTCTCAGATTTGCATAACGTTTATATGATCCAGAGTTTAAACACATAGAATGATTGCTATGAAATTTTAGCTTCATACATCAAATCTTTTTCAAGATATAACTTTTTGAAAAATGGCCAGTTGACCTACTTTCAGGCCTTTTTTTCACACATTGAAATCTGAGACAATGTTTGAAAAAGAATATCACAAAAGCTATTAAAGATAAAAGCCTGATTCACTGGCCTCTGCTCAGGCTCTTCAGGACTTGTGAATCTGAAACATACGTGTCAAAAAATGTTCTTGGCTATATAAACAGTTTAATATTGACTAGTTAAAATATGAAAAAAAGAGTCCCATATTTGATCACTCACTAATGAAAATCGTCACATTGCAAAATACAATTAATGCTGGTTTGAGCAAATACCACAAGCTGTACAACAAAAACAAAAATATCAGTAGATGGTCTAAACTGAATAGAAGAAAATTCTTCACGGTACTCTAATTCAGCGGTCCCCAACCTTTTTTGCGCCACGGACCGGTTTATGTCCGACAATATTTTCATGGACCGGCCTTTAAGGTGTCACGGATAAATACAACAAAATAAAACTAGTACCGGTACCGAAAAAAAGAAGATTTATTCATAACACACATGAAAAGACCCAGGAAAACTGAGTTAACTATAAAAACGATAACAAAATAACTTCTCATACTCAAACATAATAATTTCTCATGGTTGAGACCTACTCTGCTTTCCATTTAGAGACCTACTGCTGCCTTGGTAGTTTTACAATTTAGGTCAAATTCTAAAAATATTAAGAGGCATTATAAACCCAACAAGTTCATCATGTGATGTTTATCTTTCCGCCCAGCAGCTCAATCGCCCAAGCAAGTGAATGAAGTGTGTCCTTACATTTTAGATTGTAACACAAATCTGAGTTTAAACTCTGTGTAGAGCTTGCATGTATTCCCTGTGTTCCCATGTTGTTTCTCTCTGTGTTAATCCTATAGTCCAAAGACATGCTTGGCTGTAGGTGTAAACTCCTGAAGTTCCATTATTTATGTTTCAGTATTTGTGACATAATCCATCCTGCTTGCATTGCCTTTGGAATTTTTTAACTCTTCCCATTGGAAGCTAATTATTTGCCATGCTTCGCATTACAATACAATGGCAGTTTTCATTCCAAACCTCTAAAAGCATCGGCTAGTAACGGCCTCTTGATACATTAACATTTATACTCAAGTTTAACACAAAGAATGATAACTGCTGCTGTGATATGATAATGTTGTGGTCAGTGGTTCAGACCAAATTATGCTCGCCATGCTGTCAGGTGCCCAGGTTGGAGCTGACCTCCTCTGATCTTTTATCCCGTCCTTATCAAGACACCTGTGAATGTGCTCGCCAGGCTGTGAAATGAAATGATACCCTCTCAGCAATAAGAGCAGCCTTCCATTGTCTTCTTTGCCCCATCCATAATCATACTGAAAGCCGTAAAATAAAACAGTTCTTCTGTATCATCTAGGTTGAAACACCCCCATAATTGCATTAAAACAATCATAGGGTTTTTTTATCATTATTTTTTTTTTAACTTGGTCTATTTTGTTTCCCCCGTGGTGGACATTGATGCATTAGCTTATACCATAGTGGTAATGAGAGGACCTTGGTCTCCTCTGAGGTGACACAGTGACCCAAATTAACAAATACAGGGAGTGGGATGTGTAACTCTGTGTGTGTATGTAGGTGGGAATGGGGTTGAATTTGTGTATAGCTGTTTTTCAGCAGGACTATACTAATGGAGACAGTGCAGCATTTTTTAACTTTTACACATATTTTTTTAACTTAACAATTAATCTGAATTATAGAGTTATCGTAACACTTCAGAAGCGATAGACATGCCAATATCCGGAAGAATGGAACCAAAATTTGACTTATATGGAATGCCAGTTTTGTGTTTGCTGCTTACACACGTGTGTGTTGAATCTACTGAGATCTGAATTTTTGTTTTTCTGGCTGTGCAAAGAAAGTGGCAGTCTTCCAACGCAATGTGGCCAAGGTTGATAACTGTAACGCGGCCCAGGTTACGCTCTGACCACACAGTCAGGCTATGAGATTGGTGGGATTACTGGGGAAGAAATGTTGCCGTGGGAACAGTGGAATGAGAGCAGGGCAGGGCCTGTAAAACATGCAGTCAGAGTTTCATATAGATTAGACATACATGACCACTGTCAGCAATGCCAAAGCATTTATGGACATTTTGAAAGAGGATTAGAAAGTGAATCCCTTTGCTCAGTTTCTGCTGAAGGATTTCTCAGGGAAATTACTTTTCGTTCATTTTCTGCTGCACATTACAATGTTGTTATGGGGACATGAAACTTGTAAACAGGCTTATAGATGGCTTAGACTGCCTTAGTGTTTATTCCATGGTGTTTAATTCAAGAAAAAGGGGATTTATTGCTGTGATAATACGAAATTATCTGCTTGGCACTTACTTGGAGTGTAAAACTTAACTTGGACTATATATGTGTGTGTGTGTATGTATATATATATATATATATATATATATATATATATATATATATATATATATATATATATATATATATTAGGGGTGCAACGATACACAAAATTCACGGTTCGGTTCGGTACTTTGGTGTCACGGTTCGATATTTTTTCGATACAAAAAAATGTTCATGCATTTTTAATTTGTCATTTATTAAAATTATAAATATATATTTTAACTCAAAAGTACAGTTTTTAAATTTAACCCTAACCCTTGTGCGTGTTTTTTATTTTGACAGCGAATGCGCACCTGCGGACCACTTATGTGCAGCCCTGGTTATTTAGCTCATCATATTGCAGCCACAGAAATTCTTTTGTCCATGAAACCATAAAGCTGCACTTTCTTTTTGCCTTATAGTCTGATTTGTCATAACTTCTCCGTTTTGTGGTAAGCTTTTCTTTGGCTGTCACTTCTTCACCCTGACCTGTCTTATTTGGCTCAGCAGAACTGAAATGCTTTTACACATGCACTCACATAAGCTCAGCAATTCTCTGCGCGATCAACCTCTCACATGTTTAAGCTTGCTGCGGGAGATTTCACTTGTCATGTTTGCATAGTAAGCTAACGATTAATAAGACGATGTCAGAGGAATTGGTGCACAAATTATCATCACTCACCAATCAGTACTGTCGCTCTCTATACACAGTTTGCACGATTGCAAAGTGAAAGCAAAAAAACAAGCGCAAATTCAAACGCGACTTCAATATGTCACATATTGACAGTGGCTCACCGATGCCAATGACATAATTACCCAGCTACATTTCCGAAAGGATGCAAAAGCATTGACATATATTTTTCCTTCCTACAATAGCCCGATGGGCAGGGCAGAGATAGATTTTGGTAGCCCGACTGAAAAAATCGCTAGCTCCAGGACGTCGGGCTAGCGATATTGCAAGCCCTGTATCTGATTGAGGAATCACTCATCTTTGGAAAAGAGAGTTTATTACAGAGAAATGTCTCTTTCCAAAATAAAAGCTATACAATCATGTGCTAACAGCTGTCTAAATGACTCGGCTAAAGTTAGTAGCATGCTTGCTTTTTTTTGTCTGCTTCCACTTGTCTTTGCACTACGATGATGTCGGCGTAAATGTGCAGTCATATTCGTTGTGTTCCCGCTAATGCTTTCAGGTTAATCTCGTTGAAATGACCTTAACGCCACAACACGGCAAATCTCCGTTAACGAGCTACCGCCGATCGCCCGTGCATGGGGCTAGACGGCCAACACGTTAACGAGCTAACTGCGCTAACACACTAGTTCACACCAATGTAATTGAGCATTGCATGGCACATCCAACATACTGTTTTACTTTAGTCCATGACTCGCTTACCTTCAGGGTCATACGTCACATGAAAACCAAAATAATTCCAAACGCCAGATCTGAATGACGTTCAATTTGCCTGTTGCAAGGAGAGCTTAACTTCTGTCTCGCTAGCTTGCCCTGCGCTCTTCCTTCTGACTATGCTGTCTGTGTTGAGCGCTCAGTGGATCTGCGCTCGACAGTGCAGCCTAGGCGGAGTAGTCGAACACAGATTCACTGAGCGCTCAACACAGACAGCATCGTCAGAAGGAAAATTGATAAAATAAATTACAAATGTTGTATTGTTCGATACATATGCGTACCGAACCGAAAGCACTGTATCGAACGGTTCAATATCGATACGAATATCGTTGCACCCCTAATATATATATATATATATATCATATATCATATATGTATATACATAATTACATAGTGACAGACACTTAACAGACTCAATGAGTGTGGCATGAGGTCGAGATGTCATTTAGTGAGCACAGCCCAGCACTGAGAATGCTGCTAGAGACCATCATGGATTCCACCGTGCTGGATGATGTTGTAGGGAGCATAACATTTGTCACAGTGTATCCAGATTCTTTCATGTCTGTCACAGGTTCTTAGTCTGAACCAGCTCTTATATGTGAAGGGAACATGGTGCCAGTTGGTGGACTTGAAAGTTCTGGTGTTCTTGAGCACTTTTGTAGCTGTTGTTAGGTTTAAAAACCTTTTGTAGCTTTAATATATCTCAACCATACTTTCTTCCCATGAGTGAAAACATTAAAATGATGTGAAGACAATAATGGCAGACACATTTCCACCCACAAGCAACATCAGATCTTTTCTGTTTTGATCACATTTTGGAGGTTGTTGTCACATCTCTTATTAGTCTTAACACAGCAGAGCCTTTCTGAATTGCTGGCTTTACTCTGTTATCCAGCATAATTGCTTTTGCATAAGAAAATGCAAATAGGAAAAGTGTGTGCAACCTGTGACAACAGACAGTAAATAAACTGAAAAGTCCACAGTTCAACAAAAGCTATGTCATCAGGTGCATGAATATTATAAATATTCTTTTTTTTTTCAGTTTCTGCTGATCAGTAACCAAAATTCGAAATTGTGTTTTTTTTCTTCTTTTTTGATTATTTAGAGCAGCAATGTAAATACCATAAGTAATGCATGCAGTTTTACTTACTCCTTATTCTTTACTTACTTATTCTAATTTAATTAATTTAAATTTAAACTCAAAGGCCTACAGGCTGCCTCAATAATGTGTAATTGTTTTGTGTAATTTTAACTTTGTTTGTTCGTATGTATTTGTCTTGAAATGTGCTGCCTCTTGGCCAGGACTCCCTTGAAAAAGAGGTCTTTGATCTCAACGGGACATTCCTGGTTAAATAAAGGTTAAATAAAAAAATAATTGTGTTCCCTTTTTTTCATCTTGCTATTTCAAAGATTTCCATAAAACATGCATCTAAAATGTTCTCCCCGTGTCTGCGTGGGTTCCCTCCGGGTACTCCGGCTTCCTCCCACCGTCCAAAGACATGCAACTTGTGGGGATAGGTTAATTGGATAATCCAAATTGTCACTAGGTGTGAATGTGCGAGTGAATGTGAGTGTGAATGGTTGTCTGTCCCTGTGTGTTAGCCCTGCGACAGACTGGCGACCTGTCCAGGGTGTACCCCGCCTCTCGCCCTATGACAGCTGGGATAGGCTCCAGCGCCCCCCGCGACCCTGAAAAAGGATAAGCGGAAGCGAATGGATGGATGGATGGATGCATCTAAAATTTTATGATATTACTTGATATATAATCATATTTGATAATAATGAAAAATAAATATATGAAAAAATCCTCGCCTGCCTTACCTTGAGACTGGCATTGCATTAATATTTTATACTGTACTCTGAAAAGTTAAGAATCCCATTTCAATGAACTTTTTATGATGGATGTAAAGTGAGAAAATAAACAGATTCTTTTCACATATTATCAAAGGCTTTAGTATGATGAAGCTTTAAAAGCAGAAGGAAATGTTTGAATATACAACAACATATGTATAATGAGGCTGTATTGAAAAAAAAAACCTTTGTTGTGATCAAAGGAAAGTCCATGTTCTTTGTATCCGACAAGAAACCGGCTGTTCTGTGGCATTGTAATAAATACAAAATACATAGGATTAGGAAAATAGAAAGAAATTGTTTCGGTTTACCGAAAAGATTCGTTTTAAGGTCCTAGAAAACAGAATAGAAATCTGGTGTCTAACTTCACATGCCCACGACTTCTTCTAACTATGTTAATCACAAAGCATTATTTATTAGCCTTTTTGGAGAGAAACATCAATCAAAATGCCTGATCATTTTGAATGCAGAAACTGTCGTCTATATTTCATTCTAAAATTTGGTTTGGTTTTGTGAATGAAGGTCACATTACATCCTGCAAAATGCTGGTCAAGCCTTGCTGGGTATGTGCATGGATAATGCATTAGAAGATTCTATATTGTGTGAGTATCATCAGATATAAATATTCTGCTACTTCTACTTCAGGTCAGTAACAAAAAACTGAAATGTCAACAAGAATTTTTAAGTCCTGTATAGAATCACAATTTTATTTCACTTACTTTCTATTGGTTAAGCCATACAATAGCATCACAGTAACAGGAGATCTTACTTCATCTGACAGCAAGAGGAAAAGAGCTAAACAACTTTTTGAGTCCTTGGTTTCTTTTTTCTATAACGTTCATTCAGTTTAGATTGTGCATAATATTATAGTTTGCTTTTTCGAATTCCGTGGACGAAATGAAAATGATCAGTGCTAATACTCGGAAAAAAATCACTGTACAATTATAGATGCTAACCAGCGTAGGTCATCCTTGAAAATTTATGCAGCCTTGAAATAATCTGAATCATAGAGTACATGTGTATATCCTGGATAGCACATATTGGCATTACCTACATATAGACACAACAAGTAAGACAAACGTGTTGACACCTCCTCCAGAAGAGCATTCATTATGCACACACACAAACCATCAATGACAGGATGCAAGAGGGATGCAAAGGCAACATGGGCCTTGGGTCCCCACTGTAATCTCATTCAGAATGGCAGCAGTGACAGAATGAGTTTTCTCCCCACTGAATAGCAAGACGGCTCTTTGTGTCTTTTTGATTTTCTTTCTTTTCAGATGATGTGTAGGGAAGGAAAGATCCCCTTTGTGTCAAGCCACAAGTCTTAAAAGCAAAGTTGGATCTGGACGCATTTGGGGTGTGTGTGTGTGTGTGTGTGTGTGTGTGTGTGTGTGTGTGTGTGTGTGTGTGTGTGTGTGTGTGTGTGTGTGTGTGTGTGTGTGACAAAGCGAGAGAAAGAAGGATGAGTACACAATGCACAAACAGCCTGGATCCATGTTTTTCTATGATATCCCGCACAAACAATGTTTCTTGAGAAAAATAGCATCACTGCAGCTAAGTTTGTTGACAGTTTGTTGAAAATATCGAAGACCAAACAAGAAAATGACAAGATTATTTTTCCTCTTATTGAGTTTGTTCTGTAGTGCACACTCCTTCGCCTGTACATAAACAGCAACTGCTGCATTTAAACACTGTTTTGAAAAGGCTGCTGAATGTAGAATTTATTATTTAGCTCCTTTGAAGTGGTGATGCGAAAGCAAATAAAGTCTCCATATCACCAACAATGAAATTGCTGCCCCCATTTAATTTCATTCTCTTCAGGGAAAGATGCTAAATTAGGATTATGGAAAATAACTGGATTGTGTTGTAAACCACCAGCATTCAGTTTAAATGCAGCTAAGTTTCTAGGTCTATAGACTATAGAGGTCATAATGTTTTTAATTTTGCCTCTGTACACTACTACAGTGGCTCTTAAACCTAAGAGTCAAGATAACATTGAAGTGCAGACCTTTAACTTTAATTCAAGGGGTTTCATGAAAGTGCTGATGAGCAAAACTGATACACTGGCATGCATAAAGACATTTATTGTTGGTTTCTTTGGATGTTAGACTGTAGCTGAGTCACATGGGCACAACAGCGACTCAGCATTATTCCACTTGGCTGGTGGCCTGTGAATTAGAAACAAACGTATTGTATGACTTACTGTTTGCTAGATGTTTGTCCAGTAAAAAGATTCATGCTAATATAATGGAAAGCAGAAAAATATGATCCATCAAGTGCACAAACTTACCTCTGCCTGTTCTCCATTCTCCCAAAGTATTTGTGCAAAATAATTGGGGTGCAAGTGCCTTTTATTTGTTCTAGGAGCATCAGGGTTCTGAGTAATATTAAGTGGGTAATAGGTAGTAGGGTGTATGGGTTTACTTCTTAGATACATTTACTTCTTTATGGGTTTTCACTGATATTTATTAGGCATTTTGCTTGCTTGTAAATAGTTTCGAAAATGGTTTTATGTAAAAATTTATTTTTGTGTGACAAAGAAACTCTTTTTAATGAAGGTTTCATTATTATGCAGCAGACGGCATTTAAACAGTGCCCAAGTCTTTCTATGGGAAGGCGCTGGATGAACCTTGTTTTTAGAGTGGAAAAATAAATCTACTTCATGTTTCAAATTTGCTCTAGGTCTTGTGAACTCATTGCATCTTTCGAGCTTGATGAAGCTCACACTGGAATACATCTTAACATCAATGAATATATACTGGCCACCTCAGAAACACCAAGAGGCCTGGAAGACCTTCCTTACAGACCTGAAGTCTGTAAGGAAAATCACTTAAAACCAGTCAAGCCAAGTCAAGACATTCTCAGGGAGGTCGGTACACTGACAGATGACACCAAAATGAACTTGTATGGTACGGGCATGTATGAATACCACTGGAACTGGGCCACTGCTTCGTACTGATCATGTGACTGCTGACAGATGGAGCAAGATTTGTTCAAGATTTGTTGATACACTTTTTTCACACTGAAAAAAGTGTATCAAGCAATATCTATACAATTATTTTATAGTTCTTTTTATATTGTTTCTTTTTTTAAGTTTGTTATTGGTTGATTTGGCTGTTGTTGTTTTTTAATAACACCAATAATGCGAATACAATGTGGCTAAGGGCTAACATGTGAAGCAGCTTTAATGTTGGTCCTCTTTACAATATATTGCTTTACGATTTGTTTGAGTTAGCAGTGTACTCAAGAGAAAGATAATGCAGGTGAATGTCATTGTTTTCTGGTCCTTTGGTCACCAGAAGTTTAAGCAAAGCTGATGATGATGCTATTTGAAATGTCAGGGTATCACTATCATTTACAGGTCAATCTGAGGGTGGCATGATTGGCTGCAACAATTGATAGGAATTTTTTCAAAATCCTAAATGTCATTCTGATGCTACGGGAAAAGTCAAAAGACCCCTGAGGTCAGAAGGGTTAATCCTTTGGATGTTTGCATAACATTTTGTGTCGATCAGTGATGATGAACAAACTAAGACCCAAATGCTCACCTTACTTTTCTATTTAAAATTTTAAAAAGAGAAGAAACCCAATAAAACTTTAAAAGCTAGCCAGAATACCAATTTAAATGCATTTGGACACGAGACATTTCAGCATTTTATCAGATAAGCAACCCACAACACAACAGACTTAACCTGCTCCTGAAAAAGAACGACTGCAAAAAAGACAATATTCCACTTTGTTGGATATTAAATATATATATTTGTAGACTTATGTTTTGTGTATCTTATTTCCTTCATAAATGTTTAATTAGTACTTATGTAAAAACAAAAACAGGCATCTTTTTCAGTTGCTAGGAAATCCAGCGAACAACACAGTTGCGGACTTCTTTGGCTTGCTTTCACAAATGTTTTCTAATTATTCTGACATCTGAAGCTGCTGTAAGTAGGACATGTTTGTGAGTCACAGCATTTGAAAGAGTTTAGTGGAAATAGTCCCTCAAAAAAAAAGAAAAATACTTGTTGCAAATATCTCGCCATGGATCCATGTTTTATTTATTCCTTAATGTTTAGTGCTCACTTTTATACCAAAAAGTATCTACAGAGGAAATCCCATTTTCAAAAGGTACTTTCATGGTAAAGACATTTGAGTTGACGAAGAAGATGAATGACAATCACTACTGTCGACGTTATATTGTAGTGTTCTGTTGCAGAGTGTAGCAACTCCGATCAAACACCAAGCTAAACCTCTGTCAATGAATACACGAGTCCGAGTAGAGTTGACCTTTTACTCAGAATCTTCATTTGACAAGCGGTGAAAACTGTAGTTGAAAAGAAATACAGAATAGAAAAAATGATCGTTTACATAAATATTGCATCATGAAATAACTCAAAATTTGACCTTACACCTTTGTGTTAGCTTTAGCAACAGTAATGATCATCAAAACTGCCCTTTTTTAACATGTACAAATCAACCTCCATGAATCACAAATAAAATATATTTTTTAACAAATACCACTATTTATGCCTTTTTAACACCTTCACCATGAAATATATACACTTACGACGTTGCCTGAACAATGTTCCCAAGTGGATGGCTGTGGATAAGCCTCAGAGCAAGACCGCATGTCCCTCTCCCTCTTAGAGCAACCAGGAAGAGGAATTAAACAGGAAATGAAGTAATACAGGTCACCCACCAGGAAGTGAGGTCACCAGCAAGCTAACCTTCAAATTTAAAGCTTCTTAACATTTTGAAGTCTTTTTACTGTTCTTTTTAACTTAAATACATACAAAAGAATTACTTTAAGCAAACATTAAAGATAAATGAAATAAATGCCTTTGAGGCATCACACTCCCCGCCTGGCCTGTGTGAGGCCACTATGAACTGGAATGAGTCCAAACAACAGTCCTTAAATCAGTCCTTAGGCAGAAGAAGAACTACTTCTGCAACTGGCCTAAGGAAGGTTCTTGTGTCACCTTGGTCGGTCGTTTTTACTTCAACCTTTCTCACATGTCCATCCTTCCCAGGAAAGGTTGCTGTGACTATGGCCATGGGCCAGTAGTTGCGGATGGTCTGCTTGTCCCTGAGGAGGACCAGATCCCCAACTTGAAGGTTTCTGCGTGTCACTGTCCATTTTTGTCTTTGTTGTAAGGATGGTAAGTATTCTTTGCTCCAACGGGCCCAAAACTGGTTTGCGAGCGCTTGAACTTGCCTCCATTGTTTTGTGAAGAGGTCCTTGTCTGTGAAATCTCCTGGAGGAGGTGGAACTCCTGATTTCTGTGTGAGGAGCATGGCTGGTGAAAGAATGAAAGGTTGGTTTGGGTCTGTAGACACAGGTAGGAGTGGACGTGCATTGATGATAGCTATAATTTCTGCCATTAGTGTTGACAGCACTTCATGGGTCAGGCGACTCTTTTGCTGCAAGAGCATTGAATCAAGGATTCTCCTGGCAACACCAATCATCCGTTCCCATGAGCCTCCCATGTGGGAAGCATGCGGAGGTCTGAAGTTCCAGCTACATCCTTGCTTGCTGAGGTACCCCTGTACAGTATTACCCATCTCCAACTCCTTGCTAGCTCCAATGAAGTTGGTCCCACAATCAGACTGAAGTTCCTTTGCAGGGCCTCTGAGAGCGAAGAACCGCCTGAGAGCATTTATACAGCTAGATGTGTCCATAGACTCAATCAGCTCAATGTGGACGGCCCTTGAACTCAAACAACTAAACATCATGGCCCACCGTTTGCTCTCTGCCTGTCCTCCTCTAGTGCGTCTGGCTACAACAGACCAAGGTCCAAAGACGTCAAGCCCCACGTATGTGAAGGGAGGGCAAACCTTGAGACGTTCCGGCGGTAAGTCAGCCATACGTTGTTCTTCCGGTCTCCCACGCAGCTTCCGGCAGATTACGCATTTGTGTAGGACTGAATTGATTAGTCGCTTCCCACCCAAAATCCACAGTCCAGCTGCCCTCACTGCACCTTCTGTGAGATGTCGACCCTGATGTCTCACCTGCTCATGGTGATGTCGTACGAGCAGTAAGGAAACGTAGCTGTCCTTGGGTAGGATTACTGGGTTCTTTTCTTCACATGTTAGTTGAGAATGTTTCAGTCTGCCTCCAACACAGATGAGACTACTCTCCAAAGTTGGACTGAGTTTATTTAACGGGCTGTTTGTGGACACCACTTTGTTTGCTTGGAGGGCTGACAGTTCCTTGGCAAAGGCTGGCCTTTGTGCTGCTTGCAGAATGACATATTTCGCTTGAGCTATTTCATCCACAGTACGAGGTAAGCGGCATCTGTGCCATCCTGTACACCTGCTGTTTTGGTTTGAATGTTTGTGAGATCTTGCCACATGGATAAGGAAAGCCACAGCTCGCAGTAGAGAGGTAAAGGTGGAGAAACGGCGAAAGCGATCAGGGGTAAGTACAGGTTCCTTCAGATGAGTAGTGTAGGTGCGTACCTGTGGTCGAATCTCTGAGTCATTTCCCGGGTCGATGAGCTCAAACGTCTCACTGGTTTGTGTTGTTTCTGCAGATAACTGATGCAGGAATGAAGGTCCGGTGAACCAAGAACTCTGTGCCAGATGGGATGCAGGCAGAGATCTAGATGCATGGTCCGCAGGGTTTGCTTCCGTGCACACATAATGCCATTGTTCTGGTCTAGTAGATTGTCGGATACGTTGGACTCTGTTATGGACATATGTGTAGAAGCGTTTTGTAGTATTACAAATGTACCCGAGCACCACCTTACTGTCCGTGTAGAACCTCACAGCATCCAATTTCAGATCCAGCTCCTCTCGGATGAGATCCGCCATTTCTACTGCAAGGACGGCAGCGCAGAGTTCAAGCCTCGGGATTGTTGGTTCAGACTGGGGTGCTAATTTGGCTTTGCCCATAACAAATCCTACTTCCACTTTTCCGTCTTCCTGGATGGCTCTCAAGTAAGCGATAGCCCCAATGGCCATAGTTGAGGCATCTGAGAATACAAACAACTCTGTGCGCACAGCTTTGGTGAGCGAGGTTGATGTGTATGCACGTGGCACATGAAGCTCCTTTAGGACTTGAAGAGAATCTCTCCAGGTTTCCCATTTCTTCAGCTTGTCTTCTGGGAGAGGTGCATCCCAGTCAGTCAGTTCTGAACTAAGTTCCCTAAGAAGAGCTCGTCCCTGGATTGTGACAGGTGCCAGCATACCCATCGGATCAAAAACACTATTGACGGTGGAGAGGACTCCACGTCGGGTGAAAGGTTTGATAATAGTTGATGCAGAGAATGTAAATGTGTCTTTTCTGATCTCCCAAAGCAAACCCAGGCTGCGCTGCATGGGTGCTGTCTCCCCACTCAAATCCAGATCCTTAATGAGCGGGACACAATCTTCTGGCGGGAAAGCTCCAGTGACTGCTGGACTGTTCGACACAAACTTGTGCAAGCGGAGGTTTGATTCAGCAAGTGAAGCCTGAGTTTGTTGGAGAAGGTTGATTGCTTCTGCTTCAGATGGGAGAGACACCAAGCCATCATCCACGTAAAAGTGCCTTTCCACAAATTTAATTGTGTCGGCACCGTACTTCTGAGCACCTTCAGCAATGGCTCTTCGCATACCATAGATGGCCACAGCCGGAGATGGTGAGTTGCCAAAGACATGAACCCTCATGCGGTAGTCGATAACCGCCTTGGTGAGGTCGTTGTCCTCATACCACAAAAACCGGAGGAAGTTACGGTGCCTTCCGTGGACCAAAAAGGAGTGAAACATTTGTTGGATGTCGGCGAGGATAGCTACTCTCTCCCTTCGAAAGCGTAGAAGGACACCCAAGAGAGAATTGTTGAGGTCGGGACCAGTCAGAAGCACGTCATTGAGGGAGACCCCACAGTACTGAGCGCTGGAATCAAAAACCACCCTGATTTGGTTGGGCTTTTGTGGGTGGTATACCCCGAATGATGGAAGAAACCAGCACTCTTCATCTTCCTTCAAGGGCGGTGCCACCTCTGCGTGACCGTTGGCAATGACCTTCTCCATGAATGCCACATATTGCTTCTGCATCTCGGGTTTCTTCCTGAATTGGCGTTGCAAGGATTCGAACCTCTTAACCGCATGCTCTTTATTATTTGGCAAACGTTGCCGTGGCTCCTTGAATGGCAATGGAGCAACCCAACTACCAGTGTCATCTCTGTGGACATTTGTATCCATGATCTCTAGGAAAAGGATGTCTTCTATTGATGGGGCAGGTTTGTTATCATCTTCAGATTGTTTAAACACTGTGTGTCCTAGCATCCTCTCAGGCGTTTTGTTAGACCTGCTGAAGCTTGGCTGTGTTTCTTTGACATGCATGAAACTTGCACAGGGCTGAAATATGGAATGGCGACCGCTGTCTACCACATGGGTCTTGAATGTGTCCACTGTTGGCTTATGCACATTACCTAGGCACACCTCCCCTATCACCACCCAGCCTAGATCGAGACGTTGTGCAAAGGGAGCGTTGTGTGGCCCGTTAACTTGTTGCCTGACCTTGTGTGCTCTAAGCACGTCTCTCCCGAGCAGCAGGAGTATCTCTGCTTCTGGGTCTAGATCGGGGATGTGTTTGGCTATATGGTGGAGATGAGGATGATGCAAAACAGCACCTGGTGTTGGGATTTCCGCTCGATTGTTAGGGATTTCGGGGCACTCAAGGAGTGGTGGAAGAGGTATGAGCACGTTGCCGTGCAACGACTCTATCTGGAATCCCTCTGCCTTTCTGCCATACGTTTCGATGACACCGGAGCATGTTCTGAGATGGTATAAGAGTGGTTCGTTCTCCACACCAAACAGCTCAAAGAACTCTGGCCTGGCTAAAGAGCGATTGCTCTGGTCGTCCAGAATTACATAAGCTTTAATGGCTTTGTGTTTTGAATGTTTGGGGTAGACCTTTGCGAGGCAGATCTTAGAGCAAGAACGACCCCACTGGCCGGGGCCACAAACCTCTGTGCAGCTGGTTCTAACATCAGTTACGTTAGAGTCATCTTCTCCCTCCCCGCCATTCTCTTGTGGTGGTGGTGGAGCCTTGGCGAGTTGAGGTTGTGGGCCAGGGTGCATGGCTGCATCATGATAGATGCTTTCACACTCTAAGCATTTCACGGAAGATTTGCAGTCTTTGGCAACATGTGAAGTTGAAGAACAACACTTGAAGCATATTCCTTTCTGTTTTAGAAAGGCCTTCCTGTCATCGATGGACTTGTTTCTGAATGTCCTGCATTTTTTAAGTGGGTGAGGTTTATTGTGCAATGGGCAGTTCTTGTTAGCGTCGTTGTTGATTGTAGAGACATCTGTTTTGTGAACCGCGATAGACTTGTTGGTGTTAAAGCTCTTCATAGGTAATCTTTCTGGTTTTGTGGGGCTTGCGCCGTTGCTTTGACGAATAAAGCTGGGGTCATTTCGCTTCTTTGCCTCATGACAAACAAAGTTACAAAAGTAACTAAAGGGAGGGAAGCAGCCGTTATTCTCTTCTTTGTACCACGACCCAGATGACACCCACTTATCCTGGAGCCCATATGGGAGCTTGTCTACAATGGGTCCGATACCTCTGGAGGTGTCTAGATATGACAGCCCAGTGAGGTATCCATCCTCCTTTGCGCCTTGTATCTCCATAAGCAAATCCCCAAGTTCACGTAATCTGATGTGATCTTTGGCTGCAATTTTTGGAAAACTGTCAAGTCTCTGAAACAGTGACTGCTCGATCATCTCAGGGGCACCATAGCAGTCATTCAGCCTCTCCCATGCCTTGCGCAGAGCCAAACTAGCATTATTCACATGCACTGAGCGTATGCATCTTATTTGCTGTCCAGACTCTTTTCCTAACCATTTGGTCATGAGGTCTAATTCTTGTGTTTCTGTAAGTTGAACCTCAGCCACAGCATTAGTGAATGAGGACCGCCATGCACGGAAATTCTCTGGCTTATCATCAAATTGGTACAGTCCTGACGTAACGAGATCACGTCGCGCCAAATATTGTGCCAGAGGGTCTGGAGGTTGTGGCACGCTCACTGGAAGCATATGCTGGGGTGTTTGTGATTGAGCACTTATATACATGCGAGGGTTTGTTCTTTCGACGCCGGTCTTCGATTCAGCTCTGGTCAGTTTAGACAGGTTTGTTGTGGGTGGATGCGTCCCATTATCCACTTCAGGCTTGGGCTTGCTATTGCTATGTTGGAATTCCGCTAAGCTTACAGGTGGATGCCATGTTCTAAAACTGTCTTGTGATTCTGTACGGTCTACAGATTTAACAGGTGGGACAGATACTGGTGCGAAGGTAGACTGATTCTGATCATTTTGAGAGCAAACATATTCACTAGTACGTTGCAATCTAAGCCTGTCTTCTGACTCAGATTTCATATTTTCTACATTTCCATGCATTTCTGCTACATCTTCTAACACCTGTGCTTCAGCGATGGCTGCGTCTGCTTCACGATTTAATGTTAGCACTTCCAGCTCTGTATCAATTCTAGCAGCTTCCAACTGATTTTGAGCTTCTCTAGTTTTCCTTTCTGCTTCTCTAGCAGCCTTTTCCAATTTTAATTTAGCCTCCTGGCTAGCATATGATGCTCGTACCTTAGCAGCTTCTGCTTTAGCTCTGGCGCGAGCCGCACTTACAGATGATGCTGATGTCACGTTGCTCCTGGTATTTGATACCGATGACTTGTTGCTTGCTGCCATCATAAACACGTAGGACCATCGAGTGCCGTCTTTTCACTGTAGTGTTCTGTTGCAGAGTGTAGCAACTCCGATCAAACACCAAGCTAAACCTCTGTCAATGAATACACGAGTCCGAGTAGAGTTGACCTTTTACTCAGAATCTTCATTTGACAAGCGGTGAAAACTGTAGTTGAAAAGAAATACAGAATAGAAAAAATGATCGTTTACATAAATATTGCATCATGAAATAACTCAAAATTTGACCTTACACCTTTGTGTTAGCTTTAGCAACAGTAATGATCATCAAAACTGCCCTTTTTTAACATGTACAAATCAACCTCCATGAATCACAAATAAAATATATTTTTTAACAAATACCACTATTTATGCCTTTTTAACACCTTCACCATGAAATATATACACTTACGACGTTGCCTGAACAATGTTCCCAAGTGGATGGCTGTGGATAAGCCTCAGAGCAAGACCGCATGTCCCTCTCCCTCTTAGAGCAACCAGGAAGAGGAATTAAACAGGAAATGAAGTAATACAGGTCACCCACCAGGAAGTGAGGTCACCAGCAAGCTAACCTTCAAATTTAAAGCTTCTTAACATTTTGAAGTCTTTTTACTGTTCTTTTTAACTTAAATACATACAAAAGAATTACTTTAAGCAAACATTAAAGATAAATGAAATAAATGCCTTTGAGGCATCACACTCCCCGCCTGGCCTGTGTGAGGCCACTATGAACTGGAATGAGTCCAAACAACAGTCCTTAAATCAGTCCTTAGGCAGAAGAAGAACTACTTCTGCAACTGGCCTAAGGAAGGTTCTTGTGTCACCTTGGTCGGTCGTTTTTACTTCAACCTTTCTCACATGTCCATCCTTCCCAGGAAAGGTTGCTGTGACTATGGCCATGGGCCAGTAGTTGCGGATGGTCTGCTTGTCCCTGAGGAGGACCAGATCCCCAACTTGAAGGTTTCTGCGTGTCACTGTCCATTTTTGTCTTTGTTGTAAGGATGGTAAGTATTCTTTGCTCCAACGGGCCCAAAACTGGTTTGCGAGCGCTTGAACTTGCCTCCATTGTTTTGTGAAGAGGTCCTTGTCTGTGAAATCTCCTGGAGGAGGTGGAACTCCTGATTTCTGTGTGAGGAGCATGGCTGGTGAAAGAATGAAAGGTTGGTTTGGGTCTGTAGACACAGGTAGGAGTGGACGTGCATTGATGATAGCTATAATTTCTGCCATTAGTGTTGACAGCACTTCATGGGTCAGGCGACTCTTTTGCTGCAAGAGCATTGAATCAAGGATTCTCCTGGCAACACCAATCATCCGTTCCCATGAGCCTCCCATGTGGGAAGCATGCGGAGGTCTGAAGTTCCAGCTACATCCTTGCTTGCTGAGGTACCCCTGTACAGTATTACCCATCTCCAACTCCTTGCTAGCTCCAATGAAGTTGGTCCCACAATCAGACTGAAGTTCCTTTGCAGGGCCTCTGAGAGCGAAGAACCGCCTGAGAGCATTTATACAGCTAGATGTGTCCATAGACTCAATCAGCTCAATGTGGACGGCCCTTGAACTCAAACAACTAAACATCATGGCCCACCGTTTGCTCTCTGCCTGTCCTCCTCTAGTGCGTCTGGCTACAACAGACCAAGGTCCAAAGACGTCAAGCCCCACGTATGTGAAGGGAGGGCAAACCTTGAGACGTTCCGGCGGTAAGTCAGCCATACGTTGTTCTTCCGGTCTCCCACGCAGCTTCCGGCAGATTACGCATTTGTGTAGGACTGAATTGATTAGTCGCTTCCCACCCAAAATCCACAGTCCAGCTGCCCTCACTGCACCTTCTGTGAGATGTCGACCCTGATGTCTCACCTGCTCATGGTGATGTCGTACGAGCAGTAAGGAAACGTAGCTGTCCTTGGGTAGGATTACTGGGTTCTTTTCTTCACATGTTAGTTGAGAATGTTTCAGTCTGCCTCCAACACAGATGAGACTACTCTCCAAAGTTGGACTGAGTTTATTTAACGGGCTGTTTGTGGACACCACTTTGTTTGCTTGGAGGGCTGACAGTTCCTTGGCAAAGGCTGGCCTTTGTGCTGCTTGCAGAATGACATATTTCGCTTGAGCTATTTCATCCACAGTACGAGGTAAGCGGCATCTGTGCCATCCTGTACACCTGCTGTTTTGGTTTGAATGTTTGTGAGATCTTGCCACATGGATAAGGAAAGCCACAGCTCGCAGTAGAGAGGTAAAGGTGGAGAAACGGCGAAAGCGATCAGGGGTAAGTACAGGTTCCTTCAGATGAGTAGTGTAGGTGCGTACCTGTGGTCGAATCTCTGAGTCATTTCCCGGGTCGATGAGCTCAAACGTCTCACTGGTTTGTGTTGTTTCTGCAGATAACTGATGCAGGAATGAAGGTCCGGTGAACCAAGAACTCTGTGCCAGATGGGATGCAGGCAGAGATCTAGATGCATGGTCCGCAGGGTTTGCTTCCGTGCACACATAATGCCATTGTTCTGGTCTAGTAGATTGTCGGATACGTTGGACTCTGTTATGGACATATGTGTAGAAGCGTTTTGTAGTATTACAAATGTACCCGAGCACCACCTTACTGTCCGTGTAGAACCTCACAGCATCCAATTTCAGATCCAGCTCCTCTCGGATGAGATCCGCCATTTCTACTGCAAGGACGGCAGCGCAGAGTTCGAGCCTCGGGATTGTTGGTTCAGACTGGGGTGCTAATTTGGCTTTGCCCATAACAAATCCTACTTCCACTTTTCCGTCTTCCTGGATGGCTCTCAAGTAAGCGATAGCCCCAATGGCCATAGTTGAGGCATCTGAGAATACAAACAACTCTGTGCGCACAGCTTTGGTGAGCGAGGTTGATGTGTATGCACGTGGCACATGAAGCTCCTTTAGGACTTGAAGAGAATCTCTCCAGGTTTCCCATTTCTTCAGCTTGTCTTCTGGGAGAGGTGCATCCCAGTCAGTCAGTTCTGAACTAAGTTCCCTAAGAAGAGCTCGTCCCTGGATTGTGACAGGTGCCAGCATACCCATCGGATCAAAAACACTATTGACGGTGGAGAGGACTCCACGTCGGGTGAAAGGTTTGATAATAGTTGATGCAGAGAATGTAAATGTGTCTTTTCTGATCTCCCAAAGCAAACCCAGGCTGCGCTGCATGGGTGCTGTCTCCCCACTCAAATCCAGATCCTTAATGAGCGGGACACAATCTTCTGGCGGGAAAGCTCCAGTGACTGCTGGACTGTTCGACACAAACTTGTGCAAGCGGAGGTTTGATTCAGCAAGTGAAGCCTGAGTTTGTTGGAGAAGGTTGATTGCTTCTGCTTCAGATGGGAGAGACACCAAGCCATCATCCACGTAAAAGTGCCTTTCCACAAATTTAATTGTGTCGGCACCGTACTTCTGGGCACCTTCAGCAATGGCTCTTCGCATACCATAGATGGCCACAGCCGGAGATGGTGAGTTGCCAAAGACATGAACCCTCATGCGGTAGTCGATAACCGCCTTGGTGAGGTCGTTGTCCTCATACCACAAAAACCGGAGGAAGTTACGGTGCCTTCCGTGGACCAAAAAGGAGTGAAACATTTGTTGGATGTCGGCGAGGATAGCTACTCTCTCCCTTCGAAAGCGTAGAAGGACACCCAAGAGAGAATTGTTGAGGTCGGGACCAGTCAGAAGCACGTCATTGAGGGAGACCCCACAGTACTGAGCGCTGGAATCAAAAACCACCCTGATTTGGTTGGGCTTTTGTGGGTGGTATACCCCGAATGATGGAAGAAACCAGCACTCTTCATCTTCCTTCAAGGGCGGTGCCACCTCTGCGTGACCGTTGGCAATGACCTTCTCCATGAATGCCACATATTGCTTCTGCATCTCGGGTTTCTTCCTGAATTGGCGTTGCAAGGATTCGAACCTCTTAACCGCATGCTCTTTATTATTTGGCAAACGTTGCCGTGGCTCCTTGAATGGCAATGGAGCAACCCAACTACCAGTGTCATCTCTGTGGACATTTGTATCCATGATCTCTAGGAAAAGGATGTCTTCTATTGATGGGGCAGGTTTGTTATCATCTTCAGATTGTTTAAACACTGTGTGTCCTAGCATCCTCTCAGGCGTTTTGTTAGACCTGCTGAAGCTTGGCTGTGTTTCTTTGACATGCATGAAACTTGCACAGGGCTGAAATATGGAATGGCGACCGCTGTCTACCACATGGGTCTTGAATGTGTCCACTGTTGGCTTATGCACATTACCTAGGCACACCTCCCCTATCACCACCCAGCCTAGATCGAGACGTTGTGCAAAGGGAGCGTTGTGTGGCCCGTTAACTTGTTGCCTGACCTTGTGTGCTCTAAGCACGTCTCTCCCGAGCAGCAGGAGTATCTCTGCTTCTGGGTCTAGATCGGGGATGTGTTTGGCTATATGGTGGAGATGAGGATGATGCAAAACAGCACCTGGTGTTGGGATTTCCGCTCGATTGTTAGGGATTTCGGGGCACTCAAGGAGTGGTGGAAGAGGTATGAGCACGTTGCCGTGCAACGACTCTATCTGGAATCCCTCTGCCTTTCTGCCATACGTTTCGATGACACCGGAGCATGTTCTGAGATGGTATAAGAGTGGTTCGTTCTCCACACCAAACAGCTCAAAGAACTCTGGCCTGGCTAAAGAGCGATTGCTCTGGTCGTCCAGAATTACATAAGCTTTAATGGCTTTGTGTTTTGAATGTTTGGGGTAGACCTTTGCGAGGCAGATCTTAGAGCAAGAACGACCCCACTGGCCGGGGCCACAAACCTCTGTGCAGCTGGTTCTAACATCAGTTACGTTAGAGTCATCTTCTCCCTCCCCGCCATTCTCTTGTGGTGGTGGTGGAGCCTTGGCGAGTTGAGGTTGTGGGCCAGGGTGCATGGCTGCATCATGATAGATGCTTTCACACTCTAAGCATTTCACGGAAGATTTGCAGTCTTTGGCAACATGTGAAGTTGAAGAACAACACTTGAAGCATATTCCTTTCTGTTTTAGAAAGGCCTTCCTGTCATCGATGGACTTGTTTCTGAATGTCCTGCATTTTTTAAGTGGGTGAGGTTTATTGTGCAATGGGCAGTTCTTGTTAGCGTCGTTGTTGATTGTAGAGACATCTGTTTTGTGAACCGCGATAGACTTGTTGGTGTTAAAGCTCTTCATAGGTAATCTTTCTGGTTTTGTGGGGCTTGCGCCGTTGCTTTGACGAATAAAGCTGGGGTCATTTCGCTTCTTTGCCTCATGACAAACAAAGTTACAAAAGTAACTAAAGGGAGGGAAGCAGCCGTTATTCTCTTCTTTGTACCACGACCCAGATGACACCCACTTATCCTGGAGCCCATATGGGAGCTTGTCTACAATGGGTCCGATACCTCTGGAGGTGTCTAGATATGACAGCCCAGTGAGGTATCCATCCTCCTTTGCGCCTTGTATCTCCATAAGCAAATCCCCAAGTTCACGTAATCTGATGTGATCTTTGGCTGCAATTTTTGGAAAACTGTCAAGTCTCTGAAACAGTGACTGCTCGATCATCTCAGGGGCACCATAGCAGTCATTCAGCCTCTCCCATGCCTTGCGCAGAGCCAAACTAGCATTATTCACATGCACTGAGCGTATGCATCTTATTTGCTGTCCAGACTCTTTTCCTAACCATTTGGTCATGAGGTCTAATTCTTGTGTTTCTGTAAGTTGAACCTCAGCCACAGCATTAGTGAATGAGGACCGCCATGCACGGAAATTCTCTGGCTTATCATCAAATTGGTACAGTCCTGACGTAACGAGATCACGTCGCGCCAAATATTGTGCCAGAGGGTCTGGAGGTTGTGGCACGCTCACTGGAAGCATATGCTGGGGTGTTTGTGATTGAGCACTTATATACATGCGAGGGTTTGTTCTTTCGACGCCGGTCTTCGATTCAGCTCTGGTCAGTTTAGACAGGTTTGTTGTGGGTGGATGCGTCCCATTATCCACTTCAGGCTTGGGCTTGCTATTGCTATGTTGGAATTCCGCTAAGCTTACAGGTGGATGCCATGTTCTAAAACTGTCTTGTGATTCTGTACGGTCTACAGATTTAACAGGTGGGACAGATACTGGTGCGAAGGTAGACTGATTCTGATCATTTTGAGAGCAAACATATTCACTAGTACGTTGCAATCTAAGCCTGTCTTCTGACTCAGATTTCATATTTTCTACATTTCCATGCATTTCTGCTACATCTTCTAACACCTGTGCTTCAGCGATGGCTGCGTCTGCTTCACGATTTAATGTTAGCACTTCCAGCTCTGTATCAATTCTAGCAGCTTCCAACTGATTTTGAGCTTCTCTAGTTTTCCTTTCTGCTTCTCTAGCAGCCTTTTCCAATTTTAATTTAGCCTCCTGGCTAGCATATGATGCTCGTACCTTAGCAGCTTCTGCTTTAGCTCTGGCGCGAGCCGCACTTACAGATGATGCTGATGTCACGTTGCTCCTGGTATTTGATACCGATGACTTGTTGCTTGCTGCCATCATAAACACGTAGGACCATCGAGTGCCGTCTTTTCACTGTAGTGTTCTGTTGCAGAGTGTAGCAACTCCGATCAAACACCAAGCTAAACCTCTGTCAATGAATACACGAGTCCGAGTAGAGTTGACCTTTTACTCAGAATCTTCATTTGACAAGCGGTGAAAACTGTAGTTGAAAAGAAATACAGAATAGAAAAAATGATCGTTTACATAAATATTGCATCATGAAATAACTCAAAATTTGACCTTACACCTTTGTGTTAGCTTTAGCAACAGTAATGATCATCAAAACTGCCCTTTTTTAACATGTACAAATCAACCTCCATGAATCACAAATAAAATATATTTTTTAACAAATACCACTATTTATGCCTTTTTAACACCTTCACCATGAAATATATACACTTACGACGTTGCCTGAACAATGTTCCCAAGTGGATGGCTGTGGATAAGCCTCAGAGCAAGACCGCATGTCCCTCTCCCTCTTAGAGCAACCAGGAAGAGGAATTAAACAGGAAATGAAGTAATACAGGTCACCCACCAGGAAGTGAGGTCACCAGCAAGCTAACCTTCAAATTTAAAGCTTCTTAACATTTTGAAGTCTTTTTACTGTTCTTTTTAACTTAAATACATACAAAAGAATTACTTTAAGCAAACATTAAAGATAAATGAAATAAATGCCTTTGAGGCATCACATATATTAATACAAAGATTATTAAAATATCACATAATGCATAAAAATATTGTAACCCCAATATCCACAGAGTTTCCTTCTGAACACTTTTGAATAGCAATGAATAGGAATAAAGTAGTCCCAAGTGCACTTAGTGGGATGTATTAACCTCAAAAACACATTGAATCTCAGGAGTTGCTAAATCTGCCAAGTTTCATGTAAATGAACTCCCAGGGGAATTTCTCTTGAGAGTGCATGAAGAACAGAGGATGATTATATTTAACAATGGAAAAAGTTCCTCTGTGTAAGCCAGTCTTCACACTCTCTGTCTGCTATTGTTCTGTTCTACTGCATTTGTTTTATACCTGTTATTGCCTGTCATCCACTCAATCACTGAACTAGAACTTCATATGCCTGCAAGTCACTGTTTGTTCCTTCTTAAAGGCAAAGAACTGAAAGGAAAAGGAGCTGTAGAAGTGCAATGGAGGTAACTGATACCAGGGTTTGCACGCCAGTGACACTGTCTTTCAGGACATTACGGAAATAAAACTGCAAGTCTTTGTACAGATTAACAAATAGGCAACCAAAATAGAAACACAACAGCACTGCTGCTCTTAAACAAGACTTGTTTGTGCCTGCTGACTTGGGATGTGAAGATGTATAGTTGTTTCTTTGCAAACATAAGGCGTAACAGAAGGTGCATACGAATGTTGTTACTCTCACCAGGATTTTTTTTTTGTCTTATTAAAAACAGAAATACAAAAATGTTCAAAGCGTAACATCTTTCCCGTGTCAATCAAACTTTGAGCAGTGTTTCCGATTAACTCAAACATAAACATGGCATAATTTGTGGCATAACCCCAAATTTTTATGAGGAACAATTTCAAACAAAGAAGAAGGCGCAGGATTACGGTTTGAAAAAAGTAAAATGTATTGTTATTTCATTAATGCTCTGCCTGATGTTTGTCAGCTTGTTTATTGCTAATAGCCCCAGGTAATCATGCATTAAATTGTTTTATTTGGAGTTAAAAAGAGTGCACAGCTATGCTAAGGACTTCTGGACATCACAAAGGCTAAGCTAGATCTGGATGGATAGATGTGAAGCATTTGCCATTGTTCTTTCAGAAGCACCAGACAAAGCACTGGTGAGTAAGAAACAGTCAAGAGAAATGAGTAATCAGCCACGTAACACACTACTTTGATGAGTAGTAAGTGATGTCATTTTTTTCAGTGAGTACTGAGGAATTACTATCATCTTTTATCTACATGCTATACATACCTTCAGAGTAATATTGATTGTTGTACATCTGTGTCATCAGCTTGTTCATCTTTTCTTTCATCTTTTTGTGGAGTGACCTTTATTCGCTCCACACCAGACTACTCCAGGCTGCTGAGGTGCTGCCATCTGGGATTCTCCTCAGGGTTCCACAAGCAACACAATATCTCTGTGAAAGTTTAGTCCTTTAGGATTCTAAGCAGCCTTCCAATGGAAACCGAAGACTTCACCTCTCATATTTTCTAAAATAATTTTATGTTTTGTCAACTGATATCTGCACCGTCTGAACTGTGGGTGTGCCAAAAGACAGTTTGCAGGGTTAGTGTTAGGATTCTTATTCTTTTTCTTCTCCACTCCTGCCCACCTCACTCCCACTTGGAAGCACCAGAGGAGCAGATGGCTTGGCATCACCCTGACAGCCCAGTGTCAGCCTGTCTCTTTGGTTTGTCATCCAATCCAAGACTTGCTGTTAGCCCTGAATAAACACAGAAAGTGGCACACCAAAATTAGACATGAACAATTTGAGGGCACCATAAACTGGAATATGAAAACCCACCAAGATATGCCTCAATCAGGAAACAGGTTCGCACGGCACGGCTCCCCCTCGAGGGACAGACACCATTAAAATGTGACGGAAAAAATAAAAAAACAAACAAACACATTTGCTTTGCACAGTTGGTGTGAAATTCCTTTATTTATTTTATATCAACTCTAGGTGAGCTCAGGATGTTCAGAGTGTTTCTCTGTGATAATTTTAATTTTTCTTCATAGAAAAAAAAAGGGAAAAAGCAGTGGGCTGCTGATAAGAGTGCAGGTGCCAAGAGAAGAGGGACCACATCAGCTGCTCTGCAGCTGTTTAATCTTTCTCCTGAATTGTTGGAAATATGAGAATCTGCCAAAATCGATTGAGTCTAAATTTACTTTATCCACAGCTGCAGTAGAACCTTCTCTGATGCCACAACACATCTGTTTTGTTTTTTATACTCAAAAGGAAAATCTCTGTTTTGCATCTATGCCCTTCAGCCCTGAAGGAAACGGCGGGAGGCACTGACAAAGACACTTATGTTCTCACATATGCAGTGTGCACAGACTAGCTATTATCTCACCCCGTGCCTCCCAGCAGGGTTGGCAAAGTCAGATTCAGAGTTTGTATGAACTGGCGTCCGATATTACCTTTATTTGTATTTTATTTTATTTAACAACAAAGAAAAAGTCAAACTTGTGTAATGCACTGGCAGTGTTACCAAGTTGAGAGACATATTTTTGATCAGCAATTTATATATACATTTATGGGTAAAAGTCAAAAATTGTGTATCTCATTATAATTCCAATGCAGCTGTGAGAGCTGATCGCATTCACACAAGAGAATCAGAGAATGCTTGCATTTCCAATCGCCCCAGGAGCAGCTTTTCACTCAACTAATGCTTAAAACAGGGATGGGACTGTTTTTTATGGGCGTCATTTTAACCTGCGCTGAAGTCAGACAGACAAACGGCATAAAGAATTCAGTCAATTTTTGGCATAAAAGAATCAAATTCAAATTCAAATTTTATTTGTCACGTACACAGTCATACACAGTACGATATGTAGTGAAATGCTTGGACAACTGCTCGTGACCTAAAGAAAACAAAAAAGGAAAAGGCTATGAATAAGATAGGAAATAAATATGAAAAATTAAAAAGGGTAAATTTAACTAGGAAGGAATAAAATATAAATTAAGGTTAAAAATGAAATAACTGTACAACACAAATTAGAATGAAGGGTAAATTTAACTGGGAGAATAAGATAAAATATATAAATTAAAGTTGAAAATAAAATAACTGTACAACAAAATACACAATATAGAACTATATAAGAATGTATGAAGAAATATAAATAAATATATACACAATAACAGCAGCATATACACAATAACAGCAGCGTGATTTAAGTAATGAAGTGAAACAATGTCCAGAATGTCCAGTGTGTGTAAGAACTGTATGTGTGGGTCAGTACTGTGTGGTGGTGTGATTGAGAGACCGTATCACCTGTGGGAAGAAGCTCCTCCTCAGTCTCTCTGTGTTGGTCTGTGTGTGAATCAGTGCAGACTAAGCCCTCTGCATCTGAAAAACTCCCAGTGTGATTTGAAGCTGTAGTAAAAACAGACCAAAACTGCATTGGAGATAACTTCACAAGCATGCACCTTCACAAGCATGCACCTGCACCCTACAGGGTGCAGGTGCATGCTTGTGAAGGTGCATGCTTGTGTGAGGTTACAGCAAAGCACATCTCCAGTAAGCAGCCCCAGGCTCAAAACCAGGGCCTCCACCCCCTAATGCTGTGCAATCTCTGAAACTGAGTGAGAGAAACTCAGCTAAAGTCATCACACAGTCATCATCTGGATTAACAAGCTTCAAGTAAAGTATTCAGGAACTAAGACAATCCTGATGAGATGCAGGCTGCAGAATGAGGACATGGACCATGACTCAGATTACAGAACTGATTCCTCCTGTAACAGTTAAATGCAACATATATGAGAACTGTGGATGACCAGAGGACCAATAGTGACTACATTAACTAAGAAGCAGCAGGTCCCCCACTACTTAATAAAGGAAAACTACTATCACAAGTTCAAGAAAATCGTTTCAGTCCCCACACACGTGACCATGTGGTCAAACAAGACTGAAAAA
The DNA here is from genome assembly GCF_963969265.1 of Rhamphochromis sp. 'chilingali'. Taxonomy (NCBI): domain Eukaryota; kingdom Metazoa; phylum Chordata; class Actinopteri; order Cichliformes; family Cichlidae; genus Rhamphochromis; species Rhamphochromis sp. 'chilingali'. The sequence continues at coordinate 24,069,136 of NC_137935.1, read as the reverse complement.
AGAAAACCACAAACACCTTTTCTTAATTTCGTTCTGAATTACACCTCACTTCAGAACAGGGACATCATGAAAATTTAAATATAGAATAGTTTTTGGCATTTCTCTTTCTTGACCTTAGCTATACCTGTGTCACAGACTCATACTAACATTCCATTCCCCCTTCTCTCTTTTATCCCTAGTTATGGTATATCCCTATGAAAAATATATATTCTCTCCCTCTTACACCTCTCCCTTGCATTCTATCCTCCCCCTCACCTTGTGCCTACCTTTCAGCTAAAGTGTGACTTCCTGGGGTGTATGCAATTGTCACCTGACACACCTGCAACTGAAGCTCCGGTAACCTTACAGTCCTAGAGTAAGCTCTGAATATTCTCCCACTCTTTAGTTACATTGTTACATCTACTTTTTTGGAGGTAATGCTCGGGCTTCTCAGTTTTGATCTATGTACCTTGTTTTGACCCACAATGTTGTACAAAAGTCTTGAACTACAACTCATTTCAGTATGCTTTGCTCAGAAAATGGGAGAGCAATTTATAGAAATATGGAAATACAGTACTGTATCACAAAATAAAGGCTGATAGATATCTATCTATCTATCTATCTATCTATCTATCTATCTATCTATCTATCTATCTATCATGAAGAGAGCAATGGGAAGAGGAGTCAAATTTCTGGTTGTGTGGCCAAATAAAGATCCTTCTGATCGTGTTTCTCATATGACAAGTTTTCAGCTAAGAGCTCTTCACTAATCACTTAGTTGTTGCAAAACTAATATTTTGTGCCTGTCAAACTGTTATCTTTGGAATTTTTATTTATATTCATCTTAAAACTTAAGAAACAAACAGAGTGCCAAAAAATATCATTTAAATTGATTCTTTGCAAAGTCATCTCTTATGTGTAGACATAATACTACTTCATCTTTTGAATAAAAAGCCTGTTTTGTGTTTAAATGATTCATAGCTCAGGGTTCAGTGGCTTAACAATCAAAATTTGAAAAAAGCTCTCAAAATAGTCAGGTACGAGGACTATACTGAAAATCAGAGTAAAAAAAGCCAATGTCCAACCCCCTCAATTTTCTGAACTTTAAAATACTTTGTTGTTAAATGCAATCCCAAACTCACCACTGCAATCATCAACAGCTTTTGATGTGTCAGTTACCGCTTATTCTGATATTGCATAATTACACGCAAGTCCTGGTTTGTAGACATTCATTTATCACCTTCATCTATCGTTAAATTGTGTTTTTGTTATGTTATTGTCCCACACACAGTCCCCAAAACGTGCTCAAGAGTTTGCCTTTATATAAAAACATGTATCAATCCTTCAGCTGCCTAACTGATTTGTTTTTGATCTTGTTTCCAAAAAAGACATATGTGAGTGCAAGAATTCTGCTAACCAAACAGACTACTCACTGCTCATATTTGGCCCTCTAAATAGTGCTGCTCTTTGTACATTGCATTGGTCACTGTTGAACTGAACAGTCTAACTGTGTTCATAGGGTGGCCCATTGTTAGTATCTCCTGCAGAACATTTCACTACCAATGGTATGTTTTTGTGATAGCCATTCTTAGTAAATCTGGTACTGAGATGGAACTGATAACATTCATTTCATTTCATTTCATTCATTTCTTTATTTATTTCACACATGGTCCAACAGTGTTTCGTTTCCTACATACAGAACCTCCTTCCCATTAATATAACACTGCACCCATGGGTGAAAAGGAGCAGGAAGAAGAATAAATTCTTGTTAGCACCTGCCCCCTATCTATAATCCAAATATTCTTACAAGAGGGTGCCAATAACCCCCCAAAAACCCTCTAACATCTATTTTTATGTAACAATGCAAAACTGAACAACAAATCAATATAATCAGCAATATACAGCACTAAATGGCAATGGATTTTTTTTCTTCCACATTTAGCCTAAATTACTTTCATGTTCTTCATATTGATTTATCCTTTTAAGTATGTAACACTTTTTAAAACGGTGCATGTTTGTACAACTCTTGAAATTATCTTGAAGAGAATTCTATATTCTTATACCTTTAACTGTCGGACACATTAGCCTTTGTGTAGTCCTAGCAAACTGGTGCTTAAAGTCAAACTTCCTTCTACTGTCCCCACTTCCTGAACACAATACAAATAAACTTTGTAACTTAACAGGTAATGTATTATTTCTTGCCTTGCACATGAATAATAATGTCTGTAATTTCACTAAGTCTTCAAATTTCGACAATTTCAATTTTATAAACAAATTATTTGTATGTTCTCTATATTTAACATTATGAACCATTCGTACCACTTTCTTCTGTAACAAGTATAGAGGATTTATATAAGTCGCATATGAATTCCCCTACACCTCAGCACAATAACTGAGATAGAGGAAAATTAGTGAGAAATATAAAATACGCATTGCCTTATAATCTAATATATCTCTAACATTACCCAGAATATAAATATTTTAAACCATCTTTTTTCTAACATGTTCAGTATGAGATTTCCATTTTAATTTATCATCTAATACTACCCCCCAAAAATGGAGTTCAGTAACTCTCTCAATCGGAACTCCATCAATGGACAAAATTACTTCATCCTCTTTTACCTGTATAGGAATTTCTTTTACTTATGTATTAATCACATTAGTTTATTGTATAATGCTTTGGTGCCACTGGATTTTAACAAGTCTCACACTCATACATTAAGACAAATGGTGGGGGTGTAGTAAGGAAGTTGGGGGAGGCAGACAGCTCCACAGGAAGAATCTTTTGTCTCTTTGAGGACTCTGGGAGGGAGTGTGAACCTTATGTGTGAAACAGCTGTGTACTGCCTTTTGTTCCTGAAGAAGGTATTTAACTGAGAGTCATGCTAGGCTCAGAGAGACTCTGCTGACCGTCTTCCCCGCGGTCATGTAGGCTCTCCACAAGCTTGGTTTTCTGTTCTTTGTGTGTTTGGATTAAAGAATGTTAGCTCCGCTCACCGCTCGTCTGCAGGCTTTATTTAATGGAAAACTTCCACAACATACCCAATTTCCAAAAATCATAAATTTCGTTTTTGTCAAGTTCAAAGATAATTTGTTTACATCAAACCATTTTTTTAGTTTTTCCATTTCAGAAACCATTAATTCAGCCAATTCTTTCAATTTATCCCCAGCACAATAAAATTTTGTATCATCTGCAAACAAAATGGAACTTAACATTTTGGACACATCACAAATATCATTTATATATAAATTAAAAAGGTTTGGTCCCAAAACAGACCCTTGAGGAACCCCACATTCAGTTTTCAGTCTTTCAGAGGAAATGCCTAAATAATGCACATACTGAGTCCTATTTTCTAGATAACTACTTAACCAGTTTAATGCAATTCCTCTCACCCCATAAGTATTAAGCTTAGAAATCAAAATAGAATGTTGCAGCGTATCAAAAGCTTTTTTAAGTCAATAAATACTCCTATTGTATATTTATTATTATCTGTTGCACATGAAATATCGTCAATAGTAGTCGTCAGTGCTAATGCCGTTGATTTATTTTTCCGAAAACCATATTGATTTTCACTTAGTAATTGATGTTTTTCAATAAAGCTATCAAGTCTTTCCACAAAAGGTTTTTCAAGAACTTTAGAAAACTGTGACAGAAGTGACACTGGCCTATAATTATTAAAACTATGTTTATCTCCCTTTTTATACAGAGGTATCACTTTTGCCACTTTCATTCTGTCAGGAAATACGCCAGTATGGAATGAAAGATTGAAAATATAACAAAGAGGAGTAATTATACAGTCTAATGTCTTTTTTAACTACAACCATATCTAAACCATCGCAATCAGTAGATGTCTTATTTTTAGTCTTATTTAAAATTGCTGCAATTTCGTTTTCAGTGATATCAGCTAAAAATATAGACTTAACTACTCTGCTTTCACCTTTCCAATCATTCTTTTGTTCTAACTTATCATGTTTTCAAATTCGATTTGCCAAATTATGGCCAATATTTACAAAAAAGGAACTGAATTCATTTACCACTTCATTCATGTCTTTATAATATTATTTTCCTTATAAAAATACTTATGCAAATCTAAGGCAACATTCTTATTGCCTAATATCTCTCTGAAAATATTCCAAATACCCTTTATATTATTTTTCTTTTCTTGAAATAGTTTGTTATAGTATTCTTTCTTGGCCTTCCTCAATATTAATACTAGCCTATTTTTATAGACTTTATATTTCATTTCAGCGGTCTTTGTTCTGAGTTTTATATAATCGCTGTATAGTTTGTTCTTCTTTTTGCACGCGTTTACTAGCCCCTTAGTTATCCATGGTTTAAAATTAGTTTTCTTCTTCTTAAACTTAAGCGGTACCAGTGGACAATGTTTTCCATACAAGGCCAAATAAGTATTTAAAAACGCATCATATGCGACATTAACATCATTTACATAAACGTCCTTCCAATCCTCTTCTATGAGATCATGTCTAAATTTATTTATTGCATCCTCATTTCTTATCCTTATACATCTGTCCAATTGCTCTTCTTCCTCCTCCTTATGATTTCTCATATTGTAATCTAAAGTAAAAAAACCAGGTAAATGATCACTTATATCATTTATAATGAGGCCACTTTTAATATTATTCCCTAAACCAGCGGTCCCCAAACCCCGGGCCTCGGACCGGTACCGGTCCATGAGTCGTTTGGTACCGGGCCACGAGAGTTGAGGCTCAGGTGTGAAATGTATGGTTTTCAGGGTTATTTTGTTATCGTTTTTATCGTTAACTCGGTTTTCCTGGGTCTTTTCACGTGTGTTATGAATAAATCTTTTTTTCGGTACCGGTACTAGTTTTATTTTGTTGTATTGATCCGTGACACCTTAAAGGCCGGTCCATGAAAATATTGTCGGGCATAAACCGGTCCGTGGCGCAAAAAAGGTTGGTGATCGCTGCCCTAAACTATTAATAAAAATATGATCAATTAATGTTGCTGATGTATCCGTTATTCTACTTGGCTTTGAAATCAGAGGGTATAATCCATTTCCAAGTAGTAATTCTAATAAGTCTGATGCCATGTGATTAGTCTCTTTTAGAAAATCAATATTATAATCCCCACACAAACAGAAAGTCTTATTTCCCTTAGCCCTACTTAATAAATCTTCCACTACACCTATACATTTTTCTGTCAGTGTTCCAGGTTTTCTATATATACACACCTAACAATTATATTACTTCTTCTTTCCATTTCTAATTCTACTGTAACAGTCTCCATTAAGTCGTCAATAACCATAGACATATCTTTAAGTTGTTTACATTTCAGATCACAGTTAACAAAAAGTGCCACCCCTCCTGCCTTCTTATTAGATCTATTTATGTAATATAACTCATACCCATCAATATAAAAATCACAGCCCCTTTTCTCATCTAGCCATGTTTCAGATAACGCAATTACTTTAAACTTGCCTCTCAAACTATGCAAAAAATCATTAATCGGAGCAATATTTTTATAGAGGCTTCTTCAATTAAAATGAATTAAAGAAAATATATTACTTATATCAACGTTATCTCTAAATTGCTCCTCCGTATAATATTCACATGTCTCATTAATTGTGTTAAGCATATTCCCTTCTAGATCAATATTGGCTTCAAAATCATATGATTTATAATCTAAATCATCGCTCCTTATAAATGAGTATTCTTTAAATGACTATTATTCTCACAAACCCCCCCCCCCCCCCCCCCCAAAAAAAAAACAAAAAACGAAACAACATTAGCAATCGTGCATTTGTCTACCAACATATAGAGAAAATCCAGCGATCTTATCACAGTCCTATGCCCAAATTACAACCTGACTCTGGTCCTCTTCCATACAGTCAACTCCAGTAGTATTATCACTTATATATATCCAATTCCTCGAGATCCTTAATCGTGATCACCTTAGCCTCTTCTGGTGTTCCATTAAGCTTTATCATCACTTTATAGTTTCTCGTCCAAGTTGCTACCTCCTGCTTAAAACCTACCTACGTCATGAACTCAATGACGTTGTGGAAAACAAGACTAGAAGCCAACTGCACAGAGATCAGCCAGAGCACTGGTTGGTCAGCTAGCCAGAGAAATAAATACAGCTCAAAACAATAGGAATAATACTGAATCCATTAAGATGCATGTGCTGCCAGTCATCAGTTACACAGCTGGAAAAGCAAGCTGGCCATAGGAGAAGAATGATGTCAGTGATGTAATGATGCAAAAACTCTCCTTATTGCAGTCTGCTTGCTTTGTGAACCACCTCACCAGGTTCTATAGCAATGTGACTGGGATGATTTTGAAATATCCAAATTAAAATGACTAGCAAAAACAAAGGGATAAGGATCCCTAGACTAGGCATGCAGGTGAACATTTTCACCAGCTTTGTGATAGCCTGTTTCTGACTTTTAGCTAATCAACACTTTGTATAATACCAGAACTCTGATCTGTATATACCATATGTAATTGTTGTGGTGAATAAACAACAGAATAATATTTCTAAGTTCCTACACATTTTTCTATAAAACTATGTAGATACTGAAACAGCCAAATATTGAATAGTTTGAAGTTGTCATAAACTACATAAAACTGATGCTCATTAACTTTACAAATAGCTTAGATTAAACCCATACAAGGAGCATGCCACCTGAAAACTGAAAGAAATTAGCATTTCTGATTAATGTTTTCCGGGTGCACCTTGTGATTACAAGTGCCCTCTTGCTGATTTTGTATATAAAAATGTCTTAGCTTTTATGATAAAATAATCAAAGCGAAAAAATAAAAATTACAGTGCGAGACTAGATTACCTATTTTAACCATCAACAAATTGCAATTTTCTGCAGCAAATGTGAATTATAATTAGACTGGACTGATTCATGATTAATGATCACACAGTCTCAAATCTTGTGTCATGGACCTCCTGCTTAAAACTGTAAACAAGAGACTGAAAAAAAACAAAGCAATATTGGTACAATATTTGTTGTGTCCGCAATTAGGTGTCTGTGTGAGACACAAAGAGAAATGTGTGAATGAGAGATTAAAGAAAGAAAGAGAGAGAAGGAGGAATGGAGCATTAGAACAATCATATTAGGGAATTGGGGTGTATCAGTGTTGTTACGTGAAATGAGGTGCCCCACTCCAGGTTGGTTCTAGGCAGTGAATTGATAGATGAAAAGAAGAAACAACGGTAGTCAATTATAGCAGTGCATGATTAACCTAAACTAATTAAGACCTTTGGGTAATGGAAGGAAAGGAAACACGAGCCATCCTTTCCTTTTCACAGTGCAAACTCCCAGCACAGAATGCGGAGGCCTCCTTTGTTCTCTGTGTCCCAGTACTCAACCCAGCTGAACGACTGCCATTTCTACTGTAACTCCCTGACAGTGCTTCTCTCCAGTTTGCAATATATTTCAGCCTGTATGTTTGGATGTGTTACTGCGCATGCAAAGCATTGTTATCTTTGTTAGCCAGAAACACTCCTGGCTGGCTCTCTGAAGGAAAGTACGGAAAGTCCATAGATTTAGCTGTGCACACGTTCCTTTGAAAGCGGTATTTTGAAATAAATTACTCACAGGTCACTTCCTGTCCAGTAACTGTCATGGAGCTTTAAAAGAATAATTTGACAATCGGAAGTTTGTTGATGTGATTAATTGCAAAGAGTTCAATGAGAAGATTGATAGGATTTTCATTTCTGTAATGTAAATGTGTGGGTTTAGTCAGAGAATCACCACATCTTAAGTTCACTAATTACTACCTTAAGTTACATATATAAAAACATGTATTAAATAAAATACTCACACTATATTCCATTTGCCTTCACACACATGTAACATCTCTATCAACAGGGTTTAATATGATGCCGGCTCACCTTTTGCATTTGTAACAGTTGTAACTCCTCTGGAAAGGCTTTCCACAATGTTTAGGAGTGTGTTCAGTGGGATTTTTGGGAAGTTTCCACTCTAATTCATTCCAAAGGTGTTCTACCAGGTTGAGGTCAGGACTCTGTGCAGGCCGATCAAATTCTTCCACACCAAACTCTCTCATCCATGTAATTATGGACCTTACTTTGTGTGTTGGTTTACTGTCATGTTGAAACAGGAAAAAACCCCGTACCAAAAACGCCCCCTCCACCAAACTATATGCTTGGCACAGTGCAGTCAGACAAGTACCGTTCTTGTGGCAACCGTGATACCCAGATTCATCCATCGGAGTGCCAAACGAAGAAGCGTGACTCGCCCACTTCTATAGAGTCCAGTGTTGGCATGCTTTACACCTTTGCATCTGGTGCTTTGATGATCTAAGGCTTGAATGGAGCTGGTAGGCCATGGAAACCCATTCCATGAAGCTCTCTCTTAAGAGATTTGCTCTCTTGAGCTAATCTGTCTTTGTAGAAAGTTGGTGACCTCTGTGCACTATGCGCCTCAACATCAGCTGGCCCTGCTCTGTGATTTTCCATGGCCTACCTCTTAGTGGCTGAGTTGCTGTTATTCCCCCTCTCTTTGTTAAATTACCCACTTTGTTATAATACCATGAACAGTTGACTGTGGAATATTTAGTGGTGAGGAAATTTCACGGCTGGACTTGTTGCACAGCTGACATCCTATCACGGTACCACACTGGAATTCACTGAGCTCCTGAGAGCGACCCATTCTTTGGCAAATGTTTGTAGAAGCAGTCTGCATGCCTAGATGCTTAATTTTAAACACCTGTGACCATTGAAGTGGTTGGAACACCTGAATGCAATTATTTGGATGGGTGAGTGAATACTTTTTGCAATATACTTTATGTCCATGTGCAATCTTTCCTGTCATCTTGGCTTATTGCCTACTAGCAGCCAGTTATCAAGTCTTCTAAATTGTGAATAAGAACATTTCTAAAGTCAAACGAATATTTGCAGCATTGCTGCGATTAGATTGATTTTTATGGCTAATATATCATAATTTACAATTTAAATTCCCCAAACAACAAACATTTATAACAAACATTTACTAATTCTCCCTGAAAAGCCAAAATGTTGGAGTGTACTGACTGGCACTAGAAAGAGAGAAAATTGGATTTAAAATCCATCTCCTCACATATTTGAGCTTGAATAATCAGCCCCCATCTTATCTTAAGGACCCCATAGTATTGTATAATCCCAATAGAGCACTTTGATGAGGCTGGTTCTGCTTCCTTTTAAATGGAAGTTTTTCCTCCCTACTCTCACCAAGTACTTGCTCAGTGGGGGTCGAGTTTTCAATTATTCTAGGGTCTTTACATTACTATGTAAAGCACCTTAAGGCAGCGGTCCCCAACCTTTTTTGCGCCATGGACCGGTTTATGCCCAACAATATTTTCACGGACCGGCCTTTAAGGTGTCGCGGATAAGTACAACAAAATAAAACTAGTACCAGTACCGAAACAAAGATTTATTCATATCACACGTGAAAAGACCCAGGAAAACCGAGTTAACAATAAAAACGATAACAAAATAACGCTGAAAACCGATAAAAACCCTGAAAACCATACATTTCACACCTGAGCCTCAACTCTCGCGGCCCGGTACCAAATGACTCACAGACCGGTACCGGTCCGAGGCTCGGGGTTGGGGACCGCTGCCTTAAGGTGACTGCTGTTTTAATTTGGTGCTATATAAATAAAATTTAATTGAAACTGAAAGTAAAGTGATTAAGTTTTCAGTCGTTAATTGACAGAGTTTGAGCATCTTTTTCTAATATCAATTAGAAAAACTTAATTGAGTAGAAGTGACAGTGAAATCCACATAAAAAATACACTGACAAGCTGTAAATGAAAATAAATAAACCAAGCAGGACATGTCTGTGAGATTTATCTCTGATGCAGAATTCCAACACATGGGAATGCTGTGTTTATTTTAAAAGATCAAATTGATGGCGGAAGAAACAGATGACGGGGGACGGGGGACGGGGGGGGGGGGGGGGGGGGGGGGGGGTCTTAAAAGTTCTGTCTTCTCTAAAGCTAAAGAATGAAACATCCTCCCATGCTAATTGCATGACTGCACTTTTCTGCTATTCAACCATCTTAACAACTTCTACCGCTGTGTATCAGTCAAAGAATGTCAGCAATCCAACTACTTGTGTTGGAAAGGAAAATGAGAGGAAAACTACATGCCTCTTGGTCCACTGCTTACTTGATGGATTACGAGACACTCAAAACCAGACAAGCATCACAGCAAATACTGTATATTTGCATCAACTATGCAAAACAAGAAATCAAAGACTGTTGGGCCTGGGATTTGCAAATTTAGAAAACAAAGCGGTGCCTAATTGAGGCAGTTGTTCTTATATGTTAGAAATCAGTGGATGATTGGCTGGTTTTATTTCTGAGTAAGACCATCATTTTTATTTTGGTATTTTTTCTTAATATTATACTGCATCATTGACTTAGTGGATGTGGATCAATGCAGGTTCATCTTTAACCAGGACACATTAATTCAGCTGACCTGGATCCGCACAGCTTTGAAGTTGTCAGTGATCTCCACTAGTCATCAATTTGCAAGAGCTCATCATTTAGAAAACTCCCCTTGCTCCATCACTTTGCATCCTGGGAATTAAAAGAAGCTTTTTCCAATTTCTGCTTTGGGTAGGCATAGTGCTGCTTAAAAGCCTACAGGAAGCAGAAGCAATGTGCTGACATCAGGCAAGCTGTTTGGAATTTTGTAATGTGTTTTCTTAGTGTATGTGCACCACATATATAAAGATATTTCACACTCAGACTTACCCTAATTAGCTTATGCCTCCCAGTTGTTGTTGCTGCCTTGATCATTCTCAGTGTCACAGGTCAACCAAATAAAATATTCAATATTTTTAATTAAAGATAAAGTTATGCTTCAGCCCATGGGGTTACTGGCAGATAAGGACTTTTATTGGAACCTACTTCAGGTGCTCCTCTTGAACACAACTTTTGTCACATTATAACACTGTTTCTGTCAGTCAGATTATAGTGGAAAGTGAAGCTTAGACAGGATATCACCATATTTCCACTAATGATAGGGATTTTCTGACATTACATTATCTAAGCTGATTTTAGCTCTCCAAAAAAGCATGTCTCATACAGAGCACTTCTTTGACTTTCCTAATGAACTTACTTCCTATTCAGGTTCAGTCTGCTCAAAATGCCACCTTTTCTACCATCTAATGTCACATTTCCATGTTCAAACGTCAATGTTTAGAATTCAGTTTTTACATGATAATAATCTTTGAAGACCAATTAAAGAGAGGCCAGATGTCACGCTATATTTTGTTATGCATCAACTCGTCTAACCCTTAATATTAAAATTAGCGAGGATGAGATCAGAATGTGAATAATAGATTTGACATTAGCTGACCAGGGTTGTTATTATTGAACATAATTTAGCATAATGCGGTTGATTCCCTTTAATTATGCACACAGGAATATAACATTATTTTGTTTGCATGGACAAAACCCCACTGGTAACCATCTGTTATGTACTGCTGGCGAGCAGCAGTTCTTGTTTGAATGAAAGCTGTATACAACAGGCCGTTTCGGTCAGCGTATTGTTTGCATAAATAGACCCCTTAACCAATGCTGCAACCTTAATGTGAATTATGCTCTGATGATAATAAAACACATCCATAAATTTTAAAATAAATACAATAGCTTGCACATGCCCCAGTGGAATATAATATACCATTTCGCTATAAACCAGGTTCACTTACAATCTTCTCATTGGACTTTGATCTGAACTACAAGCAGTTTATTTAAAGAAGCAACATAGGATCAAAGTAGCTCTGTCACAGAGATGTAAAACATGCAATAATAAACTAAAAGAATGTGTGTTCATCATGTTTTTGGATTTATGATTCTGTGATTTCATATATTATTAGAAGTCTGTTTAATTCTGTGGTATAAAAAGAATGATATATCTAGTTCACATACTGTTCCTAGAAATTCAAGAGCAGGTTCTACAATGAGTGTGAAGGAATCTTTTGTTTAAACATACTAAGTTTGAAGAAGGACTAACATACTTATCAGACTTAACTTTAAAAATTACTTAAAAGTTCTCTTTAAAAATTTAGTTTTTTTGTGAGTCACCCTATATTAGGTGAAGTGTTGGGATCGTTACTCAAGAAAAGTCATGTACACATTACTCATTACTTTTCTTAAAAGTATTGCAGTATGTTACTTAATTACTCACCAGGAGAAAGTAATTTTTTTACACTATTCATTACATTACTTTCTTGTTACTCTGTTAAATTGATCTGAAATGCATTGACTCACAATTACCAGTTAAAGTTATAAACCTCTGGATACTTCACACACCGCAATACAAATTCACATCCTAATGAGGATGCACATAGAAATTTTCTTTTAGTATTTAAATGTGAGCACAAAGCCGCCAACACAAAGCAAAGATGAATGTCAGCCTAAACAGACTTCACTGATTATGTTATAAAAACATCAACAGGTAGAAACAGGGGCTGCGAGCCTGACTGCTTATCTCTGCCTATGTTAACTGTTAAAGATAAGGCTCTGGCTGCTGAACTAGAGGTCAGCATACACTCAGCTTCTATGGGGTATGGGGTGGCTGTAGCTCAGGTGGCAGAGCAGGTCAGCCACTTATCAGAAGGTTGGTGGTTCGATCCCAGGCTGCCTCCTGGCTGCATGCCAAATATCCTTGGGCAAGATACTAACCCCATGTTTGCCTACTGGTGGTGGTCAGAGGGCCCGGTGGTGCCAGTGTCCGGCAGCCTCGCCTCTGTCAGTGCACCCCAGGGTGGCTGTGGCTACAATGTAGCTTGCCATCACCAGTGTGTGAATGTGTGGGTGGATGACTGGATGTAGTGTGAAGCGCTTTGGGGTCCTTAGGGACTAGAAAAGCGCCATACAAATGCAGGCCATTTACCATTCTAGCTGTGTGTTAGCATTCCCTGCACCTTTATGCTGTTACTTCAACATCATGCTGTTTGTTCTTTTGTTCAGTAAATGTAGTTGCCATATTACCACCAGAGATGGGCAGTAACTGTAAGCCGATTACTTTTAGGAAGTAACGAGTAAAGTAAGGGATTACTATTGCAAAAAAGGTAATTAGATTACTGCTAGTTTCCCGTAAGCACGCTGCGTTACGGCGTTACTAAAGCCGCGATTTTTTTTGCGAGAGTGTATCATGACAATGACGTAAGCGAGTGCGACATTCGTGGCAACAGCTGTGTGCAGATCAACAATGGATAATATATCGAGTGTGGGAGAGAGTATGAGCGTGCAGCGTTTAACGCGTGGAAGTACTGACCTTACTTTGAGTTTGAGTCCGTGAAAGGTGACAAAAACATTAGTGTCTGCTGTTCACTGTGTGGGAAGAAAACTTTTTACAACGAAAAAACCCCTTAAAGCACTGAGTACGCTGCCACGTAATGGGAAATTCACAGAGAAACTTCCACTGTCCACTGCGGCACACCTGCACCAGGAAGAAACAGATGACGGAAGGGGGGGGGGGGGGGGGGGCTACCCCACTCCTGCTATACAGGTGAAAATAGAGCAAAAGGACCACTGAGTCTTTGATTTTTATTTTCTGCTGTGTTTCACTTGCATTTATTTGAAAAACTGAGTGTAAACACAAAAACCTATTTTATTTTAATGCACTGGAATGTGCAGAAAATAGGTTTAAATGTTAAACAAATTTCTTCAAGTCAGAGAACGTTGCATATAATTAAATTTTTGCTTGATGCATAAAGTTAAAAGGTTAAAACTAATAAAACAAGTTTTAAAAAGAGACTTTTCCATTTGATTACATTTTATATGATGGATTATGCAGAAAAAGTAGAATTGGGCTGAAAGATCTATCGCTTTATTACCTATTTAGGGGATAAATCATGTTTTTAAAAAGTAACTAAGTAACTAATTACTTTTGAAAATAAGTAATCAATAAAGTAATGGGATTACAGATGATTTTTGCGCAAGTTTTTGTATGTTTTTTTTCCCTATCTACCCAGCATGCAGAAAACTGAAGAACCTTTGTAACACAAGTAACAATATAATTGCAGCTGTAATGTAAATACTAAATTTAGACAGAAACAGATTTTTTACTGTAAAAAATATATCACCCAACACCGACATTTGTAGTCAAGCCTTGTGAAATGTTTAGTGTGTTGATATCCATGGCCCTTGCTGCTTGTACAGGGTTCTCTCTATTTTAGTCATGCTAAGGAATTTAATTAATCACGCTGTTCAGCTGCATGACTTTAGTTCTAAAGATAAAGCAAGAAAATGACAATAAAATAAGAGTGCAAGTTATTCCTACTTTTCTTTTGTCTGGAAATTTGTTATCATACTTATGTGCTTCTGGTTGACCCTTCCACTTGGTCTAAAAAGTGTAGTTATTTTTTATTTAGGTCACACTGTAGGGTAATGTTAAACAATAAATATTCCAGTGGCTATATACATCAAGTCTACCAACCAGAAGCTCCTGTCATGACCAATTAGAAATGCTTTGTGACTCAAAAATATGCTCACAGGCATGAAGCTGCTTTACCTGTAGCCATTGTCAGTCAAGAAAAAGCAAACACCCCTGTTAACCTTATGCACGAAAAGGAGAGCTTGCTGCCTCAAGTACAACAGCATTTCTGAATGAATATTTTATGACGCCTTGATTATGGGCACATGTAATTACTGCCTTTCCCATAATGCTTGACTAAGCCTTAACATCCAGGAATGAAGTGAAGCAGGGTGCACAGAAGGTTTGAATCCCCCACATCTACTCACCCACACCCCCAAATTACAAATTACTGTAATGTTTTTAAGCTCATTTACATACTTTGATCACTATGTGATGCGTGTACCAATACTTTCACTTCTGAGTGAACACTGCTGCTTATTAAGCCCCTTGAAAATGTGACCCAGTGAAGTAGCACTAGTGCTATTTTAAAGCTATGTAGAACTTGATTCAGATTCAGTTTTTCTCTCCTCATTTCAACGAGTCCATAATTTGCGTACAGTGATGTGACTATAAAGGAGGAAAGTTTATGGGCTTAGAAAGAACAAACAGGTCCACCTTCATTTAAAGTTTTTCTTTATTCTTTTTTCTTTTTTTCTTAAATACATTAAAGAGGTATCAAATATACTGGTGATACCAGCTAATATTCATCACATCCAGAGGCCAGAATGATGTGGAACATTGTTCCAACACCTTCAGTTAATGAGTATTTAAATCTGATAGGCATGTTAATGCATATTACTGTCGAAAGAGTTCATTTTTCGTGTCCTGCAGCCTGGCACTGCTTCCAGTGATAGCATGGAGATACTTGCTCAGTAATAAGAAAATAATGACATCCCACGGCCCACTTACACACTCAGTATATCCCTTTTTCTTCTCATTCCTGTGATGATGTCTCATTCCTAAATTATGAAAATTCCTAAATGATGAAAATTTAGTTGGTCACGGTCATCTAGCTAGTGCCATAGAAGAGAAATGAGCAAAATGGAATAACATTTTTTTAAGATACAAGGTAATTTCAAGTGCAAGTTTTCAAGAAGCTCAAAATATCACCAAACACAAAAACTGTTTCTGCAGTTTTTCACAAAATGTGTCTGCTAGCTAAAATTACAGTTATGGCATATCAAAGGGAGAACAATAAACAAATGAGCAAAAAAACAAAATAAATATGACATTATCAGAGATGGAGAAAGTTGAAAAGACCTACTGTCTTTTCAACTTTCTCCATCTCTGATAATGTCATATTTATTTTGTTTAGGAGACAAAAAAGAAGATGACAGATGATTTTTTTAAAGGTAAGAACTGTTCAGAATGTAGTGTTTCATAAACTTGAAATTTTCTATTCACTTTAGAGCTTTTAAAACTGATACATCATTTAACAACATGATGTGTTGCTGAAAGTTACATTAAGGGTAACAGAGTTAAATTATTATTAAACATATTATCAGTTACTATATGGATTTGGTTAGAGTCATGCACTTGATTCAACCTTTTGTAGTAGCATGACACTATCAAAGGTTTGGAAGTCAGCCACATTTCTTGTAGCTTGTGAAATATCTGCTTATATCTTGTCAAATTCGGTTAGAGCCCTAAATCCACAAAAATCACTGAATATTGAAGTAGCAGCACAGAGCTACAGCCACAGGGTAGCTCAGCGTTTATTTTTCCCACTCTTTCCCCATTACTATACCTGATCCTAGGGTTCAGCCACCTGTCAAATCCCATTTTAACCTTTGATCCTGTTCATTTTTTTTTTTTTTTTTTTTTTACCATCCATATATTTACTGTTTACCTAGGCCCCAGTTATAGAGGCCTAACGATCTATTGGTGACTCCTTGGCAACCTCTGGTTGCGAAAGAAAAATGCCTAATCCATTACAAGTTGGCAAGTGGTTGCTATTTGTCATTACGTGAAATTCCTGCACCAATAAGATCTTAGTGATTGCTTTGGTCACTAGCAGATTGCCACGATTGCCCATAGTTGCCATGTAAGATGAAGACACATGCAAACTTGACAAAGTGTGATGGAAAATGGAAATGGAGAACATTCATTGTCAAAGTAAAAAAAAAAAAAACTGTCTCTGATTCCTGTTCGCATTAGACTCTTCACAGACTCACTGATGTTTGCAGTTTGTGTAGGTCTTCCATACAAAAGTACAATTGACTGCAGTAAACTGCTAGTGATCAAAGCAGTTGCAAGGAGGTTTTTTGGCAAAGTGCTGTATACTCCTTTGTGACTAATTTCAAGAAGAGTCAGCGAGCTACTTCTTGTCAACCAGTTAGGGACTGCAGATTTATTACATTTTAAATTTCACAGCAATTATCATCAAACTTCATCAACCACTGCCAAACAGTCCCTTGGTCTGTGGGGCTATGGCGTGAGATGTCTCACGTTCTTTACTGACAACATTTATATCGCTGAGGATGCCATACGATTTTAAAAGGAAAAGTATTGCAGGTATTGCATTGTTTGTGTTGGTGTCTTTTAATTATTGTCATTTGACCAACTAATGGAATAGAAGTGCAGATTTTACTTCTTTAGATAAAAGAAAGCAGGTCACAGGTATAGACATAAGGATATAGCAATAAGCTATGCTCTTCATCTTCATGTTTTTTTTTTTCATTTTTAAAGGATGTGAATGTTTGTTTTGAATGTATTTACTTTAACTCACACGCATAGCTGGCATGCTGACATCCCTTGTATAATTTAATTGGCAGTTAGATGGGCACTGATATTATATTCTTGTAGCCAAACTAATCTGGAGCCACATTTCTGAGTCTGGCACTTGTAGGCATTTGCCATCAAGTAAATGGCCTCTTGAAGATCAACCCTGCCAGAGGCCTCCCATCATTTCATTTCTAAAAAGGAAGACTAGCATGTGATTCAAGTATAAATATTTCATTTAATTCCTTAGATTCATTTTAAATAGGCAGTAAACATATTGATGTGATCTTTTCTGATGGTTTAAACTGCTTTTTAAAGTGAGCACTCACATTGCCCTTATTACATTCTGAAGTGTATGTAAAAGATTAACTGCTTTGTATTACATTTCACTTGGTCAAACAGGGCAAATGCCATTATCAATTCAAACTGTATACAGCACTTAAGCTCATCTGTATTCAAAGCATTTTCTGACTTGATTCTATTTTCTTAATCCTAACTCGGGTGTCTGACCTGTGTTTTCTCAGGAGATCTGAAGAAGTCTAGTCACTTTTTTTTGTGTGTGTGTCTGTATGTGAGCAGTGTATAACAGCTTGATGCACTACATCAAGGACTAAATCAAGCTTTCATTTCTTGTTACTAGGCTTACAATACAGTAAACTATCTACTGACATACAATAACCTCAGAAAATTACTTCAGACTACATGTCGGGGGCTTTTCCATTGCCGTGGAACATAAAAAGAGTAGTTGCACCTTGAGCGAAAATCAAGACTTACTCTCAATCTCACAAGGTTAATCAGATAATTTATAACAAGCCTGTTGCAAAGCCACCTTTAGCTGAAGTAGCAGTGGACAGACAGTGCATGCATGGAGGCAGACACCCACACGCACACACACACACACACACACACACACTACTCCCTAACAGGCACTTGCTGAGTCCACACAACACTAGTTTGGCATGACCCTTATCAGAGTCTAGCAGTCTAATTACAGCTCAGGCAGTGAGAATCCATTGATTTGAAGATAAATGTTAGCACACCTGTGTGCTGAATCCATTACAATCTTATCTTAATGGCTCTGGGAAAATGCTTCATTAAGGTTCATTAGAATAATGTGAGGCATTAAGCATTAATTAGTTTACCATTGTGAATTGTCAGATTTACTTCCAGACAAAAACAAACTGTTGTGTTTTTCATTAGGCAGGAATACTGTAAAGCTAACACACACATTATATAACACAATGTTTAAGGCTAGTCCATGGTGTTTATTTTACCCTACACAGAGCACAGAGCACCTGTTTGCCAAGATATCATCAATCTTGGCAAACAGTCTAAGCCACCCCTCTTTTCTTTATATTTTGCTTTTTTATGGGGAAATGCTAGCAGGTGCAAACATACACGGAAATCAAGAATATAAGGCAAAAACACAATTCTAATGAGCTTGAAAGTCAAAATTTGGCATGATCACCTTTACTGTTTCATGCATTTATTCAAGTAATCTTCAGGAGCAATTGTCCAGCCTTTTTAAAGGACATAACATTTTATATAAACATTTGGACAGAAAAAAGCTACAAATGATTTGTAAATACTGGCCCAGATCTGCAAGGTTATCTAGTTTCACTGTCACCATCTGAAGGGAATGGTCCGTGGACTCTAATGAGCTGTGAAATTACATTATGAATAGAGGAGGCTTCGGTCTCCCCAGTTCCTGTGGTTAACTTGAGAAAACTGAGCAGAGGACCAGGACATCTCATCTAACTTAAAATTCTGATGACTGAGTGGAGGGATATGGGGCAGGAGACTCTCTGAGTTTTGAAGACTAAGAGCGACATAATCATGATGGCTGGAATGGCAAATATTATGGAGGAAAGTTATTTCAGGAGTGGGCACACTGGAAAAAGAGATAATGGCAAGGAATGATTGACATATTGCGGGGCGTACTTGGCTTCGTTGGAAAGAAAGATTTTGGGTCAATGAAAAATTGCCTTGGATTTACATCACCTTCATTATTTTTACTCGGCAAGCAGAATTTACAAGCAATGTAAGGAGTAACTGTAACTGCTGCAGCATAAAGTATGTCAGCAGATGTAGCATGTAAAGCTAAGACAATGCAAAAAAAAATGAATACATAAAAAACATAAAAAACTGTTTGTCTGCACTTTTTGATGTGATGACTAGATGCATAATGAATTCAGTTAGTTTCCAGTGAATCATACTAAGTAACACTCTTTCCCATCTTACTTGCCCTCAACAGAACAAGTCTGTGATATTCTTAGTTGCTCTAAATGTTTAACTCCTATAGGATGAACTTATTTCTTTTCAACCTCCACAAGTATATGCACCTCTAACAAACTGTAACTGCTGTGAAATGCTTTGAGAATACATGTAATTATTTGTGTTTTTTTTTTATTTAATTTATCTGAAAAGCTGATCAGATGTTTTTGCAGGCACTCCAAATGTGGCAGCGCATTAATTAACAACTTTTATATTTGTCAGATCATCAGTAACTGTGTTTCTGCCTTCAAAAATATATTCATTCAGGTCATTTATTAACTGTTCAATACATTCTTTTCATTTTTTTTTTCTTTTACCTCTCCCTCCCCTCACGAGTCACACTCGACCCTCCTTTTGACAACTGTGGCATCCTCCAGTCCCTCCTCCCTCCACCTCCCTCTCTTTGCCTTAGGCCCGTGGGTGGTTCAGATAATTTGCTTAATTTGTTGCCATTCACTCTCAGGACATGGATCAAAGAACTGTTAAATTGCACTGACGTGGCAGCATCTCGGAGTGACTGAGAGTGGAAGAAGAGAGGGAGATGGAGAGGGAGAGAGAGAGGTAAGCCCTCCAGCTAAAGGAGGAGACTTCCAACATCCTCACTACCACATTGTGTATTTGTGTGGGTGTGTTTGTGAGTGTATGTGTGTGTGTATCTACGGGCATGTGTGTGCTATGACATGAGGATGGAGACACCTACCAGAGGTGGGACCAAGTCATTGTTTTGCAAGTCTCAAGTAAGTCTCAAGTCTTTATCCTCAAGTCTCAAGTCAAGTCTCAAGTAATGTCAGGCAAGTCAGAGTCGAGTCTCAAGTCACTGGTGTAAAAGTCCGAGTCAAGTCACAAGTCTGAAACTTTGAATTTCAAGTCCTTTCGAGCCTTTAAAAAAAAAAAAAAACACGAAAAAATAATGTTGCAGTTATGCTAAATGTAAATATTAGACCATGTAATTTTTAAATCTGTGTTTTTCTCAACACATGACAAAATAGTGAACTTAGAAAATATACACAAATTGTGAAATTGCACCTCTTTAGAATGCAGCTCAATTAAACCTAGCTCCAAGAATAATTTTCACCGACAGTTCTGAGATAAGCTGCATGTTATTCTTGGATGCGGTTGTAGGACCGGCTTTAAAATCGCATGACAAAAATATCATACACATTAAAAAAAAACTGCATCACCAACGTAGCCTGGAAAACATTTGCTAGTTAGATGAAGTCAGCTATCTCATCGTAGCATATTTATATGCATATTTATAATCATACGGTTCTTGGAGTGAGTGCACACACTCATGAAGTTTAGTAACTTCAGGTCACTGCAACAAGCCCAGGTACAGTTTACCGACGGATGGGTGCAGGACCTTGAAATGCACCGTGTAGAACGAAAGACCATCGTACGTATCATAAGTTTACCAGTCTCACAAATCGTCTTCATAAATACACATTCCTTAACCGTTTATTAATGGGACCTTTGAGCTCAACGGTAATTAATTAGTAGTGGAAATAATTTCTGGTAGCATCACAGAAATGTAGCCGTGACAATAATACTGTATGCTGTAATCGTACTGGGCAATTAGTGATACAAAAAACCTGTTTTATCCTGTGAATAAAAGTATATGTTTTTGTCAATGTACCATAATAACAGAAGCGAAACGCAATATTGTGTCAGGACAATTCACTATTTATGCACAATAAACACAATAAATAAAGGAGCATAGCGCGACAATTTCTGTTCAGCGCCAGACTTGCTTGTAACCTATATCACCAATTATGTTATGAAAATGACGTATTAACTACTAAAAAACACTGACCTTCGTGTAAATGCTTGGAGCAGACTAACCTGTGAGCTGGAGTGTTCTGGGACGTTATATTTGATCTTTGAATGGCTGCAATCCAGGCCATCCGTCGCGTCTTTGTTACTTCGGAAACATGGCTTGAACAATTTCTCTTAAACGTCGTAATCCGATAACAACCGATCTCTTTACCCGTCGGCTTCCCGTGGCTGTCATGCGACCGGCTATTGCAGTTAATAATACAACGGCTTCTTGACATTTTTGTGTTTCTTTTTATCGCTGTATAACTGATTTTAATTGAAAGCCTGCGTGCGCTAGTACTTCTTGCCACGAGTTCCCAGAATCCTTTGCGGTTCTACCCGTGAATGACGTCACATTTTCAATCTCTATATAATATGCGTGTTAAATTTTATATTTGGGGTGAAATATCAAGTCTTTTCAAGTAAACCGGTTCAAGTCCAATTCAAGTCCCAAGTCATTGGTGTAAAAGTCCAAGTCAAGTCACAAGTCTTAGAACATTTTTTCAAGTCAAGTCTAAAGTCATAAAATTAATGACTCGAGTCTGACTCGAGTCCAAGTCATGTGACTCGAGTCCACACCTCTGACACCTACTCTCTTCACTAGCAGGCCAAGTCGTGTTGGTGTGTGGATGCTGCTGATAATGGTTGCAGCCAATTCAGATAGCCTGTCAATAAACATTAGAGCACTACTACAGTTGGCTGATTGCTGGTATGAGCACAGACTGAGTGGTTATTTATGTTGGGAATATCATGGGATTTGAAATAAAGGGGTTAGCCAGGAATGATGTAAACTTTTTAGATCTCGAGCTCATTTCCTGATCCCCTCTCGGTCCCAAATACCCTGAACCAAGACAATTGCAATTTCTACACCTAAACTACTGATCAGCACTTTCTCTTCACTTTTCTGTCCTATTCTCGCTAATTCTAATTAATAAGCTGCATGAAACGTCAACTTACCACAGAGCAGGATCATGAAAAAGACCATTAGAATGATGCAATTACCCAGAGGACTCCGATGAGAGATACATGCAATCAAAGTGTGAAAAGAGGCAGGGAGGCAATGTAGCAGTGGGCTGGGGGAAGGGAAAAAAAGCAGATGTTGCAAAAAAAAAAAAAAGTCTTCAAAGAGAAGGATGGGCTTGAAAACCCAGGAGAGGGAGCTGTGGGAGCTCTTCTTAGGCAAAAATGTGACAGAGCTCCTCCTGGACCTGGGAAGACACTGAGAACGAATGAACAGCAGGACATATTCTCACTGTCTTCATTTATCTGTCCTTCATTTTCACATCCTCTTCTTTTTGTCTTAAGATGCAAAGATGCAGGATAGAGAAACACACAGACAACGTGTGTTGTTTGAAAAGCAGTTTCAGATAAATAAAATTTTTGACTATAACATTACATACCCTGAGGTAAGCATGTGCTGCATTACTCTACCTATTTTGACACAGGATTTCCGATTTTCAGTATGAACTATGTGACCTGCAGTAAAAATGGAATCAGACACAATTATGTGTGGATATACTACATGATGCAACTCAAACTGAAACTTTTTGTCGCTAATGCACAACCAAGTCCTGCAGTGGTAATTCTGAGTAAACAAAACGCATAAAATATGTATGTGGGGTTTTCAGGTTGTTAGTTTTTAACTGTTGCAAATCGGCAACTCCTGCCTCAAGAGGGTTAAACTCTGTCAGCAAAGGCTTTTGCACTGATGACTTCAGCACCATGGACAGAGACATTTTCCTGCGAGAGATGCAATAGCTCTAGGTTTTGAATGGACAATCCCATGCTGTGGTACTCATCAGCCTGTATGCCATATTGATGTCTAATTAAAAATCATAATTGTATCATAGGATTTTCATTCCTTCTTGAACACATTTCATTTCACAGTGTCCCGTTAGCTTAACTTAACATCAGTGATGTATCATAAGTGATGAAACATAATCATCATCTGTTATCATCAAACATGGCACACTGGTACTGTTTCCTGTTCTTTCAGTCAGGCAATGCATGAGACTGATTCCTTATATGAGTAGGCACAATATACATTTAAAGCAAACAAATACAAGAAAGTGCATTACTTGATCTGATTTAAATCCATCATGTTAGTCTTAAAGTTTTACAATATTAGACTTAAGCAACAGGATGTTTCAGAACCTGATACTGCAAGGTATGGACACAGAGATAGCAGCAGCTAGCAAGAAAGTATAGATGAAGAAATATATGCCTGCATTTTTACAGCATATTGTTAGAGATGGAGCTACATGAGGTTGCATTCAGATTTATTGTATTTGTATTTATGCCAAGAGATGCAAAGGTAGGTAAGGAAAACTAATCACTTGTCTTCATGGTGGCTTACACAAGCTGGGTGTAATGGGAAAACTGAAACTCTGTTCATATATACAACTACCAGGCAATAAAATGATAAAAGCGAGACTGTATATTAAGCGACTGGTTGTCAGGGACAGTATTTGCTGTCCACACTTACATTCTGAGTGACATTTATATAATACTGAAGAATCATGCAAAAAAAAAAGAGAGAGAAGGGGGGGAGGGGGGTTAAGATCAGAGAAAAAGAGATTGGCAGCTGAAGATGCAGATGTTTGTGCATGATAAAAGTGACTCGCATTATTGATTAAGTCACTCGCCTACGTATGGCAGGAACTGTTTAAATGTATGCTACTGTTCCCTCATTTTTTCAGACTGTACTACAATATTTATGCGCTTCTGCATCTAAATGCTGTATCCCATTTTCAAATAGCCTCGCTAAGCTATAAAGAAATGTCTCATATATCTCAAGAAATGAAAGGGATCTTAAGGCTTTTTTTTTGCTTTTTTTTGAGACAGTAGTTACCACTGTATAATATGGCTCAATGTTACCTATACATGTTTTGTATCCCTGTGTTTTCTATTATCATGTGTCAGAGATATAGATTTTTTTCATGCTCATCCACCGAGGAGGCGGATTTTAAAAAAAATATAGAAATCTAAAGGTGTTCTAACTTTCACATTTATCTTTTAAGTCTACCAGTTATCCTCCTCATATCCTATTCACATAGCCGCTGCCTTATGCATAAATGCATCAACCTGACAAACTTTGTGTTTGCCAATAATTTCCATGCTGTGATTTTTTAGATGACTTGGAAGATGATTCATCATCCATCATAAAATGCGCATGCATGCCAGTCTGTGTAGGCATGCATTCACTGGTGTGGTTTTTTGAAATTCAGGTTGCCAGCCACAAAGGTAACGTGTGAAAAAAGGGCTATTTAGATATGGAAGGCCTGATTGATTTATCAGAAAGAAGCTACTGGAAGCTAATCTTCCTCTTTGCAGATTTCTCCCATTATTGGGCATTGCTGCTGTGCTTTCAGTTCCCCTTCTTTTAATATTCTTATTTTCATATTCTTAACTGTGTCTCAGTTGGGTTTTAGTAGAGTCTATTTTGTTTGTCATTCTTCCAGCAAATTATTGTTTGAATACCCTGTTACAACTGCAGCATTTTTTGTAACATCTCTCCTTCTGGTGATTTCTATCATATGCATGTGGAAGTTCCTGTTTCACACTATCCTGAAAATCCAGCTGTATAAGAGATAATATTGTTGTATTAGTTCTATTTCAGATGCAGATTAAAAGTATAAAGTCAGGCAGTGTTGGCAAGGCTCATAGCCAGAGCTACCTCCCTCCTTTTTAATAAGTGTGAAACTGCATATCCTTTCTGATTTTTACCACTGGGAAGAGATATGGTCAAGGTATCCTTTGGCGATGGTGATGCAACAGCTAAGGCAATGTTAGATACTGAGAGTAAATGCTCCTGTGTGTCATGACAAAGTTTAATTTTTACCTGTTGTGTTTTTTAAAATTTTCCTGAAGACATTGTTTAATTTTAGGAAAAGATCATATCAATATCCCCATTTGAATAACTGAACAAATGATGATCAAGAATACCAGGTGCATTAGAAAGTGATGCAATGTGCATAACACACACAACATAACCTACTAA
Organism: Rhamphochromis sp. 'chilingali'; assembly: GCF_963969265.1. Lineage (NCBI taxonomy): Eukaryota > Metazoa > Chordata > Actinopteri > Cichliformes > Cichlidae > Rhamphochromis > Rhamphochromis sp. 'chilingali'. The sequence goes on along the minus strand of NC_137935.1, from coordinate 24,043,919 downwards.
TATGAAATGAATAACATTCTATCTATCTATCTATCTATGAAATATTAAACACAACTGTTGTAATGGAACACAATATCTTGAGTACAGGATATAAAGGCTTTTTCCGAGTCTGAAAATATATTATATATCATTTGTATTCCCATCATATTTGAACATACAGTCATAGAACAACAGAATGAATATAAAACAGTGTTTACAGACTGTCTTGCAGAGCACAGGTTCATCGTAACTGTCTAGACAAGTTCTACTGTCTCCTACCCCAATCGCAGAACAGTGTGGTGCATTGCAAAAGTACAAGATTTTAATGCAATAGGAGCATTTTGTGTAAAAACATTGATATTTTTGGCCTCAAAACTGTATGTGTGTGTGTGTGTGTGTGTGTGTGTGTGTGTGTGGTGGGGGGGTTAGTTTGTTGTGTCAGGCAAACTTTTTATACCCTTAAAACATTCTTTTAAGTAGCTGATTATTTCGGTATCTGATTAGCTGAATTAGTATTCCCACTATGTGCTTTGCCTGACTATCTGTTTAAGCACAAAAACAAACAAACAAAGCACATGAAGATCCCAACCTTGTATAACTTTGTGTACACAGAAAGGTCATTTCTGCATCAGTCAAGGCTGCTCTGAAATAGACTGAGAAACTCATATGTGAATATCGATTTATTTTTTCCTCTTTTCTCTGTTGCCAATTACAGAGCAGCAGATAATTTCAGCAAGGCTGAAAGGCAAAGTGCATCTATTTTGGAGATGCCAAAATATTATCTGAGAAAAAAGAGGCCCATGTATAACTGAACTCACTTCTATTTTTATTTTTTTTTTAGTCTTCCTGTGGTACACACTATGGTACGGACAGGAGAATGTTCGGTACCATTAAAATGAGAGCAACACAACAAGCTGGCAGAGGCATAGGCTGGATGAATCATGATTTAGATATCATGTTTCTGGGTTGTTTTTAATCCTCAGCACTGTTTAAGTCTTGTACATAATATTTATGTATTTAGTGTGTAATAAAGAGGAAAGGAAAAGACACCAAGAAAATGAAGGTGGGATACTACGCATTCGCGCTCTGCGTTAGATTACTCTGTTTTGGTCTGTTGATCTTCACCACCAGGCAGAACACTCCATCTGTGGCTGCCTCTCAATCCTGAGTAGACCAGACACTCTCTCCACTTCAGTGACTGGTTGTGCAGGAGCTGAAAACTAGCATCTCAGCAGTGCATCAAATAAAAAAAATAAAAAAATGTTCAAAAGATTTACAAACTCAGAGGTAAATGTTTTGCACTGCATAAAAATAAATATGCAATGCTGTCAGAAACTATTAGGATTTTAGTTTTTCATTGTTTTGCTCAATGGAACAGGAAAAATAGGATATGAAATAGAACAGGGACTTTAAGGTCAAAGTGCAACTTTAGTCATGTGTTTTACATCTGTTTGAGAGTCTCTTTGGAACGCTGTCGTTTTTACACTTAGTTGTAACTGCAATAATCCTGAAACACATACATCAGAGAGAGATGTTCTTAACTGTCAGTCAGTGGAGCTCAAACCAACTGAAAGTAGCGTGACTGTTGTAAATTGCCAACAGGGGCATAAACAGCCTCTGGTGTATATGCATCCATAACAAAGGTAAAGTGTATTTATTAGCATAGCAGAACAATATCCGCTTCTGTAGTGCAGTTGACATTTTTATGTTTATACAACGCTACTGGACCAGCTGTAACAACTGATACCCAGGGAACTGACTGAAACATAAGGATTACAAAGGAAACTGAAACCCAATAAACGTAACAATAAATAAATGCATGAAAAAATGACAGCAGAACTTTGCCTGTGGGTTTGAGACTATAAGCAAAAGCAAGGACAGGAACAGATATAAAAATGCATTTCTGTAGACATGCTGCTATAAAAATGAGGACCTGGCAAGAGGTCATCCAAAAGAAGGGAAATATGTTGCAAGAATGACTGGAAACTAACAAATGTCACTACAGACCATATATACAGAAAGGACTGGCTTGCTATTGGGGCGCAGGTGGCATGTAAAGGTGACAGGAAAAACAAAGGCTGGGTGTAAAACAATAATGGAAACATATTGGATATAAACAATTTCAAAATCAAACTGGAAACAACTACAAAAAATATAGCTGGTATGCCACAGCACCATACATTCAGAAAGCAGAGATTCAGATATAAAAATACATTAAAGACTAGATGGTACATAGCATAATTAAACTATTTTTTCGTTTCTGTTTAAAAAAAAAAATCACATACATAATCCTAGCTATTGTGGTCACTACAGTGAGTGTACGCTGTCAGTCTGATGTTTAAGTCAGCTGTCAATATGTTGGGGGTCCACATCTATTTATTCTGGAGGAGGCTATAAAAAGCTGTAATTGGTACGGTTTTGGCTGCTGTTGGCTTCTGTTAGATGCTGTGAAACTTTCTTTGAAGTGGCTCTAACATTGTTGGACTCAGACACTTATTGAATAAACTCCCATACATACGATGTGAGAATGTAATGAAACAGAGCGAATGAGTGATTTTAGGACACTCTAGCCTAGCATTAGCTAGCATAATGTTAGCTTATAACCAGCTGTTGTTATTGCTTAGCTGGCTTATTGGCAGCTATCTGGAGATGGAAGTGTTGCCCCCCTCCCATCTGCCCTACAACTTTGTTTGTCAGCAGTTACAAAACATAACTAAAAAAATAAAAAGAAATAATAAATAAAGATAAATTATGAGGGTCGTAGGCCTGTTAGCACCACTGTCAATGCTGCTGTCTTAGAACCTCGTTTTGAGGCTGCTCTTGCCATTTAGCTGAAGAGCCTCATCATTTAGCCCACCTGGGAAGTGGGCTAAATGACCCTGGAGTACCCAAGGGCTACACCAATCTTAGTAGTATGTTTTTTGGCAGCTGTGTACCTTGTGCACTGTGGAAAGACATAAACATGGTTGGAATTACTGGACTACTGATAACCACAATAAATAAAACACAATAAAACTCTAGTAAGTCTATGAAAAAGCTTACATTATAGCCTAACATAAAGAAAATGTTATCATAGTGTAAGAAATTAGATACTGTAGCAACCACAACATACAGTCGCCATTACTAATACAAACCAGGAATTACCTGCAGATTCTGTTCACACCTTTCTGTCTTACTCCTCATATCTTCATTCAAACTTGTGCCTGTTGACTACTTTCATAAAAGTGCCATTCATCAAGCCTCAGCGGCATCACTGTTAGCTGCAGATGACAACGGCTGTCAGGATGTGACACTGCCATCACACCAAGTAGGCCAAGTGGGAGCGGCTTGAGATAACATAAAGCAGGGTTGTTTGACGTGAGGCGAGCGACCGGTAGTTAGACACTCAATCAAGAGGGGACAGAAGGGCTTGCCAATCTCTACGGGTCACAAAGCAGGCTCCATCTGTCACTCTGAAGCCCCCAGCTCTCCAATACTTCTCCACATACTGACAGAGAGACACTGGAAACCACTAAAGGGATAGGTACCACACAGAGCCAGCATAGCAGGAGGAGAGTGACTGCTAATGAGGAGAGTTGAGCTCTTTACAGGCTAGTCACAGTCAATGATAGACCTTAAAAGACAGTCAAGGAGCCAAAAGGGGACAAGGAAAGCTAGCATTATCTTTTTGATTTCTAGTCAAAGAAGAAAAGGGCTCCTTTAGACAACTCAGTATTGTGCTTATGACTTGAATACACAACTTAAGCAATGCAAAAGGTTTCTAAGTGGCGAACAGAGCGTATGAGCAATTAAAAATAATGGAATGCATTTCTTTAGTGCTTTTATCTATATACGGTGACATGCAATCTAAGAGTAACGGGACCTCAAACAGAGTATAGCCATAGATTTACACTTTCCAGAAGCTATTATTTTTGTGAAGTCAGGCACTTAAATTGAATCCTCTTTCTGGGGCTTGATATATTTGGCAGCATATGGTGCAAAGACATTGTCCCCATTGAGGCACCTTATACACTGATGTAGAGGGAAAAGCCTGTCTTCTGCAAGAAAGCAAAGTGTACATAATTTACATCGTTCAACTCAGCAAACTTATGAAATAATGATGTGGTGTCTGTTTACGCAAAGGGTCCGTTTTATTATTCTGGCACAAATAAGAGGAAAAAAAGGCAATCAGCTCATGTAAGTGGTACATTTAAACAATTTTGTTTGCCTGTCTGCTGTCACTCAAAGGGGCCATTTAAGGAAAAGGGGGCTTTCAGAGTATTCCCTTGAGTCGGAGCCGCTGAGCATAAGGAGCTGGAGTGGAAGCACCAGAATGCACCGTTTACACAGTGCACACAGCACATCAAATTACAGTGTACTTAGAAATTACTTGATGTGCATATTTGAGCTCTAATATGTGCCTACAACAATATTTTCCGGCTATTCAAACACATCTGCAGTTTGGATTGCTAAATGTGAATTGCGTCTCCAGAAACGCAGGTTCTTTTGTTTTTTTTCTGCGTGTGTGTATGTGAGTATTTGGTTTTGGTATCATTTCTTATTGGATTGGCTAAATCAGCTTTTAAATCTAGTGTCACTTGTACAGCCGCATCTGTTGCCACAGTTTTAATTACGAATATCTCAATGTAGCATATCCTAGACGTGCTCACAACAGACAGCACAAAAGCCCAAAGAATGACAGGCTGTGCGGCTTGGCAGCGCCGCCACAAAGTCACGTGGGGTGCAATCTTGTTGTGAAAACGCTGATATGCCTTGAGACACCACATTAGGAGGCCATCCTCGCTTGTCATCAGAGCTTTAATTGCCACGGCCAGGTGCAAACAGCATGTAATCTTGTTTGTCAGCCGCACAGTTTTATTTTCTAATTTCGTCCTTTTGACAAGCAATTTGGGAATAGAGAGGGATTTGAGAGAGCAGGCGGCCGTGAGCTAGTGGGGTGGAGTCGGATTTGGCGAAGCTGCGAGAGGAGAAAACGGGGGTGTCGAATGCGTACATCTGTGCGTTTGTGTGTGCGGCGGTGGTTATGCAAGTGTGTGTGCACACAGGGCCCCTCATCACTCCTGTTCAACCTTGTAATCTATGTGTCTCCCCAGTCTCTTTGTCCTGAGGAATGCCTGGCTCAGTGAGTGCAGAAAATTACCCTCCTGCTCTGTTCCTCAGCCTCATGAATATCACACACGCAGCACACACACACACACACACACACAGTCCTCTAAGCTCATCTAGTTAAAATTCTAAGGGATATGAAAGAGGATCATCCGTTTCCAGATTTTTTTTATTTTTATTTTTTTTTACTACCTGGCCACCAGACCCATGCTTTGTTCCTAAACCAACCACTAAGAAAACATGAGGAGTTAAACTAAGCAATTCACAGCCTAGATATACAGCTACCTCTTCTTTCCACTAATGGCTGGACCTATTGAGCGCCGTACAATGCCGTCTCGAGAGCTGTAGCTGAGATGACCCCAGCTGCTTAAACTCACAACACGACCGAGAGTGAGTTTTGAAAAAAAAATATCCTTCTGCTCGGCTTCATGTTTGCTTGTTTTGAGTATGAATAAAACTTGTGCTTTTTAACCCGGTGTTTTTGCCTGCATTTATGACTGATAATGCCAAGTCCACGAATGAGTCTGTGTGTGAGTCATCATCTTCCTGTTTGTGTACAGTGCAGGCTACCCTCAATCTGACCTCCCCATTTTAAGCTTGCTTGTCCAGCCTTTTATGTAGATGCCCTTTTAGTGGTGCTTTCTTTTATTTCTGGGGGGGTTCTCTGACCCACCAGCAATCTCTGTTCAAGCATTTGTCAAAAATGTTTAGCATTGTCATGAGCCCTTTGTCTGGTCGAGGTCCCTCAGATGACTTTTGTTATGACAGGATACCCTAAGTGAGGAGCCAGTGTTTTTTTGTGCTGTACTTTGGCCATTGTGCTGCAAAAGATATTTAAATGGGGGTGCAGCCATAGGCCGAATATGCCTGGTAGATAGAGGTCAGGTGCAATGAGAGGCTTCTTTCAGAGACTATGCTGATGTAGTGTTACTCCATAAAAGATGAGGACTGGGTCCGGGCAAGTTTGAGTGAGGGTGTGTGAAGAGGTACAGAAGAAAAGAGCACCTGTCACTGAGGTGTTCATCACTTTCATGTCCTCACAGGAGAGACTCAGCAGCTTTCACTTGTAGATCAGTGTCTGCACCAGAGTAAAGCAGAAATTAATTTTTCATTTTTTTTTAAAGGTGAGTGAGACTGAAAAAAGCTGGGATTTAAATATATAATTATGACAATGAATGCAAAAGTTCACACTCACCCACAGAAGTGGCACATTTATACGCACTAAAGGAAAGTCTGTGTGTCTCAGCTTGTGCGTAAAAAAGGAGAGAAGAGGAAGAAAGAAGAGAGAGCTACAGAGAGAGAAGAACCATGCCATATTCATTTTAAAACTCTGAAATTCAGAAAAAGAAAGTATAATGAGTTTTTTAATTAAGTCGCCCATTTTATCGTGTTTTACATAGCAACACCATTAATACCCCGGTAATTAATTGTTTTGGAAACTTTTCAGTGTCTGGTGATAAAGTTTTAATCAAGCAATGTGGTGCTCTTGCTAAGCCATGTCACCTCTATATTTAATTATTTAGAGTTTAGTGCTGGTTTATGCATTTTGGCAGTCAAGTAGCTGTAAGAGTGCAGCTAACTCTTGTACTACTTGTAGCAGCCAAGACAGACATTCATGCCTTAATCCTGAAGCATGGGAAGTGGTGGAATGCAGCAATGTCTCACCTGAGGGTAACATCTTTCTTGCGCCGGACTGGAAAACTGCTGAGACCTGCAGTGAAGAGGAAAAGCGAAAACATAATCAGGCAACAGCAGATGACGGGTAAGAGGAGGTCTTGATGTTGAGGATAAAATCTATTTTGTCACGTCATATCAATTAAGTGCATTTCTCATTCTTGATATATCTCACATGCTTTTCACGGGTTTGGTGCATCATTCTGACATGTCACCCTGAGTTTGGGTTACATGACTTTGTATTCTTAATGAAAACAGAAAATTGGGGTATTTTTTTTATATGTATGGAGAGAAAATGATTGAAATATGGCATTGTAAGAGAGGAATGCTGTCCCACTATTAGCTCATGCTCATCAGTTACACAGCTGGTGCTTAACTAGTCCTTACAATATTGCCTTGTGCCACCAACAAATTGTAGCAACCATGCCATGGGGTGATACCAGTAGTTTAATTTTAATCTAAGTCACTGTTTAGACTTCCCACAATTAAATGAGCATGATATGATGATATTAAAGATGTACGTAATAGAACAGCAAAGCAAAATCAAATGACACGCTCTCTTAATAATCAGCACCTGAATTTACCCTTGTTGTTGCTGTTTGAATTCCTCCATCAGCTGATAAAGATTTCATCCAAATGACTGCGGCTGATGGAGCCTGACCATACTGTGCACCACACATTAGACATGCAGCTAAATATTTTCTCTATCAACCGTTTTAGCATTGCTCATGCTAAAAAAAAACATGCCACAATATTTGCATACTTACATTTGCATACTGGAATTAAAATGTTCATCTATTTACCTTTTTGTGTTTGCTGGAACACATTTAATTTGCAGCTTTTGGGATAAATATATAATTGGTCTTCACAGTGTTCTCTGCCATTTATATTAAATCTATGTAATAAAAAAAGCAAGGTACAAAGTCACCACAACAGATTATTTAGCCAACTAACTATACTGTGAAGCACATTAGTACACTACATCTACTCTTTCTTCTCTAAAAACATTCTCTTTATGTGTGAGAATTGTGTACATCTCCTATAGGACTGAGGCTTTTATTCAATAGATTGCCGTCAAGAATATGCTTTTATAATGAATGCATTTCACTCAGCTCACTTTCACCAGCTCAGGCCTTGGAGACAAAATATTGATCAGTCACTATTGATGTGCATTGCTACTAGCAAGATTCACGTGTATATGAAATTTTGCTTTGATTATTGTATTTCCCTCAAGTTTTTCAGGCCAAACCCAAGTTTCAAGGAAAGTCGAAAGTACTTTCGATTACGGCGTCTTTCCTGTCACAGTGTTTTGTTTTTCTATGTTTTTTTTTTTTTAATGGACTGCAGCAAATTAAATCTCAAGTCTAATTATAAAAGCTCGGACATGTTGACAGGAATGTCAACCACAGAAAGCACAACAACAAGCCCGGCACATTTTCTGTTTCACTGGATGATTCGTACATTCAACACAGTGGGTTCAAACATTATATATAAATCATGCACTGGTTGTTTTATTTTATTTTCAGTCAGAATGAGCAGCTTAATTACAGGATATTCATTCTAGTTTAAACTTTTCTGGACTCTGCAGGCTTGGCCTATAGGTAGTATGTATCCTCTTGCAAGCTTTTTATTTATTTCCTTTTTGTAGTTTTCAGAAAATCATATGACTTCTATGCCCAGACTTACACACATGGCAAGATAAGCATGCACACACACAGACACACATACAGACAAACAGAAGCACAAATCCCTCTGGCCTCCTAGCCTGCCTTCTTCCCCTGCTGCGCTTGATCAGGCATCCTTTCTTCATCTACAGAACACAGAGAAATGGCTGTGGTCCCATGTAGCCTTGTTTTCATTCTGCCTTTTCCATTTTAAGCCCCAGAACACCACTGAAAAAGCAGCTTCATTTTGACAAACTCTTTTAGGTGTCCATCTACTTACTTGTTAGTCTGCCTGGCTAGCCGCCTGCGGGTCTAGCAGCAATCCCATCAGTGACTTCTGTCTCCTGTCAGATTCAAGGCTTCACCCTGGGAAGTCATATTGATGGAGGAACAACTGGCCCTTTGGTTTTGATGGGGGAGAGAAAAAAACTGTTAGAAGATTTCTAATGAAATGAAAATGGCTCTTTTAAGGGCTGTTTTAGTGTGGGATGAAATGCATAAGAGAGAACTGAAAGAGCTGTGATGAAAGGACCAATGGACCAATAGATGATCTTTAAAAACTCAAGCCCTATGAATTAGAGACTTTGGAGTAGTTAATGTAAGATCATCTGAATTTAAAAAGAAATCACAGTTGTTTCCACTAATGAGACAATTTAAGTGCACAATCCATAAGTACAGGTCAAAGAAAACAGGTTTGAGTGTGTTCATCTATATATGGTTATTAAGTACGTTTTGGTAATATCATAATGTCTATAACCTCAGTTTACTGACATTATGGGGGACATATTTTCCAAATTTCCAATATTTTCATCAGTTCACGAGCGTGGCAGAGATTAGTAAAATAATTTAAGGGCAGGAGACTTGTCAGACTTAATTTCAAATCAATTCAGTTTTATTTATATAGCACCCAATCACAACAATTGTTGCCTCGGGGCCCTTATTGTAAGGTAATACAATAATACAAAGAAAACCCCAACAATCAAATGACCTCCTTTCAGTAAACACTTGGAAAGAGTGGGGAGGACAAACATCCTTTTAGCAGGAAAACACCTCTGGCAGAACCATCATCAGATGAAGGCAGCCATTGGTTGGGGTGAGGGGAGGAAAACAGGACAAAGACACTGTGGAAGAGAGCCAAGGAATAACTAATGATTAAATGCAGAGTTGTATAAACACATTATGAGTTAAAAGGGTGAATGAAAATGTCACGAAGTGGGATGGACTCAAGCGCAGACAAGGCAGCTAGAATACAGTTCCGTTTATTACTATACAACACGAAATATATACCAAATATAACATGCAAATATATACAAGTGAGAGGGCGAGGGGAATCCAGGGCACAGGGAAATCCGGGAAAGGAGCTCTTCACACACGAGGGACTTCACAAAAAACACAGCACACCAGCAAGCCTGCACACCAAGGGTTCCAGGGAAACGGAATTCTTGTTTACAGACAACAAGTGATTAATCCAAAGGGTCAGTGATACGAAAAGGCAACAAGAGACTAGTACTCCGGAGCTTACTACCGAGGTAACTCAATAGTCCAGCGGCGAGATGTTTCCAGCCACTGCCTTAAGTAGTGGATGAGTTTAGGCGATGAGCCACAGGTGTGTGATTAACTTCAGGTGCGAGGGCCAGTGGCGGGAGCCCGCAATGAGCTCCGCCCCGGCGAGACACAGCAAGCGTGAGAGAGGTAGATGTAAACAAGAAACATATGTAGCCAACCTGAGTCAGCCGGGCAGACACGGGGACCATGACAGAAAAACAACGACACACAGCTTAAGCCGATTGCAGCATAACTAAGTGAAGATTTATGGTCATCTGATCCAACCCTAATTACATATTTATCAAAAAGGAAAGTTTTACGTCTAATCCTAAAAGTAGAAAGGATGTCTTTCTCCTGAATCCAGACTGGTTCCACAGAAGAGGGGCCTGAAAGCTGAAGGCTCTGCCTCCCATTCTACTTTTAAATAACCCTAGGAACCACAAGTAAGTCTGCACTCTGAGAGTGAACTAATTTATTGGGGTGGTACAGTGCTATAAGGTCTTTAAGATAAGATGGGGCTTGATTATTCAATTCAAGTTAACAGGAAGCCAGTGGAGATAAGCCAATATGAGAGAAATATGCTCTCTCATTCTACTGAATGTCAGTATTCTCGCTGCAGCATTTTGGATCAACTGAAGGCTTTTCAGGGAGTTTTTAGGACACGCTGCTAATAATGAATTACAGTAGTTCAGCATAGATGTAACACATAAAGTAATAAAGACTTGCAAATTAACTCCCCTAAATGAGAGAAGCAAATCTTTGGCAAGTTCAACAGAATGTGAAAGTACAAGACAGCTGTGTGTATTAGTAAGTTATTACAGCATGAGCAATTCGTTTTTTCTTTTTCACTCAGGCTGGATCTGGTGCAGGCAGACTGTCGGATCTTCAAGAGTGTGAGGACGTAACGGTCAGTCATCATTGCGACAACCACAAACACACTTTTCCATGCCCTTCCCAGATGTCTGTTTCCTACCTGCGTAGCCCACTGTAGTCCCAAAGCTAAGAGATTATCGTGTTGATCTCAAAGTGTGAATCAATTAAGCTCTCACCACATTTGCAATCAATAAACAGCAAAGCCACTGACAGGCTTCCGCCTCAATTCTTCCCCCATTGTTAAAATGTCCTCTAAAGCACGTGTTGGAACTCCTGCAGAGACAACCAAACAAAATGACTATTCCATGCCTATATCGACAGATACTAAGCAAGGGACTATGGGGAACCAGGGCAAACAATAGAAAAGGGTTTTTTTAAGAATCAGAGATAGATTTGTGTCATGATTGTCAATGATCTGTTCTTTTGCCCTCCATCAGACAGTGAAGCCCAATTTGTATTCCTGTTTCTTTTTTGTAGCTGTCAGGGAGACAGACGTGTGTCCATGTCTGCTGCTGGGGCAGTCAATGAGCCATTGATTTGGAGTCTGAGATGCCCACGTGATGGATGAGGCCCTTCTTAAACAGAAGCTAAAAAAAAAAAAACCAAAAAAACAAATAATAATAATAATAAAAAAATACCGAGCACAGAATGAGTAAAAGCAGGAGATATACAGTTTTGAAACTTTTTAAACTGCTCACACGGTCATTTCATAGTAAATGCTTTCATAGCTCTGGTTTTCTTTGATGATTCATTTACGGTTTTGATCTCTTTGTCTATTACCATTGTTGCAGATTCTTTGCCCATTACGTCTTCAAAAACAAAAAGGGTCTGTATTCATTTTTCAAACAAATTTCACATCAAAGGTGGCCACTGAAGCACAGAACACATGGAAACTGCAAAAAAATGCATATCTGTGTGTGCACATTTGAAGGTGTTTTGCACAAGTACGATGTAATAATCTGTTATGTGCCTTCCATATGCTCTGCTGCTGGGAAAGCTTTCACCTGACAAGCTTAATCTAATTCAGTTCTTTACAGTACTTCAGATGGTCTTCCTGGTGAAGTCAATTAATTATTTAATTACAACTTTCCCATGATGTTGGAGTAGCATCAAAGTAAAAAAACAAACAAACAAAAAACTGCCTTTTGTTTGGATCTTTTTTATATTGTGTGTATTGATATGGGCATCTTGGTTCTCATATGTGCAGGCAGCGCGCTGATAGGCTGTTTTCTCCCTGTTTGTTTTCTCAAGGATGTATTTATGTCAGCTGAAGAAAAAAATAAATAAAATAAAAACAACTTCAATCGCAAGGGTGAAACACAAGGCAAAATTAAACCAGTCGATGCATATCCAGCACATAAGACTTGTTAATTCAGTTGAGGGTGTGTGTAGTCCCTCATTATTTCATTCTATCATTGTGTGTTCTGTCAGGGGGAAAAAGACTCAACATTGTTAGTTTGAAAATGAACAAATGGTCTGCTTTGTAAGGAGACGCTAACTGTATCAGACTTGTTTGGGCTGGTCTGACTGGACTGGGGTTGGATAGAGGAGGCAAATGAGGCACTAAAAATGATGCATGAAAATATGCAAAAACACATGCAGGCTGTCAGTGTTGCTCTCTTGCTCAAAAAAAAAGTCATGTATTATGTTACATATTTACTCTCTGCACCAAGTAAACTCAATATATTACTTTTGCGTTACTTTACAACATAGTCTGAGATGTATTGCCACTTACTTAGGAGTTAACAACAAACCTTTAGGCTACGTGCCTCAGGCTCTAGGGAAAAGGAGCAGGATAAAAAGGGTGGTTTTTATATCCACCCTTCATGCAGGCAATTTAGGAACAATCCAAGTAATGGCATTATTGCTTGCTTAGTAACTGAAATGTGATTACCAACATTAGCACAGTAATGTATTACATTAGTGCATTAAAGAAAAGTATAATGTGATTAGAGCAACACCCAGTGCTGGAGCCTATGCAGAATTTACCTGACAATGCACATGTACAACTTAATAGTTTCTTTAGAGAGAGACAAAAGTGTTGAACATCAGTTAACGCTCAGGCTAAACGCTCTACATTTTCCAGGTGTGAAATTGAAGATGGATATGATATAGAATTGCTGTCTTTGCAGAGGTTATTGACTTTGGTTAACTATCTGAGGTAACCGTAAACCTCGAAATTAGGTGTCCTGATTTAAACACGAGTCATATGCACTCGTTCACCTTTGCTGAACAATTTGGAAAAGAGATGCATTTTTTTTTTTTAAATCTTTCAGGTTTCTTAGGAGCAAATTGAAAAAGATATGCCCATTCATCTTTTAATTATGAATGGCAATTCAATTACATTGGCCCAACTACCGTATGTGTGTTGAGGGAACTCAAGTTATGGCCAAAGACCCTTTTGATGAGCCCAAGGTGACGATAGATTTAATAGGTGGATACAGGGTAAAGTTGGTTGTGAAAGCAGCCATTTGATAAAAAATGATCCCGAAATGTGCTGTAATAATGCAAAATGATGGGTTAACATGCTCAGTCCCTCCTGATCGCCTTGCACCATCCACATTAGTCTAAGTGCCTTGATCATCCATGTGCAAACCCTCTGGGAGAATAGGGTGGGAGGTGTTGTTGGTGAAGGTGTGGTGGCACACTCCTCCTTGCATCATATGAACCCCCTATTTCATGGCTGGCTAACCCGATCGAAAGTAATAGGGTTGTGGGGGTGATGAAGTGACATAGCCAATAACTTTCATTATGTGTTTTTAACCTTGTCCCATTCTCTAATTAATTCTCCAACGGCAGTCAAATGCCACTGTGTGTTAGACTGCATCCCAGGCAATCTTGGACTTGGTAAAACTTTGGTGGTACTGCTGGGAAACAGCAGAGAAGCAAATACTGCTGATACTCGAGCCTTAGGTGAGGTTTTCTTGTGGAGACCAATATATCTGTTTGCTTTTGCAGAGTCAGTCTATCCTTTCCTCAGCTCCTTTTTATAGATCATAGCCTCTTGCCAGATACAATCTGTCTTTCTTTCTCCCACATAGCTGGGAGCTAAAAGATGTTTCCTTTTGTAAGTTTTGTACTGCTAAGGTTTACCATATTGTGTAGGATCAGTAAAAGATACACTAATGAGTCCACCCCCTCACTATTGATCTGGATTCATTTTTGTCATGTCGATAAACCAATAGTCTCCAGACTCGCAACACTTATTTAGCTTGTCTCCTCTTGTTTATGGTCAAAACCAATTTTAATGGGGGTAAATAACAACAAGGGCTTTACGGGACAAAAGAAAAAAAGAAAAAGAAAAAGAAGAAAATCAAGTTTGTGATATTTTGTACACACAGTGAGCACCAAGTGTACTACAGCAGAACTAATCAATTAGCTTCTTTCATTTAATGATGCTGTGGGTTTATGCAAACCAGTTGCAATGAGAAGAATCAGCAGAATGAATAATAGATCACAAGGCTAAATCTGAAAACGGGGTAAGAGAACAGAACGCTCCCTTTAAGCTTTATCTTCACATTATCGCTTGTACCAAATGGTAGGCTGCCAACTGCTCTGCTGTTCAGTGTTTAAGGTGGAATTTCTGGAGTCCATTTTAGCTTTATTGTGTTTCCTCTGTTAGTATAGCTGTTTTTTCCCTTTAATTTAAAACACAATTAAACTTGGGACACTAACTCTATCCTTGTGCCTGCCAAACTCCTTCCACAGCAGCAGAGGCAGCCTCATTTAAGGAAACCCATGGGGTCTTGTGGATTAGGGAGGGTATGATTTCAGCACCACCTAGTGGCAGCCTCTGAAACAAAGCATTGTTTGTGAATTGGGTAAAAGATGCTTCCTATTAGAATTTCTCCCTATTAATGAGCCAAAAAAAGATAGTTGGTTCCTATTACAATGTGTTATCTTAGAATATGTAGAATCAGATAAAGTTCTCTCTTTACCGTTAAGATCGCCATCAGGAAAAGCAGTGAGAAGTTTGAAGTGCTGAGAAAGAAGGAGGAGTATCACCTTTGCCACTGCTATTCATTACTCTTAAAGGCATTAAGGAAACAACATAATGGCTCATAAGCCAAATGTTGTGGCATGAATCCGTCATTAGCGAAACGAGCAATAGAAATGATAAGAGAAGACATTATCGTATCATACATGCTTGACGTGCATTGTATTTCTCCAGGGTATATCATCAAACCACAAATAGTGCGCCGCTGATAATGTCTTATTTCTCCAGCAATTATATTTTATACATCCTTAATGAGCAGTTTCTCTTTAAAAGCAAACAAAACAAAATCCTGAGTCATTTTGCAGTTTAAGACTTACTCCAGAAGTCCATCCTAATCTAACGAGTTCTAACAAAGAGTCATTTCTCACACACGCAAACAGACCGACGAGCGGGCAAACATCTCTGTCTTTGAATTGTTGATTTTACTCGGAAATGTGTTTTGCCTCTCTTTGCTGCAAATGCAACCGTGTAATGACAGCAGTGTCATTGTGGGAGCCAACACCACACATACTCCACTTCATCTTTAATATATCTGAGTTTGTGTTTTATTTTATTTTATTTTTTTGTGAGTAGATGCAAAAGGAGTCACATCCAAATGGCAACTACCCCTGTATACTGCCCAAAACCAAAGACATAGCAAAAACAAAGAGACTCCTTAACTACGGCATTCATTTTGGCATTAAGGCTCAGCGTACCGCAGAGACCAGAGAACACACTGATGATGAAAAAGAATGTCCTAGATTTTCAGAGGAAGAAGGGGGCTGGGCATGGGGAAAAGAGATTAAAGGACATGTTTTGACAGTGGTAGCTTGTTTCTGGAAAAAGTCCTGCACCCCATTCAGGATCTACACTGTTTCTTGCTTTCACCAGTTCAGATAGAGCCATGACGTGGATTCTGGGGGGGAGTGCAAGGTCAATGTAGTACTCTTTCAAAAGGGGACGGTTTAACATTTACTCATTTGCTAAAACAATGCACATTTATCCACCTGCACCATCATTCCTTCCTCCACTCAGTCCACCTTATCCTTACAAAGTCTGCTCAATATGCCAAGAAAGCTGCCAACATTTGAGCAAACCCGCTCCTCCCCCACATGCTGCACAGGGGCGCACACACACACACAGTAATCACACACACACATGCGGCTCCTCATAAATCGCCTACATCAACCAATTCTCTGCCCTCTCCTTCTCAGTATCCTCCCACCACCCCAGCTCACCCCACGGTACTCTTTTTCCTTTGTCTCTCTGGCTTCTTTGTCAGTGAGGCGTGCTTCTTGCTCGCTGTAATAATAAGGCTTTCAATAGGCTGGTGGCGGTACCGCTCCGGCTAGTCCTTATGAGCGGCCCATGGTTCCACAAAGACCACTTGTTGACGCCAGGTGAGACAGAGAGAGCAACAGAGACGAGGGAGAAAACGGTGAGATAGATAGTCAGGGGTGGGTCTCTGCTAGGCAAACAAAGCCTTGGCTATTTCAAGGTTGTCATGTGTCATGCTGTCCATGGGCCCGTCTACACACGGCTGTTTTGCAGAAGCTTGGCCAAAAATATCTTGGACCCTAAATGTCAATCAAAGCCGTATTAAGTGGCTCGTGGCTGAGAGAAGATAGTGTACTTCATTTTGAACATGGGTAATTAATAATGATTGTCCATCCATCCATCCATCTTCATCCGCTTTATCCGAGGCCGGGTCGCGGGGGCAGCAGCCTAAGCAAATGATTGTCTCTTTCGTTATTTATCTTGATCTCTTCTTTTATTTTCTGCTTTTTTTTTTCTTCACAATTTTGACTCATTTTCACTCTATCTGAATCTATTTTGCATTTATTTGTCCCTGAGGAGATGGTAATGTAAGCATTATGCCTCAGGCCACAAAACAAGTCAGAAACAAAACCAACCAGCATTTGTGTACTTTTGTTGTCCTCATATTTTTGATGTGTTACACCTAGAATGATTTAGATATCACTTGAGGTTCTTTTCAGAGATTAATCTCATTATAAGCTTTTTTTTTCTCTTTTTTTGTTTGGTTTTGTACCACTTTCCTCTGTCCAGAATGTGCAGACAGAAGAGATGCTCAAACCTCCCTTTCCCCAGCCACTGCCTCTAGCTCTTCCACGGGGATACAGAGGTATTCCCAGGCAAGCCAAGAAACATAACCTCTCCAGCGTGTCGTGGGTCTGCCCTGGGGTCTCCTCCCGGATGGACATGTTGAAACACCTCACCTATGAGGTGTACAGGAAGCATCCTGGTCAAATGCCAATAACTTCAGCTGTGGAAGCTCTACTCTGAGTATGTCCTGAATGTCTGAGGCTATCACCACCATTTGGAAATAACCTTTTTCAGCGTCTTGTACCCATAACCTTATTGTTTCGGTCACCACTCAAAGTTCATGACCATAGATGAGGAAGGATGTGGGTTGTTTCACTTTACAGCAGTGAAAAACAGGTTTTGTTAGGTGATGACTGGACACAGAGTTCTGTAACGCGATAAATTAGTGATATCAAAATTAAATGAATACAGCAAATTGCTGGGGAGGAAAATATTGTTGCTGCCTCTTTAATCTCTAGTTGCACTATAAAAACATTATTTTTGATTAAAATGGTCCTAATCTGAAACACCCCAAATCTAGACATTAATAAGCACACACATTTTAAGAAGTCTGATTTTGATGTTTGGTGCTTTTTACAACTTTTCCTGCTAATGTACAACTGCCCTCCAACATTGCCCCTTTGCTTTCCAGTGACTTAACTGCTCCTGTTATGAAACAGTACTGCGCCAGCATGTTGTGGAAATTAGTTGTATGAAGTCAGTGTTAAAATTTTTGCCACCTGCTTTTCGCCTTTGAGGCTTTTGCCATTAGAATACTCCACAGCCTGCTGAAAATCGGTGTCATCAAATACTCTCATGGACCTTACTACAAGTTGTTCATAGGCAGAAAAAAATAGTGTGAAATGCATCAGCAGTGACCTCCGTGAACCCAAAGCAAGTACCTCCCATTGTCTGCCCTGGCTTGTTTGTGAAGCTGTGCAGTTATGTATTTCATCAGGCTCATGTGCAATTAACCCTCACTGACTGCACCACTGCTGCATAATCTGTAATAATGTGCTTATGTCTTCATTTCAGAAAGCCCTGATTTTCTGCTTCATCCTTATATAAAGTGAAGGGTCTTCCAGATATGTTTAAGGCTGTTTACACAAAATACCCAGGTTGTATATAGCATGTGATGTAGTAATTCTGCATCATTGCCTCTGTATGAACCTACGGTAATAATAAGCAAACTCGCAGAGGTGGGACCAAGTCATTGTTTTGCAAGTCTCAAGTAAGTCTCAAGTCTTTATCCTCAAGTCTCAAGTCAAGTCTCGAGTAATGTCAGGCAAGTCAGAGTCGAGTCACAAGTCACTGGTGTAAAAGTCCGAGTCAAGTCACAAGTCTGAAACTTTGAATTTCAAGTCCTTTCGAGTCTTTAAAAAAAAAAAACGAAAAAATAATGTTGCAGTTATGCTAAATGTAAATATTAGACCATGTAATTTTAAAATCTGTGTTTTTCTCAACACATGACAAAATAGTGAACTTAGAAAATATACACAAATTGTGAAATTGCACCTCTTTAAAATGCAGCTCAATTAAACTTAGCTCCAAGAATAATTTTCACCGACAGTTCTGAGATAAGCTGCATGTTATTCTTGGATGCGGTTATAGGACCGGCTTTAAAATCGCATGACAAAAATATCATACATATTAAAAAAAACTGCATCACCAACGTAGCCTGGACAACATTTGCTAGTTAGATGAAGTCAGCTATCTCATCGTAGCATATTTATATGCATATTTATAAGCATACGGTTCTTGGAGTGAGCGCATACACTCATGAAGTTTAGTAACTTCAGGTCACTGCAACAAGCCCAGGTACAGTTTACCGACGGATGGGTGCAGGACCTTGAAATGCACCGTGTAGAACGAAAGACCATCGTACGTATCATAAGTTTACCAGTCTCACAAACTGTCGTCATAAATACACATTCCTTAACCGTTTATTAATAGGATCTTTGAGCTCAACGGTAATTAATTAGTAGTGGAAATAACCTGTGAGCTGGAGTGTTCTGGGACGTTATATTTGATCTTTGAATGGCTGCAATCCAGGCCATCCGTCGCGTCTTTGTTACTTCGGAAACATGGCTTGAACAATTTCTCTTCAACGACGTAATCCGATAACAACCGATCTCTTTACCCGTCGGCTTCCCGTGGCTGTCATGCGACCGGCTATTGCAGTTAATAATACAACAGCTTCTTGACATTTTTGTGTTTCTTTTTATCGCTGTATAACTGATTTTAATTGAAAGCCTGCGTGCGCTAGTACCGCTTGCCACGAGTTCCCAGAATCCTTTGCGGTTCTACCCGTGAATGACGTCACATTTTCAATCTCTATATAATATGCATGTTAAATTTTATATTTGGGGTAAAATATCAAGTCTTTTCAAGTAAACCGGTTCAAGTCCAATTCAAGTCCCAAGTCATTGGTGTAAAAGTCCAAGTCAAGTCACAAGTCTTAGAACATTTTTTCAAGTCAAGTCTAAAGTCATAAAATTAATGACTCGAGTCTGACTCGAGTCCAAGTCATGTGACTCGAGTCCACACCTCTGCAAACTCGAGTGTGACGAGTTGCTTAAATGAAAATGTGACATGTAAGCAGCTCATGTGAAGTTTCTCTTTTGTGATTTTTCTCTCTCAAAGTAGCAACAGTCTCCAAGCAGCGTGCCTTTCTTGTTAAACAGTGAAGGCCGTGTTCTTTAATTGATTCCAGTGTTCAAGCAGTCTAAATTTGAATTGAGAATTGTGTTTAAAACTAATCCAATTATCACAACATCAGAAGAAGAAAAAAAAGTGGGGGAAAAGTAGGCTGTTAGCTCCATCAGTGGAGCTTGATAATTGGTATTTTAATCTTTGCAGCAGGAATAAGCTGTGATTAAGGCATTAAAGTGCTCTTCTTGTACATGGTTAAAAAAAATCTGCATTTTTATTTTTTATCTTACCGGAGTCTAAAATGGAATAAAAGATTTTTATATCCATGATAACCTTTGTGATGTGGACGAGTGTAAATCTGGTCACCTTTGTATGCATTTGTATTGTGGTGCAGATCAGCATGTTTGCTTCAAAATGCAGTGCACTCTTTAGTCTTTAAAGAGCAGAAACGTGGAACTAAGAGGTGAGAAAACTTGTAAAGAGGATGGAAAGTGAGAACAGCAAAAAACTATAAAAAAAACGCACAACTGAGAAACACGTATAAATACAAATATGTTAGCTATAATCAGTCTTTGATTCTGCTATCCCTGTGCTTGGCCTCACCACTGCTCAGACCCTGAGGCGATACTTGAGGCTAAAGACTTAACAGGGCTCTGACTCTGAAGCATCAACAATGGACGGGGGAGGCGAGTTGAAGATTAAGAAGGCACACCATGTGTGTGTTTGTCTATTAGTGCCTTTGGGAGACATAAAATTAAGGGAGGGAGAAAAAAAGCACTGTCATTAGCTTCTCATAGTGTGCTCCAGGGATACCATAGATGCCATTAGACTGGGATACAAACAGCAGAGTAGATGATATGTAGAGAAACTGCAGACAAAGCATCAAAGGACAACAGTGCAGACCTGACTTCTAAACTGATCTTTCAGCTTTAGCACTTGTTTCATGTTCCAAAGTCTTAATCACATGAACCTTCACTGTCTCCCTATACTTTCTATAATGTCGAATAAGCTGTCAATCATCAAAACGCACACACACTGACGAAGATTATGTGAACACTTCACGGAAAAAGAACTTTGAAGTATCCTTGCTACAATCACGAGTACAGCTGAAGATAGGTAATATTACATTAAAAGCCAATTAGCAGTCTGCTGAAAGAGATCTGACAAATAGCCCATTAATGTGACTTTTTAAAGGCAACACTGGATAGCCGTTGAAGGTTTAAAAAGGACAAATAATCTGTGCCCAAATTACTGGTGCAATTACTGGTGGAAGGGAAAAGAAATTAATAATTTTTAAAAGCAGCTAAGACGAACAATATTTAACATCGTGAAGTCTTGAAAAAACGGCAAATGCAAAAAGAAAAAAAAAGCTATTCAGCATTTAATATATGAGTCACACTGCTACCAAGCAGCGAGGTTATTTAGTATTTTTTTCCCTGAAGCGTTCATGTCATCTTCGTGTATGGCAAGTTCCATACTTTAAGCACCCCAAAGGTTTATGCTTGGTGTAAGTTCACTGTTGACTGTATACATAGGGGCAGATTACAACCATAAACTGTGAAGTGGAGAATTCGAATCATGATCATTTACATTTGCATACAGTGTAAATATCATCCCTGTTGATTAGGAAGAGAGAGAAAGAGAGAAGTTGTAGACATGTAGAGCAGGCAGGACGTGTGTGATGAAAGCAGCCAAACAAAGGAAATGTCACATAAAGTGATCCTAAAAATAAAAAGAACTGAACTAATTATGCTCTGTTGTTGTTTATAAGATGCTAGTGCCTCCATCTTTTATTCATCAAGACGCAAGGCGGCTGGAGGTTCTCTGTCTTGCTCTCTCATGCTCACTCCTTCAAATCTCATTTCAAACAGAACCCATTGAGCCATGGAACTGCATTCTGAATCACAATGAACTTGTTTTTCTTCAGCAAGAAAAGGATGGAGGAGGAAAAATGGCAAGAGTGGATCTTTACCATGGCAAACAAATAGAAAGAAAGGGAACGGGGGTTTCTAAATGTTACCTGACAATCATTGCTGTGCAGCAGGCAAAGACGTGGATTCACAAAACAGGAAGTTGATGACTTGTTTTGGTAGCGGGGGTAAGCCATTGTCAGTCAGCCTTAACCATCTTTGCTCCAGTGCACTCATTTTTAGTTTCCAAATGAAAAAGAACAAAAAAAACCAAATAAATACATAAATAAGTAAAATATGCATGGAGACAGGACAAATGAGCATTTTGACATACAAAACCTTAAAAAAGTCCTGTATTCAGAAAGAAACTTCCGGAGGCAAGTTAAATTAATTGAGTTAGTCATCCCTACTACAGTCACTTTGCCTCAGGAGGGCCTCTTAATGTGAGATTCACATTATCTAATGGGGAATTTCATGCTCATCTCCTGAACTGACCAAACTATATTGTCTGGCTATGCCTCATTAGACAAACTGCGGGATTTTTCTCCCCATAGGTGTACCTGTTTTTCTTCTTTTGGGATCCATAGACATGTTACATTTCTCATCTACAGCCACACATTCCTTTTGGGAATATTTTCTGTCACTATGGGGATTTTAAGTCTCTGTGTTAACAAGACCCATCACAGTTTGACAGACTTTAGTGAAGGCGCACGGAGGAATTTATCTTGTAATGAAAGAGATGTCCAAAAACTGAAAGAAGAGAAAATCACTTTCTTTACATTGTTTCTGGCTCACTAAGCAAAGGACATATATGTATGTGTGTGTCACAAAGCTTATACCTAATGGGTTTGTAGGTAAAATAGTAAAGTGCAAGTTATTTTTGAGATAAAAAACAAACAAACATGTCTTTAAATCCCAAGAAATCATCAGAATTTGTATGATTCATCTCTGAGCTACCATCTGGCCTTGGCTTCTGTTAATAGGGGGTTTTGCTCTGAGCTAGCCAACACGTGGTTGCAGACTGTAGGAGAGAGAAAGAGGAAGAGTGGAAGCAGAGAGAGAGGAGAAAGCAGGAGGTAAAAAAGAGAAACTTAAAGGTGAGAGTAGGAATGAGGAGGAACAGAAGAAGAAGAACAAGCAAAGCATGAGAGACAGCGGGATGGGAGAAGATGGGTGAAATTTAGTGAAGGAAATGAGGATGGAGAAATATAGAAAACAGAGAAGGTAAAAGATTGAGCAGATGAGGCAGGAGCCGGAGAGAGTGCAGTGCACTCTAGGCGGGAACATGTATTTAGAATAAGGAGTAAAAGCAGAGAAGTGGAGCTTTGGTGTACATGTGCCCCGGGGAGGATAGTGTGAAGTACCTTTTGTCTTCCCACCATCAGGAGCTTCTTTTGAATAAACCAACCCAAGCATTTCCTTTTTGTAAATCTCACTTTAAAGAAGGGCAAAGCTAAAGCTTCTCCCACAGTGGTGATCTAGTATAGTTGTACCTCAGCCCACACAAATCCCTTCCTCAATAGCTGTGGGTGTGTAACAGCTTCATTTCCATTTTAGAGCACAGTGAGATCGCTTGCTGCCTAGACGCATAAGAGAAGCCTCACCTTGGTTGTGAGCCTGCATATGTTGTCCACAGTGATTGGCAAGGCCGTGTGACCAATTTGATTTAAAGCTTTATGCCTGTTTTCTTTATCCTTGAGACTTGTCAAAAATGACACGTGGCATCACTGCAAGGCAGTCATACTTCTGCTGCTGCAGCTGCTCGCGCTTCTGCAGCATCAAATCCCACTGGGAAATAACAAACTTGGGAGATGAATTCATCTCCAGTGATCATCATTGTTGCTCTTTAATTCTTGCAGGTGTGCTTCACCATAGATCCCATGGGTGCAGGAGTGTAAATGCAGGAGGAACAGAAGTGTTGCTATTGCTGTAACCAGACTGAGAAGTTAAAGAAAGATTGCATTTGAAACACAGAGTGTTGCGTGTTACTGGAGGGAGTTGGTAATTAAGCCTGGGGCAAAGTGGTAATGGATCAGCCCAGAACTGTCATCTGTAACTATGGCTTGCCTCTGATGATGGAACGGTTTTCTGTCAACCCACAGAAATCAAAGTGGGAAAAATGAATAAAAACTTCAACGATTCATTTGGCCCAAGTCAAACAGCAACTGGTGTGGTGCAAAATATTAACAAGGGAGAAAGCATACTATGTCAAAATATAGTTTAAAAGAGAAAGAAAACAAAACTTAAAAAAAATAATAAAGCCTCAAATAAATAATTAATTAAAAATATTGAAATTAGCTCTGTACCTAGAAGCTAAAGTTATCACGGCATGCAATATTAAGAAAGTGTAAACTATAAATGTAGGTAAATTATGGATGAATTCTAAATTGTGGATATGAATATCACAAATGAAGAGACTTTGGCAATTTCATCTTTTACTAATCAAAAGTTGTTTAAGTGTCCCTAAAGGCTCAGTCAAATCCAGACGCACACAAATGCACACACTCAAACACACTTACAGGCAATTTCGTACGGTAGACTAAATTGGTATAAACCAGAAACTTTGCATTCTGAAGCATTAAAGACTTTCTTTGCCTTATCGGCAGATCTATTTTCAGTATGCTGGCTGTGCACTCTTCAACTCTTCACTGTAAGTAAAAATAGCTTGCTGGGACTTGTTGGTCCTTTTTGTAGACAGTGCTGTTGAAAAAAAAAAAGAAATTATTGCCTAAAACACTAACGCAAAATGACCAGGTTATTTAACTGGTTCATTACTATTCCTTTTCTCTCTATTTGTGAAATACATCAATCGCTGGAAACGTTACGTCCAGATGAACAGAATCAACTTTTGGAGATACATCAATCCAAAAACATGCTATGACATCATATCATTAAAGACCACACAGTTCTTCTGTCATTCATTAATTATTCATATACACACATTAGCATGTGCACACCACATGTATGACAGCAGGCACGGGTACATGTCATAAAGACACATAAAATAACACAATAATCTTGTTAGTTATCCAACAACTGTATTGTGCTAAAGAATTGATTCTCTTTTTGTATATCAAAGACCTCATTAGAAAAGCCCACCTACTCGGTTATCTCCATTTCATTGGGCCCAATAACAAATCTGATAGCCCTGGAACAGTTTCAAGGTTAATCATCCAGCAGTTTTGCTAAATGAATACTAATGCTAAATAAATGATGATAATAATAATTTATCAAACCAGACAAATAAGGACAACTCAGTTAATTATTACCAAATTTAATTACTAAAAAGTAAAAAAAAACAACCCTCAGTTTAGTGTCATGTTACTTTAATTTGCTGTCAGCTGTAAACATTGAGTGATGTATCTGGTGTCATGGTGGTTACCTCCAGGGATTCTGTCTATTGATTTCTATGCATTTATAGAAAATTAGCTTGAATCGACATGAGCAATCACAAGTTGAATCTTAAGTTACTACTACTACAAATTTACATACAATTGCTCCCTTGTGAACCATATCATATGTGCTACCATATGGACAAAGATGTAGGCAACCAAGAGGACTGAAACATATTTGTAAAGCATGTTATGAAGTCCTGATGTCTGAGTGTAGAGCTTTTTTACTCGGATAAATTCTACTGAGATTAAAATCTCATTTTCATGACTTGAGTAAGTGTAATAACAGAAGATACTGAAAAACAGTAATACATACTGCAATATGAAAATGCAAAACAGAACATGAAATTAATGGCGCAGTGGAGCATGACTCATAGACTGTACACCTTCCTTTAGACTCTGGAACAAAATTAAAAGGAAGAAAATTGGAAGACACAGCACCAAAGGAAGAGGAAAGACAAATGCGTGTCTGTCCTTGTGACTAGACGAAGGCGATATCAGGATCTTTGTCACTGGGGAGGCAACAGAAGGTAACACTAAATATCCAGAGAATTAGTGAATGAGTATAGCTATGTAAAAGTAAATAGAGGACAGAAAGACACTGAAAGTGACACTGAGTTTTTATGCTTATTTAATGAATAAAAAAGGTTATGCAGTTACAGTCACTGGTCTGCTTAAAGCAATAAGAGGAACAGTTAAGACAAAGAATATGTTGAATTTCACTTGAAAATATGAAGCGGAAAACTTTGTGGATGTAATGAAAAAGGGTAGGGAGGGTATGTTTAGGGCCAAAAACAAAGATAGCAATATACGTACTACCAGTCAAAAGTTTGGATGCAGTTGCTATGCTGTGGTAGCCATGCTGGTTCAATGCGCCTTCAGTTTTGAATAAATCCCCAAAGGTTTCACCAGCAATGAACCATCACACCTCCTCCTCCAATGCTTCATGGTGGGAGACCATCCATTCTAGTTTTTTGCATCGTACCAGACTGCGCTTCACTTCTTAAAGTAATGTTGGACTGTTGTTTCTCTTTATGTAGCTGACTGGTTCTTGCCATAATTTGATTTCTAACAGTTGTCTATAGGGCTATATGGCTGTCCAGCTTTCTACAAACCTGACTTCTGCACAGCAAAACTGATGGTCCTAACCCCATCAAGGCAAGAAACTCCACAAATGAATCATGACAAGCTACACCTGTCAAATGAAAACCACCTCAGGTGACTACATCATGAAGCTCATTGAGAGAAGACTAAGGGTTTGTTTGTGAACAAAGAAAAGGGTGGCTACTTTTAGGAATCTAGTATATGACATATGTAGAGTAATTTATAATATTCTGATTTTCTTTTGTAATTCCATAATTCTTGTTTCATACATTTTTTGTTTTCACAATGTTTCTACAGTGTAAAAAGCAGTAAAATAAAGCAAAAAAACATTAAATGGGAAGGTGTGTCTGACTGGTAGTATAGATAGGTGCATCCAAGGACTAGCAGTACATGTGGAGTGCAAATAGTGAGAAAAAAGCCATAAATATCATAAACCATGCTGATTTAACCTTCTAGGACCTGGCGACCACATATGTGGACATCAGGCCCATTTAGAGCAAAATCAGGTAAAAAGATCATTCTTAGCTTTTACATTTATCAGGTCCCAATCAGCCCAAATAGCAAAGCGAAATTAAAAATGCATTCCACGAAAGAGTTTAGGTCTTAGGAGGTTAAACTTGTTTAGACTTGTTGAATCAGGAAATCACTTAAATAGAACCTGTCTGACAAAGTAAATTGGGTAAAAGATCTCAAAAAGCAGCACATCATGTTACAACCGAAAGAAACAATCTGAGAAACAAAGCCTTTGACATCAGTCAGTCTGAAAAGTGTCACAAAACCATTTGTAATGCTGCACTCAAAACGTGCGGTTATCCTAAATGGGCGTTCTTAAAGTCAGCAAAGAGGCACAGAAAAGAAGCTCAGACACCAGCGAGGGAGGATAAGAAAGACAGACGCAACAACATTGTCATCCCCTATGTAGCCGGTGTATCAGAAAAACTCAGGAGAGTTTTCTCCAAGCATGACATCCCGGTGTATTTCAGACCCAGCAACACGCTCAGACAAAAACTGGTTCACCCGAAAGACAAAACTCCAAAACACAAACTTAACAATGTGGTGTATGCTGTACAGTGCAGCGAGGAATGCCCAGACCTCTACATTGGAGAGACCAAACAGCCACTTCACAAGCGCATGGCACAACACAGAAGAGCCACCTCCACAGGACAAGACTCAGCAGTCCATCTGCATCTTAAGGATAAAGGACACTCTTTCGCGGATGCCAATGTTCACATTTTGGACAGAGAGGACAGATGGTTTGAAAGAGGAGTGAAAGAAGCCATCTATGTCCACTGTGAGCGACAATCTTTGAACAGAGGCGGGGGTTTACGACACCAACTGTCTGCCATCTATAATCCAGTTTTGAGATCCCTCCCCAGACACCTTAACGCCCACTCACATCCTGGGCCATCTGATCTCAGGAATTCGCATGATAAGGTGGGGCCAGGTTTAACAATGAGCTCACCCGAAACCCTGGCTGATTGGGACCCACACCCAGTTTCACACCTTGGCTCAGGCGATTAGAGGATCATCAGGGGGTCCTTTTGTCCCTCTGCGAGGGGATACTCCCACTAGGTTTAAATCTGGGACTCCCCACCATTTGACCTTAGAACTGAAGAAGCTTCTCGGATGAGAGGTGAAACATCTTCAAGCAACTTAAAGAAGTCCAGACGCTTTTCTTTGCAAGCTCCTTTGACTACGATGACCTGGATGACTGAGAACCTTCACAGACAACAAGATTTAAAGAACTGCAGGCCTCACTCTACTCAGATAAGGTCAGTGTTCACGAACAATAATAACTAGACTGGGCAAAAATGGAAAGTTCAGGACGTGAAAACAACAACAAAAAAGACTAATGTCACATTTGCTGAAAAAATATCTTAACGAAAAACTTTTTGTGCATATAGTGTAAGCTATTTAAGTATAAAAACAAAGCTGAAACTTGTGAGACTTCATTAGAGGTGCAAGCCTCACAGCAGATGCCATTGTGTCAAAGTAACTGATGATAAAAAACTAAAATATATGAATATAATAATATATTCACACAATAATAATATATGATTTTCCCGGCCTGGTCTTTTATAGCATATAAGAAAATCATGTACAAAGACTGATGCTGCAAAAGTAAAGCAGAGCAAAGTTATAGAGGTTTTATTAGAGACATAGTTAGGAGTTTTGCAATTTGGCATCATTTGTAACAGCTGATATTTCTTCAGTATTGAACAGCAGAAATTAGGCTTTCTTGTCAGAGTCATATTTAGTAAAAAAGCAAAACAAAACAAAACAGTGGCCTTTAAATGTATCAAAGATATGTATGGGCAGAAATCTGTGCCATCAGAAACTGAATTTGAATAAGTTCAATTTGAATTTGAATTGCTCCGATTGAATCTGAATTGTAACTTGAATAAATGCTTTTGAAAACTGAATTTGAATTAGTCTAATTTGAAATTGAATTTATGGTTTGAAAATGATCATCACTAAATTGAAATTGAATTTATATTTTGAAAATGAATTGATTTGCTTTGAAACTGCATTTTATCCTTTAAAAATTCAGCTCCCGAATAATTTCAGTTTCACTTCTCACCATTCAGTTTCAGTTCTACGATTCAATTTCAGTTCCAAAATTCAGTTTTTTGGAACTTACATCCGGTTCCGGTTCAAGCGCAGATTAATAGAACTACGTTTTACTAGCGGACCGAAAGTGTTACTGACGGGAATCTACAGCGTCTTGAGCTGAATTAAGACTTCAGAAGTCATTCGTCATGTCGAATGACCAGCGGATGAACTCTCAGGTTGGTAATAAATGTACTACATGTATAAGAACAAGCGTCATGTTAACAAATGATAGCCGTAAGGTAACTGTTATGCTTATTGTAGCTGTTAGCTAAAAACGCTAATTTAGCGTAGTTTGCCCTGAATTCAGCTTTGACAAACAAATATGATCGACTGTTTCTAGTAGAATTCCAAAGTTGTCATCTTGGACCCTCTCAGAGTGTCACGGGCTGCGACGGCAGACCGTGGAGTTGTAGAGAAAGTAGGGCCCAAACGCGAGACTCAAGTGAAGGACAGTGGATTTATTTATGGCGAGTGGACAGAAACGACAACTATATACAATTCAAGCACTGTGACTCCTGTGGCGATTCCTCCAAGAATCCCACACAGTGCACGTGTCCATAGCAGTGAAAAGGTGACAACTCCAAAAACCCGATTCCACTCTGTGATTTCCCCTCGTGACGACGTTCCTGACTCCCGACTCCTGGTGACACAAAAACACACACAGCTCAGCAGGCAGCCTTTAGTAGCGAAGCCGATCACAACACACTAATCTACGGAGGTACTTAACAGGTTCGACTTAGTATAATCCCGCGCCGACTGGGGCTCCGCCACCTTCTTAAATAAGGCGCCCCTCATGAAGCCATCAGCTGCAGCTGGTGAGGGCTAATGGGCGGCAGGTGCGGCAGTCCCCAGTGCGGGAACACTTCCGGGTCGCAGTCCCCTCAGCGACCCCAAAACATCCGGGAGCACCCAGGGAGAAAGGACAAAAAGGGAGAGAAAACCACCATAACATATGAAAAAACATATACAAGAAATACATGAGCTCTGGGTCATCAGACCCAGAGTACCCCCTCTGTATGCTTGCAGAGACCCCTACAGTAGGGAAACATGCAAAACGGTGTCCAAACCTTTGTATTTTAGCTTTATTTATGTCTTACACAGCATCCAAACTCTTTAGCTAACTTAATAACTTTAGCTAAAGTGAATAGTTAGTCTAATTCATTAGTGCAGCATTACTGGGTCACCTCTGTTTGAAGTGATATAATATGATATACAACTATCACTGTGTTTAACTACCATAATAATTCTTAGGGTACTGAGTGCATGCTTAATTAGATATATTTTTTAAACATACTGCTCCATTACTATGTTTGACAGGCTGAAGTTGTCGGGTCACCTCCTAAATCGACCATCTTTTACAGGTGTTTTGTGCCAGAAATGGAGTGTCCACTGAAGACTGAAGATACTGAATCTCTACGCCTTGCCATTGATCCCTATTGTGCCTTCATCTAGACAAGAGACATTAACTTAACCACTCTCACATGCTCTGTACCTACATCACATTCCCTGACAGTCGTAGCTTGGCTCATCTGAGGGTGAAATTATAAGAATGTGTTATTTTGCAAAGTGCTCTCTAGTGTTCCTAAATAAAATATGGCATTGAGGTCATTTCTTTTGAATTAATCCCTTCTTCTGAAATATAAGAACCTCTTCTGGTTTTAATGGCACTTTGGATTTCCTGACTTTCTGTTCCACTTCCAAACCCAAATAGATGCTGACAAGCTGACACAGTAACATGGAAGAGGGAAAGACGTTGGAAAGGACTACTACAAATAAACCTAATGCCTAACAATGAAAAGTGTAAAATAAGAACAATAATAATAATAATAATAAAGATAAAAGATGAAGTAACAAGTTTTTAGTTTTGTTTATTCCAAATGATCATCCAGATGTCTGTGACATGTGATGACAAACACCATAATGGAAGGCCTTAGTCATCACATGCTTAAACTCATCATATATTTTTGCACATGCTGAACAGGCAGTCAGACATGCTGTAACTGTGGGGTAGAAAACAGCATGAACACCATACGGCAGGGGTCTCAAACTCCAGTCCTCGAGGGCATGGAAAAGTTGCATGACTCCAGTCCACCCTTGAGGACTGGAGTTTGAGACCCCTGTCATATGGAATATGACAGGTGTGGTTGAACTGCATGAAGACTCTGAAGTTTCTCTTCTGGCAGGACAGGAATGTGGCCTTGTCCTGTGAGCCACAGTAAGGATGTACTTCGAGTAGAACTGGACTGTCACCGGCCTCAGGCTCTTCACCCTTTTCAAAGACAAAGCAGTCATTTAGATAAAATATTAGATATTGTTTACCTGTAAATGCACAAAGTAAATTTAGAAATGTAATTATTGTCAAGAGTGAACAAGCACTGATAGTGTAATCTACAGCTGTGGCCAAACGTTTAGAGAATGAGAAGTGTTGTTTGTTTATTTACAAAGTTTGCTGTTTCAGTGATAGTTGTATATCATATTATATCACTTCAAACAGAGGTGACCCAGTAATGCTGCACTAATGAATTAGACTAACTATTCACTTTAGCTAAAGTTATTCAGTTAGCTAAAGAGTTGGGATGCTGTGTAAGACATAAATAAAGCTAAAACACAAAGGTTTGGACACCGTTTTGCATGTTTCCCTACTGTAGGGGTCTCTGCAAGCATACAGAGGGGGTACTCTGAGAGGGTCCAAGATGACAACTTTGGAATTCTACTAGAAACAGTCGATCATATTTGTTTGTCAAAGCTGAATTCAGGGCAAACTACGCTAAATTAGCGTTTTTAGCTAACAGCTACAATAAGCATAAAAGTTACCGTACGGCTATCATTTGTTAACATGACGCTTGTTCTTATACATGTAGTACATTTATTACCAACCTGAGAGTTCATCCGCTGGTCATTCGACATGACGAATGACTTCTGAAGTCTTAATTCAGCTCAAGACGCTGTAGATTCCCGTCAGTAACACTTTCGGTCCGCTAGTAAAACGTAGTTCTATTAATCTGCGCTTGAACCGGAACCGGATGTAAGTTCCAAAAAACTGAATTTTGGAACTGAAATTGAATTGTAGAACTGAAACTGAATGGTGAGAAGTGAAACTGAAATTATTCGGGAGCTGAATTTTTAAAGGATAAAATGCAGTTTCAAAGCAAATCAATTCATTTTCAAAATATAAATTCAATTTCAATTTAGTGATGATCATTTTCAAACCATAAATTCAATTTCAAATTAGACTAATTCAAATTCAGTTTTCAAAAGCATTTATTCAAGTTACAATTCAGATTCAATCGGAGCAATTCAAATTCAAATTGAACTTATTCAAATTCAGTTTCTGATGGCACAGATTTCTGCCCATAGATATGCTACGTTGTCATGCAAAACCAAGTGATAGCAAATTTTCCAGCCTATGAATATATAAAAATCATAGCAATTATATTAAGCTGTACAAAGACAGAAATGCATTTTAAAATTATTATACTACCAAAGTAACACACTGAAGCACAGTAACACAACAAGTGGCAAATGACTGAACGTACTTGATTTTGTTTTTTGTTTTTTTTGCACCACATTTGTCCCACTAGTTCAATGATGAGGTCTAGGCAAAATCTAGACAAATAAATTCAGTTTGATTGGTAAACACTGAGTTTATATCAGTTCATAGTGTCATGACCCTGTGCCTTCTCGGCTGACTCTGTATGGCTACAAGTGTTTTTGTTGTGCTGCATCTCTCTCTCTCCCCTGCACTGCGCTCTACCGGGGCGGAGTCATGACGGCTCCAGCCCCTGGCTCGGACACCTGCAAGCAATCATCTCACTCACTTCTTAAGGCGGCTGCTGAGAGTGCTTCCTCGCTGGATTATTGTGTAACACTCGTCAGTGTCATCACCTATCTGAGCCGTTTTTCGAGTTTCTGTCGTGCCACTACTCACCTGCCTTTCCTCTCTGTGCCAGGATTCTCGCCAGCCTGAGGACCGCCGTTGGTGAGCTAAAGCCTGAGTCCGAGCTACCTGAGCTTCAGTGGATTTTGTACATAGCCCTCTTCTTCCCGTGCCTGTGCTTCCCGGAGACCCTCTTCCTGTGCCCCCTCACCTGTATATATTCGCACCTGGTGTCTGTGTGTGTAAATAAATCACGAACTTAAGTGACGGTCTGCCTCCGAGTCCCTCCTGAGCCTGACACATAGTTTTCTTCTTGAATAATTATTTAGATGATAAGCCTTTCATTTTATATATTTCATTTGCATTTTACTCACAGTTATTGCTTCATTTTATTGAGGGCCAAGAATCATTTTTTGAGTGTACAGAGGATGATTAGTGCTTGCATCAGAAAATGGCTAGAAGCCCATAGTGTCTTAGCAATGTGGCCCTATATAGATAGGGGGTTTGGAGAGGAATCAGTAACCTTGGTTTGTCAAGGGAGTTTAAGTGTGCAAGAACTAAGAAGTGTTAGTGCTAGAGCAAATATCCACAGGGTACATTAAGAGGAAAACAATAAACAAGTCAATACAAACCAAGTATGTAAATAAATGCAATGATATGTATGTCACAATCTACGATTACACTAATCATCACAGAAGAAAGAGACACTGTGATAAGCATCTCATTCAGAAGCAGGATGACATTGAATTTCAATTTAAATCATTGAGCTAACAAATCCAGAGACAGTGTGGCTGTCTGTCACTATGCGTGCACCCTGAGATGGACTGCTAACCTGGGCGAAATGTACCTTGTCTCTTGACCTGTCACACTTAAATTGAACTCTTGCCCATACATTTTGTATAGACATGTCCAGTGATATGGATCCATATTTATCTTCCACAGCTTCTTCAAAATGTGAAGTAGAGCCCCTTAGCAACTTGTATTATTATTACTACAGCAAAAAAGTGATGAAAGACAAAAAAGTGTAGAACTGGATACATTCCAGAATTGCGCAGCTGTGAGACAAGGAGTCGCTGGGAGACAGAAACAAAAGCATCAGAGATATGTTTTTCATCTCTGTTTTAGGTTAGCGTACACAAGGTTTCTTGAATTGCCTCAAGAAATTCCTCCTGCCATCTAATTACAATAAAGGTTAATTAAATTCCACCTACTCAAATAATCTATTGGTGTTTGCAAGGTAGCTTAAAAGATAAAAAAAACAAGATCCTCTCTTTTGCTCTTTAAAACCCCAGAGAGAGGGGAAAAACATATATTTTGTTGAATTGAGTAAACTAATTACTAAACATGTGAGATAAATTTGTGTCACTCTTGGCAGTCAATTTTATAAAAGTAATTGTGAAAGCTCCACAAGGTACAGCCAAGATGCATCTTCAATTCTCATTCCAAGTGTGACTCCTTAACCTTTTCTTAAAAATACAACGACAATCAGGTTAGTCTTTCAAAACATCATCCCTCTTGGCACCATTGGGAGGATCGTGTTTTTCTTGACTTTTACTTTTAAATGAAGAGAATTTGGTATATCTGCATCTTTAAAGTGGACATGAAACAGTAAACATGTAAAGGAAAATTTACACCATAGAATCCTGTTCTTAAAAATGATCATATACTTAACACTGTCTGTGATGTATGTGCAGCGCCATCTTGTGCTAATACAGATTGGGAAGTCACTGAGTTGGCTGGTTGGTTGCTGCTAATAGACTTACTTTAGTTCATGTTAGCTAGCTAGTGACAGAACTGATAATTTAGTGGAAAACAAGGAAACTAAAAGTCTATCAGGGTCACCTTTTGCATTGCTGCAGCAATGATGAATTTTGTGTTTTAAAAAAACATGAATTAATACAGTCGACTTTCTCTTTAGCAGTAAGTAGCTGTTCATTGTAACAGGAAATCCACCTGTTGGCTGTAATAGCTGTGTTTGTAGAACACTTTATAAGTGAGAACTGTGTAAAGGAGAACCTGTTTGAGTCAGATTCACTGGACCAACAAGCTAAAGTGACACTGCCCCCTCTGTGAGTGATTTTTCCTCATCAGTGAGGGGCACAGACCAAGTGTATTAGACTGATGTCAGAATCTCACAATACGTAACACTAACTTTGATAAAGACCTCACACAGAATGCAGAAAAAAAAGCGATGTACACATTTACACATGTGGCACAGTAAGTCATTAGAAGCCAATTTCTTCCAATCAATTTATATTAAAAAATGGTCACAGCTACTTATCACAATTATTGGTAAATCACACAGTTGTAAATATCTGCCATGCCTGCAGCTCTGCAGTCAGCTGATTTAAATATCACTATTTAATTTTTCATTCTGTTCTCTACTGTCTTTCCTGTTGACAGATGTTTTGACTGTGTGTTCATGTAGTTGTAGCTGTCGTTGTTTGCACTGTTTAGGTGAAAAGTCTGTCATCAGCTGTATGCGAGACTTGGTCTCTATGTTCTCTCTCTTTATTGTTGTGATTAACTAACAATCACTAAAAAGTAAACTGTACCTTTTTCCCAACCTTCCTCAGAAGTGTCTGCCAAAGCACATGGATGTTTTGCTCAAACTCTTGCTAATGTTATGCTAATGTTATGCGGGGCCCCTAGTTGGGATTTGGACAGTGTATACCTCTCACCATGGCTTTTCTGTCAATAGGATTAGTCCTCTGCCTTCTTAATATTGGCTGGCAGAGCAAGTGGACATTTTGCCCAAAAGAATCTTTAACTGTGTGATCTATGAGTTTTGTGTGAATGCAGGATACTGAGTTGTATTAGTGCCATGTCAGGACATGGCAGAAGGCATTTTTTGTGCTTTTGGCACACAGTTGACATCCATGCTCACTCTACCATTTATTTCTTGGTGATCAGATCAGAATAAAGTGGTTTGCCCAAAAATCCTGAGCTACCCCTTATTTCTTCATGTTTTACTGCCAACCTCATTAGAATTATATGCTGCATTTCCATTTATGTTTGAACTAATTTCCTATTTTCCCATCTAACAGTGTTGCATTTAACATTGCTTAACATTGCTCTAGGGCAAGCACATCTCCATTGATTGCAACACAAATCCCCAACCGTAGTCCTGCCACACTATAAAAAAGTAAGGGACGAGTTTACAGATCCACTGATCTGTCAAAAATTATTTTTCTTGAATGATTCATCCGGTGCTGGAGTGAGGTCAATTCTAGCTAATTCTAGTCAAAGCTATTCAGCTAATTACAGCTGATCACACCTTTGCCACTGCTCCTTGCCATCACCACAAGTGATTTATACTTAACAAATATTACCACAGGTGAAATGGGGCTACACAGGCTTTACACAGCCACAAAGTTTTTCAACTTTGAGACGTTTACAGTCACTGACAGAGCTGAAAATCTGTTTTTTTTTCATGCATGTTTATAAAAAGTAACTTCTGCTAAGTATCACTTTCCAATATGTGTTGTGATATTGACTGTGTGATTGAAGGAAAAAAAGGGCGTAACAGGAGGGGAGCAGTAGGGCAGTCACTTACTGCTACTTCAGAGTTCTCTCTGTAAACAGCAAACCCGCATTTCCTCTTATCTTGCACTTAGCAAACTAAGTTTTCATTAAACCTTTCTCCTTGAATATTTTAAATGACAAACAACACAAACTTTGGCTGCAGCAACAATACCCTACTCATCAGTTTAATTTGCTTGGGAGTTCCAAATAAAGAACTATTCTTCTCTATTCAAACTATTGCTAACTACACACATCCTCAGATATATTTGACATGTAGGACTACCAAGACAGGACAAAATAAGCACAATAAAATATATTTGCAGTCAAAATTTAATCAACATAAATTTAAGTTGCACAGGATAGCTGTTAATGAAATAATCCTTGACTTGGTGCCAGATGAACAGCATTCAAGCCCTTCATTTTGTGGGACTGCAAGTGTCCTTTAGTCTGGCATTGAAATCGAAAAACCTGCTTACAGCAGTTAGCAATTCATTTAGATGATGACTCGTAAGACCCAAAAGCTTCCAGCCACTAGCAACTAAACAGATTAAGTTAAATTAATTCTGGTGTACGCTGAGGCTAGTTCAAGTTCATTTTACATTGTTCAAAATTAAAAACGCAAGTGCTGAAGCGATGAATGGTTTTGATAGGAAAGAGCTGGATTTGGAAAAGATTATGCTGATATGAATGCAAAATGCAAAAAGGAAGTAATAATCACAAAGAACAAAATCATGTGCATGGAACAATTAAAACACACTAAGTTAATCAAAGAAAATGCAAATTTATCTCATGTTCAAATAATATGTGTTCAGGGCGAGTTTCTAATAAGATGGTGGACGTTGCCCTAACGGATCTCCTCCTAGACCTGGATAAGAGCACCAATGAGTCTATGGTGCTCTATGGCCACATCATAACAATAAGGACTTTTTCAATTGGATTCAGGTCTGGAGAACATGAGGACCAGTCAGTGGCATCGATCCTATCGAGATCCCACATGCACATCCTACTGCAGCTGGAGAAACCCAGCTATCATCCTGACAGTGTTGGGAAGGTTACTTTTAAAATGTATTCCACTACAGATTACAGAATACATACCCCAAAATGTATTTTGTAACGTATTCCGTTACGTTACTCAATGGGAGTAACGTATTCTGAATACTTTGGATTACTTAATATATTATCATACTGTTTACAACTACATGAATGTGATTTATTACTATTACTGAAGGTCCGCGGCGCCGAACCTTAGTAAAGGGATCTCTGACTAATACGCTCTGCTCTGTGTCAGCTAGTAGCTGAAAAATACCTTTACTTTGTTGTGTGGGTCAACTGTTCTTGCCAGAGACAGAGAGAGGCGTCGAAAGACTGCTCCAACGGAACGTATTTTTTCGGAGGAAAACACGAACACGGTGTACAGTCGAGTCTTAATAGCTTACTTACAACCGGGCTCGTCAGGCACTCTTCTTGGCTGAAGTGGTTATTATTATATTTACATGCTTCCATCTCCCGTTTCTGCTCGATGTCAACTCCTACTTTTCCACTCTCCTTTTTCTCCCTCCCTCGCTCACAGACACATAACGGGTATGGCAGTCCATTCTCCCTGCACGGACTACACTGCCTATGAGGCTACATTCTTTAGGGCTATGCCTGTAGCATTTTGCCTATTAGCTTAGCACAACAACAACAACAACAAAAAGGCGATCTCTCACCCAGGAAACACACAGTCGCAGAAGAGCCGGGGCCACCCTGAAACCATGGCAACCGTAACGCTGCCGCCTGGAACAACGGAACGTAGCTGTCAAACAAAACCCAAACAGTCCTGACCCACAACAATATGAAACAGGGAAATACCGCCGTGTAATCCATTTATTTCAACAATGTAACTGTATTCTAAATACCACCTTTTTAAACGGTAACTTTAACGGAATACAGTTACTCATATTTTGTATTTTAAATACGTAACGGCGGTACATGTATTCCGTTACTCCCCAACACTGCATCCTGATAGCTAACAGTTCTCAGGGTGCCATTGGCTAGTTAGTGGAGTGGAGTCTGAGGTGAACAGTTTGGTCAGAAACATGTGCATTAACTGCTGAAAATAATTTTGTATGGGTCTAGCAGTCCTGTTTCTCCCTGCCTGAAGAAACAGAGCTGGTGATAATCCTGGGTTGATGCCCTTCTATGATCATACCCAACTTTCCATATGATTGTGCCCATCTTTTGGATCTTTTGGAGACTACGGTAAGGGACACTCAGGAAGGATAAAAGGAAAGCAGCAGTTGTTAGCCACCACCTGCAAAACCATTTTTGGGAATATCTTATTGTTGCTTCTCCAGTGTACCTGTTATCACTAACATTTGCTACAATACCCTTATGCTTGATAACAGGACAACTATCAGTAAACAACGCAAACAATTTCCTGCATTTATATTTTCATCAGTAATTGGCTGTAGCGCAGGAAGCACAGCAGGTCACCTACTAATCGGAAGGTTGGTGGTTTGATCCCCATCTGCTCCAGTCTGCATGCTGGAGCAGACCTAATATCCTTGTGCAATCTCTGACTGTATGAATGCATGAGAATGTTAGATAGAAAAAGCATAGAAAAAAGTGCCTGTATGAATACGTGAATGAGGCAATTTGTGTAAACCGCTCAGATAGAGTAGAAAAGCAGTATATAAGAAAAAAATTCTAGTATTGGGAATTAAATAAAAATTACTTTCTAATTAAATTAAGACTGCTTATTGCTGTTGCAAAAAATGTTAGCACTACTTTTTTGGTAATATGAATAACCAGATTCAGTTTTATTTATCAGTGCAGGTGCACAAAAAATGCTTGTCTCTTGTGAATATGTAGCTTTTTCATTACAATGATTGAAGGTGAATCTGTGAAAGTTTATTCTGCAAAATGGCCACAAATTCCTTTTGGGTAATTATGTCAAACTGAGTGAAAGTACCCTGATGTCAAAAAGCCATGAGTGTAACTGTCATTCAGTATCATATAAATTAAAATCTTTTGTACCCAATGTACCCAACAGATTGTAATAAATTTATTTTATCAATAGTTACAACTAGGACATTTAAGAAAGCAGAGAAGTATGTTGAGGGAAAACATGGGGAAGGAAAAAGAGGAGGTGTATACGAAAGGCGACAAGAAAAGAACAGAGGTTTATATTAAACAGGCTCACATACATAAAAGGAGGCTCCAGGTATCTTGAATAGCAACCACGTCTGTGACGCTGAATTCAGTAACTTAACACCCGTCAGATGCTACTTCCTGAGCCTCTGATTGTCTGTGGCTTATGCTTAAACATGCTGTTGTGTGGAAATAAACATGTGAGGACAGTGTCTTAAATGTCATCTTGATTTCTGTGATTTGGGTGGTGGAAAACCAAAACTCCTTTAATTAAAGTGTTAATTGTATCTATATTTTTTAAATTAAAAATATGATTATGATCTACTGAATAATAATAAATTATTTTTATTTAGTTCAAACATTTTATATCACATGCAATCAAAATACACAGATTAACTTATTTACAGAAATTGTTTGCAACTCATATCCAGTAATCCTACAATCTGATTACCGTTAAAATTAGGTAATTTAAGGGGCAGGTGTAAGTAGTGCAGCAAATGTCTCAGGCAGTAGAAGAAAACAGAAAACTGTAGCATTCAATGGAGTTTTCTACACCTACCTATGCTGGCACTCATTTAATGGGTTAATGCGTACACTGTATATAATAAAAGGAAGATTTTTTTAACCTCCCTTCTCTTTCAACTTTTGTTCGATGTATCTAATCAGTCTTTATTGCCAGATTATTGATCAACAGACATGTATCTGTATTTATTTGTTTGTTGTAGAGCCTTTTTTCACTGATTTTAGAAAATATTCAAATAAAAAGACTCTGGACATCAGATTTTCTTGAGCTATAAGCCACCATCATTCAAATGAAGAACAAAGCTATTTGCGAATACAATGTGTCCCATCTCGGTATTATGCATGAGAAAAGAAATGTCTTGGTTTGGGATGACCGGTATCTTTTTACAACAACCTACGCAAGACTCAAATGTCTTTTTCTTTATTCATGGCCTGATCAGGCTTTATAAAGAAGTCAGCATAACACAATAGCAAGAAAAACTTGAAGACGACAGATAGAATGGGCATGACTGGTAATGTATCAAAAAAAGCCCCAATTTTTTGTAATTTTCTTTTCTGCTTTTCTTTGTAATTGCATTGATAGAAATGTATAAAATATATATAAATAACATATTTGATATATAAATGCTCATATTTGTTTTTACTTGTTAACGTTTGTTCCATCTGTATATACCATATGCGTCTTCAGTCATCCAGCGAGGTGTGTGGGGTCTACTGCTCTGGCCCTATATTCTTACTGTAAGCATGCCACTAGACTGTAAAGAAGAGCCGGGCAGCCTTACTCGCTGCCCCTCCATCTCACAAGAGAAACTTCTTGACAGAGTCATCCATCATGCTGAGCTCATCTACCGTGTCTCAGAAGAATCGTGTTCTTTATTTGTGAGTAACTCCAAAATAAATCTTTGCTCTTTCACTTTTTTAATGTAAAAAAAAAAAAAAACAAGAGCAAACAAAGCAAACAAAAAAAAAACCCCAAACTAGTTTTGATTGTTCACCAGTGCTTCTGTATTCACATGCTTGAAAAGAATATTGGCGGAGCCTAGAATGAGTTATAGCTCTAAATCACTTCTCACACTAAGATGACTTAATGCAGAATTATTTTGTCACTAGAAAGAGACTGTAATCTGAGAAAATACCCCCCCCCCCTCTCTCTCTCTCTCTCTCTCTCTCTCTCTAAATATATATATATATATGTATATATATATATATATATATATATATATATATATATATATATATATATATATATATAGAGAGAGAGAGAGAGAGAGAGAAAGAGAGATATGAATGCAAAATAAGCACTCTGAAAAGCAATGCTATAAAAACATAGCCCTAGGCAAAGGCCACAGTGATAGCAATGCAATGTTTTTTTTTTCCATTTGAAAAGAAGTTTGCTATTACTTTTTATACAGAACATAAGTGCAATAAAACTAAGACATCAAGGTGGGAATGATACTATTTATTTGCATGTCAGAGGTAAAAAGCCATTGCTCACCAGTAAACATCTTAGTCCTTTAAATCTACATTTTTTAATAATTTGGTAAATGTGAAGCTTTGAACTTTGTTGGCTGTTTGACGATAATGCCAGACCTGTGAAACTTTTAGATACTGAGTATTCGTTGCATGACCATTCCCGCACTGCCAGTGTTCAGAGCAATCTTCTCTCTCTTCTGAGTAAAAGATATATTTAACTGAAGAAGCAGGTCTACAATGGGGTAATATGTCTGTGATAATGATACACTGCAACAGTAAAAGCACAGGTTTGGCAGTCTGTTAAATATCCTTCACTTTGTGGCTGCACAGTCAAAATGATCTTTGAAACGAGACTTTTCTAAAAAATATGCTGCATAGGATCTACAGCGAAGAGTTTGCTAGAGAACAAAATGTCTCTGTGGGGTTTTCTCTTGTGGTAAAGATTTTGTCATTGCTTTCCTGATTGATCTTTTTATATAAATGGTTGAATATCTGTTACCCCTTCTTCTGTAGACAGTAGTTCTTAGGGGTTAGGATTAGGCCGTAACTATTTTGTCATACTGGCTGAAAACAAACCGAATTCATAAGCAAATATAGAAGGTAATACTGGTGTGTATGCCTATCATTTTAAATGTGAAAATTAAACAGTGCCTCTCTTTCTTTCTTTCTTTCTTTCTTTCTTTCTTTCTTTCTTTTTTTTACCACCATTTCTGCACGGGCTACAGGAAGAGATGTTCATCCCACTCCCTTTGCGACTTCAGAGTAACCAGGCTGGCTTTGCATGTATCACCAAAACATTACCGATCCCCAGCTCCAAAAGTGAAATTGAACAGATGTCTGTAAGCACACTATGGTTGAATACCACTGTTGTTTCTTTTTTTTTCTTTGCTAACATCATAATGTGTAAAAACTGCTTTTATTTGCTTGTTCACGCCTTTGCTTTTATGTATTGATGCATATATATTACGTGCTTATAGAGGCGCTTGCATGTTTTTGTGGATTTGAATGGGTTCAACAATCTGTCTGCTTCTCGCACATATGTGAGTGAGAGTGTGGAGGATTTGGAGTGTTGTTAATGCATTATTAGTGTTGTTGCACATGCACATCCTTGAGCTCAGTTAAGCCTCCCCTTCTTTTGCAGTTTGATACATTATGTGATGTTTGCAGTAATTGCATTACAAGAGGTTTTGACTGCTGTCTAGCTACCTATTTAAGACAAATACCAGCTTGGTCAGTAGAGTGGAAACTAGACTGAGCTGCTTAGCAGGCCTGTGAAGGGTGAATTGGCTGTTCTGCAATAATCACCCTTCAACTAACAAAGGCCATAGTATATAGCAGCAATTTCTTCACAGGATCATTTTTAGCAATATTGAAACTGCTGGTTAAAAGTTATGTCATCACATAACAGTAAATGTGATCTTTGAAACAGCATATACTGCAACCTCCCATTTTATGAGTAATTTATCCTCTGCTCTTTCTGTTGGAATATTGCCTGCTCTGCCATTTAATGGCCATTTGTATGGTGGTCATTTGCACATACTTTAGAGTCTCTCCTGCTTAGGGAGATTTAAGGAGGCTCACATGCCATTTCAGGCTACTTTTGTTGCTGAATGGTTTGTAGTTAATGATCCATTTCTTAAAAGAAGTACTATATATATATATATATATATATATATATATATATATATATATATATATATATATATATATATATATATATATATTAGGGGTGCAACGATATTCGTATCGATATTGAACCGTTCGATACAGTGCTTTCGGTTCGGTACGCATATGTATGAACAATACAACATTTGTAATTTATTTTATCAATTTTCCTTCTGACGATGCTGTCTGTGTTGAGCGCTCAGTGAATCTGCGTTCGACTACTCCGCCTAGGCTGCACTGTCCAGCGCAGATCCACTGCGCTCAACACAGACAGCATAGTCAGAAGGAAGAGCGCAGGGCAAGCTAGCGAGACAGAAGTTAAGCTCTCCTTTTAACATGGACCTCCCCCACCCTCATTCAGATCTGGCGTTTG
This sequence comes from Rhamphochromis sp. 'chilingali', assembly GCF_963969265.1. Taxonomy (NCBI): domain Eukaryota; kingdom Metazoa; phylum Chordata; class Actinopteri; order Cichliformes; family Cichlidae; genus Rhamphochromis; species Rhamphochromis sp. 'chilingali'. Next base: position 24,000,761 of record NC_137935.1, on the reverse strand, counting down.
GAATTATTTTGGTTTTCATGTGACGTATGACCCTGAAGGTAAGCGAGTCATGGACTAAAGTAAAACAGTATGTTGAATGTGCCATGCAATGCTCAATTACATTGGTGTGAACTAGTGTGTTAGCGCAGTTAGCTCGTTAACGTGTTGGCTGTCTAGCCCCATGCACAGAGCGATCGGCGGTAGCTCGTTAACGGAGATTTGCCGTGTTGTGGCGTTAAGGTCATTTCAACGAGATTAACCTGAAAGCACTAGTGGGAACACAACGAATATGACTGCACATTTACGCCGACATCATCGTAGTGCAAAGACAAGTGGAAGCAGACAAAAAAAAGCAAGCATGCTACTAACTTTAGCCGAGTCATTTAGACAGCTGTTAGCACATGATTCTCCTTATGCTGCTGAGAATATAGCCCAGAAGAAGCGGATAGTATAGCTTTTATTTTGGAAAGAGCCATTTCTCTGTAATAAACTCTCTTTTCCAAAGATGAGTGATTCCTCAATCAGATACAGGGCTCGCAATATCGCTAGCCCGACGTCCCGGAGCTAGCGATTTTTTCAGTCGAGCTACCAAAATCTATCTCTGCCCTGCCCGTCGGGCTATTGTAGGAAAAATATATGTCAATGCTTTTGCATTCTTTCGGAAATGTAGCTGGGTAATTATGTCATTGGCATCGGTGAGCCACTGTCAATATGTGACATATTGAAGTCGCGTTTGAATTTGCGCTTGTTTTTTTGCTTTCACTTTGCAATCGTGTGAACTGTGTATAGAGAGTGACAGCACTGATCTGTGAGTGATGATAATTTGTGCACCAATTCCTCTGACATCGTCTTATTAATCGTTAGCTTACTATGCAAACATGACAAGTGAAATCTCCCGCAGCAAGCTTAAACATGTGAGAGGTTGATCGCGCAGAGAATCGCTGAGCTTATGTGAGTGCGTGTAAAAGCATTTCAGTTCTGCTGAGCCAAATAAGACAGGTCAGGGTGAAGAAGTGACAGCCAAAGAAAAGCTTACCACAAAACGGAGAAGTTATGACAAATGAGACTATAAGGCAAAAAGAAAGTGCAGCTTTATGGTTTCATGGACAAAATAATTTCTGTGGCTGCAATATGATGAGCTAAATAACCAGGGCTGCACATAAGTGGTCCGCAGGTGCGTATTCGCTGTCAAAATAAAAAACGCGCACAAGGGTTAGGGTTAAATTTAAAAACTGTACTTTTGAGTTAAAATATATATTTATAATTTTAATAAATGACAAATTAAAAAGGCATGAACATTTTTTTTGTATCGAAAAAATATCGAACCGTGACACCAAAGTATCGAACCGAACCGAACCGTGAATTTTGTGTATCGTTGCACCCCTAATATATATATATAGACACACACACACACACACACACACACACACACACACACACATATATATATATATATTCTTTGAGGCGGACTGTAAAGCATTTCTGTCCTGCAGGATAAATGGTTGCTCCACTCTGTGCTGATGCTGGTTCAGTCATGGATCGAGCCCTTGGTCTACCTGCAGACGACACTGGATCACTACGATCATGCTCCTGAAATGCTGGTCAACAAGACAAAATGGGTTTCTGAGAAACTGGTCAGTCTGGAGCAAGGGGTGGTTGCCCTCATTAAGAAGGTGGGTCAAATCACATATCACTCACACACAAGGTTATTTTTTTAATCCCTGAGGAATTTCTATAGGGATTAATAAATATATAGATAAATAAAGATATCTATGCTGGGGTCTATGCTCTATGCAAAGATTCCCCTGAGACAATCCAGTACATAACAGCAGGGTGCAAGATTGCATTATGCCATAACCAAGCTGCTGGTGTAATCCACATTAACATCATGCAGAGTACGGCCTGGAAGTCCCAAGGTAAGAATAACCAAGCTAAGAAGGAATGACACCTACGATCTCTGTCCAGAAGAGCGCAATCTTCAAAAAAATCATTTTTTTATATCCTTTTGTTTGTATTTTTTCTGACTATTTCTATATGCTTGCTACACAGATGTTGGATGAGGGGACATTTACTACAACCTACAATGAACAAGGCCTATTTCAGTATGATACTCTGCCAGATATGCTGGAATCTGTTATGAGAGACTATACCTTACTCAGCTGCTTTAAAAAGGATGCTCATAAGATGGAGACTTTCCTCAAGCTTCTTAAGTGTCGTCAAGCTGACAAATACAACTGTGCATAAAATATAAACTGCAGCTAATAAATAATACAGTGCTTAGCTTTAAATTAATTCTTAAGGTTGGTAGTGTGCACTTTAAGATATGACCATGCCTTAGGCGAATCAACCTTGCTTGTAATGCAATGCATTCCTTATTGATTGTTTTGGAACACCTTCACACAAAAGTAGATGTAATGCTTTGCCCTTTCTTCAACATACTGCATTTTATATTCTTTCCCTGCTTAGTTGGTATTTTAACCTTGCAAAAGAAAGAGAGAGCAAACTCCCAAAAGATTATTTGTGTGTCGAGTTGTCAAAAAAATCTGCATATCCTGCCATTGATTTCCATTTCCTTTGTTCCTGACTGGGGTTTCTATTCCTTGCTGGGTCTCGCAGTGTTGTGACTATTCTCACAGCCCCTAGAATACTGAGTGAAACTCTCATTTTTTTAATGGAGCTAGTTTTACTTCTGCGTTAGAGAAATGAAACACTTTCACCAAAAATGGGAGTCAAACAGAGAGCAATCACTATTAAAAAAAGAGAGAGAGATTTTTGATTAGCAAAAGAGCGGATGAGACGGAGACAAAATAAATAACAGTCGAATTGAAAGCTGGCGCTCTTGAAGGAAACAGGAATTATTCTGTGCCTAAATGTGTATAATTTAACATGGATCTAACATATATAAAGAAATGTGCCTTATTCACTTCAATTGTTCTGGGAATTAAACATTGAAATCTATATTCTTAGACGTTATGAATCCAGAGAATAAATATTACCTTTCTCTTGTGAACAAAAGAACCCAATAGTGTACTTTCATAGCTTTTCTTCTGTTCATTTAAGAAACCAATAAAGCAAGACAAAAAGCATAAAAGAAACATTGTTTTTAATGTGGTCGTTTGTGTGCTATTTTCTTGAGAGAGTGCATTAGACGTGGATGTGTGGCTCATCGGTTTTTACAGTCAATTCCTTGTTATGCCTCTCTTTCTGTCTTAACCCGATGGCCACGGTTCAGCGTGTAAAACTCAGTCATTCACTCGTGAGGCATCAGTGTAGCGTGCTCGTTCTAGCTGGGTCCAAATGTAAAACTGCACCACAAAACTCAAAAATACATTGCACGTGCCATTTCCTCCACATAAAATGATACTCAAGAAGGAAGATTTGTACCTCGTATATTTCCATCTGTGTGCATTGAGGAAAAGTCAAGTCAGAATTTATGGAGGAAAAAAAATAGATCATACAGAGCATAAAACAAATTGATTTGGTCCCTTCTTTATATAAAACATTTTGTTAATTGTCGGCTTAAATAGCTACTGTTGCATGTGATGCTGTAGAACTGGTGAAATTTATTTCAGCCTGTTAATAACGCAGCCGACATACCATTTTCCATCTGTGAATCTTTGTCTCGTTCCTGATTGCAACCAATTCCAGCCAAAGCCTGTGTGGCCCAAAATAGACAGTGCTCATCCCTTGTATCCTTGAATAAGAAGCAGTGGAGGGCAGCAGAGGAGATAAACCTCTTGTTGTTGCCCTCATCCTTTCCTTTCTTTCTTTTTTGCCCCTTTTTTATTTTACCCCTGCCTGTTACCTTTGCTTTTAACTTAAAATCTTGCATGACCTCTTTCTTTTTTCCATTTAGTCTTTCTGTTTTTTGTTCTGTTCTTGATTGCAGAACAGATACTAACTCACTGCCTTTTATCAACTTCTCAGATTGTTTCAGGCCATCAGAGTCTCTGGATTCCAGAATGCTGTTATATTAATTTCTATGATTAACAACTTGTGGTGCAAAACACATTTTATGTGCAAACGGTAATTAATGCTTATTGAGCATTAAATATCCATCCGTGGCTAAAGAGAAGAATTGAGTCAAACTACTTTAGACATATGTGACTGTTACGTCCCTCTGCAGCTTTTAATCGTCTCAGTGTTTTCAGCTGGTGCTAATTGGCCACACCTAGTCAGGTGTGGATAAAAGCATACCTGAGGCAAGCTTTCCGGCAGTGCACTAGTCTTTGCCTTGGTGGCACCAGCCATTTTAGCCAACCTGGTTTTCCATTTTAGGATGAAACCTCTTCTCACCCACACTCTGTTATTCATCTCCTTTTTTTTATGTTGCGGCTTTTGAGCCGGGTCGTAACATAAGTGGGGGCTCGTCCGGGATATTTGGACATTTTAGTGGAGACTGAATGTCAGTTTGTTTTGCTTTTAAGTGGGTGAGTGATGGTGGTCACTGTAATTGAGCAAACTCCCTTTAGTTAGTGTGTTTCAGCTGGGTGGCTGTGCTGCCCTTCCATCGAAGCACTTGTTTGTTGTTTTGCTTTATTGTTTTAGTTTATTGTGTTTGGTGGCTATCCTGGGTGGGGGTACGCTTCAGAGTTTGGTAGGAGACTATATCTCTGGTCTGCTGCCTGCTCTCGAGTTCGCGTTTAAAGTTGCCTCGAGCCTGGTACACCACTGAAGACTAGGGTAGGAAAAGTAAGGGTTTTGTTGTTTTTAGTGTTTTAGGCTGGGAGTTGCACATAGTAAATCAGTGGCACCAAACTTGGTAGGAGGTTTGAGACCATTCTTGATTATGGTCTGTAGCTGAGGCAGGTAGGCTGTTTTTAAGTTGGCATTGTGTGCACACCCTGTGTGTGCGTATGTCAGTGTGGATGGATGCTAATGAGATCCTTGTGAGGTGAGTGTTTTGTGCTGTGACCTTTAGTGTTGTGGGGAATATGGCTATTTTGTTGGATCACTTGTGAGTGTTGTTGGCCAGGTGATGGCAATAACACTGTGGGGTGCTGAGCCACCCTTGATGTGATCATTGTGTGGCCATAGCTCTCCATTTTGTGGTTGGTCACTAGTACGCTTGATTTACTGAACTTTTTGGATTAAAGTAACTTGTTGTGGTATAGGGCCACTTGTATGTGACTGTTTGTGTGGTGGAGACAACAGATCACTTGTGATTATTTGTTGCTACTTTTGGTTTTGTGTTGTAGCAGATCAGGTAATCATTTTGGGTTTGTGACTGTTGTGCTCCTTTGTGTTGGTCACATGTTACTTTTTGTCTGTTCAGTGTGGCAACTTCAAATCCTCATGCCCATCCATGCTTAGAGATGCCAACTATAACGTGAACACTGTGCTTCTGTTAGCTTTAACTTTTATTCCAGGTTTGTGGGTCAAGGAACTGAAGGCTTCAGAGGGGCTTTTAATAAATTTAAGGGTCCTAGAGGAACCCTTTTAAGGGAGGAGGTGTTACGTCCCTCTGCAGCTTTTAATCGTCTCAGTGTTTTCAGCTGGTGCTAATTGGCCACACCTAGTCAGGTGTGGATAAAAGCATACCTGAGGCAAGCTTTCCGGCAGTGCACTAGTCTTTGCCTTGGTGGCACCAGCCATTTTAGCCAACCTGGTTTTCCATTTTAGGATGAAACCTCTTCTCACCCACACTCTGTTATTCATCTCCTTTTTTTTTATGTTGCGGCTTTTGAGCCGGGTCGTAACAGTGACAAAATGAGCATGTACGTTTCCACCTTTGTGCCAGTATAAACCATTTTAGCCATGAATGTGCACTGATGCTGCCGGCTGTTTGGTTTCAGTACATAACTTTTGCTGCTTGAGTTTGATTGAAAATGGACACTTTGTCTGGGTGCACTGTGTATGGAACTCAAGGCTGCCTTGAGATGGCAAGCGTCAAAGGTATGTCATCCAATCAGTAGTTTCTCCATTTGAATCCCATTTAGTTGAAATTAACAGTTGGAGCTCAACTCATTCAAATCTTAATCGCATCTTTATCAACATTTGATGAGTTCCAACTTATTCATGTGGCATTTAGAACATTGAAGAATGTTTAGATCCATTTTTCTGTGGCCAGTATGTGTAGCTCATTTCTGAAATCAAGTTTCTGCATCATGCCAACAGTCCAGATTTATGAAGAAATAAAATGATTAAAAAAGTATAATTTCTAAATGCCTGTTGCAAGACTTTTAAACCCTTTGAGTATAACCAAAACTATTTTCTTCAGAATGCTTTTGGTTCGTTTCAAATCTGTTGTGATGGTGTACACAAGAAAAACTGCACACTATGCCCTGTCCAAATATTTATGGGCCTGCCTGCTTGTGTATGCTATTAGTAGACACAGCCAAGTAGAGTTCAGATTACTGGCCAGAATTTATTCTGGGCAGCAAAAAAAAATATTAATAATAAATAAATAAAATTTAATCCAAACCACATTTGGAGGTCGTTTGAAATGCAATTCTAAGGCTGTTTCTTGGCCTGTATGCTTTAACCACTCAGACTTCAGTGTGTCTTTTTTTATCACTCTCAATGAGACATGCAATAGCAATGTTAAATGTAGATTTTTTTTTTAGTCCTTAGCAGAGTCTAAGATGCTTCTAGTAGTGGACTATGTAAAACAATCTGGAGAATAATATGCAGTAGACGGAGAGATAACTTACAAAAGCCAGTTTCCAATAGACACTTGCACTAGACTGTCCCCAGACTGCTGCTCAATATATAAATGTAATTTACACCTTTTCTGACTTGAGTAACAAACCTGTGAAATATGTCTTTTCCCCACTCAGTTCTACAAAATTCATTATGGAATAATTCATTTTTTATTGTTTCGATCAAATCCAAATTTCAAAATCTAGACTTATTTCAATAAGGAAAGCTTGCTTGGAAGAACTGAAAATGATTTCTTGACGTTAAGGATTTAATTAATAACCTTTTTGGTAATAAGACTCCAATGAACCATCATAGCGATGGCAATGAGAGCAATGATAGGGATTAGGATGTGGTTTCGGCAGTCTATGTGGATGCTGGTAGTTGTGAAGATGAAGGTTGAGGGTAAGGCAGTGATGGGGAGGAAAAGGTGGGTTGCACGAACTGTCTGAAAGGCAGCATGAAAGAAGAGCACTGAGATTTGCAGCACACAAAACAGAGGCTGATTGGGTCATAGAAGGCAGGCAAGAAAATGACTGGACAGAGTAATAATGTCAGTATTGAGTTTCACAATGTGGGGAAGAGGAAATGATTCAATCTTCCGTTTCAGATACAGTGTTCACTTCAATTCAGAGAATGTTATGTGAAGAATAGACAGATGAGCGATTACAGAATTTCCTTATAGAACTATTTCAGCTTCATTTCATTTCAGTTTAAAAAAAGATTAAAATATACTATTCACAATATAAACTGCAGCTACATTTCCTCCAGGCAGCCCTGGTTTCGATTGAGTGGCTGTAGTCTTTGCAAAAGCTGTGTGCTTGTATTTTTCAAATGAAGGTGTGGACTATTTTGCAGAATGATTGGCTGTTAGCAACATACTGGAAAATACTGGTGAATTGACTTATCTGGACAAAAGTGTTCTGAAATATTCTGAAACATTTTCTTGCTCTTCCATAGCCTTTTCCATGGCAAAAAGGCAGGCTGTAACTAAAAAATGATATTGATTTGTTTGAAAGCTGGTGGTTCTGCTGAGTAAGGCTCATCTGTTCCATCACCACCATCTGTGGGGGTATATGGCATGGAGAGTACCAAGTGAGCCTTGGTGATATGTGTAAGGCACGTGAACAGCTTGTGCATGACCAAAAACTAGATCCTGAGCCGCCAACTCTTTTCATATTGCAGTACCAGCAGACATTACATTTGTTTCTCAGCTAATTCTTCAGCTTATATTATGATGCGCTGCTTTTATTTATTTATTGTTTTTTTTCTTGGAGGGCCCTCAGAAAAGAGTTGACAGTAAAAGCTCATGCACCTGCACGCAGAAAACTGACATGTCATATGTAATAACATCTAGAAGTTGAAACATCCATCAGTTAATATTGCTGCAATGCATCACAAGCCCTCCCCCCATTTTTATTATGTATTTATTTATTGTGTGGGTGTGTGCATGCCCTCACCTGTATGTACATTTGTGAAGATATGTAGGTGATCTTTCTAATATCCACACCCCTAAAAGGCCAGGACAATGCACCACTATGAGACCCAAAAACCAAACATTTAACCAAGGATGAATATACAAGCACAGACAACACCAGGCAGTGCGGTGGACTCTGCTGTGAGGAGACATCCACTCCCATCAAAATCACCCAAATCTGAGTTCAAATTTCCTAACAAAGAGTCCTGATGAGGTGATTCTTGTTATTCCTGATATTACATTAATCCTACTTAATCGACCATCCTTATTATAAGGATTTTTTTTTATTAAAAAACAAACAAACACACATTTTATAAAGTGTACATGAAAATATAAGCATATACATATAAGCAGAAGTTACTAATCTTGAGCAAAATCAATACATTTATCACACTCTCATTATATTACATAAACCAGCTCAGTTTTCCACCATCGAGATTAAGACAACAACACAAGTGTAATTTCCATATTTTTATATTGTTGATTCTGTCTTTTTCACTCCAAAACACTAGAGGGCAGTAGTGCTCTGTCATAGAGGTTTTCTTAGTCAGTAGATTTACGTTTTGAGCGACTGTTCATTTTATGGTATTGCGCATTATATGCAAATTCAGACAAGGAAAAAAATAAACTAATTAAAATTCCCACTTTATTTGGGACCATGGCAACCAAAGTAACAACGTTTACTGCTTTTAAGTAATCGCTGTTTTTTCTTTTTTTAGATAGCAAAGAAACCAGCCTTACATTCTTCCAGGTAAGATTCTTTACATTTAAGTGTAAAAACTGTTTTGTTTGTTTTTTTGCTTGTTTAAATCTGAGATGAGGATTTTTCCAAAAGCATTTTCTTTTCTTTTTTAAACTCGTCTCAGGTTTTCTCTTAACACTTTCATGTCCTCTAATATAATGCCTGCTTTTCCATCCTCTGTGACCATATCAGAAGATGTAAATCAGTCAGTGGCTGCCAATAGTGAATCAGGTGTCAGCATAGAGAGGTGGTGTCATGCCGTGTGGGTGGATGTCAAAGCAGGATGTGGTAAAGGGGGCCTAGTGTCAGCAATGTCAGGTTCAGCTTCCTGTGGCCTAATCACTTCAGCATAGGGGCTCAGAGGAGATTGGGTAGACCCTGTTCTCCTCTCCAGGACCGAGTCCAAAGCTTCACCTTGTTTGGCTCCCGACAACACCCAAGTAATCATGGGCGAGGAAAAACCTTGTGGCCCCCACCTACCTCACAAGATCTGAGGCCATAAATATTTAGGATTGGCTGTAAGTAGTAAGAGAAGGTAGGGAGAGAAAGATGTTAGAGAAGGGGAAAGAAGGGCATAGGGATGAAGGGAGGGGTGTTGTGCTGGGGTGATTTCACAGTCTAACTATTATAACCCGAGGAAAGGAAATCTAGACTGCTGGGATGCATAAGTGGGGCAGAGGAGACAGAAAAGGAGAGACGACGAAAGGAGCCTGAAATGTAAAAAATAATAATACTGCAAGCAGGTAAAGAGAGGAAAAAGAGGCAGTCTATCTGAAATTTGTCAACCACATAGAAAAGGAAAGTGTAAGAGAAATGAGAGGGAATATACAATCGAAATGACCAGGATGTGAGCGCAGCTCTTAAGTGTGACATGCAGGAAAGTAGGTTGAATCTAGAGAGAAAATGAATGACTGGAAGGCAGGTACACGGCTAGAGGAGTTAAGGCTGAGAAGTTGTGTTGGCTTGATATGAAACCGAGACTTGAAGTATGAAATCCTTGAGCCTCGAATGGCTCAGCTGGCTCCCACACTGTTGTTCTACTTTCATTTATGGCTCAAAATGACGGCTTGGAGAGACCTAAAACAGTCTCACAGACACTGTATGATCTCCATGTAGTAATAGCTCAGTGCTTCTCCGCCGTTCTCATTTTCTCTGCTGTAATAGTGTTTCTAGGCGGTAACTTAAACTTGTCACTAAAATGGTCTGCTTTTTCATTTATACAAAAATAGGGAAAACAGAAAGAAGAGGAGGAATGTCTTCCCTTTGCATCTTCCCTTTGCATCTTCCCTTTGCATCTCAGCTGCTCAAGATGAGTACAGACCTTAAGCAGGAATGATACTTTGGATGTTGTACACAAGTACAAGTGCCTTTAAATTACAAAATTTGAGTTAATGTCTACAAATGTTCACACCACAGAAAACTAATGGGAATTGGTCCTCAAACAAAACAGGCAGGCTACTGATCCTGAGCTCAGTACGCCTATAGGTTGCGTATATGCAGTTTAAAAAAGGAAAAGTTTAAATTATATATACATTATTCCATAACAAAACTTAGAGGAAGCACATCCATAGAAAAGTGAATCAACCTTTTGTTTTGATTTGCCCAAGCATTAAATCAGTGCATCATTATGCATTATGCTTCCTTGTGCAGACACAAAGGGAGAAGCTGGCAGATATTACACCATGAGGAAATTAGCTGAATACTTTGGAGACTGTTCAGAGACAGGCTGATGCTATGTGAGCTCTGTGGGGAAGCGCCCATCAGTCGTCCCAAACTCGTCTCTCCGCTGAAGCAGAGAATCACAGATCTGTTGTCCTACTGAGCTTTCCAAAGTTGTGAAGACATGGAGAAAATGTGTGCTAAAAATAAAAAAAGCTCCGGACAAAAAGCTAAAAAGTTCACTTTTACACTAAACTTTGTCACAGGTGCTATTGGAGCAAATTAGTGCGTGCTGCTATAAGATGCAAAGTTTTGGTTGTCCATCTGCTGCAGAAAATTGCTCCTGAGATTCACTGAATAGTCTTATGTGGGCAAGGAATTGACATCATGCAGACTCTGTACTAAAGATAGTTGATCCGGGTGCATCAAACAGATTTTATTTTCACGTTCACCTCAGTTAGGCGTCACATTAATCTGGAGTTATGTTTTTTATCTTAGTGGCATAAATAACTCAGATTTTGACTCTCTTTAGCCGGGCTTTTGTTCTCAATAAATCCTAAGGGAAAATCCTAGCGCTTTAGCTCCACTGTGCTCACTGTCTGTTTGGTGTAGAGCAGGTAGTACAAAGAAGATTATTAGATGTTTTTCACAGACTGAAAATTATCTGAAAAACTTCAATGAGCCTGCTGAGGACACAGTCAGGAAATGGCTCTCATACAGTGAAGAGAATATAACTACACACCTCTTTTCAGGTAATCAGGTTTACGTGGTTTAATATTCCAGTTCTTCATCTTCAGTGTTCTCGCCTTTGTATACTTAATTCAAAGAATGAAGGCGGCAGTTCTGTTCAGGCTTCAGCACAGAAAAGCTGATTGTAATTGAAGTTCACAGTTTCTGTTATAAAGGCACTGCGATGCTCCGAGTCACTTCCACTCATCAGTTTACCGTGGATATAATGAGAGACGAAGGGAAAACATCTGAGAGGACTGCATCTAGACCAGCGGCTGTGGAATAAACACCCTCACTTTCAGAAAAATGAAGAAGGCAGACAGATGCCAAAAGAAGCTGAGCTTAAATCAGTGCAATTTCCTCCCTTCATGTCTCTGGCCAAAAGGACCTTTGAGAGTTTTCTACCTCTTTTCCTTTTTTTCCCTTTTTTTTTTGGAAAAAGAAAAAAAAACCTGCTTTGAGATATACTGTAAATCACAATGCACAGGGAGGGGCTGAGCTAGTAAGAGAAAAGGGAGGCCTGTGGAAACACATTTATTATTTTCCTGCCAGTGTGCGTCTGCTTATGTTTTTCTTAGATCAAGACACAGTCCTAAAAAATCTGGTGCATTTCCTTCACTTCAGGAAGCACTTTCATAACTTCAAATATAATAATTTCCTTTTTGGAAAGACGCAGAGGATTATCCGTGTGTATTTGGATTTCATTTATCCGTTTTCTTACCCTGAAAGAAAAGGATTGAAGAAAAAAGGGGGCGCTCCCATACAGTTAATGGTTGGACCTCTGGCCTCTGATCCTAAATGGGTTTTGATAGGTGTGGTGAATTCAGTTTCAGCTCAGGGATTATGATTTACCGCCTCTCTGGTTTGGCTCCAGGAAAGCAGCACTCACATCCTCTGCCTATTTTCCTGTTTGTTTTGCCTCCCCGTGATGGCAGAAATAGTGATTATAAAAAGCGTGCCGAAGAAATCCCTCCCTTCTCTGACATATGGCACTATAAAGAAGAAAGACTGAATTTTATTTGAAATGGAAGTGCAATCCATTTCAAATACACTAAAGTGCATTGATGAAAATCTAAAAGATTTGTATGGCATGCCAAAACTCGAAGAGTTGAACACTGAAGTGTCCTTAAGATTATTCGTGTTTCTCTATCAGAAGTGTTGGAACAAGGCTGGCTGGTAAAGACGCTTTGTTTGATCACATGGATTGTTTTAATTCTACATAGCAAACTTAAATGTTTTGCTAACTTTGTAGCTTTTATGTTTGTTCATTAGCAGATTTGGACTCTACTTTTAGCATTTTATATAGTCCTCATATTTGCCGTTCATGTACCTGCTTCAGACCCTGTCAGAAGAATCGGCTACCAGGTGAATTAATGACACCGTGTGTTTGAAACACTGATGTGATTTTTATTTAAATAAGGAAATAAACCTACCAAAACCACAAAAATAAACCATATTTATAATTATTATGATTTCCCTTACTTCAATAATGACACAAAGTGTCTTGTTTACAGGGAAACGTGTTTTTAGTTTTAGTTTGGAATCTCCTCAGTTATGAAGTACAGCCAAAATATGTGCAACAAGAATAACTTTTGCCAATCCATCCAAGACGTCTTGAATTACAATGTTCACTTGTCATGCCCCCACCACCCCGTACTTTCTCACATTTGAGGCTTTCCCCCATAATCTCTGTAGCTGGTCAACTATTTATGCAGTTTTGGATCAACAGACCAAGAGAGTGTTTTTATTTTCATGCGACAGACTGAAGTCAGATACTTTTTGAGAATAATAGCAGAGTGAAATGAAAGGGCCCATTTTATGAATAGAGGCATTACATCAGCTTATGCATCAGAAGCATTTGGCTGTTGTGAAACAAACGTTTGAGATAGCATAAGGTAAGAGAAGATCTGAATGGAGGCAGAATGAAGTAAGGACAAATTTACTTAGAAAAGTGCAAAACAGGACGAACAACCTTGGAAATGTATGTGGTGTATATCCAATTTAATTCAATGGTATTTCTATAGTCCCAAATCCCAACAGCAGTTGCCTCAGTGTGCTTTACATTGTAAAGACCCTACAATAATACAAAGAAAAAAGAGAAAACTCTAACAGTCACATGACCCCCTATGAGCAAGCGCATTCGTGACCTGTGGGCCAGAAAAACTAACTTTTAACAATATATATGCCCTGCTGATCTGAGGACAAGGCTCACACAAGTATGTGCAGAACGATGCTTATTTATGTTCGCTTATTTATACTTATTGTTTGCAGATTAGACATTTGACACTCCTGTCTCCGATAAGCTGACAATAAGCCAGCTAAACTACAACAACAGCTGATCATAACCTAACATTATGCCAGCTAATGTTAGGCTCCAGAGGCCCCCAAATCACACTTTCACTCTGAAAAACACTGTTTTTATTCATTTTAAGTGCCTGTGTCCAGTAATGTTAGAGCCGCCTCAATGATGGTTCACTGTTTTAACTAACAGTGGCTAACAGCAACTAACTAACAGTGGCAAAAATAGCAGTACTTGCAAACAGAAACATTCAGAATATCCTTAACAACTCGCCCTACATATTCACAGCTGAGAATAAGAATGGACTGACAACCTACTACAAACATTATACATAAAAGATGGCCAGGGTGTTTGTCCCACCCCAGCCACCGTACCTAAGATTATGCACTTCAGTCTACACATTGTTACTTTAAAGAAATCAATATTCAGTGCTAAAATCATTAAATACACCTGCTAGTGTTTCCATTTAGTTCCTGCAATATTTTTACTTTTGTATGAAAAAATGCTGTTATTTCTGAAGCACAAGACACTACATTTTTAACACTTAGCAGGTACACAAAACAATAATTGGAATTTCTGAGTCTATCTTGCAAGTTTGTCTTGAAGCCAGAGAAGTTTTCTCTCTAATAACACACTTATTTCCTCGCCATTCTCCCCACAGAGAAAACTTGATGAGAAATAAGTCGAGTGTAGTATTACAGCCTCATCTAATGGAAACATTATTGGGATGTGATACAGCAGAAACAGCAGCATTCAGCAGCATTTCCAAGAATCCATTTCAAAGCTCAGTTTACTCCTAATCTAGAGATAATCCTTGTCAGTCAAGAGGCGCCCCATTCACCGAATGAGAGCATGACCAGTCATTGTTAATTTTTACAGCTTTATCATCTATTTATTGGAGAAGTCATGAGAATATTGTGACAATGATGAATAAAAAATCACAACTGAAGTCATATATTATGAACTAAGTCGAGTAGCTAAACTCATGACTTAGGGTAACAAGGCTAAACAAATATAAACACCTCCTAAAGGCTGCATGCTGGAAATGCATTTGCAGTAATAATTCCATAGAAAATATTTAACAAGAAGTTATTGAATAATGGTAAAACTGTCAAGCAGCTCTTCTTCACTGCTCCTTGTGTCTCCTTAAAAACATTTAAAATAAGCATAGCCTTACTGTAGACTGGATTTTTATATGCTGCATATTTGTAAATCATCCTAGCTGGAATAAGAGAGAGGTTGACAAAATGAAACAGGACTGTAGAAAGGTGGGGCATTGTGATTTTGAAAGTGTTTGTGTGGACGTGGACAGGATGTGAACAAAGTTACCCACAGTGTGTTCATGTGCATGTGCCTGGCTCCATGTCTGACTGTAAATCAGACATGGAGTGATGGCAAATTGTGCAGCCACACCATATGCAAGTTTAGCAGCTTCTGCTTCAGTATAGCGTACTGTTTAGTACACATCTATAGCTGTCAACAGACATGCACATATACTGTACACAATTTGACATCTAAAATTCTTCAGTGGCATGTCAGAACTATGGAAATATACAGTAAGTGTCCAGTATATTTGATCCTATACAGCTTTAAAGCTGTATAAAAATTAAACTTCTGCTTCAACGGATTTTGAAAGCTCACCAGTGGAAGTTATGGTTTCATGCTCCTCTATTCTTTATACCTACATACAACAATCAAACAAAGAAAAAAATGCCAGCTTTGTGCAGTGGCAAATGCCACAGCTGATTCTATTAGATCATTACCAACACATCCTATACTTTTTAGGAACTCCAAAGCAGTGTGATTACAAAATTACATGGAGCTCATGCATTTGCATTGCATTTATGGTTCAAGGTAAAGTTGACAATAACCTATTATCAAAATGAGACATAATAAAATATTATTTAAATCTGCAAAGAAATTAAATGAAATATAAAAATCTCCACTTTGAACTGGCGCAGCTTGCGACCTTGCTCAGGCCAGGCAAAGCTGCCATGGTCCCTCACTTGTTTTTCTTGTCTGCTATTTTTTTTCTTTCTTTTTTATCCCAAATGTTATCCCTCTGCCCTGTCCTATTGTTCCAGCGACACAGTGTGAACACAGGTTCTTGGATTCCCATTCAGTGAGGCGAAGGACAGCATTCCAACTCCTTGCCAAGACACCTTATCTGTGCCTGGCAGCCTGCAGACAGGAAAGAGCAGTAAGTGTGAGGGAGGGGGGGTGGCTGGGGAGGGCAAAGGCTAGAGGACACAAATGGAAAAATACAAAAAAATACTTGGTGGAAGATACACAGTACAGGTGAAAAATATAAAAAGAAAATATAAAGTTATATGCAGAAGTCCATGTTTGAATATTTGGATTGGTTTATTCAGCTTTGTTGCATTTGTTGCTGGATAAAATTAGACAGCAGATTACACATTAATGAAGCTAAGTGGAAGAAAAGATGAACAACATGTGCTGGCACAATGGCAAAGTATGGAGTAAGGGTGCAAAATACTGAGCTGAAACTTACACAGTTGTGAGGCAGCATACACACATACATGTACTGCGCTATAAGCAAAACAGCTGTCCCAGTGTCCTGTTCCACACTGCTTACATTAAAATCAATGACAATTGTACGTGTTCTGTAAGCTGGTGGACTGAACTAAAAGCACCATTCTTTAGGTTTGTTCTTGCTTTGGCAATTTCGAAACAATGTTGCTGCCAAGTGGTGACTTTTAAAAGGTAAATATCTTATTATAGGAACAAAAACAAGCTCTTGTTTGGCACTGGCATGATTCACTGGTTCCCTCTGTTTAAAAGTGATAGGGGGGATTTATTTGACTTTCCAATTCTGTGCTGATGTCTTCCTCTTGTTTGTTTTTCTTTGCTTTGTTGCTGAAGCATAACTTGACTTTAAATTGATTTTTAGGTGAGAACATTGAAAGTTCACAATTTTGCTTTAGCGCGAGCTTCGAATTGTTTAATTGTGTGTGTGTGCGTGTGTGTGTACATAGGTAACAAAGGACAAAAAAGGAAAAATCTTATTATTTTTGAATGAGTTTTCCATGAATTAAGGGGACCAGCTTTATGGATCACATGAAATAATTCAGATTTGGAATTATGAACACAGAAAAAAATATTGTCAGATTTTGATCCACCATGCCCTACCATCTGGAAAGTGTCTAATTGGCAACAGCTTAATGTTTCTGCATGACAATGATCCCAAACACACTGTCAATGCAGAAAAACATACCTGAATAGACAACACTACCGGTCAAGACTGGATTCTCCAGAGCAAGAATCTCAATGCGACTGAATCAGTGTGAGATCATCTTAACAGAAAATGGAACAGAAGGCAGCAAACATCCAAAGATTTGCTTTGGATGTCCTTCAGGAAGAATGAAGAACTATTCCTGAAGACTCTGAAGAAATTTTGCCTAAGAGAGTTCAAAAGGTCCCTTTTGTAAGACTTATTTGTAAGACCTACTTTATACTGGTACACATTCTGAACCACATGTCCAAATCATGGTAGAACTTCATGTATTTGAAAAAAAAAAGAAGAAAGAAAATAAAGTATGAAATACAGTTACCTACTGAAGCTTGACTGCTTCATCTAGTGCATCATCCTAAGTGCAAAACTTCAATTAATGTCAGCGGACTGAGCTCTAGTTGCTCGATTGACATACTGTTCCTATTCCACTGTATGCTGTAGGCACACAGTTTAGAGAAGCACTGCAGGAAACTATCCACATTTTGAGTCACAGACATCCTTTGAGCTTACTGTATATCAAGGGCAGGAAGGCCATCAAAAGGCCTTAAGTAACCCCAGTGTTTCCCACTTGACAGTGGCTATTCTGACTCAAATCCCTTCCCACACTAATGTGAACTACATCCTCAGGAAATGTTTCAGTAATAATAAAAAATGAAGTGAAACAACATAAATAGCATATTTTGTTTTGTTTTTGCTTTGTTTTGTTTTCTCTGGAGTAAGCTGAAAGACATAATCTGGAACAACACTGTAGTGTTTTTTTTCTTCCCCTGTGATTTTTCAGGTGTTCCATTTATCCATCTATTGATGATTACCTATTAAGTTTCCCATGCCACCCGAGCACAGGGATGGTGTGTTGCAAAAACTCTGAAGTTAATATACTGAGTCAAAAACTAGAACTGTCACATAAGATTTATCATTCATATTTATATGTTAGTGATTAACAACACTGCAGTTAGGGCTGCAATCATTATTACTTTTTTATTTATGTGTTCATGTGCATGTGTTAAATTCATAAAGGGAAAAAACAGAGTGAGAAGAGAGAAAGAAAACAGGTTTGAGAATCATTAAAGAGCCAGAGAGTGTGATGGTGAAATCTAGTATCCAGCTGGTTTTGCACCATCTGCTGTGCTAATGCACTGATACATCATTATGCAAGTGCGACGAAAATAATTATGAACCTCAAACACTCCATTTGTAGTTACTGCAAACGTCCACTAGATGACAGTCATGTTCCTTTAATGCTCTCTGCTTCAAAGAAAAAAAATGACTTGAAAGATGGGCTGAAAAGAAAAAGTGTGTGTGTGTGTGTGTGTGTGTGTGTGTGTGTGTGTGTGTGTGTGTGTGTGTGTGTGTGTGTGTGTGTGTGTGTGTGTGTGTGTGACAGAGAGAGAGGGAGACTGTTTTAGATGGTCCTGCAGTATGGTATGTTGATTGCACATGGCTCTTTAAAATTTTCAGTTTATTGCTGTTTAATTTCTTCTCGTAGTTTTTTTTTTCCTGTTGTTGTTGTTTCATTGCTTTTTTCCGTTAGATCGGAGTTTCACCAAACAGTATCAAAGACCTGAGCTCTGAATAACACATAAACACTACTGTTTGAACCCAGTCTGCTTAAGCTCTGGTTCTTGTGTAACAGAGGTGTCCAACTCCAGTCCTTGGGAGCTACTGTCCTGCAGCTTTTAGATGCATCCCTACTCCAAGACAGCTGAATCAAATGGTTGGATTACCTCTTCAGCATGCCATCAAGTTTGGGAAGAGCCTGATAACAAACCATTCATTTGATTCAGGTTTGTCGGAACAAGATGCATCTAAAAGCTGAAGGACAGTAGCTCTCGAGGATTGGAGTTTGACACCCCTGACGTATAAGTTTACTAGCAGTTTGCCCAACAGTGTGACACTACTGGTAACAAGTTTTATTTGTTTTGTTTTTTTGCTTAAAACTCTGAGGCTCTAAAGGCACTTGTGCTCAAATTAAATTGTGCAATCTTTAACTCTGTAATTACTCAACTTACTTAAGGTATTACAGGGAAATAAGTTCGATTTTTAAATCACCTTTTAGAATGACTTTATTCAATCAGTTCATCTGACAACAGAGCTCAGAGCAGGTAGAAGGGGCATCCAGCCAGCAGACTGCAAACGTGCTCTCTCTGCTCAACCATAAGTTCCGTTATAGGAGTAACTGTGGTTCAGCGGTGGTACCATGCTGGCAGTCCATGAGCAGCTATGGACTGCCAGTTGTCAAATGGGGTCAGTGTCAAAAAAGATGTGGTACAGTCGGTCTGTGGGACACAGACTCATACTCGTGCTGTCGTTGGCCTGTTAGCCAGCCATTTGTTGTCAAATTTAAAGAAAAGAAGAGAAACCTTACATTAGAAACAATGAAGTATCCACTGCAGCCAATGTTCATGCTGTATATATTTATTTTTGATGGGGTTTTTTTCACACTTCTCCCATTCCCAGTAAACTCTGCTGTCACTTCCTTTCCTGGTTTGGCCCACTAGTCGACCAATCACAGTTTACATTATTTTGGCATCATGCAATTTGCATTTGGAATTTTGGAGGACTCCACGGGAGCGTATTTGTGCTGGTTGAAAACTCTTCGCTGTATGCAAACACATATGCACATTTGTGAATGAAGAATTACATGAAAACTGTGAATGGATCAAAGAGAAACACGTTGCAAAGCACTCTGTAGAACACTGAAGGTTAGAAAGTCTGATAAAATTATCCTTTCTTATCAGACAGGATGAGTTAAGATCAGATAGGTTTTAGGAAAGTAGGGGTCAATGCTGCATATTTGCCATTTCCTTTGCTTCCCTCTGTCCTTCCTTCCTTCCTTTCTTCCTTCCTTCCTTCCTTCTTTGCTTCCTTCCTTCCTTCCTTCCTTCCTTTCACACTTTCTCTTACCCTGCTGCTCTTTCTCTCAGTGGGACCTCGTGCAGACTCTACCCAAACACTGCCCCGTTGTTTAGGGCTGGGCAAGCTCTCTGCCTGACCACTCCCTGGACCTAATCGCCTCAGAGTTCTTTCCAAATTGCAATTACTGATAAACAGAGTTGGCTGATGGGGACAAGTGATTGTGCAGGCCATAGCTGGCAGTATCTGGCATCAGCCTAATTGTCACAAACAATTTGTCTCATTTCTTTACTCTTGCTATGATTCCACTGAGCACACTTGGGGAGCAAACCAGTTATGAGTATGCTCATTTGGGACTACTTTGAAGTGTTCTCTAGTGTTTCTCAAGAATCCCCCCCACCCCACCCCGCCCAATCTTAGCAGTCTGCATTTTGGGATTGTGTTTAAACAGAGTCCATTTAGAGTTATTTTGATTCATCATCGGAGATGGAGGGGAAAATATTTAGTGAGCAAGACACAAAATGTAATGTCTGCGCTTGTTTCCCTTGGATTCTGCATGCAAACTCTTTTCATTTCACTAAATAAATAAGTTTCATTTATGCATTTTCATCATGGAAAAAGAAATTTACATTCCTGCCAGTGAATGACTGCACATCTGGGAACTCAGTGAAACTTTATCCTATTATACGCTCTCACCCATCCCTGATCAGGTAAGTTCCTCGCTAAAGGGTAAATGCCAACGGGTACATTGCCATGACTCAAGAATTTTTCCTACTGCCAGGCTAAACCGACAACATTCAGTCACAAACCCGTTGTTCAGCCTTTTAAACTGCCATGATCCTCTATTTAGAATTATATGAGCCCCGCAGTTTCACAAGGCCCTGTTTTCCCCAGATGTGAATTTAAACAAGTATGCAACATGAGAGTTAAATGTGGCTTTCAGAGTTAGTACTGGTGCACATATTCTTGAGGTAAATGTTTTTTTAAAAAGGGAACAAAAACCTTTCAGCATGTCTTTCTAGGTATGTTGTGGGTGGGTGCATATGTGTAAGTGAGTGATGGGCTGAAGATGATTAAAGGGAGGAAGTCATGACCTTGTTTGCTCCTCTTCCCTCCTGAGTTATAACCTCAGCCAAGCCCAAATCATTCCTGTGCAGAAAAGAAAGAGGAAATGACCCAACTCAAAAAGGAAGTGCTGCAAGGTGACCAGTAGCAGTCTACGGGTAGGTGGGGATGGTATGCTCACATTGTTGTGTGTGTGCGCACATGTGGCAGAGAGCCCTTGATTTGTGTTGGCCCACCTTTGGTTCTGCTAAACCACTGTTTCAGCAGTTTGGGGCAGGAAACAGCTGTGGAGAGTGAGGCTAAGGTAACAGTCTGCACACAGCCGTTTGAGGGTTTTCAGTGCACTGCTCGCCAATATCAATCAAATTGCATGAAGCTTAGCTTTTACTGAGCTGGAAACCCACAGAATTTTAGCACATTCACACAGACACAGGCTTCAGCACACTGTCAGTAATGCTAGAGTATAAGATGATGGTTGAATTTTTTATTTTTTTTTTGGAAAGTCATCGTTTTCATCTTAGCGAGTGAAAAATTGGCACTGATGTTTTATTTATGTATTCGTGTCATGTTTTGAAGTTGAGAGCCTCCTGAACGAGCACCCAAGCATCCATATCGAGCAGATGAAGAGTAAAAGTAACATGAGGATAAATGCAGACTTTAGTGACACAAGGACAGAGTCATCGGAATATTTTGAGCTTCACAGCTTGCGAGGAAGACGTGTCACTTTATGGGTAAATTAGTCACACCCCTCGCACAGCCAGCCACATCACCACAATCAACTGGGTGGCTTTTCTGTGGAATTTTGGCCTTGACAGTTAACATGTCTGCCACTAATGAAAACCATAATTTTGTACTGCTGTGTGTGTGCGCATATATATATATATATATATATATATATATATATATATATATATATATATATATATATATATATATATATATGGATCTGTATGAAATGGATGTAGACAATATAGACATTTGCCATTTTCTCCTGAAGCATAGCCTGAAGCAATTTTTATTTGTATTCCCATGTATTTCTACCTGTAGCTAGTCCCTGCCAAAACAGTGGCATTTGGGGTATGCAAGTCCCCAGAGCTTGCTGTCAGCTCTGTCAGGTTAGGGTGAAATACGAGACTTGAATCAAGCCTGTAGGCAGCTCAAGCATTCACAGATGGTCTAGTAACAAAATAATCAAAACAGGCTCAGCTGTCTTGGTCCAGTGTTATTCTGAATGATTAAATGATATTAAAGTGAGAGATTCTTTTTGCTGCAATGTACTTTATGGATTCTAATTACATTTTCAAAGCCCTTGCCTGTCATTGACCTTCTGTATACAGGAGTTGCACAAACACAGCATTTTGGGATCCAACTTGAAAAAAGGCAGTGACACAGTTAGACCCAAACAAAACGTTAGAGAATCTCATTCAAACACTAGGTGGCTTATATGCCTTCCTGACAAATTTGCAAAAAATTAAAGCTTGTTAGAATAATAAAAACTTTAATTTTAGCCTTATAATCAGAATCAGATTAATAATTGATTTAATAATCCCAGAGGAAATTATGTGGTCACAGTTGCTTCAAGATAATAAAACCAGTCACCAACTTCACAAATTTAAATATTACAACATATTACAATATTACAAAATATAAAAAATTGCTCTAGTAAATACAAATAACTCTAATTATAAATATCCCAGTATACTGCACAAAATTAAAATACATATAGTTGGAACTAATGATATGAAAAGAGGGACATCTTTTCATGTCATATTATATAAGCTGAATCCATGTTCGTTTGCCTCTATCAATAAATCACTGCACCCATTTCCCATTTTTCAAACAAAAGAAAAGGAAACCAATGGTGGTTGAAGACTTTTACACAGTACTATATGTCTTATGCATCTAATATGAGTGACCTCGCAGTCAAGCAAGATTGTGCACTTGCTCATAAGCTCACAACTCAGGTCAAGTGAGTTGCTGTCCTGCTGGTTATGACCAGCAGCAGGACGTGGTTAACCACATGAATGCATTTTCAGTCATAATGTGCCTCTCATGAGGTGCAGCCTCTTCAGATGTAGAAACACTATATGTAATTTAGCCAATATCATTTCAGAAATCACTGATGATCCATCTGTTCTGTTCTTTACATATTACGATGTGTTTTGTTTTTTAAAAGTGTGTTCAACCCAAAGACTGGTTGACTTGGCATCTTTTCCCATGTCCATGACCTCCATGTAGTCCTTGTAAAGCTGATGCAACAAAAAGGAGACTCATGACCCCATGAAGCAACCAGGCAAAACACTTCATAATCCCTTTAAAATCCATTAACTCAGACTTGCTTTGTGTTCCAGTATTCCTTCAACACTCTATTTACATGTGTATAAAAGACATTTTCCTATTAACTTCATTATGAGTTCTTTTCTTGAGCTCAACATACATACATAACTGTGCAGCTACTTTTCATCTCCCCGAGCAAAGCCGAGCAGAGACCTCCGCTGCTTGTCATCTGGATGGGTGGCATCTTGTCTTCTGAAGATCTGAAAGTTATGTTAGAAAGATTGGATTTGACAGAGCGATGCCTCATTCATGGTTCAGCTCAAATAAAATGATGATTTAATCTCTAACAAAGAGATTTAAAATAAATATTTTGCTCATTTTTACATTACCTCCATTATTGATCAAGTGTCAGTTCAAGCACAGTTTGAGACTTAAAAAATAAGTTAAACCTTTAAAATAAAAACATGAATAACATAGCAGCTCCCTACTTATGATGACTCCTTTTTTGTCACAAACCATTTGTTTTACCAAGCTGAAGGACAGAAACAGAGGAAATAACTTCAGTTTTTGCACGTTAAAAAGGAAGAGGTGTCGTTTCCCAAGTTTTGTTACCATGTGGCTGTTTGTTGTTGTTTGTAGCTTTTGTTTTTTCAGAGAAAAGGGGCACTGTTCCTCAAAATCTGTTAACAAACAGTTCATCTGTAGCATTTTTAATAATCATCTGACTTTAACTTAAAGCAGCTGTAAGTGGTATTTATAGAATGATCTAAAATTTCATTGTATCTGTTATGCAGCTGCTGGGAGTACATCTGGCAAGCAGCCTGCTATACCTTGGAAGCATAATTCTCTCTCTCTCTCTCTCTCACACACACACACACACACACACACACACACGCACGCACGCACACACACACACACACACACACACACACACACACACACACACACACACACACTGGCTCTCTTCATGCTTCTCTGTCCTTTGTTTTTCCAAAAAAACAAAGTTTTCCCTGAATGTAACCTGGAAACAAAATAAAGTATATGGCAATGATAATGCCAGAACTTGCAAACTCATCTGGAATATGAAGCTAGAGTAAAAAGCTTTCTGAAGGAAAAAAAAATCATAGGAGTGAAGCAGAAAACGACAAGCAACTAGCACTTTTAACGGTGTGGCACAGCCTTCTGTTCAGTAGTCTTACTTTAACTATTCTTAATGTTTATATTTTATACATTGATCAGCCACAACATTAAAACAACAAAAAATAGCATACCGAAGACCAGTGCTATTGATCTACTTGTGACCATGCAGTGTTTCATTGCGAAATATTTGCATTTCCATGAAATTCACCCTGCCCCTATCCCCTAAACACCCACCCACAAAATAACCCTACAACAGGCTTCTATATGGCTTGTGGAGAGTCTCAGATGTTGACTCAGCCTTCAAAAACACCCTAGATTAACATTTCCCTCAGCATCCATGGGATGCACCAGAACAAGACTCATCCATGGAGGCCATAACCTGAAACCCACACGACCCAAACAATCCACTGCCAACATCCCAATGCCAGGGCTACAAGACACCCTCAAACCTCCTATGCCCATAGTCTGACGGGTCAGAGTTGTGTTTGCCGAAAGATGGGGACCTACTGTACAGCATATTAGGCAAGTGGTTTCAATACTGTAGCTAATCGGTATGACCTGTTATTTAGTTCATAGCAAGAACATACTGAGTACATTTAAATCCTTGTATATGTTCTGTCATGAGAGCAGACACTCTAAAGAGCTTTTTCAAAAAAGTGTGTCCAAGTTGTAAATTATATGGCTGGGCTTGGTTTCTAAACTCTCCTGTGGGCCTCTATCACATTTTTATGGATTACAGTTCCTTAAAGTGAAATTCCATGCAAAGCAGAATTCAGACCAGCCATGGTAGACAATTCAGCCTTGAATGGTAGATAATGTGAAAATATAGGCGGACATAACAAATAAGCGATTCCCCTGGGCTTTAGGCTGAATATGTAAACGTCAATCATTGCAGTTATAGTCGTTTTTATTTTTTGAAAATAGTCTTTTGAGAATTTCTGTGTGTGCTTTTCATCCAAAACTAAATCCGAGGTCGACCACAGTACAACCACCCGATATTGTCTGCTTCCAGTGTCTTGTTCAATGTTCCTTCTGCAGGGTGAATGTTTGCTGTCTTAAATCCCACACAGTGTTTGTGGATTCAGTCTTTTACTGTTGATTACATAGTTTATTGAAGTTATCACAGATTTTTTTTTTTTTTTTTGGGGGGGGGGGGGTTGTAAGTCTTACTTTTATCTGCCTTTGGAAGATGTGTTATCTTTGATTGAGCTCGATTTTCTCATTTCGCCAGCTATAAACAAGGTAAAGATAAAACAAACATAAGTGCTTTCTGGGGTGGGGTGTATATCACACACATACCAACATATATTCATATCGGTGTATAGAGAAAGTCTACACAGCCATTCTGTTCTCTATAGTCTAAAGTGATAAAAAAAAAAGAAAAGAAAAAACAGTGCCTGGACACTCATAAATAACAACAACAGCAACAACACACACATATGGAAACACAGCATACCAAATAGGTCTGATTTTACAGTCTGTTGTATATTTAGTGAAGAGTATTTGGTTGAATCCCCATAAAGTCACGCTACACCCTGCTCTGTGGGATGCCACTCCCTTCTAATAGGGCTCCCTCTGGACAAAACCATTACAGAAGAGCCTCAGACACATTTATATAATGAATGTATATTAATCGGCAAATGGGGGTGGGGGGTGTTCAGGATGTAAAATTCTTCCACTTTATTTCAATTCAAATAATAATAATTCAAATAATTCAAAATCTTTATCCTCTTGGTGGTATGTGCAGAGCAGTGTAACATGGTCCTCATGTGCGGCTCATTGACAGTGTGGTTTAGGCTTTGGCTTTCTGTTATTCAAGCAATAGTTTCAGTTTTGTTGTGAGGTTTTAGTGACTCTTTTGACTCAATTTGCTTTGGTAACAGACGTTTATGTTTGCGTCGCTTTGAATCTCTGTTAAACATTTCCTTTTTTGTTAATTAGGCAGTTATTTTTGTCAGACACCCTCTGATTCATTGTCGACTTATCTGCAGAGGGCTGTGACAGAGCTTCTGAAGAATGTACCCTGAATTTTTGAACACGTGGCCCTGTCTGACTTTGTTGAGTGTTAGCATGGCATGTTCCAGTGACTTGCACATTTGGACCTCGCTGGATCGCAGTCTGTTTCTGTTGGAGGACTGGGCCACATATTTGAGCCACATGTGTGTTTGAGACAGAAACCCAAATGAAATACACATTGGGACGCAGAAGTGCTGCGCATGCAGTTGCATTCCTGGAAGCTGGCTCGCAGGCTGACAAAAGAGGGAATGACTGTCACGGCTGAAACGGTATACCAGGAATTATCTGATGGACACTTTATTGTTATCGTTTTATTCCCTTTTAAAGGGTTTGGAACATTTGCTACTGTGTCTGTTTTTCATGTCTTGCTGCAGTAACCCTTATTTCTTGACAGAGGGCAGCAGTAAGCCATTAAAAAAACAGAAGAAGAAGTAAAAGTGCTTCTCTTTGGTCTCTTACCAGAGCCGCATGCCAAAGACAAGCCATGAACTTAAGCTGATCACACTCTTCCTAATTTGTCCAATTTAAGCTTGTTTGATTCATTGTTGAAAACTATCTGTCTAAGGGGAGCCAAACCATCATTTGCTCCATCTCCAAAGCATAGTTGAAAGTCTGCCAGCCATATTTGGTGGTTGCCTGCACATTACTGCATTGAAACAATATGTCAGTTTGGAGCATGACTTAATTTGAGCAATAAGCAAATATGCCGGGTAAACCATCCTGATGTTGTGCAACAAAGTGCATGACAAGGGGAGTATCAGGGAGTTAAAAGTCACCATCAACTTCTTGTCATAACGTTTTTTTCTCTCTAATCTTTGGGACTGTTGTGTTGGCCTTTTGAGAATTTTTTTATTACTTCAGCATTCCATATAAGAGATTCTAATGGTCCTTATGTGTCCCATTAAGACTTTACACCATCCCATAGAACCAAACTGGGAAAGTCATTTTCTCTGTGACAACCTGCAGTAGAAGTTCTTAGGTTTCCTTCTCTTAAACTCATGAAAACGCATTAACTCACAGCTTGACTTATAGTTCATGTCATGCACTCTTGATTCAAAATGCTCCGGCTGCTGTCAGTTAAAAAAACCTTCAAACTCGAACAGTTTCAGTTTTAGTGGAAGCTTGGGCAAGTATGAAAGCGGTTGTGCGTGGAGTGTAATTGAACTCCGTGGAAATTTTTCTGGGTTTTTGCAAAATCTGAAGAGAAAAAAAAAATCAAGATAACACATAAGTAGATAGCGGGACACTACTATGATATGTGTTACAGTGCGGTCTAATGGAAAAATGTTTTATCTCAACATTTCATTCTGAGCTCAGCGTCCTTGCTGACCTGCTGTGTAACTAATAATGTTTTTGATCAAGATGAATATTGTTTGCCTTGTTGGGTAAGACAGAGGGAGGGCAGAACATTAAAATACTGACCGTACTTGATGGTGTCCCCCAAGGCTCCTTTGAGAAGCATAGCTTGTCTTCATAAACAGAGGTTACTGTGGCACAAAGGGGGGTTTCATTCCTACAAGGGTTCATGTACTTGAGCTTGGCATTTTTTCATATTTACATTGGTTGATAGTCTCAGTAGATCTGTTTATGATATTTCCCTCCTCGCTGTTTGTTTGTACTTCTTTCTTCTCAGCTTTTGCGATCTCTCTCTCCTCCATGTCCCTCCCTCTTTCACATTCTCTTTTTATCTCTTTCTTCTCTCAGTGTTATATCCTGAATAGTGGGTTTCTATTTTTTTTTCTCTCTCAAAGGCTTGCGTCATTATTCTCTGTCATTTAACTACATTTCACATGATATTCATTGTCTAAAACTTGATTTGTGTTGCCCTATCAGGACACATTTGTATTCCAGGTCCACAGAAGAGGGCTTTGTACAGAAAATATGGAAAAAAAGAGGCTACCTGTTTTGACAGCAGTTCAGATATGTGGCAAACACGTAGCTGGTGAACTGAGCAGCGACAAAAAACAGACTGTTTGTGATTGCCGCAGCAAATCTATTTCTCCTGGAAAGCCTAGTAGAGAAAAAAAACGGGCCACAAAATTTTGAAGCACAACCGTTTTCACTGCACTCAGTTTACTTTTAACTGTTTAACGCCGTCTGTCTCACACCTGGTTGCTGGGCACGGCACTGAACAGAGCGCGCTCTGTTCTGTCGCTAGAAAAAAATCTGCCGAGCCATACGGAAAATAAATCAGCTCCACGTTCATTAAACAAAAAAAGCTGTGGGCAGATTTATTTCATTATTGAGACACTCTCAGTTTAGTCCCCCCTCCCCGTGTACAGCAATTTAACTCTCAAAGGTATTCCTCCACCTCATTCCTTTTGGCTCCTTGTGGAGCTACTGGCATTGTCCACGCTACTCTGGTGGATCCTCTTCAAAGTAAACCAGTGTATTGGTTATGGGTCTCCACCCTTGTTGCTATCTCTTAAGCTGTGGTTTGTGAGGTGCTGTAAAAAAGGGGAAAAAAATACTAGCCCAGACACCCAAATTGCTGCATAATGAACCCGTGAAATATCCCCCACCGGGAGAGCCTAGGCTCTCTGAAACAACACAGACAAACCTGCACAAATATGCTGCTCTGTTTATGGAGAGGCAAAGCGCTCATGGAAATAATCGGCCTATTAGGGTCAGATATTTCAAAGTGTGCTATCTGTTTTCCCTCTTTACCCTCAGCTATGATCTTTGATGCAATTCCCACACCCAGTCTTAGAGTCGTTTGTGATAAAAATCCATCACTAGCTAATTTTCTGCCTATCTCTCTTTTCTTTTTTTTTCTTTCCTTCTGCCTATCTCTCCTGCATGTGGAACAGGTATCTAAAGTGTTGATTTGTTATCATTCTGACTTCGCAATGCTGGTGCACACTGAGGTCACAGAGCAGGGAAACTGTGAAACCACAGCGCCCAAATCTGACATTCATGCGAAAATAAACATGGTGGCATGTCGGTTTCATTTAAGGTCTTGTGAGATTATGCTGATTTTGATTTTCACTCCCTTTCCTTTTTGAAACTTTTAGATAATAGCGTGCAGCTAGTAAGTCATGAAAGCAGCAATTAAGAGCAGTAAATAGCAGAAGTAGGTTGGCTCATTGTTGTTACAGGAATATAACTGTGGTCTCTGAAAAGAATCACCTGCTTTGCGCACATGAAAAGGTGCCCTGCACGACCTTCCAGCTAAAAAAAGAAAAAAGAAAAAAAAAATCTTAGCCACTACCAGCTCCATCCTCTCAGGATCCACTGAGGAAGGAAGCATGTCAGGCTACCTTAGTGCCCCATGAGCTATGCAGCACCATCTCCTGCAGGGACATTGGTTATTTTTGGACTGAAGGCGGATCGTGTTACGACTACGAGAAGACCCCTCAGACAGGAAATCACCCAGCACGCCACCTAGCTGCTCCCACATTCTTGGCCGTCAGCCTGACTGAATGGTGCTTCAGCATGCAGATGGTGATGAGAGAGGAAAACCCATAAGAGCAAGAGAGCCATCTTCTTTTCAGCTACAAATGACCTCTTGCTCACTCAAGTCTCAGCCCTGTATGATAAAAATGTATATCGCCACACCCAGTTTGCTAAGGGCGTGCAATGCTTTAGTACCTTTCTAGATGGTATATTGTAGAAATGCAGAAATGATGCCATTATCATACAATTTTTGCATTTCTGAGTCCAGCAAGAGGAAAAGACAACATGGCGCATGGTTACTAATCAGCTTACATCTGGTTATTTAAAATTGGCATTTGAATCAGTATTTTTTTTCTTGTGTATTTTTGTTATTCATATGTGGCCTAATATGTGGCCTCCATAATATGACAGGTGGTATAAGTAGCATTATGCTAATCCGTTTTTGCTTACATAGCATCATAGATAAGCATGGCTAATGTTTCAGCAGTTTTCTGAGGCAGGCTTATGCTTACGCAAACTCTCTTTTAATCCCACAATGGTTTACAAAGGTGAAAGCAAGATTAGATCAAGCTTCTACACTGTTGAAATATTTCTTGCATCATTATCATAACCAAGCAAAAGCCTGCGCAACGAAGTCATGCGTTGTGCTATTTGTTTCATATGAACATTCCTGGGGTTAGCTGAAAAACCACCAAGTTATTATGTGGGAAATATCAAAGGCTGTGTGGCCACCAAGGCTGAAGTGAAGAGCGTGGGAGGTTTGTGACATACCCCCCGATTTCTTTCCATCTGCCCACCAAAAACATTTGTGTACTGCATTTGTGTGCGTGTGAGTGTAGTTAGTATGCATGACTGTGTGTGTCTAATGAGACTGTTTGCCTGCTCTGCTGTGGACTTCCACTTAATTTCAATGAAGCCAAAAGAAATGGAAAAAAAAACCCAACTCATCTCCTCCAGGACAGTTGTTAACAGTCATGTAAATTTTATGAAACTTGTGCCTATGCTAAAATTTACTCTTGAAAGTGGCCACATTGTCATTTTTTTCATACAACATAATGTTTACCCGACTCACACCCTAAGACTGTACATGAATGATGGTCATATCCACCGTAATAACACCCACTGGTTCATTTGCTGTCATCTTGGTGTGTTTCTCGAGCCAGACATGGCCATGTTTGGAGAAGAAGATAATGTGAGTTATGAGTTCATGCTAACATTAGCAAGCTGCAACTAAAGACTGTATGGGTGCATTGCATATACACAGTTACCTGCTAATTAGTCCTCATCAAGATGCAAATAAAGAACAAATGTTAATGCCTGAAATTCTAGAGTCCACAGAGTTAACCAGCCTCAAGTGAACAGACAGAGCATGAAAAAGGCAGGGCGACGTGGCTAACACAACTTCAGCCCTTAATAAACATCTGCAAAGACAGCATGCTAGCACAAAGCTAGCCAACCCTAGTCGAGAAGCCAGAGAACAAAAGCAGTGAAGAGCACTCAGGCTTGCAGCTACAGTGCTGCAAGCCACCATTTCTATCTGCGCATGTTTCTACAGTAGAATAACTTGCTTTGAAGTCTTGATTTGTGTCAGTGTGTGAGACTGTACCCTCCAGTCTATATACTAACACTTATTTGCAGATTATTTGAATTGGATATCATAAGCAAATAAGTACAGATATTAGAACTTTCAATCATTTCTCTCTCTGAGGTCGCTAATATGAAATAAATAACAGAGGCCAAAGAGCAGAGTCCTGTGGGACACCACGCCGCAGGGGAATCTGACACCTAGCCTCCATCATAGAAAATGAAACTTATATGTGTAAGAAATGATTTGAACCATTTTAGGGCTGCACCTCAAACACCCACACAGTGTGACGCCAAGGCGTCAAGCTCAGAGCGGAAATTACCTACAAAGAGCAAAAATTCTTATGAAACATACAGCACATATTTGGTTATGTTTCCTTACAGTGACTTAAGTATCATTATGCCAAATCACACTGGACTAGCACTGTTTACTATCTAATATATCATGCTAATCTTATTATTGCACTATATAAAGTGGGACTATTTAAACTATTGAAATTTGGCCATACTGTGTAACCAAAACCAGACAGCTTCTTTCCATATTTCCCCCCCAAAACCTTTCAATAATAATAGTTTTTTGGGATACAGACAGTTACACTTTTGGTTTAGAATAGCTCTTTTGTTTATCTGTGCATTTTACAATGGAATGTGTGCCAGTGCCCGGTTTATTGGTGTTCACGTCAGCCTGACCTCAGGGTGTAAAAGGGCTGTTTCTTCACAGTTACTTCACCGGCTCAGGTTACGCACCATCAATCGAGCCTGAGAAAAACCAAGATGGAGGTGACCATTCCTTGAAACAACCCTGTTTTCTCGTATGCAAATGAAGAAATGTTTCAAATCTCCATAGCACCACATAGCATTTGGCATTCATTATGGATTTTGATGTATAGGTAAATAAAAGATCCCAAAATGCACCCATCGTGCAAGGTTTCCATCACACATAGAATGATCCGTAACGGATCTGATTCCTGCTTTGTAATCTTAAGATCTCAATAGTGTCTCAATAGCGAACACTGATTACTGTGTATTTATGGATTGTGTTTGTGAAGCTCATCATTACATCCACATCACTTGAATGAAATGTGCTACCTCAAAGACTTACACAAACTCAACAATACCTTCAATTACAATAACTTCCTTTATATGTGGGCTGCAAAGCATGCCTAAGTGTGACTCAGTTTGAGTTATTTTTTTAGTATATTTGGTGCTTTTTATAAAAATTTAAAGTGAGTAGAAACTATTCTCAATTTCCAGTCTCAGCTTTTTGTCCAAACATACTAGTGTTCATTCACTCTGTGCAGGT
The DNA here is from genome assembly GCF_963969265.1 of Rhamphochromis sp. 'chilingali'. Taxonomy (NCBI): domain Eukaryota; kingdom Metazoa; phylum Chordata; class Actinopteri; order Cichliformes; family Cichlidae; genus Rhamphochromis; species Rhamphochromis sp. 'chilingali'. The sequence continues at coordinate 23,968,350 of NC_137935.1, read as the reverse complement.
TACAGCAGCTAAGTTTGAATGACTGGGCTAAAGGTGAACCTCTCACCTACTCAAGCTTGAGTACAGTACATTCCCTGACTGGAAGGTGGAGAGCATGGGGAAGAAGGAGTAGACCGTCTGCCCTCTTTCATCATTTCCCCTCCACGCTGCTGCTGCCCCTGAACCCACCTTCATTAAAACTCACTAGAGGGTTATGAATGGGCCTGTCTGGCCTACTGCGCAGCCTTGAAAGCCCAGCTGGTTCCTATTACAGACTCTTACAATACACGCGTGTGTGCATGGTTTGGTGGGTGTGGGTGAGAGAAAGAGAGACAGAGCTCATTCATCTGACACAGAGGGGTAACAGGTTCTAGTTAATCCCTGGCAGGTAGCCCTGATGAGACCCAGTATTCAGGTGCTGCCAGAATTGAGCACCATTTGGAAGGGTGGGAGGGGCACAAACATCTTTCAGTGGAAGTAAAGGTGGAGAACAGCGACGTGACCCCCGCGTTTTCAAGCCGCAGTCAATGCTGTTTCCCCATGAAACTCTGAGACACTTATCTTTCTCCTCCTGATCCCATCATCCTCAGCATCCTTGTACACAGCTTCCTTTAAAAAAAAAATCATCTTCATCCTGCTCCCACTTTCCATGTGCTCATCACTCAGCTCTTTCAGTGTTTATGCTGTTCTTCTTTCACCTGCCTACCCTCTGTAATTTATAATAATACATTTCAAGAAAAAAAGGTGCCCTTTTTATGATAAGACATTATTTTCCTGGATGTTGTCCAAACACAAGGATGGGATTTCAGGCCCTGAGCCAGACATTTTGGGTCCACTTCTATGAAAGTATATAAATCTGACTGAGCCACAGAGGAAATGTATATAAGCTCAGTCCCATGGCCTTTTGTTCTCATGTTGGTCTCCTATTCTCCTATTGCAGCAACAAGCGGGGTGGAGGAGGGGGGTGACGACTGAAATAAAACTGCTTAGTTGAAGAGTCCGTGCTACAGTAGCTTCATGTATCATCCAAACAAGGGTCTTTCAAGCTGGAAGCATTTCCACTCAATTTGTTAAGGAGAAGAATGGGAGTTACACGGCGACTGCCATTATGAATCATAATTACTGCACAAATCCACGTTATCCTATCCAACTTTGAATTATATTCCCTTGTACCTTTAATGCTGCCGGACTGTGATTAAAAACAAACCGGGTGCACTTGTGCTATCGGAGCCATCTGCATACTGACAAATGTCAGGCTGCTCTGAGTGACAGACGCTGTACATCACTGTGGTATTGGCGAGAAAGGGAAGCAAAAAAAAAAGAAAAAAAGGAAGACACGGAAAGAAGACATGTCTTATTTATGATAGCAATGTGGTTTAAATTGAGCCCACTCACACTAACCCCCCAACTCCACCCCCGCATTGAATTCCCAGGCTTGAGTAAATCGCCTCACTTATGTCGGAGTTTATATTCTCATGCCCTCCCAACCGCCAGGCCTTCGCTCCCACCCCCCACAAACAGATTTTTTTCCCCCCTCTTGTGTTTTTCTCTCTCCCATCACTAACACCCTCATTCACAGCAGCACCCTACACCCCCCACCCACCTCCCAAACCATCCTAAACTCCTGCACAGGGCAACACATGTGCTTCCGATTAAGTTTTCTTTTGTGAAGAAGCTGCCTCCTTCTTGCGTTCATGAGAAGAGATATATATGTATAAAAGGCATGTGTATAATGGTAAATTGCCCTCATTAGCAATGTGTAAAAAATATTTTTCCCATCCCATTTGCATATTTGAATTGGATTTAAGTTATATAGGTTTCATGCACATGTATTTACCTTTATTGCTTTTCTCAGACAATGCTATCAGGTGTAAATACAACATGCCTATTGCACGCCTGTCTCCGTTGCAAACGGCCTAAACAGGCAATCAAAAAATGTGCTTTTCTCATTGAGACACAATGTGGATGCTAAAACGTATCAACTTCCTGAAGGTTTTGCTTGCGACCACTAGAGGAGCTCCTACAACACATGAACACAGCAGCCCACTCGGTCAGAGTCTGAGTAGTTGCCGTCTGTGGCTGGGAAGCTTTTTATCGTAACACTTCAATGAAATTCTTGCAATCATGTTTCAGCCACTAATGGTAGCGTGATTTCCTTTTACCCTCAAAGAGTGGAGGGGTTTGGCAGATGTCTCAGAGGGTCACATATCATTCAGTGTTAGGCTGTACATCCACTTTCATGAAATAAAGGAATTGGCTAAACATGCATGCACATATGTTTATTCATTGTTTACAGGTGACTCACATAGCAGCGATGTTTAAATGGGGTTGTTTTCGAGGCTGCTTGCTGCAGCTTGTGATTGAAATTACCGTTGCTAGGGAGACGCTCTAATTTGGCTTCATTGTAGACGTTGTGGTTTGAGCAACAGGTGCCTGTTATTTTTGGTTGCTTTGTTGCAGGGCTCTGCGTGTTTAAGTACGCTGTGTTTGCATGTGTGTGTGTGCGTGTGTTTCTTCTGCAAGGGTGTATGCACAAAAGTGTGTGTACTGATGTGTGTCCTACCATGCTACCTTTGCATCTTCAGAAGGACAGAAATACACAGCCGCAAGCTGAGACAAGCAGGAGCAAATAAGGCTCTGCGGTTCGCCGAGCTCCACACCCATGGGATGCTTAGCATTTGTTTACCAACCCTCTTGAAGGTGTGAGATTTTTTTTAAGGGTTATTTAAACCTCACTTCAATTCACACAAGCAAATCAGGTAAGAGGGGGAAAAAAATCAGGTTACCAAAGTTGTGTGAACTGAATCAACCGCCGCTCAACTTGACCTTTAAATTTTTCCATTCCTCTGTTTAACTAAACTGATACACAAGGGTTTGAGCTGACAGACTACGAGGATAAAGTGATTAGACTTTGCATACTCTGATCCTCGTTCTGTGATGTGAAACCGAAAGTGTGTTTATTATGAATTTAAATGACAACTTGTGCTAAAGTAGCCTGCATACATTGCAACCGCTTCATAATCCACCTTATGTTGACATAAAAATGAAGCAACATATGCGTGATACGGACCCATTTTTAAAGTAAGTCTGATGGTTCATTTTTATTCTGAAACAGTAATATTTCCATTGACTTAGCTGTCCCTGATGTCCACTGATAGTGACATAATGCATGTTAAATATAATTGGGGGTTTTGGTAGCACTTTATAGTTCTGTTCTGTAGTACTAAAACATTAATGGGGTAATAGGTCAATAAACAAGAGTGAATCGTGCCAGCCAGTTTTCTCTGGCAACGCCTGTCTGGCTAAATGTTTTTACCTTTTTTGTGCTAATGTGAGCATAAGTTAGCTGACCTGAATTGCAAGCTATGGTGGCTCAGCTTATTTGTCCTGAGAGCTGAGTCGCCGGTAAATTATTCAGCCTGCTCTTTTCAAAACTAACAGTTGAATGCGAGCTGCAAATAACACAGCCAAGTTAAACCTAGTTGTTTTGTCTAATGTTACTACAAATATTACCATGCATAGAACCTTTATCAGCTAGCACGATACTAGATTATTTATTATGTTAAACAACTTGGAATTTAGCTAACAAATTTGTAAATAAAGCTTGCCTACTAGCAAAGATGAGGTGTGGTGTGGTAGTTAGTTGTTAACAAGGGTGCAATTCGGTAGAAACCTCTAGTCTACATGTTCCTACTTATGCCCCAAAAGGCTGATTCTGTTCATCTGGACGTAATGTTTTCAATGGGAGAAACGTTTCGTCACTCACCCAAGTCACTTCTTCTGAAGAAGCACGTTTCGTCTTCATGACACAATTGAAAACTCGTCTTTCAAAGTGATAGTTTTAGCTATGCAAGGGGCTGCTTTCTGTAAGGAAATTAAGTGCATGGTTTGTTGGCTTTGGAACTGATGGTGCAATGCAAAGGTCTCAAACTTAAATGAGCTGTGGCCCACTGCTGTCATCTCTTTGGAGGGACACTTTAGTGTTCAAGTAGTACAAAAACAACCCCCCACCAAACAAGAAAATGTAGTGTTTGTTTGGTTTTTAAAAAAAAATTTCAAATAAACTGCAAATGTGAACACAATTGTTTTTCTGAAGCCTTCTTTTTCATTGAACTACCAACTAAACAAATTGTTACTCTCCTTCTTGCCAAACACGTGGCAGCACTTCTGCTGTCATTTTGTTCGTATTTAACAAAACAAAAATGCAGACATAAGTGTGCACATTCGTTTTTGACTGCTAGTCAAAATTGTTTTCTTTACAGACAACTCTCTCACTAAACTAACACAACCAATCCCTCAACATGTTTGTACTCTCTGCTCATATTAAATCATTTTTTGCTTTTTAAAGAACTTATTTTAACGTTGCACTCAACAACAAACAAATTCTCCCTAACAAAAGAATTAAGCTCAGGGGCCAAATCGCATTATAATTCTCCACGGCAATATCGGGGTGACATGGGCCATAAGTGGCTCCCGGGCGAGTTTGAGACCCCTGGTGAGCAAATTGCAAAGTCTGAAATTCTCAAACTGAGTAAATCAACAAGTTCACCTCATTCCTGTTAGAGCCCAGAGAATTGCTGATGTGCTGCACGAAAACAAAATCAAAACTTTTTTAAAATCTATTTATCAAATCTGTTCTGTAGGAAAATACCTGTATGGAAAAAACATGTATATATTAGCTGAAAACATTTTATGCTGTTAAAATTTGAGATTATTTCATATTAAATATTGAGGTTAAATGGTGCAGCTGGCCAAATATAAAAGTGGGATTTAATCAGAAGCTAAAATTGAATCACCTGTGTCTGAAGAAGAAAACACGAAACTGAGCATATTGTGTGTAATAATTGTAACAATTGAAGAAAGTAGTTACAATGCATATACGGTGACACAAAAATGCACTTCACACTTGCTGCTTTTTTCCTTCCACACCTTCAAGGCTTTCAGTGATAAATGTGTTAAGACTAAGGAAGCCACTGTGTCCACCTACCACCAGCCCCAGCAGGCCACCTCTTTCTAACCTTATGCAAAACTGATCTAAGTTTCAGAGAGTCAAAAAGAGTGAGAAAAGGAGAGATGGAGTGAAGCAGCAAAAAAGAAAAAAGTTTTACCCTGTGACCTCTCTCCAGGCCCCGAGCAGGGAGTAGGACTGAGCCCACCACATCACTGCATGGTGCTTGCCCCCTCTGTTATTCCAACTCTCTGGTTACGGTCCTAAACCCAAGGGGGTCTTTAACTCAGGCCTTGGGATCACAGGCCTGACTGTTAACAGCTTCAAGGTGAAAGGCCTTGGACATTGCCCTCCATGTTACATACTCCCCTGGCTTAGCCAAGTCCTTGGAGACTTCAGCCTCCTCCTTGGTGTGTAAGGACTAGTTTGTGCTTAGGTCTTGGCATGCCAAGGTGTTGTATTACCGCTTTTTCATGTTGTGAAGATGGTGTTCACCGTTTGTGTCAACATATAATTAAACACACAACTTTTCAAGGATTCATTTGAATGCACAAATGGTAATTCGGTATTTTATACGCTACCGATAATTCAACGTTTGCCTCCTCCCTTCTCACTGCCACACACCAGCTCAGTATTTTTTAATCAATTATTTCAGTCATTAGCAGTGATTAGTTTCAATCTCACATGTCAGATAAACATTGTAATCTCACCTAAAAATGATGGATTGCAGTAAAGAAAGTAAGCTAATAATAATTTAAATATATGCATGCTTGTCAACTAATATTCCTCTTTTGTTTAAGCCCCTTTCATGACCTGGCAATTTATCTTTTTGACAGTATGGCAGTGTTCAGACCAGTTAAATTTCCATTATCTCCCAAACCATTACCTGCTTATGTACCACATTTAAACCTGTCAAAATCTATCCAAATATAGTAATTGATGTGTGATCCATTGCAGGCCTAAAGACCCTGTGCTCTTTTTTTGTCAAAATTACACTTGTCATTTTTTATCTGAGGACTTGCCTCTCAAGATAAGAGTTGTTCTTCACCCACAGGTATGATTTGTCTCCTCTGTCAGCGGCATTTGTCTCCTCAGCCCCCCGCCCCCCCAGAGTTAATTACATTTCTGCAAAAAACATGTATTGCATGCAAAGTACCGTGAAAACATGAGTGACTGAAGTAAGAATGTTTGAACCTTAAACGGTTCTATTTAGCAATTAAGAAAATAAAAACTCACATGACTCATATAGCCATAGAGTAAATATGCATATGTACACACATACTGACTCAGTCTGTCAAAAAACAGAGGCAGATGGTACATTGTGATAATAATTATATTGTTGTGTCTGGCCTGGCAAAGGATTTCCTCTGGGAAGTGTCTGGCTGCTGCTGTGATGATGCTTCATTGAAACTGGGTGGAGGTCCATCGCTTAACAGCTGAACAGTCTGCTTTATGTGAAAACAGGGTGTCTTTTTTTCCCCATCTGTCACACGCATAGCATACAGTTGAACATATATGTATTTTTATATACATACAAATACACACAGAGACATAACAGAATGAAAAAAATTAACGGAGCCAACTGAATGTTTGGCCAAAGGTCAGTTAAGGGTTTTACTGCATTTCTCATATACTTTACATACTTGAGCAAAAAGATTGAGGAGTTGTGAACTCTGTACTTCAGCACTGGGGTTTGAATTATCATGCGCTTCATTGTTGTTTTGCCACTGCTTTGCTCATGTCTCCATTGACCCTTGACGTTCTACTATCTCAGCCACACAGACACAACACACCTACGCTGGTCAGCCAGCAGCCTTGTTCCCCTATTGTCTTCCATTCCACTAGTCATGACCCTGAACAGCACACTGCAGGGGTCTGTTCCTTTTTATAATGGAAGGGTTTCCTCCTCTTGCATTGTTGCTGTTTGCCAGCGCTTCCTCCTTTCATTCACTGACCTCTTCTCTACTTCCTGTTTGTGTGGTGTACCAGTGGTCATCACGGGGTGGTTTGGCTCTTAATTATCATGGGTAAAAGGGTGTGATTGAGACAGTGTGAAGCAGAGAAACTTGCATCTTGTGTCTGTTTGTGATACGCTAATGCCAGATGTTTGTGCAGATTGGTGCTATAGCACATTACATTTTATTGATGCTTCTGTCCAAAAGAAAAAAAAAGAAATCATATACTGTAGACTTAATGCACATTGGTTACTATTTGGGGTTTGTTGTTTTACTCAAGGGCCCTTGAATCTCAACATGATGATTTCATCAGCCATCTTTAGTGATTAATGAATTTACCAACTGAGCTCCAGCTCCTGGCAATGAACAAGCTAGAAATGAACACGCAGACATTTGGTAACATGTTTTGTATTATTGTAAGGTCTTTACCTTACAATGTAAAGCGCCTTGAGGCAACTATTGTTGTGATTTGGTGCTATATAAATAAAACTGAGTTGAATTGAATGAGTTAAGACAGATAAGACACTAAAATGCCAAGTTTAACCTGATCCTTAATAGAAAGGATTGTACAGTTTTTCACTACAGTATTTTGTTTTTGGTGGGAGTTTATTGATGCTGATTGATATCAAGTTCTTTTGAACATGTTAACAAGTCTGAGAACTTTATAAGACAATAAATATCAGGTATATGAGTCGATATTTCAGTCCTGAAAGAAACAAAAGGGTCATTAGGTAATTTTCATATCTTCACATTTATGGGCAATTCCAGTGTTTTTGTAACTGCTGTTGAAATGAGCACATGAAATCAGACTTTCACTTTTGAGACAAATTAGCTTTTTATCTCTAACTTTATAAATGTTTGATTGACTGTTAAAAGAAATACTTGGTAACTTTTTACCTGGTACTTTCTTGAAATCATATATTCATAACCTTTCCCTGACTAACTTTTATATAACTTTTCCATGTCACCAAGGACCCGTTATTTATCAGTTTATGAAGATCCAGGCTGGTGGTGTGCAGTCGCCTCTGATTGCAGAACAATCTGTGAGTTTCACTTCAGATCTTATGTCCCAAGAGAGTCCTTTTTATAGTTTAGCAGGAACCAAACCTCCCCTGTGACTTCTACTCATCTGTGCGAATGACATAGTTTTCTTCATAATTTATCTGTTATTTTTTCCCTCTCTGTTTTATGTTCCTCACGCAAAGTAATCAACAGTGATAAGGAGGATGCGAATATGTTTTTGTGATAGCGGAAAGGCAAAGGGTTAAAAACTGGAGCACAATGATACACTTTCAAATTGAATTTACATTCACACGCATGCATGGTTCTGCTAGTTTCTTGCCAATTTTTTTTTTACTTTTATGTTTTTCATAAACTATGGCCTCAAGTGTTTAGATGAGCAATTGAAAATAAACAATACAGTTGACACTAGAATTCAAATCAAACAATCCGCAGCACAACAATGAAGCTCAAGTGTTGGCATTACAAGTCAATGGCTAACTATTCATGCATACTTTGTTGCCCAGCCGATGTTAAAACTATAGCAGGAAATGATGTAAATGGTGACCCGGGGAGGCAAAAACATTGTATAAAGGGAGTCTCATGAGAGTCTGGCTGACAATGGATCAAAATGAGACTATAAGAACAATGGAACACAAGTTACTGACAACATTCACAGCCCGACCAGATGCTAGTGTGAGAAAAAAGAAAGAAAGAAAAAAACCCTGCAGTTTGATTATTTGGACCTTTGAGCTGTTGGAGTCACTGCTACAGCCCACCTGGATATTACAAAGCCTCATCATACAGAGATGGGAGGCTGAACTCTTAAGTCATGGGCTCTTATCTCATTCCGACATCTGTTTGCACTGGGTCTTCCAGATGTTTCCTGCTTGGCTTCTGCTGATTCTTAGTAGGGCCAAGGGCCTGCACACTTGCCTGTCCTCTCAGCCTAATACTGGTGCGAGACCTTTGGGTCCTATCAAATGTGTTTACCTAAGGCCCCACATTGATACTAACTTGGCGACAAGGCTAAATCATGCTCCAAATGTCATCATCTGTTAGTGGGAGAGGCAAGTTATTTTTGATACAGGGCAAGTGCTTTGGCCTTCATATAGGGCAAATGGGAGGATTTTCTTTTCTTTTTTTTTTGCTGATTATCTTCTTATTCAGAGGACTTGTATTTGTATTGTATCAAGGTGCAGCTAACTGAATCAGACAACTGAAGTTAAGTCACTGAGGCCTACGTGACAACAATCACTGCTTATTTCATTAAATAATGGTGTCCTTTGTTTGCTTAAGATACAGTTTGGAAGACAGCCAATGGGAGTCGTGCTAATTTAGACTTCGATGTGGAAAATGACTTCATCATTAGTTTAATATCTGATGTGATATTTGACAAACACTTCAGAGCTTAGACACGTACACAACCTTGTTAATGGAGATTCAGTTAACAACAAATGAAACAAAAACAACAAAAATATCTTAATACAACAGTGTGAAGTAGGATTGACTTTGGAATGTATGTAAGTATTCTAGTGTACACGGAAACAAAGCTAAAACAACATTTATAGAGCTGACAAGTTCTGCATGTCTACGTTTCAGTTCTCATGCCTCCCGCCCCTGATGCATGTTCCCTTTGCAGATTATTAGCATGTTCGAAAACAAACAGCAAAATTGACGATTCAGTAAAAAACTGCAATACTGTGATGGCATCAAGTTATTTGTAATATCAAAATAGATATTAGATGGGATAATAAAATCTTTAATTTCACATACAGTGACCAGTGACCATGACCAGCTTTAACCTTTGCACTTTAACTTTACTATATGTTGACTTCTGACTTCTTCTAGAAATTCTTCTGAAGAAGAATTTAAACAAAAAAGAAAAGCTCATAAAAATAACAAGTGGCAAGGTTAAACCGAATATAGGGCCATAGGGAGTCTTCTGATTGTTGGGATTTTCTCTGTTTTATTGTAGGGTCTTTAGCTTATAATATAAAGTACCTTTTTGTGATTTAGTGCTATATAAATAAAATTAAACTGCATAGGATTTTAATTGATCAAATGTATAGTTAGGGTTGGATCATGTGAATCCACCCTGAGTTATTTATAAATAAGCCTAGGCTGCCTTTCAACTTGAGAAGGGTTATAAGGCCATTTGTAAAAAAGTTGAAGTCCATTATTCCACAGTGAGAAAAAAATATTCTTAAAGATAGTGGAAGTGTTGCCAGGAGAAAGCCTCATCTGTCTATCAGGCTGTGCTCCCATGATCCTTTTATTTTGATAATTATAATGATAATTTTTTTTTTCAAACAGCCGCGTTTGCTGGACAATGGTAAAGTTATCATTAAGTTTTTAGTAATTTTTTTGTTTTACCTGCACTCTCTACTCACTACTTATGGTTAATGTTTAAAGGCATCCCCGTGGACTGGGGCCTAGCTATATTCTACCACTTCATTTGCAGAAGGGAAAGAAAAAGCGAAATACCGTGTTTGTATCTAAGCCATGCAGAGATCAGTGTTTTACTGCACCTTGATAAAAGTCAGAGACAGGCTCTTACGAGATGCCGAGTTGGTCTATCATCTCTGACAGCCATGGAGACTGCTTGCCTATCTCCTGTCTCATCCTCCTATTCCTGATATACTTCTTTACACAACTGTCCAACCAGCCATCCTCCCTCTTAAATCCCCTTCGAACTCAACGTAACCTCATTCCTGCTATCCTTCCTCTCATGTCTCTTTTAGCCGTTTATTCTTGTCCATTTATCCTGATTCTGCTTGTCTACTGATGGTGATACCAATACAGAAGTGGCAGGCTGTAATAAAGTTAGTATGGATGGAAACTGATAAGAAGTTTGCAACTCTGATTTCATTATCGATATCACTTAGATATCACTTAGGGTTAGAGAAAAAAGTGTAGTACAAATTGATTTGTTTTGCATTACATGTTTAATGTAAAGTATCTACAAACATTTTGCATTTGATTAGAACTGGCATGAAAAAATAAGAATAGTTGACTCGACTTGACTCGGTTTCCGTTACAGCTGAGTACTACCTCAGTGTGTAGGGGGTGATTATAGCATCATGTCCAAAAGGTTTGTGATGTCATTGTATATAAATGAGTCCTTTGTTAGTAGATCACCTGCAGACCATCCTCCCCCCGTCAGTGGATTTTTGTTATTGCGTCTTCATGCCAAGCTCAAACTGTAAAAGCTAAAATTGAGATCACTGTTAGAACCACGTTCTTCTTACAGCCACTGAGCTTTATTCACATAGACTGCCGAGGATAACCGGCCTTCTCCTATTCTTTCAGTTAAAGGCTAAAGACAGAGGATGTTGTGTTCTAAGTTCCACTTTGAGAGTCACCAACATCGCTAGGCAGTGTATCAAAGACATTACATTCGTGCAAATTACTTACATGCTTTGGGGAGAAATGTTTGTCCATGTTTTCATTCGTCACGCTGTCTTTGCTTGTGAAATAGAACTATGCTTTAGAGCACTTCTGCCTCAGCTCCATGTTGGATATGTTCTGAACCAAAATACGGACCACGTCATCATGTAAATGCATCCTGACATTAGTGGAACTCATAACTGGAATTGACTAACACTGCAAGGAACTGAACAACTGGCAACCAACCACTTCTTTACAAGAACTGGTTCTCTATTTCCATTCCTAGAAGTTCGATTTTTCCATTGTTTTTTTGATGAATTATTTTTCCTAATTTTTCATTATTAATATAATTGTTATTTTTAGCAGCAGTAGCACTAATAGCAGTAGTACTTCATCTGCCTTCAGAACAGCATGCACTCGATTTCTGTGATTTACAAAAAAAGAAAATCTACCACAGCACAACGTCTCTGTTGTTCGAGGTGCTATACGACAAGGTGGGGGAGAAGACGCACATGTTTCGTCATGAAAGTGAAGTGTCTGAAAGCTTCAGACAGATTACAGGAGACACTGTTTGATGGTTTGGCAAATGTATGTCACCCACACACACAAAAAAAAACCCCAGGACCGTACACACGGTAGTTTATGCAGATTTTTTAAACCCCAAAGCAAACTGCAAAAACTTTAAGATGTGAACTTTAACAGAGGCATGTGTGTTAAGAGGAACACTTGGGGCGAGGAATGGGGGGTGTTCATTGCCCTTTTGCAGCCATACAACATTGGTAGGTAATCATTCTAGCGCACAAAAACACCTACTGTAGAAATCCACTGGGTCCTATGTCTTTCACTCCTCTGCTGTGTTTGTGGCTTTCTATTCCTGCATCACTATGATGCTGAAGTTATGTCATTTTCCTGCTTATTCATTTGAAAGCATTTTCACAGAAAAGAAACTCTCTTCAATAAATGGAGAAGTATGAACATGTATCAGTTTGTTGCGAAATAGATCTGAGACACAATATAAGACTGCAGCTGGTCTAAAGCCATCTTTGTTATTAGTTTTGAGTTATTTCTAATAAGCACCTATTCTTGATTCTTGCTGTATTAAAACCACTGGCACTAATATGCAAGAGGCTTTGAGGCAAGAGGATCTATTTAATATCCTCCTACATTTCATTTGAATTATAAGGATCAGAGTTTATTTATAGAGTGTACTGCCAAGATGTGTGATTCTTTCCAGACTGTTTGGCACAAAGCTTTGCAGAGTGCCCAGCAGATGGTTCTTTTATTCACCTTATCTGGCTCTTTTTTTTTTGGACTGTTTTTTTTATCATTTTTCTTTTATAGAATGCTCTGGCTCAGTTCTTTTGGAGAGGAAATCCATCAGATCTGCAGTGGTGCACTGTACCTCTCGGCTCATAAATTGTACATGCCTGAAAGTAGCAGGAAGTAGAGGCCTAATAGGGTGTATCCTCCAGGTTTCCTGTTAGGTTAACCCACTGGGCCTGGGGTATTCTACCCTGCCAGTGGTTCATAAGACATGACCCCCTGTTGCCCTAGCACTTAAAATGAATGGGCCTATAATGTGGTCAAGCTGCAATATCATCACTGAGCAGTTTCTTTTTCTTTTCTTTTTTTTTTGGTATAGGATTGTATCATATTCTGTTTTCGTACAAAAATATAAACCTCCACCCCCAAGCTATTTTAATGCCACAGTTACCTCTGTTGTCAGTCATAAAGAGCAGGTGATCTGCAAGACAGATTGGGGAGCTCCCATTCCAAACAAGCAATGTTAGCAGCTAACATCTTGTGCACATTGCAAGGAAAAAAAAAGGATCAAGAAATTACAGTTGTTGTTTGGTTATATGAGTTCCAAATCATTACAGGGCTCACACTCTTCAGATGCACGCATGCAGCTGTTTTTTCACTGTTTGATTGAATTTCCAGCTCAGCCTCATCGAGTTTCCAGGGAATCAGGCATAAGCAGGCACTGAAAGGGTTAGGCTTGAGCACGGAAACTCTTGCTCAAAGCAAATACGCACACACACACACACACACACACACACACACACACACACACACACACACCACACATACACGTAGAGAAAAAGAAAGAGAAAGAAAAAGGTGATCAGGTGCCACATCTACATCCAGTCCCACCTGGACACAGATATATATAGAAACAAGGTGAGGGCCATAGGTTCACAAGTCCTTCTTCTTAAAAGGGGGAGGAGTATGTCCTTGGTGTTGACCCATGCGCTTCTTTTAATTTTAATGAGAGCCGTCTGAAGGGTTGCAGGTGCTGGGAATCAGGTTTTGCGATACTTCTGAGTCTTGGCAGCTGTTGAAGTTGTTTAGGTTTCTGAGGAGTTTAGGTTTAGGTTCCTTGATTTTTTCATCACTGAATTGAGCTGGGCCTTTGAACCACCGGTGTGACACCACTAGCACTACCCCCAGGCCTCTTTTTACAGATGAAATGCTCAGGTAGAACATGTTGAAAGGATATGCTTTCAATTTGACTCATGCCACCCTTATCCCCCCCCCCCACACACACACACACAAACACACACACAAACACACACACATCATCGTCATTCTTACTATCTCCCTCACTCTGTCTACCTCCCTGTCTGCTTTGGTGGATGTGTCAGACGAGTGATTAATTCTCCACAGGAGAGGAGGGGAATGAAAGAGCGTAGAACACAAGAGGTGACTTGATAAATCAGCTCTTTATTCATTCATAGGTAAATAAAAAACACAACTTGGGTCAGAAATACATAGATTTACCCCTTGACTTGCACAGATGCTGTGCATTAATACCTTCCTGGCTTCAGTGTAATACAATCATTTATAAACTGCCTCTAGATGTACACCCCTGGAATTCATTCTTATTTCTGCAGCAGTTGTACGCTTAGAATTTGCCATGAATCTGAATTTCCTGCATACGGTTTAAGAGTAATAAGTACTAAGATACATTTATAAACGTATGTGATTTGGTAGATGGCCAAAGAGCTTTAACAAAGATCCTAGTCAAATATAATTTGTAAAAAGCTGATAGATATCTTTCAAGATATACTCAGAATAGCAGGAGCATTAGTACAACACATTTGTCTTTCGTGTGCTGTATTTCCAGTTGCACAGTTCTTTATCAGCACTAACACAGACATTCATTTCTGACAAAGCCTGCCGATGACATCTACTCATGATGAAAAAGAAACTTTATATTTTAGAAATTGCCATTGCTCGCACAGCCCCGAGTCCCAGCCGCACAAGCGTTTACACTCTTTCCAACCCGAAAGCCCTATTTTTACAACCACTGTCAACACTGCGATTATTATTCATCACTCTTTTGTAAACATTAACTTCTGCACTGTGACGAATGCACATTGTGCAGATTTCTTCATGTAAACGTTGTTCTAAATATGTTTAACAAGGTATGAAAAATGCAGCAATGTGAGAAAACCCCGAGCGGTTTGGGAGTTTCCTTTCGAACAATGCTGATCTGTCTTTTTTCCCTCACTCGCTAGTTACATATAGTAACGTACCTGCATGCAAGTTTGCATATGAATTTTATGGCAACTTCACTTATATTGGCAAGATCGCCTAGTTTCCAGCATTAAGCAACAATGTTACCACGTTCATTCATTTAGTGAGGTCTTGTCAGAGTGATAAATAATTCTAAATTCTGTTGACATTTTGGATGCTTGGCTTGACTATCTTACCAGAAGCTGTTTGGTAGAGGTTATAGTATAAACGTCATTTCTGTGAGCTCTGTCCTGATGAAAATGTATTGGCTTTGAGGTTCTGGAGGTAGACAGAGGTAGTGAGTCGCTGTCAAAACAGGTTTTATTTTTTGTTTTTTTAATGACATCTGAAAGTTTGAGGAACTATATTAATACTTCTACTTATTATGTCACACTACACTGCCACAGAATTTTAATTAAAATGTTTTGTTTTTTTTCTTTTTTCTTAGAAATGGTTGTTTGGAGAGCTTTGTGGTGCAGGGCCGTCACAATGCTCATATTTTAGCTCGAGCTGGTTAAAGGCGTTCATCTTTGCGGGTGCAGAAAAAAAAAGTCATATGACTTCCTGTATGTGCTTCTTTTAGTGAGAAAGTGTGTGCGTGTGTCGAACACGGAGAGAGAGAGAGGGAGGGAGAGACAGCAGTTCTAACTAAATAAAAAGTAGAGTTTGTGCAATCAGCAGAATATATCCTCTTGGTCATTCCTGTGTGTGCGTTTGCGACTTTGCGTGTGTTTGTGTGTGTCTATAAATAGAGGTACATGTTCATGCTGATATGCATGTGTGACCTCTCCACTGCAAATACATTGTGTTTACAACTTGTATAGCAAGTTGCTAATGGTTGCTTGGTCAATGACCCCAAAACACAGCCCCCTCCACCCTTCTACCCCACCTCCTCCTCCTGCTTACCAGTCCTTATCTGTGCTGCCACTGCCGCCCACTCGTTCTCATTCGCAACATGGGAGGTATGACCACGTTTGCAGAAACTGAAAGTGCCGTAGCGGCTTTAGGTAAACACATCGATTTCTACTTCATTACTTCAAGGGTGAGCAAGATGGCACTCCTGTGTGTCAGTCTTCTCAAGGATTTTATGCAGCATACTGAACTTCATTTTTTAACACTCAGTCACATTGTAAACCACGAAGATTCACTCAGGATATCACCTCAGGCTTTTAAAAGTCACGAGCAGTAAAATTTACATTTTGTCATGATCCTCAATAGATATTTTTCCAAATCAAGCTGAACTTAATGCTCATGCCCACTCACAAACTGACTGCCGCAGTTGCCTAAAACCACTGTTTCCATTCACTGCACTCTGCTGACATACAGCTGACAAGTTTATGAGTGAAAGGTGAACTTTAAATCATAGCTTGTCGAACAGAAGGTATGTTTTGTTTTGTTTGTTTTTTCTGTCTTGCTTGTTTGTCTCATAGTTAGCACGCAATCTGACTTATGTCATACTATATGACAAATAAGACAAAAGTACAGTGACGTGCAAAAATCTTGAGCCAATACTGGTTTCTTTAGCAATAGCATTATGCAAACTCTGTTTCTTGCACTTTGTACTTCAATAAATTGCTCCACCTATTTCCCATTTTCCTAACAAACTATAAAGACATGCGAAGTGGATTAAAGCTTCTACACAGGGTTTTTGTTTTAGTTTCTTTGTTACTGTACTCTGTAAAACTGTAATTAGATCTGGGCAAAATTTGATTTTGTAGCTTCCCACTGATCACAATAGGGATCAGTGTTTGCATATTTATCATTAAAAAGCCATTTAGAAATAAAAATAAATAGAATAAGAGTAATTTGGGAGTGATTTAATGCTCATATTTCAGCATGTAATAGTTACAGATGAGTGCAAATCTAACTTTTGTCCTGTCTCCCTCCCCTCACCTCCAACCAATCGCAACAGATGGCTGCCTCTCTCTGAGCCTGTTCAAACTGAGTTTTTCTTTACCGCTTTCGCCAAGTGCTTGCTTATACGGGTCAGGGTTTTCTGTTATTATATATTATTATTATATACATTTTGTCATTACAACATAAAGTGCCTTGATGCGTCTGTTGTTGGGATTTGGCCCTACATAAATAAAACTGAATTCAATTGAATAAAACTGATCAATAAATGCAGGCACTAATTCAGCCAGGGTTATGGACGAGCAGATAAACTGATGTATACCTGGCAAAACAAAACAATGAACGCAATGCTCTCATGCCAAATAGGCTCAAGTCAAACTAATCAAATGCTATGCAGTGAATCAAGCAACACTTCTGTCTGGACACTGAATACATGCTAAAATGTAAGCAGGAGGCTCACATGTTGCGTAGGCACGCTGAGTTGATAATATTATGCAGTTGTCTGGTGAGTCATTCACTTCGGCTTGGAAACAGACGTACACAAAAACGTCTGCGACAGAGAGACATTGACGTTAATCCAATTGAGCAAATATCCCTCCAAGTTCTCAATAAACATTTACCCCAAAATCACGAGCAGTGTCACTTGTCATCTCTAACTCCGCTCCCGCCCGCCCCCCCCTCTTGTTCACTCTCTCCTGGGTTAGTTGCTACAGGGGGACATGGTGAGAACAGTGGGCCGTAGCGTTTCCCAGCCACAGCCCGAAAAGATTGCTGCAGAGCAAGGAGCCCACCTCTCGCCTCAGCACAACCGCACCACCCCCCACCTCCCCGGCCCCCAATGATGTGGGAAAAGCCGGGGAGGGTGTCCCACTGAGTGTGCTCAGGCAGACGTCCCGGGCTTAAAACCTATCACTGGAGCCCTCTCAGCTGCAGCATCAAGCAGGCCAGGCTGTGCTCGTTACAGAAGGCTCACTTCATGATTGTTTTCTTTACCATGTTGTTTCACCGTGGCTCAGACCAAACACAAACTGCCACACAAGTTGCAGTGGGAATGAGTAAGGCTGCATTGCATCAGTGACTCGTGATTTTGTGTTACTACTTAAAAAGCTCTCCATACACTCTGCATCTGTTTGGCTTCAGAGTTGTTTTCCCGGGCCGGACCTGCAGTTTTTGAAACCCATATCGTTTCTTGCCTTCTTACCGCTTTTGTAACAAGCCACTGCTATAATCATTACTGTTAACAACCGCTTCAAGGTTAATGACTCTTCTCCAGCTGCGTGGCTAACATTTGAAAGTTACACAACCTCCATGGCAAGCGTGAGGGCCTGCATGGTGGCTCGGTGAGTAATCTCGGGCTTGTTCCCTTGTAATGCTGACAAAGAGCAGGAGCGTCTGTGCAGTGTCAAATGCTATAACAAGCCAAACACACGCAAATGCTCACACAATGACGGATAAATCGACTTTGCATCAGCAGAGAGGATAAGAACGCCAAAACATGAGGAAAGAAAAAAAGAGATCATTGACCTTCATCTAGGCTTTGAAAGCATTATAATTTTAAGGCTTTTGCATGTTTTCACAAGAAATTCTTGCCATAGGAATGGGAATATTTTTCCACAGCTTGCACCTTCTGTGTCACAATGTGTTTATGAGAGTAGATCAAATCAAGAAGGGGAAAGGGCTTTTTTTATTATTATTATTATTATTATTATTTGTGCAGATAATTAGGAATCAGACGTCATGATTGCTATATGTTCACATACAGACCCCCTCTCTCAGCTGAGAGAGGGGCACTGATTCACAGTCCATATGTGAGGGAGCAAATCCTTGTATGGGAAACTCTGTGACCTGAGGCGTGGCTTTCCCCTCCACGCCATGTGAAAAACTCCCCCTCCACACTCTCCACAGCTTTATGCTATCTTTGACTTTCATTGTCTCAGTGAAAGAGTGACCAGTTGGCACCAGATCGCCAAGTGTCTGCTTTACATTAGTTCTGAGTCACAAGGAGAGTCATGCTTGCGCTGTCAAAGAGAAGGATTCTTGGGAAAACAGTTTATTTACTCAGGTTTCTTGGATTTTTCGAGATACATGCAATGTCATAGCCTTGGGGGAAGCAGCGTAAGCAAGGATTGCCCCCTGTATCTGTGTGTGATTGCGAGTTGGGGCGTGGGGATTGGTTTGTGGTTATCTGAACAAGAGCTTTTTGGCACATTGTCATATGACTCTCACACACTGTGAGAAAGGGGAGGATGTGAGCACACCACCAGTATTATTGTTAAAAAAATAAGACTATTTTTGCAGACTTGCAGTAAACACATGATTATATAGCAACCACAGAGAGTTTTTTAGCATGTCCATGTATATACAGGCAAGATGTTGCTGACCGTGGGTTTCAAGGGTATTTGTAGTTCATTAAAAATGACTAATGTTCTTTGGTTACAGTTAAAGGAGAAATAGTCACGTATATTTATAACTGATGTCACTTACTGTACACCTGAAAACAAGGGAGTTAGTCATTGTTTTCCTTATATTTGTTTAGACTTTAATGTTGAAATTACGTTTCATTTTAAACTTTCACACATATTTTAAACTGTCACCATGACCCTGATAAAGACAAGTGGAAGAGAATGGATGGATGATTTTGCAGGTATTTGCTGACTTTTGGCGACACAACTAAAAATAAAGCTTGGAAGTCGAGAGGAGAATCATGGGACTTTGTCTACTCCTAAAAGTTCTCCTAAAACGTCTTCTAAATCGACATGATGCATTTACTCCAACTGAGTTATAGAGATTTTATAATTGTTTTACTGGAACACGATCAGACAGTCTGCTTTGGCAAGATAGAAATAATTTAGCTTAGACATTATCGGCCCGGGAAAGTTGCTTTTTTCGGTTCAGCGAAGATCCAAGTTGCTAAATGTCTCTATTATTATAATTACATAAAGCATCGCAGACCAAACATCTACAGTAATGGCTCTCCGAGACTACTTGGCACAGTGGTGTTTTGAGCATGCTTTGTAGAACATGGTTACAGTAGCAATGCAAACAAAGAGGGTGGGGGTTTTTTGTTGTCGTTGTTTTTACCATATTCACAATCTTAGTTTAGCATGCTAGCATGCTAAAATTGCTAACTGCCATAAATTACAAAGTATAGCTGAGATTGATGCTATACAGTATAACATCAGGAAGGAATTTAGTGGAATCTTTAATGTTCTCATTAACTTCATTTTCTTTTAAATTCATTAACTAGGACCTGGCGTCCACATATGTGGACGTCACATTTTGGGTTGTCTAGACCAAAATACTAAATTTTGCTCTGCAAGGGCCTGATATCCACTTATGAGGAAATTATATATTGTTCTATCGAAATTTAAAACGAATGTCCGCATACGTGGTTTTCATTTTCTCAGAAAAAAAAAATCAGGTTAAAAAAAAAAGATAATTCTTTGTTTTTAAATTCATCAGGTCCCAATCAGCCCAAATAGCAAAGAGAAATTAAAAATGCATGCCATGAAAGAGGTCGGGTCTTAGGAGGTTAATATATTTTCTGTTGACCAAATTATAGCTGAGTGTATCAACATAATGCTGTGATGATCCATATACATACCTGATTAGGAGTCCTCTTCCTATGTAATACTTACTTGTAGCTTTTTAGTGCTTGCACTCTTCCTCTGTTTAGTGCTGTTATAACACTGATACTTAAAAAAAAACATATATTTAACTGTTCTATCAGAGCACAGATATTTGACACATGTTGTATATACTTGCTTTCACACAATTCTTGGGTGTTTCTGTCCTTTCACACAAAGCTCTAAACTCTCAAGAGCCAAAGGTTAAACAGTGTGCTTCAGTCATTTTTGTAGATGCATAAGGGTGTATGCTAAAATCGATCAGTTCTCTAGTTATTTTAACTTTTTTTTTGCTTTTCAGGCTGCTCAGTAAATAATATATTTGAATCATAATGCTATTATTCCCTCATTGTCATTCTTGCTTAATGCCAATCTAATTTATCTTTTCAGAAAAATCATATGCTGGGCTCATCCACACGAGACAGTTTCTCAGACCCGTTGTCCAGAAGGTAAGCCAAAACAGAGCCTGAGACATCTCATGAAACACGTCATATGCCATTTCTCACTACAAACTGCAGATCAGCAGGTGCTGTGAAACTTGATTTCTCCGTTATTCTTTACATATCACTTTGGTGTATTTACACTGACCATGTTTTTAAAGACAACCTCAAAATATCTCATTTAAACAGAAATGCTTTCACTGATTATTTACAGCTTACCATCAAATGAGCAGCTGAGTGCTAAACCAATAATTGCTTCTAATCAGCTGTCAATCCCCTTTACCTCCTTTTAACCCTTGTGTGGTGTTCATATTTTTGTTACTCAGCCAGTGTTCATGGGTCTGGTGGACCCGCTAGAGTTTTGGCTTTCGAAATTAACACTATCAAACAATTTTATGTTAAATTACTCAACAGATGTTCACTTCATCCCGATTACAAACCATATGAACAGCAAACATGGTTAATTTTTTCCCTTTACCTTTGTTAGATCATATTTATGAATTCATGTGCTTCTCGTTTGTTTTTTTTTTATAAAATGTTAAAAAAAAAAATCAGTTATAATCAAGTAGCGTGAGTGGAAAGACACAACACATTTACACGTGAAGCAATATGTTTCACAACTAAATGGGATCAGCTGCTCATCAATGGTGACATTAGGCACAGGGTTGTAAAACAGGGGGAGGTGGTGCACACACTTATCCCACACTGTCCTGATGGCAGCTAGCTTGTCTCTCTGCCGTCGAGCTGGTCTGTCGTCTCGGTTATCAAAACGGATAATCCTGGAAATTTTGTGGAAGTTTTCCAGAGACATTGATGCACGGAAAGGTTCGTGCCGGTTTCTGCATCCCACAGGGATTCTGTCGATTCCCCTTTGGACCTGAAAACTCCTGCAAGGATAAGAACCCCAAAGTAGGCCTTTGGAGTTCTTAGATGAATTTGGTCCATCTCCTTCCACCTCTCTCCAAAAACACACCTTCCTTCTAGATTACTGCAATCCAGAATAATTTTCTGGATGGAATCTGGGATGAAAAGCTCAAATGAAGACTTGATGTCCTGCACATGAGTAACTGTCAGCCGTGTTGGCCCTGGCTTATCACAGTAACAGCTCTGCATTTCTTGGGCAAGAAGACCATTCAGTTTCACCAGTTATTGACATCCATATTTCTTCACTTGCTGACTGGTGGGCTTGTTCTGGTCCTGGAGCTGGCTGCAGATGCGGTACTCGTCTTCGTTTTGTTACTAAATGGTGCTCAACCTCATCCTCTTCTTCAAAGTCACTGTCAGACTCTGAATTTTCAGAAATGTGAAATATTCTGAAACCTCTTTGTCAACATCATCATCCGAAGCCCCTCTCTCTTCCAAAATCAATTGGATGGCCCTCGCAGCAGATAATCTTTTGCCATCTTGATCAGTTGTGATAAAGAACCACACTGGCAAAGTCTTATTTATAGTATTATGCCCCTAATTAGCAGGAGGGACAGGGAATGAGAAAATAAAATTTGGATCCCTCAAGAAAGAGGGTAAAATGTGTGGGAATGTAAGAGCAGACAACAATGTTGCAACTTTGCGCGGGAGCAGGAGGGGAAGAAAACACTATCAGCAGCACCAGAAAGGAGGAAGACAGAGTGTGGGAACACAGGACCTTCACTTTCAACACTTTTATTAGACCTGGGTCCAGTGGACCCGAACACCTTGTATGTAATGTAAATGCGTGGGGGGAGGTACCGTATGAGGTCATTGAAAATTAGTTCGGATTTATGTTCTTCACAGAAAATAAGCCAAAGCCAATGAATTTCAGGTTGAAAAAATAATTAATTGTTTCATTTTTCTTTTGAATAAAAGTGAAAACGGGTCTCACAGACCCGAACACCATACAAGGGTTAAAGGAAGCTACGAAAAAAAGCTGGATAAAGAATAGATAAAAGACCCTCATGAAAACCATCAATTAGGAAGTAAATACATTTGTAAAAATCCACTAAACACTGATGTTATCAAACCTTTTCAACAGGAAATAAAGCACAAGAAATGCTACATTGGAGCATGGTGACTATGTATTGCTTGGCAACCTTTAAGAAATGTTTCAATTTTTGGTTCAGATTCTGCCTTCCCCTCGGTAAAGGGACCTCCGAGATGGAAAAGATTCTATTTGTGCAAATCATGTGTGCAAAGCCCAAATAAAGCATGAAAATTACACATCTTCACTTGATCAACCTGCTTTGTTTTTTGAAATGCAAAGGGAGGTTTCTGTGGGAACTGGTTTAAATTGAATTCAAAGTGTACACCTTTCCTTTCACGCTTCCTCAGCTTACCCTTAGCCATTTTTTCTTTTTTAATCTATTCTTCCACCATCATCAGCCTCTCTTTCTTTTGGCATTCATCTGTGAAATGCCTGGCATGGGCAAAGGTAATTGGAAGTGACTTTTTTGTCATTCAAACTAAGGAGAGATTGACAGCAATATAAAGGCTCTGTTAAAAAAAATCATTGGTAATTGGTATGATTATACACTTCTGTAGAGCAAGAAGTCAGCAGAGATATGAATTCTCCTTTTCCACAATGCTTACTACTTTTGATTGGCATTTTCTTGTCTCCAAATGCTTTGCATTGCAGAATTATACATACGTTTATTAAGTCTCATGTAAACTTTCAAACCTCCACACTTAACCACCTGTAGTTTCATTTTAACACAGACATGTAACTCATTGTAACATGTTCCGAAGTATAAACCCAGTGTTATGTGTTGCAGGCAGGATATTTAAATGCCGTAACAGTCAAATAAAGAGGCTATGAAATTAAGAAATTATGATTAAAAAATGTAATCTTTATGGAAACGATTACAAAAATACCAACAAAAGTTGCACACTTCAGATTTATTAGCTCAGTCTGACCCAGGATTACATTCAAAGACCAAGTAACTACTGCGCTGTAAATCAAGCTGTGCCCAGCAGGAGCAGGATCACAAAGTCAATAGCCTTCAGGGTCAAGGGTCATTGGGAGGAAGCTCAAAATCAGGCAGCTGCTAGTTATATCTTTATCTACACTAAATGACACAGTTGTTATACTAACAGTTGTTTACAATGTAATTTCAAACAATACCAAAAAGTAAATATAATGGCATTCAAGCATGTTTGAATCATCTTTCAATCTCAGTACTGTGTATTTCATCAAAGGTAACATATTTACCTGTTTAAAATGCTTAGATTTGTAGCTGGGCTGGCCTTTACAGTTTGCTCCAGCTGCTCCAAAAAACTGTCTGCAAGAACTCCTAAATTTCACTTGACCAGCCTTATGACTTCCAAGTTATTTCTCCCATGGTTGTATAGCCAAGGGGGCCAAAGCCTATTAAGTAGTTTTCTGGCAGAAATAACACAGGCAGCCTTACTAATGGGGAGGTATTGCTAAGAACTGAAGGAACTGCTGCTTACACTGTGTGTTTCTCTTTGGATACAGTGAATCACTATGGTTATTTCTGAATATCTGTGGAAAGTACCTGCTATAATAAACAGGGTTTTCTGGAGTTTGTTGACTTGCAGTCAAAAGTGATACAATAGAAGCAACAGCAATGACCACACAGGAGGGCAGAGCTGTGACTCAAAGATAGAAAGTAAGAAGCAGTAGCAAAACACATAAAACTTGCGGTAGGAAGCTGAACTTTAGTACTAATCATGAAAAAGACAGGATGCTGTGCTGAGGACAGCAGTTGCAAGGATGTTCAACATGTGTTCGAGTGTGTACATTTTGAAAATGTTACCAATTTATACAATGTTTGCTCTCACTCAATTCATTGAGATCTATTTCATGAACAGAATAATGATGTATCATTGCTATCTATCAAATAACAGCATAAAATTGTCTGTGTAAAGATAGTAAAATACTATACTGGTATAATTAAATAAACTTGACCAAGAAGTATCTTTAATGTTGCCAAAAACATAAAATTTCCTCTATGTTAACAAATAAGAATGCAGATGACTGAGAAGAGTGCGTATGTGTATGTGTCTGTGTATATATGTCCATGTGTGTGCACCCCAGACATCAGGGAGAAAGAAAAGCGGCCTTTTTACTAACGTTGATTGGAAACAGATGTTGGCGAAAGCCAAGACAGCAAAGAAAATGTTTCGGAAAATTCTCAGGGCTCAGCCTTCCCTTTCTGGGCCCTGGCCCAGGCAACCAATCATTGCAGAGCACCCTCTGGTCTTTGGGGTGAACTAAGCACTTCTATTGGATGAAGACGTGAACGTGGGCGTTGGGAGCAGATGTCCTGGGAAAGTTGCTGAATCCCACTCAACTCACAGTAAAAGAAAGCGAAAACATTTGCTTGGTTAACTGGACAGTGACCAAAGCATGTTTTAATCCAGATGAACTCTCAGTGCATGTACAAGCTGACAGTAAATACATTAGCACTGTGTTACAGATTTATACATTTGAAATGGATTGCTTTTCAAGTTGTTATTCATTCAACTGCCTCACAAAAAGAAACTTTAGAAGAATAGTCTGTAAGAAAAATGTCTTTAGGACCTCTAATTCTTTTCTGTCATCTAGTCGGCTCAAATGAATGCGAATGAGAGTTTCCTCGCACTATCATCTCCCCATCCCTTCACACTTCTAAACCTTCAACTGCTCCTTTGCTCCTTTTCACCTCCTAACCTTCACCCTCCTGCATTCAACTTTTTCTATTCCATCTCTCATCTCTGTGTTCGTCTCTGCCCCCAGCCCCCTCTCACTCCATCTTCAGCACCCAGATTCAGTCACAGTCTAGTTCACATATGGCCTCACCTGCACACAAAGCTCCATCTCACTCTTTTATTGTGCCAGTCTATTGCCTATTCACAGCAACGGCACAGCACAAATCAATCATCTTTCCTAATGGAAAGTCCACATTAACATGAGAAGACACTCAATTTCCGTCTCAGAATGCCAGGTCGACTGGTACCTGAGCTCCGGTCGATGAAGATCCAGGGCCCTGCAGGCGCTCTCATTTCGGGTGGGATAGCGAGGTGATGCCGTCAGGTCCAGGGGTGGCACCGGGAGTCAATGGTGTATTAACTGAGGATGTGACAATGGCAATAAAAATGCAAATTGCCATCCAAAGCAGGGGATGGCCTGGATCTGCCCTTCATAAGCCTGCATAATACAGTCAGCACACACCTGCTAAGACATGCGGTTCAACACGTCTCAAACATAACAATACAGTGAGTGAGAGGAAGGGAGCGTGTGCGTCTATCCTCGAGACCATAACACCGGTAACTAAAAGAGTTTTCTTATCACTGTCACTTCTCATTGATTTGTCTAGAAGTCCCCATTATGCACAATTTGTATTGGGTAAGAAAAAAAAAAGTTAATATGCTATTGAACAGCACTGGTCTCTACAAACCTTTTACCATTCTTCAAGTTATTTTTTGTTCTCATGAAAACGACTTCAATATGGTTTAACACCTATTTGACATTTTGAAACCAACATGCTAGACAGCACTCGCCACAATCAAAATAACACCAAAAGAGGAAATGTTTTTTAAAAGACTGATGGGTGATATTTCTAGTAGCTCCAGAGACTTGGGCAGTTCATACCAGGGTGCAGTGAAGCTATTCTGGTGTTATTAGAAAATCTGTTGTATCCTCATTGTTGTTAACTTTGGGCAAATTAATCCATTATGTTTTGTCTGATATATTCCATACTAAGGTTAAAGGCCAAGTGTGTAGGATTCAGCATGATTTACTAGCAAAAACTGTATCTCTGAGTCCAGTTCATTACACACACCCTCAATCATGGGAAGACTCTGATCTGACAGTTGTCCAGATGATAGTTATCAACAGCCTCCACAAGAAGGTTAAGCCATAAAAATGATAGCTGAAAAGGCTGGCTGTTGGTAGAGTGCTGTACTGAAGTAGATTAATGGAAAGTTTAGTGGACAGGAAAGTGTGGTAGCAAAAGGTACACATTGTCTCAAAAAGTTATTTCAAAAAGTTGGGAGAGCTTCACAAAGAGTGCACTAAGCTGGTTTGAGTACATCAAGGCTACTCTTGCATTCCTAATGTTAAGCCACTCCTCAACCAAAGCCACGAGAAGTGTCTCTTTCCACATAAAGATAAAGTTTGCATTTCATCATTTGGAAATCAAGGCCATACAGTCTAGAAGAGGAGAGGAAAGTCACAGAATCCAAGGTGTTTGAAGTCCAGTGTGAAGTTTCTGCATTCTGTGGTGAATTGCATTGCAATGACCAGTGGTGTCAGTTTGCAGTGTTTTATCACGTCCAAAGTCAACATTGTCATCTACAAGTAGATTTTAGATTAACTCGTGCTTCCATCTGCTGACAAGCTTTACGGAGATGCAGATTTCCTTTTTTAGCATTGTTTTGTTAACCATGTTATTACTGTGTTTGACCCAACTAACCTGGCCTGAACTGCCAAGAGGAAGATGAAAGCCACTATGAAAGCAACTTCAGTAACACCTTAGCAGTAACACCTCCATAACACACCACACTGGTGCAGTAATTTGTTGTAAAGGAGCATCAATAAATCAATGCATAAATCAACACACCTTTTCATAAGGTAAACATTTCTGTATAAAACTTTGTTGCTTGATCTTGGAAAATATTTGAGATATATGTATTAATAAAAAACAATAAGTTGAAGTGTAATTATAAATCACCTTCACTTTTCCATGATAGTCTATTTTAGTAGTCAGTAGTCTCTATGACAAACCTCCATAATCGTTTAGCAGGGTCTTTTTTAGACAATGGTTTTAAGTCTGTTTATGTTAGTGCCTGCATACTATAGTAACACAAGACAGCACAACTTTGAAGGGCAATAGGACATGAATTTGTCCTCTGATAACAGTTTTTTTTTTCCTTTTGGGCCATAAGGACCCACAGGGACACATTGGTTGTATTTCAACGCTGCGTAATGGAACCACTGAGCTGTTGTCTCGTGCGTCACAGGGATTCTGTTTCAACGAAGAGGATATAATGTTGGGCAGTGAAGATAGATGTAGTTATGTTCTATCCACAGCAGAATTTTAGGTCATTAACATTAAAGATTGAGCTACAGAAGAAATTAAAAGTTGGAAAAGATTTTGGAGTTCAGTTTACAATAACAATCAGTTTAAGGCACTTTATATTTTGAGATAAAGACCCTACAATAATATGTTGAGTGACATATTATATATTCCATATTATATGACATATAATAACATGTAGACACACGCTTTGTCTTCCAGTGTTGGATTTATGGTTGTTCCAGTTCTACTGCTTTCTTCACAGTTCATTTAGATGTTCTAACTGTGTATTCATGTAGTCTAATACGAAAAACTGATAGAGTACAAATACTATAGCGTCACCACAACTTGTTCTAGTTCCATTCACAAACTCTGAGGAGTTTGACTGATTAAATGAGCCAAAGGGTGATTTACTTAATCTATTAAAAATTACTATGTTACTTAGGGACCAGACAACATTGCAACATCTGTCACATGCTTGTTATTTAGGATTTGTTGAAATTGATTCTGTAATCTGGCGCAGCAACTATTCTGCCTGTAATTACATTTAGATGCTATGCTGCTCCTTGATTCAAGGCAAAGGGCACATTGTGTGTATGTATTTAAATTTCCATGTATAAGTGTCACATATGTCTCTGCAACTAATCCTAAAATATTTTAGAAAATACTGAATATGGCTATTGATGAGTAAGTAAGCCCTTTAACTGTCTAATCTCTCACTGTTTTGTGTGTGTGTGTGTGTGTGTGTGTGTGTGTGTGTGTGTGTGTGTGTGTGTGTGTGTGTGTGTGTGTGTGTGTGTGTCTTGCATTTAAATGTGTACTACTTTAAATCAAAAACAAATCTTGTAATTTAACCAGTTGACATGTTACAGATTTTAGATAATACATACATTGCATTTGCATATATTGCAGTCATTATTATTCATACATTTGTAAATGTAATGATGAAGCAATAGCCTTCGTCTGAACACAAAATGGCTCGACGGTTAATTGCAAGTTACTTTAGAACCTCAAAAAATGGAGAAATGATCTAATATCCTTCCGAGACTGACAGGTGTTACACTTCTCACTTTGAACACAGGTCGCCTCTTCCTTTTCTGTCTCAGTTTTCTGTTTCTCACCTTGAGACACTGCTTAAATCAGTGGAAGGTTTCTTTGAATAAGGCACAAAAGGGGAGAAAGAAGAGTACTGTGTCTGCGTGAGCCAGCTTTGTGTCTCTGGATGAGGAAGAGGTGGGTATGAGTAGTATCATAATGATTTGGATTTCGTTCCAGGTCTCTTGGAACATGCACTGTCTGGTGAAGTATTTTAAAAAGCTGCCTCGTGAATGTGTCTGCTTTGGATCATCAGCCCAGTCAGAGAGAGGGAGGTGGAAGAAGAGAAGACCCACCTGCGTAACCTCAGCTTGTCCTCTGCCAAGAACACAAAACACTGATCCAAGAGAAGAATATGGGTCTAATTTTGTCAGAAGACAGCTCTATCATATCATGAATCTTATCACTTTACATTTTTTTTTTTACATGGCAGTCTATTGTAAGGAGTACAACTGTCAATATAAAATATACTTGTCTAAATAAATACATTTAAACTCCCTGAAATAATAAAAATAACATATCAAATAAAATAAAAATACAAAAATATGTTTAATGATTATTTTTGTAACTTTAGCTTGTTATAGTGGAGCCAAACAGCTGTGGGCAGCAGGCAACAGCTTTGCATGTTTTTTATCTAGAGTGGAATTTATTAGAAGGGTTGAATGAGCCTCAGTGTGTTGGTTTCATTTTTATGTCACCTCATCAGTGTGCACGAAGCACAATTGTTAAAACTCAGACACACTATGGACGGAATGTATTTCAAAGGGAAACGATACGCCTCCTTTGAAGCACCACAGCAATATGTACAAAGGATGAATGTGTTTGACAAATTTGTACCACTATGACCTTGAGGTTATTACAGAATCAGGTCTTTACTCAAACAATTTTTCTGCGCATCTTTTTTGTTTGTCTTCATTAGTAAATCAAAACTATACGTTAATAAACACATCAGGCATACGCTTTTCGGAGACTTTATTCGATACCCCCATTTGCCTTCAGAACTGGCTGAACTCTTCATGGCATAGATTCAACAAAGTGCTGGAGACATCCCTCAGAGACTTTGATCCATATTGATATGATAGCATCACACAGCTGTGGATTTGTTGGCTGCACATCCATAATGTGAATCTCCTGTTCTACTACATCCCAGAGGTGCTCTACTGGATTGATTGGATGATTGTGTTGGCCATTTGAATGCAGTGAACTCACTGTCATCTTAAAAGAAAGCAGTTTCAGATTATTTAAGCTTTGTGAGATACCATGAAGCAGCCACCAGAAAATGAGCAAAATGTGGTCATAAAGGGATAGACATGCTCAGCAGCAACACTCAGGTAGGTTGAGGTGTTTAAATAATGCTCAGCTGGTGCCTAAAGTGTGCCAGGAAAATATCCCCCATACCATTACACTGCCAGCACCCTGAACATTTGAGGTGAGATTGATCCACATTATTATGCTGTTAATGCCAAGTTGTGATGCTACCATACAAATGTCGCAGCAGGAATAAATTCATCAGAACAGCCGACGCTTTTCCAGTCTTCTACTGTGTGCTATTTTATTGAGCTTATGTGAGTTGTAACCTTAGTTTCTTGTTCTTATTTGACACAAGTGGCACCCAGTGTGGTCTTCTGCTGCTCTAGCTCATATGCTTCAAGTTACAGTATATTATGCATTGAAAGATATTCTTCTGCATGCCTTGGTTATAAACAGTGGTTATTTGATGCTTTCTGAACAATTTGAAGGATTCATTTTCACCGTTCTGTAGAAAAGCCCTGAGATGGTGGTGCAGGGAAAACCCCAGCAGATCAGCATTTTCTGAAAACTTAGACCAGTCCGCCTGTTACATGTTTCATTCAAAGTCACTTAAATCACCTTTCTTCTCCATTCTGATGCTCAGTTGGAACTTCAGCAGGTCAACTTGACCATTTCTACACGCCTAAATACACTGAGTTGCTGCAATGTGATTGGTTAATTAGATGTTCACTTTAACAAGCAGTTCAATAATTGTACCTGATAAAGTGTGTGGGGTATGTACTTTGACATGATTAATAGTTTCTCTTAATTTCACTTCATATTTTACAAAGTGATCTGCAGATGACTGAAAACTCTAAACTAGGGCTGTTATTTTACTGCCCAGTTATTGTGCAGTATTATCACAGTGACAATAGCACAATATCTGGAAATGCAAACAGCAATATTAATAACACTATGATTCAATTTCATCATTTAGTTGTTCTTTGCTGTTCAAGAACAGTATTGAAGCCAAAGTATGAATATAGGGAGCTGTAAAGAGACTCTGCAAATCAAAGCACGTTACTTATATACATACAATATTTCCATATATTTTATTTTCAATAATGGCATGCAATCCCTACATTTCCCATCCATACTCTCATTGAACTGTGACCAAAATCTATATTTAAACTATATAGAAAAGTGAAGAAAATCACTAAGTAGGCAGATGGTTAACCTTTCATGTGAACTTTCACAATAAAAACACCACACACAGTGATAAAATCTTTCTTCACATATATTTTATAACATTTTGAAGTACATTAAGTACATTTTGGAAATAGAAGCTACAGTTTATAAAACCTTTCCAGCAGAAATCATTGATGGGCCAGCATCAGCCTTTTTACCTCTAGCAGACAGGTCTATTTTCTATATAAAAAATGAATTCAAAAACAAAAACAAAAAGAAATTAGCTACATTATTTTGTCCTGCGCTACCTTTAAATTCCCATGAAAGCACCAGCTGTCTGCATCTCGTCTTTTATAAAATATAAATTATTGAAAAATATTCAAATGCTTGTGAACTAAATACAATAAAAATGATCTCATAACAAAAATACAAAGACACTATAAAATATACAAAAAAACATCCAAAATAACAAGTTTTCCTTCTGAATCCATTCCGAGATATGCATATGCCACAAAATATTGTTAGGTGTACACTTGCCTGACTAGGTTTCATTAATACATAAGACCTGCAGTAGACTGTAGACTCTGACATTTAACAACAGTATAATTTCCTGACAAAGTAAATGTCAAAATATTAACATTTTAGGTAACAGAAATGTTTTCTCCGAGCACATTGATCTTATGAAGCCAACCATACTAACATTATGACGTTTGTGTTGGGAGGAAAAAAGAAAACATTTTTTTAATACAAACAGATAAAAAATAAGTCTTTTAAGCTCACTTTAATACAGAACACTGACATCAGAAAAATACCTGAACAATACCAAAGAAAAAAGAAAAAAAAAGAGAGAAAGAAGATTTTCAAAACACTGGTGTGAACATATGCAATAAAGGAATGAACATACAGTGCAGCTTATTCCTGAACCAACTGTTTAACTTCCAATTCTTTATCTTGGATAAGGAAACACTAAGCCAGTGCTGAATAACAATGGACAAGCTTGTTACCAGTTACACAGTATGAACGTATACATCATCTCTTACCTAAACTCAGCCGGTATCCAAAATCAAAAATGAAAAGAAAAAAAAAAAAACATCAGCAAAGACGTTACTCTTTGTCCTTAAGCTGTGTGCTTTCTGACGTATTAACAAAAGATAAAAGACGACATTTCACGAATACGTGAGAGGTTTCTGGTCCCCATCTCCTAACGTTGTGGGTGCACCGTGGCCAAAGACCTCACATGGGCTTTGGTTATTATTCCTGCTTTGTCTTTTGCTTATTTGTGTAATCTGGGTCTCAGTAAAGCATTATGAAACAGAATCTGTACAAATAGACATCTCAGAAGCTATTTTCATCCATATGGGTAACTTTCAGCTACTGTAAACAATAACATTGTATTCTAATATAATACTCAACTTTGGCATTTCCCATAAGGCTAGTGTACAGCCACTGTTCCCACTGTTTGGGAGGAAACTGTTGCCAATTTGCTTGTAACCAGTCATTCATTTCTGAACTGAATGTAGATAAGTTGCAAAAGAATGTAAAATTGAAATGGAAGCCTCTGCCATCCGTCCTATATTTCTCAAGCAAGTTAACTTGCATCACTTGTATCAACCTGTCGTCATCAGACATCACGAGAGATCACCTACATTATCCACATCACCCATCACCTTCATCTATCCTCTAAAGTTTCAGATTCTCTATAGTCAACATTTATAGTCAGTTTTCCTATTACCTGACCTGCTTTCCTACACTGTACCTTCACACTATACTACCCTTCCTTATGGCCAAAACGTACAACACATTTGAAAGAGAATTATGCAAGATAACATCAGCAAACCAACTTGCAATTTTACTCTCTAGGCAATTAATATGAAAACGTGTCTAAAAGTAAGCTTACATGGGCAGTGAAATGAAATTATGCATTTAATCTGCACATGAAACAGCTCCTCTTACTCCTGAATTTCCCCATATAAGATTGTCTACAGTTTGCTAATACTGGTGGTATATGCAAAAAAAAAAAAAAAAAATGCACGACTTTCAGTCACAATATGCGTCTCTAACGAGGTGGCAAACATGTACATAAAGGTGAACGTGTCAGTTTCAAAAGCAACGGCTACTTTCAGTTGTCTTTCAGACACTCTTGCTATGAGTAACCTCACCAGGTCTTCACACTCTACAAAGCAAGGGGCCAGTGTCTATAGTGTTGTCTGATAACGCATCAGCACATTTCAGTTGAAAGTTCCTTGAGAACAGACGAGTAAAACTTGGCATCTAATGTTTGGTTCCACTGTAATACCGTCACTGAGAACAATGTGAAAAAATACCCTTTACAACACTTATCCAGAAGATGTACAGCGACTGTTTTGAGAAATCGGCATTAGTATGGTGGCACAAGCATAAACAGCAATTTAAACCAGACACTTTTTTTTTCCTTTTGTTTTTTTTTTTGGTCCTAGCTGAAAAAAGTCTGTCACTGCCAAAGGGAAAAACAGTAAGCATGTATGCAAGTATGAGATTATACCTTCCTCAGTTCAGTTCAGGTTTTTTTGGCAACCGTTTTCTTAGCAGGAACTTTCCGCTTCGTTTAGCCCAACATTTTTATTGTCTCTCTCTCTCTCTCAGTTCTCCCCCACTTTGCTACTTAGTCAGAACAGAACCTGAAATCTACCCGGTAACGCTTTGTCTGCTTTGAGCTGCTAAATGACACCAGTATAAGTCACTCATACACACATACACACATGCGTGCACACACACGCACCTCAAATGCAACAGGGTAAGAATACAGGTTTTAGGCTTCTGCCTTCGGTTTTAAAATTATGGTCTGAGAGACAGGAGCTCAAAGTTGACAAAGACCACAGTTATTCGTTTAAAAAAAAACAGCAAAAAAACCCCAAAAACCAAAACAAAACATTTTTGGTCCCCAAAATAATTGGTTTACCAATTCTATTAAACAGTTAAGACCACTTTATGAGCCTCAGTCCAAGTGACTCCTTAACTTTTTGTCTTCACTTCCTTTTTTATTCTTTCATATCTGATTCACTCGTCCGTATCAGGCTTTACATCCAACATTGCATGCAGCTCCTCGGGAGTGTACCCCAGCAGGCTTTTCAAGTCACAGACAAAGCGGTAGACATAGCGTTTCCCAGATGTCTTGTGGATGATATTCTTGTCATAGTAGTAACGCAGGCCACGGCTCAGCTTCTCATAATTCATCTTAGGCTTGTTTTTTCTTTTCCCCCACCTTCGAGCAACCTGAAAAAGCACAGTGAACAAGCCTGTCAAGATGTGCCAGAAACATTAGAATACATACTTTTGTTGAAACTTGCAATTAATTGAGCTACATGGAACAAGCAGCCATCTTGTTCATCTGGCTAACTACTTAAGACCTCCCAGCACGTGTGCTAGATGACCAGTGGGGTCGCAACCTCTCACCTCATCTGGGTCAGAAAGCTTGAACTCCCAGCCGTCGCCTGTCCAGCTGATGAAGGACTGGCAAGACTTGTCGGTCAGTAGCTCCAGAAGAAACTGCCACAGCTGGATGGGGCCACTGCCTGCAGAGCAGATGGGGGTGGAGGGGGAGAAGGTGTTCGTTTAAGAAGAAGAGCTATACACACTGAGAGGACACATTGTTGTTTGTGCAGATGCCAGTTGCTGTGGGGATTGATTGAGGTGAGGCTAAGTTCAGAGCAAAAGAGCTCCTGTTGTTGGAAAATGCTCCCAAGTCCCATAGTCTGCTCAACATTTTATCGAACTAAACTAGTATATTTCACATAACAATACGCCGAATCTAGGAGATATATTCCCATCAGTCCATGTGCTATGCAGAATGTGTTGAGGAACAGCACTGTCTGTACAATGTCCTGTCTGTGATAAAAGTCACGGCCAGAAGAAGCACGACACTAAGTACTTATGCTATATATGAAAAGTGTTACATATTCATGCTAATTATTCACTTAATTTGAAAAGAGGAACAAAGTAAAGCTTCTAATCTGGGTCAGACTGAAGTACAGCAGTGGAACTAAATGTCGTCCCAACCACAGAAGTCCCATTCATCATGTATTCCCTTGTCTGCCAGTTGCCCTGTGCAGTATGTGAATTTAGAGTGAGAGGCTATGTCTGCAAGAGTTCCACACTGATGAAATCACTATTTTAAAAATAAGAAGGGCTGCATTTAGGCTTTAGCAGCACATCTACTGTACTTGAATAGAGTCTGTTTTAAGAAAGAGAGCAGTTGCCAAGTTCAATGCAAAGTTAAGAGGGTGCATTTTTCCAAGAGTAACATTAAATGAATAAACTAGTAAAACATCATTTCAATGTCAGAGCAAAAAGTGTATTAGAGTTCATGGAAAAAAAAAAAGGAGGGAAAGCAGAACAAAGGCGATAAAAAAAAAGCCTGGTTTTGTCTCTGAACTAGATTCACTGCAGTGCACTTTGATCGTGTGGTTTTTTTTTGTTTGTTTTTTTTTTTTCAGCATACACATGAACCCACCCACTTTTGAGGCTTGCGTGTTGAAATCACACCTGCCAGTGCAGCACACCGCCTAAGCAAAACTGGAGCTAAGCAAAAGTCACCTCTCTCGAGTGCCTCAGAAAACCAAACGTAGCCTTTTTGTAACAAAAACAAAAGCGTTCAGGGAAACAGACGTGTGGGTTGAACAACTCGAAATTTAGAGCCCTCTAAGGCCTCGCAGGGACTGAAGAAGAAGGTGCATGACAGCAGCCATTCCGAGTTTGGAAAATAAGTGGCTCCGCAACATCGGGTGTCACTCATACAGAAAGCTTTGACTCGTGTTCCTGCTGCAGTAACTGTGAGCCCACATAAGGGTAATACCAGAATCTCGTGCTTTCACGCCACAATGTAGGCAACCCTTTTTAAAATATGTTAAAATCTTTTCACAATGGGGCTCACTGAACAAGCATAAGGTTGGGGCTCGTCTTCATAACGATAAGTATTGAATCCATGGCAATATGAGTCTAAAACCTATATGGCTATTTAAAGGATGATAATTCAAAGGTGTGGATAAAAATTTTTAAAGGCGAGACCAGCTAATATTGACTGGCGAATTACTATTTTTTACAACGTTGCAATGCAAAAGCCCTCTGTGTGTACGAGCAAATACATGCAATAGTGAGACAGAGAGCGAAATATCATGAGCCAAAATGAGAGTTCGCTATGTTGTAAGGTGGCCTGATGTTATTGCAGACAGAGGTGTAAATGATGAATTGTCGCAGGAAACCACGCAGATGGCAACTGGAGCCTTATCTCCCTGCAGCCTTATCAGGTCCCCTGTCCTCGTTACAAGTGTCACCTGTCACCCCGTGACTTAAACAGGAAGTCGAGCAAGAGCAAGCTGTCGAGCTGTCATAAACACTGTTTTGGAATTGTACAAGAGGTTGTTTCTTTATTTTGAGGGATTTCTTTTTTCCAGATAGAGGTCTCTTTCTCTCTCTTGCTCCCCCGATCCTTTTTTTTCTTCTTCTGTTTTTATTCACCCACCCACACATGCACATGGGCAAACACAAAAATGCTTCCATCTTTGAAAGACCACAACTCTCTTTGCACTACTCTTTAAAATAGCAGGGTCCAGAGCGGCAGTTAGAAGTTTTTGGTTGTTGTTTTTTGTCTTAAAAACTGGAGTGTTGTGGCATTATTACCTTCATGGTTATAGTTTCATAGTCAAAACAAGTCTCTTCTCACATTAGGCCGAAAGCAGCTGCCATGCTTTCCTTACAAGTACACAATTTGGAGTTGAAACATGCAGTACATAAAAAGACAGATTATGAAACTATGCAACTATGACTCGTTTATAATATGTTTACGCCGTGACTGCTTGCAGCCAGTTTGCATTGCCTCTGCTGGTTTAGCGTGCAGGGAGAAAACAGATTTAGATCATTCTAGAGATGCTCTGTGCCTTGGTCTAATCCATTTGGTTATAAATTCATAACTATGTCGTTCCAACATTTCATAAATGACTTATTGTTCTAAAAGTGGCTCTAATGACCATACAGCTGACCAATTAACTTGTGCATACCAACTTTGGGGCACTCTGCAGAGATCTGATGTATGCATTGTTTGTGACGTTGGAAAATATGCTTGGATTTCCCCCTTTTTCCAATACTGGCAGTCTTACTGCCATGTGACTGTAATTTAAACAAGACCGAAAAAGTCCCAAACACTCTGTGAAGAGTCGATTCAGCGTCAGCGTTCAACTGTGTCAGTGTTCAGCTGTGTTTACAGTTCAGCTTTAAACTAGAATAACTTGAATTAAACCCCTTTGCAGGGATTTGACTTTTCTCTTCGTATGTTTGGCAATTGACATTAAAAGACAGCTAACTTGAGGCCAAAAAAAACAGAGCTATTTATGTCATCTTTCTTGATTCAAATTAACTTAAAAGTTGTATTTATGGCTCAGTGCTGATAAACGGTTAAGAAGTAGCAACAGCAGCAGTTGGGTTTCTTTTTTTTGCACCCTTTTGAAACTAAAAGTCATGCCAGATGCTAAAATAGTGCATTTGCTGCACAAGAGCCTTTAAAATATCTCTCCATCTTACTGAACTTGAAGAACATACATAAAGGAGCTTTTTCAGCATGCATGAGTGAGAAGATGCCTCATGAGATGAAGAGATAATTTTACTCTGCTCTGGTGTTATGTGCAGGGGCAGGCATAATTTCTAAGTTTCACGAGCGTTGCTAGGACGACCTGGAAAAAATAGGTTGAGATGCGGGCTGCCGATAAGAAGAAGGTAGATGAGAAGACAGAAAAGAAGAAGAGAAAAAAAAAGCGAGAGAAAAAGAAGTGAAGTAAAAGGAGGCATGAGTAAAATCTGTTTTATTTCCTGTGATGTGCATAACTTGGGTTGCCTGGGTAAAAGGTGTGCTTTTTTTCCCTTCTTTGGTCTAAAAGTGTTGCATTCAGGCACCACAAGATTTGGCACTTTTGCAGAGCATCAACAAGTTTGTTACACCACATTATACACTGCATTTTGTGCCCTACAGAAGTGTTTATATTAAAATTATATTCACAGAAATCAACAATCGGACTGGTTTTCCATAAACGTCTACCGTTTGCATGCACGCGATCAGAAAAAATACATATAGACCAATATTACTCTTTTACTGTAATGACTGCATATAAATATAAAGTGTGATTTCTAGACATCTTACCTGTGTATCCTGCCAGTGCTGCTGCTGGGATGACGGGTTTGTCCTTGCTGAGGTCTGAGCGCTCCCTCACATAGTCTTTAAAGGTGCCCTTGGGCTTGTGGCCATGCAAGGCAGCGGGGTAGTCTTCTGAGTCAAAGCTGTCATAAGACGGTACCCGCTGCAGGCTGCTAAATGAAGACTGGCTGCTCCAGGACTGGGTCAGTCGGTCGCAGCTCTCATAGCTGTCAATGCTCTCAAACGAGTCCTGGCCACCAAGCTTACCTGGAAGGGAAAGGGCGAAAAAAAAAATTAAAAGTTGGCAAGAAAGCCATTGTTATGTAGGTAGAAACTCTAAACTCACATTACTGTGATTTCAAACTCTGACATTGTTTGTGGACAAGTTATATGATATTAAAATTTTAGCATTTAGGCCAGTTTGATGATGGCAAAAATCTTAAGATGATTCCCGTCAATGTTGCATTGATGTTGGCATTGCACATTAGTGATTACTCAGTTTTATAGCATTATTCAATTTGTCACAGTCACACACAGGCTATGTTTTTTTAGTCATCCCAAGATGAACCAAGTCTACCACAGCCTGATGGAAAGTGACTTTGGACTTTCAGTAAGAGCCAAAGTTGAACCGATGGAAAAGAAATAAGTGCACTCGCTATATGACACAGATAGATTCTATGACAAATCACTATTACCTCCAAAACTGTCGGATGGCGAAACTTGAACAATAGCAAATAACTCTGAATTAATTGCGAAAACCTTGCTGAGATTTGACAAAAGGGACATTAGCCACACCTTAGAAGTAAATTGTTTTGCTCCTCACTAAGCTATAGCTTATTGCTCTGTACAGTGCCACGTCCCTCCATTTCACACCTCATTTCACTTTCACAACCAGCATTTGGGTTTGATTTTAAATGGAAGACATTCACAGAAATTGCCCCGCTATTTTTGGCCTTGATGACGATAAGAGGAGTGTTTCAGTGGTAAGCCATTAACAAATGACAGATAATGCCATGCCGCTATTGATGCTGAAATCTTCAACTGGTAAAATTGGAGCCACATGTGGATATCAATTGTGCTACAAGATACTTTCCCACGTCGGGAGAGCACAGTTCAATGCGCAAACACTTGGTATGTGTGATGCATGGGGATTGGATCTCAAGCTTTGCAGGCAAATGCTTAAAGCACTGGATGGAGGACTCGTATGGTTTACATGGCACTTGCTAATAATTTATACAGCTGGGGATTTGGGAGAAGAAAAACCCTAGCTTTATGGGTAACGGTCTAAATCATACCGCTAATTCCTCTGTAAACTATTGCTGGGAGAGAAAACAAGCTCGAGCATTCAGAAAAGCAAACAGTTTCATGAGAAAACCCCACGCTAACTGAGGATGACACCTCTATCTCCTTACCCAGAACCCTAAGGTTGCGCCGAAGAAAGGAGGCCAAGAAAAACAAGAAAGAGAAAAAAAATACCTTTTTTTTTTAAGTTTACACCACTTGAACTGTTTTACATAAGGGACATGCGGCAAGAACAGAACACATTGTGGCTTTGGTTCGTGTATCGCTCTGACAAAAACAATAGAGTTTTTTTTTCCCCAACCCAGTCTAGAGTGTACAAGTCGGGTTTGCTTGAACCACAAGCCAACCAGAAGGCCTGCTTTTCTTCTCTTCTAATACTTGCACACTGATGTGGCATGACAAGATTCTGGTAGCTTCAGCACAATCACACGCAGGCAGACACCCATAGAAACCTTCAACTTTTACATGCATTCAGACAAACTCAAGCAAGTGCATGTGGTAAGCAGGTAATTAGAGCAAACCTTCTGAGTAAAATGTAAATGCACCACATTTTCACTGCAAAGCTAGTCCCACATTCTTTAATGTCTCCTCAAATCTCAGCCACATACTTATGCATTGTACGATCGCTCACCTCTGCTGAGGCGTCCCACGCACATGTTGTCAGGTGACACCACCTCTTGCTTGACAGAAAAGTAGTCTCCCGGCATGCCGTTGAGGGCCGTGTCCCGGAGGATGACCGCAGCAGGGTATTCACTCTCATATTTGAGGGTCAGCAGTTCTTCTGAGCTGATGGGATGAAGTGTCTGGTAGGACTCTGTGATGAAGCCGGGCTCTGAGTATTCAGAAGGAGGGACACACTGAGCGTGCTCAACACCATAGCCTGGAGCAAACAAAGGGAAATGAGTGTAGATAGAAAGCAGAGAAGGAAGGCAAGCAAGGAGCAACACAGAGGAGGAAGATCGATCTTAAAAGGAGTAGAGTCATTATCCCTCTTGTGCTGAGCCGCCACCGAAGTTCTCGGCACGTGAATAGTCCAAAAGAAAATATAGCCCTGAGCACACGGGAACAATCTTGTAGATTTTCAGCAAGACATATTGATTGAAGCTAAACTCAGCAAAAAATTCACAGTGATGCCACTGTACGTGTGGTCACTATTCATCTACAGCTGCAAAGATGTACTGAGGATCTATATCTAGGAAATAAATCCAAGAAAAAAAATGTGTGTGGGGGGATTATTTGCTAACGCTAACCAACTTGCCACACTGAACCACCTTATCTACTTCCTCTATTTGGATTCCCTTTCATATTTTAATATTTGTTTTCTTATGCTATCAGATTGACTGTGATGAATACTTACTGACAAAGTAGTCTGAGGTAAAGCGGGATTCCTGGAAGTTAGAGTTGAGTCCATTCATGGGGTAATGCTTTGTATCCTCTTCATGAAAAATAGATGGAGAATGAGAATCAGTGACCTCATCATTGATTTTATGTATCGTGTAACTGCATCCTGCTCTATCAAAAATTAATGACCTGAGCTAAATCGTGTCTTCCTGTTTGGCTCCTGTTACAAGAGCAAATACCAACAGTCCTAAACTGGAGTAAGCAGTGATGTCAGCCTGTGTAGTGAGAGCTTTCTTATTTGACTCGCATCACAAAACTGAGACTTTTAAATCTCTTAAACTCATCTGATAATCAGAGGATAACCATCTTACGCTGTTACCTTTTTGAAGCATTTCCAAATGCTCCCAAAGGATGTCGCCCACAAAGTCAGGCGCCAAGTCCAAGAATCGCTCCTTCCCCATCGCACACAGGCTGGCTCCGTTGATGCCAAACTTGTCAAAATCGACGTTCTTCAGACTGAATTCGTTCACGGTCCACGTTAGCCACTCGGCCACGTGCTTTTCTGTCCACAGTCTAGGATCTGCACAGGATTGCAAAGAGTGGCAGTTACTGTTAAACGTCGACAACACCATCCAGACACATTTACTCAAATATTCAGGTCAGCTTGTGAATGATACAACAGGACAGATTCTCATTTTTTGCAGTCTGAGCTGGAGCCAACTTTCACTTAATAACCTACAGCAAAGTGGGAAGCTGAAGTGACTGTAAACCACAGTTGTAATGAAAAGCTAAAAAAAAATCATAATTTGCAGATCACATGGGTTGCTGTAATTGCTTCAGTTTTCAATGCCATCTCTTTGCTGTCTGTCTCTGTGTCTCAATTCTTGGGATGTTGCAGTCAGTCAGTCTGCCTGGACTGAATATATATAATGCAACGCCATTTCTGGAACAACTGGGCGTTTCCTTTTCAGTCAGTCTTTCTAAGAGGTGCTTTCTCAGAATCCTCTGAAGAAAGCCGAAATGTGAAAGAACTGCAGATGTGTGCGCCTGATATGTGACACACTGAGGTATTCTTAGAGGGCTGGTGCTGCAATTTGAGTTTTCAAATGAAAACATTAACAGGAACTAATGACAGCAAAAAGCAGCTGGTAGTCTTACCTTTGGGAATACCCAGTCGCTGCTGTTCCTTTGTGAAGCCACTAAAGGTAGCCTTCAAAGCCTGGGACATCATCTCTTTACTTCCTGGAGTTAGCAGGGGGACATCTCCACACTCGGGATCTGCAAATCACAAAGAAGAATATTTATTTTGAGTAACACCAGCATCTGTTAGACTTGAAATCCAAATGACTAATATTACATGCTCCTTTCACTCCTATTGACAACTGAGGCTGCGGCAGTGCATCCTGTATTATATTTCATGCCGATAAAGCTCGCTGAATGGAAAATTTAATTGAGACAAAGAGGCGGCGGGAAGAGTCCTGTGAATGTGCGCTTCGGTTAGACATTGACACAGTTACGTGCGCGTGCATCCACGTCCACACAAACACAGCAAACATTTATATCTACCGTGATCAACAACATGGTTCAACAATTACATTCCGTCTAGACAGACACTGTCTCCATATCGGCTCCAATCTATTGAAACAAGGACTGTCACAGCTTTGGCTCGAACCTGTTTAAAAAGTAAGGGAGAGCCATGTCACTGTGTGTATACTGTGTTGGTAAACCCCACATTTATTATCTTCTACCTGTACATCCTGGGTGGGAGAGTGGTCAGTGGCCAGTGCTGCCCATCAGCGACACTATCACCTCTGCTAGCCCTCCTACCACGTCGCCCCGACACAGTGGGCCTACTGTCACAGGACCCAGCGCGGGGTCAAGCATTCTCACAGGTCAAGGGTCGAGGGATGAGGTGATGATGTCACCGCGGCTGCTGGCGAGTGACTTGGAAAGTCGGGGGTGGCCCGTCTCGAGGGGATTCAGTTACACACTAGGGTTACTGTTCTCGGCTCACAGCCAGTGGGCAACCAGTGGGACACAGAGCTCCCTTTGATGGCTTTAAACAGTGCCTGATGACTCGCACTCATC
The DNA here is from genome assembly GCF_963969265.1 of Rhamphochromis sp. 'chilingali'. Taxonomy (NCBI): domain Eukaryota; kingdom Metazoa; phylum Chordata; class Actinopteri; order Cichliformes; family Cichlidae; genus Rhamphochromis; species Rhamphochromis sp. 'chilingali'. The sequence continues at coordinate 23,925,245 of NC_137935.1, read as the reverse complement.
TAATTAGATTTACTGGGCTGCAGAAGTATGGCGATAAGGGGGCAAAACAGAGGATATGATGAGGAGGAGAGAAGGGGAAAGACCCTCTGGCCTCTAATATAAAAACAGACTAGTTAAAAAAACAAAAACAAAAAAAACCCCAGCAACCTAGGCTCAACTTGTAAACAGCCACAAAAAAAGAACCTAGAGTTTCAGTTAGGGCATATTTTATCGTTTAAATCTCCAAACCGTCCACACACATTTGCACAGCACACAATTACATCTGTTATTATCTGTTACTGTGCAGTAAAGCTTAATGTCACTTTCTTGTGTACTCAACTTTTTGGGGGGGGGGCAACGTGCATACGGCAAAACTTAAAAACACAGCAGGTCAGCTTAGGTCTCAAGTAGGTTAACATGCAAACACATAAAAAAATCAAAGAGTCAGCCAGGTCTTGATTTTGGTGGTGAGTCTATTTCTTTAGATCATTTTTTTCTTTGTCCATTACATGCAATTTCAAATCATTAATCCTATATCACAGAAAGGCTTGTCTTCAGGGCAAACAAGCTGTGAGGAGTGGGTGTGTCACACTTGCAGCACCGCCATGTGTCAAACCCAGATGTTCTGGCATCTCTACTGGCTGGTGTTTTATCTGCCAGCAGTATACTAGAGCAACATACAGTTCATGCTTGTTTTCACCACTGACGTCGCGACCTTGTCTGGAATGCACAGCAGCTTACCCCCCCGTCCCTACTTCGCCCATGTAACCAATGTCTGTCTGGCTGTTTGTAAAATTAGGTTTCCCAGTTTCTGTTTTTTCGGTCTTTAGGTCGTTTTTTCCCCCCTTTTCTTCCCCCTCTCAAGCTTTTTTGCAGCAGACTGGAGAAAAAAGACAGAGGAGCTCTTTGCTTCTTCCTGTGATTCAATTTGGGCTGTAATAATATAGTCTGAACAAACAGAATGTAACCATTTCAGTCAGAAGTGAAGGTAAAAGGTTGAAGAGTTGAGAACAGCCATTGTTTTACAGTCTCACACAAAAACCCAGTTTAACTACTGTCAGACATGGCTCACACATCAAAATAAAGCTGGTTTCTCTATTTGACAAAAAAAAAAAAAGACTGCAAGGTTGTCTAAGTTTCTACTGAGCTCGTTTTGCTTTTAAGTAGTGTTGGTAATGCAGAGAGGTACATGTTGCAAATGGCTGCAAACTGAGATGTGACCGGGGCTCAGACAGTCTGTGCTTTGATGTGAAAGCAAAGGCAAAATGTGGCAGTTTATTTAAGCTGGCTCAAGTGGAGTTTGTCTGCACTTTCAAACCGCTTACACCCCTCCCTCCACACCGCTTTTATCAACCCATCCGCACCGCGTACTTGCCCACACAGACTTGAACCCACTTTAGCACTAAATCTTCCATCAAAGACACTTAACACTACAGTGCATGAGAACTAACATTAGACACTAGAGAGAGTAAAAAGAAAAATGTGAACCCCGTCTACAAAGCATATCATTATTGGGTTGTTTTAATACTTCTTGAAATCCTGCTCAGGCTCTAATTCAAACCACAAACACAATTTTAAAAAAAGAAGAAGGTTGACTGTCAGGTGACAGTCAAATAGTGTGTTTTGTGTACATACACTACTTTGTTGTAAATTTTTCTTTTTGATCTGAGCTGATCTCCTAAAAACATGATGCAGAATGTTCAGCAAGGCTGAAAGGAGAACGCTAAACGTAACAGTGAAGTGATAATAGAGCAGTCTCCATGGTGAATGATCCATATGAAAGTTATCTGCGGCAGTGCTAATGTACAATGTGCATCCATTAGCGAGAGAGGCGAGCTTGGATCTAGACAGTCTCGAGTAAATGATGAAGTCCTGATACGATTTCAATGCCTGCGAGCCCCATTAGATAGAGAACGGTCAGTATGTACTGAGAGCTAGAGCATCCACTAGTCATCACTTTCCACATTAGACTGTGTGGGTCTGTCCGCAAAATGAGTCCCATCCACTTAGCTCATGAAATGTGGGAATGGATGTAAATCACAGGCAACATTATGGCATTTCACTGACAAGTATCTGACTTAAAAGAAGAGAAAAAAAGAAAAAGAGCTTCTGCAGCAAAATGTACAAAATGAAACCAATTTTACTAATGAGGTAAAAACCATATTAAGTTCATCTATGCTAAGAATCACTGACGAATTGAGACTGATGTTTAGTCTAGATTACAGTAAAAGGTATTGATTAGCCACTCTCCTCTTGCCATGAAATGAGTAATGGACAAGCTACTGAGTGCGACGACGATATTTCCCCCAGGGGTTCTCGCTGAGGCTGTTCCACCTTTACTGCTCTGCCCTTGTGAGCAAGGCCCAACCCAACTTTAGACAGAGGTACTTCTTTGGCACCTCAGGCTGTTAAAGTGACTCACATAAACACACATATACATATACACACCAAATTAGTGGCCGTCTTTGCCTGTGCGCCAGAGCGTGGGTGTGAAATTGGGATTTTCACAGCCAGGGCCAAAGTCTATTGGGCTGGAATAGGCACGGATGGGCAGGGCGGGACAGGGCTGGGGAAGATAGCAAGAAAGCATCTTGGGTGGGTGATGGGTGACTGAGTTGGGTGAGGGGTGGGCAAAAAAAAAAAAAAGAGCGAGAGAGAGAGAGCGAAACCAATGAATGGGAGGTTTCATAAAGCTCCCTCTCTTCTCCTTGTCTGTGGCATGACATCACAGTGGGATCGGTGCCATCTCCCAGCCTCTGGCGGAGAGTCAGTTCATTCATAAAGCCTGGACTGCTGCCTCTGCTCCGAATGATGCAATGATACAACAGAGCAGGCAACCAGACCCAACAAATAAGGGACAATATGCTTTCTATCATGCGATTGAGCTATAAATAGGCCTATAGTTTATGAGTGGGTGTGTGTTGGTGTGAGGAAGCAAGATCGGACTGTGAATAAAAAAATAAGGACAAGATCTGAAAGGTTAAATCAAAGCTGGGCTTTTGATAGCCTTTGTCAATAGCAAGGAGCCAGTACTTAGGACTGCATAGCCGTTTATTTATATCAGATTGTGGCAATTTGGGTATCCCGCTATTCGCACATCTTAGCACATTGGGGGGGGGACGTCTTTATAAAGATCTGCATAAGTCCATTTCCTGTGGCTGAGTTGCCACTTCCTGTGGGAGGTGAGGTGAATTGAGGGTTCGGGTGAGGGTTAAAACATTTCATAACAACCACTATGGGCTTATACCCTTCTTGATTATCCCTACATGCACACACGTACATATTAAACAGGATTACGGCAAGCTGTGAGGAAAAAAAACAGGAGCTCCTGGTTAATAGTTAAGAGCTTATAATTAGTTCTTCAAGGCAGACCAGCCCACAGCTGACCAGAGGTGACAGGAGTATGTGAGAACGCCTTTGATGGAGATACATATCTAGACCCCCGGTCTGCAAAAGCAGGGTCATAAACTCGGCTGGTATGAAGGGGACCCATTCAGCACCACAGAGTGATAAAGTGGTGACTGAAGGCTGCAGTGGAGCAAAAGGAGAAGAACGGGGTGGCGGTCTGGTTTTAAGAGGGCTGCTTGTTCAGTCAGCCAGACTGTTTAAATTTCCATCTCAATGCCAAGAAACCAGGAATTGAAGTGTATGCAAGGCGATGAAGCCGGCCAGACCGGCAGCAGACCTTAGCATGCTTCGAAGCAGGACAACGTCAGGCTGAAGTCCTCCCACGCGCAAACCAGTACAATCCCACCATCACAGGCAGCAGTGCTGAATAACTAGTTTTATTCTTAGATCTTCACCACTGCCTTCTGGCTGCCCTCCTGAAACACAAGCCTGTGGTGGTGTAAAGCTGCTGTACGGGACAAGCCTAGTATTGCTGACATCTGTCTTTGGCCATGAAAATAGAGTTGCCCAGGATCATCACCACCACAGACACACTGGCTACTGAAGCAGACAATAAGTCAGACTAATACCCCATAGCTGCCTTTCTGTCTTTCTTTCCTCCACTCCCTCCTTCTCTGAAATCATATTAGCCCATGATGTGAAAGTGCATTAACGCTACTGTTTATGCTATGGCCTCGGTGCTTGATATGACATTCACTTTGATCCACGCCATCACCAAGAGACACTTAACATTATTTTTCTTTTTTTTTCTTTTTTTTTGCTAAAAGCTTGTTAGAAATTCTGTCCTAGAAAAATAAAAAATAAAAAAATAAAGAGCTTTCAGCAGGATTTGGCTCCTTGCTGCAACTTTAACTGGCTAAAAGCTGCACTGGTCTGTCTTTAACAGTGTGAAAAGGTCTGTTTTTACTTACTTAGTCCAATAAGATCAGTTCATCTTGTTTTATGCATCAGTGCATAGTGGAGAAAAAAAAAAGGGGGGGGGGGGGGGGTTGACAGGGAAGTGCTACAGTCTAGAGTGCAGGTGGCGCTAGCCTAGCCATGTCCAGGCTCCATTGCTGTTATAAACAGACATGGGATGCTCTGGAGGAACTGTTTAGGCGTTAAACCAAACACACGACATATCTGACAAACAGTTTACTTTCTGTGTTGCATTTTTTCCACAAAACATGGTGCCTGCCCCATTTTTAGTCCAAATTGATACATTCCGCAATCGGGTTCCTGATACACGCACGATTCATGTGGGACAGTATAAAGATGCACATTCACACACTTGGATGGAGCCGTCTGCAACACAACCATGCTTACGGTTTGCAACATGTATGCTTGTAACGGTTGGGTCCAATTAGACATCATACATATACACATGTAAGAAGACTGTTGCTTGTTAGACGGCGAACTTTGGGCGGCAGATGGATACTTCATAAATAAATTCTCCCAAGACCGCCATGTTTTCATGTTGCATGCCTCGCATTCCACCTCTGTTTTACAATCGCCAATGTGCTTCTCACAGCTTTCTTGTTTTCCTCTAATGCGACCAAAAATGACTCGCGGTCTGAGTGGCAAAATGGTCTCAGCTCAAGAAGATGAATCGCTCTTCTATTTTGGGCTCCGTGTCAGCTCCACAGCTAATAGGAGCGTAAAACATCTGGCCACATCTTTCGTCCTTTATCTTTTTTATAAAGATATGCACGCTTTTCACGATGCTGTGAAACCTCTCAGGTTTGGCTGAATGTACTGATTGAAAGATTTAAACTAGGATTTTGATAGCTGGAAAGTTACAACTCAGGGTTTTGCAATACGAGATGGAAGTGATTTCAAAAAACATGAGACTAACGTTGCAGTTGTGTAAACTGGTGCTCGAAATATCTTATCTCACTCTCTTTAGTTCTCTCTCTTAAACACACACTCACATAGACAAGCATACATAGACAGGGTGTGACTCATTTAGTCAAAGGATGACTGGATGTACGGGGATATCGTGCTGCTTCATTTGACAATGTGACTGGTCATGATTAAAGCAATGACCAGATCTTGTAAAATTCCTGCTGGTGATTCAAAATGTGGTCACAGTTACCTTGAAACCACACATAAAACAAATACACGTTGCAGAGCAACAAAGAAGTGTCTGCAATAAGAACTTACGTGAAGCAAAAATAACAATGGTCTACACTCCCAATTTCTACGACAAAATAACAGTGATGAAATGTTTAATACAAAAAAAGTACTCTAACTAACACAGCCCATAAAACACACACTCTGGACATATGTCTTCCATTTGACTGTGTCGCTCATTACAGGCATCGCAGAATCATACTTAAACGCCAAGCAAACACCACCCCTCTCTGTCATCTGTTGCTTTGGCGGGCTGGTCGATCTACATACATCTGACGCTGTGGGTCTGATATGGGCACACTCGGTGGCTGTGCCCCATTTGCTCACCTGATTACAAAAGCAGCATGCTATGCACACCAACTCCGAAAACAGGTGTTGTGAAGCAAGCATAGACAAAAGAGAAGAAAGTGAGCACAATGTAGAGCACACGCCGAGCAAAATAAGTTATCCGACTTCGTTGTGGACAGCCGAACATCTGCACTGAAACAAACCGACTACCTTTAAAGACAGTGGACTGATCCCCAAAGCAGGCGTGTTCCTAAACCGGCCAAGTTTCCATTTTATTATAGGAAACACAGCTACTAAATGTGGAAATATAAAACAGAAACTCTGTGAAAAAAAAGATTTTCACGACAATGTAGAGATCCGTGGGCAGTTGTTGAAGGCCTTTCTGGACAGTGAAAAGCTAGTCAGGGTTCCCCGTCATACTAGTAATGAGGGGCAGAGGACTGTGATAGCTGTAAGCTAATCAACACCGGCGCATAGCCAGTGGCGTGTGGTGTAGCAGGCGTCTAGTCCCATGACTCAGGGATTACAAACTAGGAATGACTGGGGATGGGACAAAGTGCATTCACCGGGAACTCACTACAGTATATACCACATCAAGGGCATGAGAGAAACTCATGTGGCCAACAGAAAGACATTGAAACAGAGGGAGAAAGGGAAAGGAGGGGGGAAGAATGCTAGTGGAGGAATTGAGTCAGTGGGTGGGTGAATGACTGAAAAGAGTAACAAAAAATGCTTGTTAATGCTTTCTGTTCCTCTCTCCTTTGCTTTGGTTGTCGGTGTTTTTATGTAATGCAAATAAAATCAGAAGCTGCGAGAAAGGCATTCTAGCCTTTGTGATCTCTTTTGCTTTTATAGCCATTTACTGTAGCCTCATTGGCCACACCTTGGTAGCTCCTCAACCCCTTACTCACCATATGCTTATTATTTAGTCGACTGCTGTCTGTGGAGCTAGCACGCCTTTTTTATGACTAAGCTTTATAAGCAAATATTAAGGTGTGTAGTCACGAGGGAAGCATCAAGAAAGACCCACGCACCATAACGGTTTTATGTTTCTATGGGCAACGCAACAGATGTAGGAACCAGTGAATGGTTGGCTGACTGGATGCGGGAATAACCCATTTAATGAAACAAAGTGGCACCACTGTGCAACACTGAAAAGAAAGAAAGAAAGAAAGAAAGAAAGAAAGAAAGAAAGAAAGAAAGAAAGAAAGAGTCATTGTGAAAGCCAAATTGTCACAGGGAGTCCCATTGAGCAAACTGATATCTGTTGCCCTCTAGGGACAGTCGAATCCCATTCAAATGAAACCTCATGTTAAGTAGGTGAGGCTGGACTAAAGTTTTGATCTCACAAACTAGATAGTTCGACACGCCAGACATCAGAAGAAAAACTGACCCGTTTGCTCTGTTTGGCCCAGTTCATTGACAGACCACATCAAGAGAAGCACAGATCACCCAAACAGTGTTTGCACAGCTGCTAGCCAGCCACGCACACTCAAACACTGGCATATATTACACTGTGCTACTCAAGCAGTGCTGTCACAAACGCACTAAAGAAAGAAAAAAAAAAAAAAAACTTATGTAACTCCCTCATTCCTGACTCAAGCTACTACTCCTCTCCACAGTGCACCAACATGAGAGGAACCATGAAAGAGAAAGTAGGTGAAGTCCTTCTATGAGTCTACTGTTTTTGCCATGGCCTGTATGTGCTTGTGCATCTGCTGCCTTTTTTAAAGTGTGGATTTGGATGCCATATAAGGTCTCTCGGAAGAAACGTCAGAACTGCCAGTTACAACAAAGTGCAGCATTTTTGATCAGATAAACCTGAACCTTGCCAAAGCTATTTCTATGCTTCTATGCATACCACCCAGCAGGGCATATTCACAAAACATTCCTGTCTTTCACTGAACCTCGACCTTCAGGCCTGGCAGAGACATAAACAAAACAGGGACTGCTCATTCAGGTCTAAAAACTGTATTGTAAATAATTAACTCTGTTGAATATTAAATCCATCACTGGGCAGCCATAATAAATGTTTCTCAAATGTACTACAATGCGCCTGGTGAGGTAATGTTCTACACTATCTTTCAAATTAGTCTCTGTAGAAGTTTCCTCGTGGCTAGAGAGTGCTTTCAGCAACAACAACCCCACCGGCTGGGTCACAACAAAGTAAGCTTGGGGTGCTTTGAAGTGAATCCCATAACAGTGAAGTAAGCAGTGTTATTTTGGGTTTACCTCTGCGCGAATGACTTTTAAAGAGTTACCTCTGCTGTCACTTCCGTCAAAAAAAGAAAACAAACAAAAGAGCAAGGTGGGCTAGAAACCACTTAAGACTGTTAGCAGGGTGTGCATGCATGTGCAGTGTGTGACTGCAGGTGTTATTCAAAACAATGCCATAGACCTGACGGGGCTAAAGCTGAGCTGCCATCACCACTTGCTGCAGAGGTGCTTCTCACAGTAACAGTCCAAGAACTTGACCTGTGTGGACTACTTTCTTTCAGTAAGCTGTAAGCAAAGGGCAAGTGCAACTTGGTCATGCCTTTAAATTTGTTATTTCTTATCAGGCTGAAGAACAGCCTTGGCCATTGGTAGTACATCTATCTTGCGACTATGGTAACACCAAGAAGTAAACAAGAACAGTGTGCGTGAGTGTGTGCGTGTATGCATGCGAGAGGGAGGTGAAGAAAGGATGTGTTTGTGTGAAGTTGTGAACTGCTCCTTGGCAGGCTTGGCTTGACCTGAGTGCACCCAACTTAGCGTAAGTAGGAGCGAGAGTTGCGAAATGCTTTTGCAAGATTGTGCTACGCTTTGGCAACAATTCTGCAGCTGTCAGCAGAATTTGCGACTTTTGTGTGATGTGCATGTATGAATCTATGCTCTGCAGGTATTGACAGCAGGGAGAAGGCGGTTAATGTGGTGAGTCACAGCCCCTTAGTGGGTCAGCACTAGCAATTAGTATCAGATTTCCATGATGCATCACTGCTGCTTGCTACTCTGCTAATAGGTTCTCTGCACCTGAACTGCAAAAGCACAGGGGGATTGGTTAATGTAAAAAGCTGCTGAATGCAAATCCTGCAAACGTGCCACCATATGCTATGAAAAAAAAAGATAAAGAGAGAAGTGAAACCACGCAAAGGTTTAAACCCCAACACGAAAACAGCTTACAGTTGCGGCCTCCCCTGCCTGCGCCCTGGACTACCCCTGGAGTGATCCAAAGGGTTCTGGGCAGTGGAGTTAAGAGAGAGGCAAGCCTCAGCACTGCAGATTCATCACCTCAGCCTGCCTCTCCTGATTTCTGGAAAGTCAGTTTCAGCCACTAAAGGAGGAGGTGGTGGGGAGGGAGGCAGAGAAGAAAGGGAGAAAGAGGAGGCAGTTTGGTTGGTGGGTGAGGGGAGGGGAGGGGGTTATTAGGCACCACTGCCTGTCTCCCATGCCGGCTGGGCAATATGCCTTGGATTTCTCCAGCATGGCATGGAATATATGGGTCAGTGTTAGGTGAGATCAAAGCAGGATTAGAGAGATAGGGTTACCATCTGTACAAAAAGAGGAAATGTGGCAAAACTTAACTCGGATAGCTGTTCATGCTTGAGATCATCAGAGAACTGTCATAAAACATACAGCGTGTCTTAAAGTGGCAGCTACACACATGCATAAACAGTAAAAGTCACACTGCTGTTTGCATGTACTAGTAAAAATTGCCAATGCTATGCAAAGCAGCATGCTTTGTGATGACTGATCATAAATGTAAAAAGTCCAGTGTCCTAACTTTTTTTTCATATTAGCACATCATCACATCTGAAACAGTCACACCTGTCAGAGCCGGATTTCTAGCAATACGGAGCACACACACACGCACGCATGCATGTATGCATACAGTACAGTCTATTGCAAGACTCTAGACCCTCAGGCATGATTTCATCTTTCTCAAGTCTTGCCTGTAGAGTCCAATATTGAGCAACCAGCAGCGCCTTCATCAAAGAAATGCGTTCAGGACGTTATGTCCCTCTCTCAGCTCATCTACTTGTTCTCGAGAATTAGCAGCGTGCTTTACTGTGAGCGTAATCCGGAGACAGCCGCTTGTGTTACAAAGAAACATTGAGGAGTAATGTACAGTAAGTCTCGTGTTAGCTGTCAAAGCGCTCAGAAGAGTTGAGATTACTCACCGTCCATTTTTTCAGCCTTTATGATTGTTAACGTCGGTTTCATATCGACAGCTGCCGTCATGATCATCAGATCAGCGTGAATTAATAACGCCGCCTCCCTCTTTAATTCTAACACCTCCAAAAGCGCAATATATTTCAAAGGAAAAAAAAATCTTCTCCTCCTCCTCTGGCGTCCCGATCAGTTCTTGATTTTGTAAAAAAATATATATTTATATATATATATAATATTCTCCTCTCACACTAAAAAAAAGAAATGGAAAAGAAAGAAACGATTCAGATTCTTTTACTCCTAACTTATCTTTCTCCCTCTCCGGTACACACACTCCCTCTTTTCCTCGTTCTTTCTTACTCACTCACTCACACACTCACTTACTCCCTCCTCTGTATCTGTGGCTATGGGCGTTGCATTTGTGAAGAACCAGAGTGCGACGACAGAGAAGGGGGCGGTGACTGGGAATAACTTGCTAGCTGATTCACAATTCAATTACAAGGACCCCCCCACCCCCACCCCCCACCCCACACCCACCTCTTCCCTCTAGACACCCCCCCCCCCCCCCCCCCCCCCACACACACACACACACACACACCAGCTCATGTGAAAGCTGTTACCTGTGACCCCGAGCAGCCTACATACGTCATCGTACGCACTCGGCGCCTTGCTCTTGATGTTGAGAAACACGCTGGTGATTTGATGATGAACATTTTAAATATGTAAACACATATTTTTAAGAGAGACTAACGGAAAAAAACGTCTTTATCACCTAATTTAGCATGCCAAACCATTAGGAATGAATTAATGTTGATCTATAAATCAGAGTCTGAGTTATTAAATCAGAGTTATTAATGTGTGGAAATAGTATTTCTACTAAAATCTCAAAACAAATAAGCTATATAGCTGAGATGAAGTTACTAAGAGCTAAAAGAACCTGGACTGTCTCTGTCCTATATATTCTGTGGGTCCAGGCATCCTCATAACTTGTAACTCACCCTCATAAACACCTCAGAGTATTTCCTGTTCAGGTTGCAGAGATCAATAAAAGTCAGCCACGTCTGTGTTCTTTATGCTGCTGCAGCACAGTCATAACAAAGTTTGTCTTTACAAACAGTTGCCCTATTAACCTTTATTGAAAATGAAGATATAAAAATAAAATAAAAATAAGGCACAAAAGTAATGCGAGGTTTAGTTGTCTGGATGTTTAAATCGATCTGCATTACCGAGACCGTCAATGAAAATCTAGTTTGGGAAATGCAAACTGCTTTTTCTTTAGTTTTCTGCTCGCTTTTTTTTTTTTTATCTGCCAATAATCAGGAACAATGACCATGCCTCACTGGAAATTGAATCATGTATTTGTTCTGCTGCTGAAAAAGAATAAAGACAAAAGAAAGACTGGGCTTTTTGCCACAGTAGGACTCCACTCTTCACAAGCTACTACCATCAAGGAGCACCTCCCATGGCAACAGAAGCTGTAATAACAGATGATTCATTTTTAACCAGGTTTTGTAAGAAATTTAAAATGTAAATAATTTTCTTTAGAGCACATATCCCACAGCCAGCCCCATCTTAAGAAACCTAGTTAGAATGAATCAATGGTACATCCTATGATGCACATCCACACGATACATCTGCATGTCTTGTACACTTGTACGTCTAAATGGGACGATGTGGGAGGAGGCTGGGGAGCCAGGGATATTGATCATGCATGGATTTTTTTCAACTGGTGGTACTTCACCGACTCCATTAGCAGCCCTGGATCGGGTTTCATTGCCCTGATAGGAGCCTCATCTGTGAGGAGTGCTGGTGGGTTCTGCGGTGAGAAAAGCTGCCTCACCAGGGAGGGAGGGGGGCTTTAAAGTAGAGGGGGTGATGGAGGAGAAGAATGGAGGAAGAAACAGTAGCTCTCCAGCAGTCAGCACGTCGGTCTCTCAAACGCTCTGACTGAACCTCTTTGTCTTCTGTTAATGAACTCCCTTGTATCTGCTCTTAAAAGGACAGCCTGGGTCCTTTTGTGCCTAAGGGCAGCCATTTAGAGTTTAATGGTGTTGCTGACTAATATCTGGGCTGGTGACACTCTGGATGATTTTCACTTTGTTCCTGTCCATCTCTATTGATTTACATATTTTGTTAATATTTCATTTGATTTTAGTGATGAAACGTGCATACTAATTGGTAAACTAATATCTTAATAATAATCCTGTTAAAAAGTGATTACAAAAGCTCTTGAAATTCTTGGCTCCACTATGCATCTGAATATATTTATATTATGTTAGTACATTTTTGAGCTGTTTCTCAGAGCAGTGGCCATTGCCTGGTGTACAATGACCCTTAAAAGCAAGGCGAACAGCACTCTGACATGAGGAAAGGTTAAATGCTAAACAATCAGCTTCTCATCATCAGTCGTACAAGCTTATTATAACACAGTTTTGAACAATCTGAATTCCATAAGCAACTGCTAAAACAATTGTGTCATTTTCTTTTTAGCAATAAACATGAAACGATCGTCTCATGCATGTACAGTACCCCCAGGACACATGTCCTAGATCAAACAAGTTTTGGTTGCAGTGTCTCTTTTTCTTCACCTGGCAAATGCTGTTTCCATGGTTTTGACAGTTAGCTGCCTTCACTCATTTGTGTTGCTGTATAGCACCCCCGGCAAAAACAGCCTTCTCTCTCTCTCCTCGCTGCTGCTTGCTGTCAGTCTCTTACTGGCACATCTGTGCTTTCTGCCTGTCTATAATCCTCAGATGTAACCGTTGCACCTGCTACTTTTCACAGAGTTAACTGAAAGGTTATTTGATTTAGAGCAATCCATACAGCTGTCAAGTGATATTTGTCTTTGATGGCGGCACCCTCGCAGTAGTTGCAGGAGCCTTGGATGCTCTGAGGCTTTCGATGTTTGGCATGTGCATTCTCACACATTTACAAACGCGAAGCCTTAAAAGATGACTGGGATAAAATCCCAAAGTCCCAGAGAATGTCTATGATCTGATGGGTATGGTATTTGCGTGAATAGAAGCCATTTAGCATGTAATCAGTCAGTCATTTATTTACAGCCACTCAAGCACACACACACACACATATGGGACACGCACACACACACACAGGGCAGACAGTCAAACAGTAAAACAGTGGGGTCCTTGTGGCTTCTGTCTAACAGCTCAGTCTCAGCTCTATCTGTGGTGGATGCTGTCTGAAGGTGCCACAGGCTGGATGCACTCCTGCTGAGATCAGAGGGTTAGCTGGGACAGGAGTGCTGTGTCCCTGTATGTGTGAGTCTGTCTCTGCTCATAGATGTCTACTGTGCTTGTGCACATCTCTTTCTTATGCCTCGCATTCCAAAATCTTTTTCTTCCCGAATGTGTTTGTGCGCGTGCATGTGTTTTTGTGTGTATGTGTGTGCGCACACGCCGCTAAATTGTGTGGATGTAAAGTGCACTGGGAAAGTAGCAGGGCCTCCCTGAACAAAGGCTCAGCTCTTTTCTGAACAATTAGCTCCGCTAAAAAGGACATCTCTTCCTCCATTAGCGGCACCACGTGCCCCCCATCACTCCATTGTGCAGATAATTCAATTATCCCCACCCCCCTCCGCGTCTCTTTGCCTCCCAGACCTCCCTTTACTTGTCTTGTGTTCTTCTCCCTCCCTCCCTCCTCTCCATTATTAGCACAGTCTCGCAGTCTGCTAGTCCTCACAGCTAAAGGGATCATACATCAGTGTTACTCTATGTTTCATATGAAAAATGAAGGTTGTGTATCATAGTAAATAGCAACGCCCAAAGGAATGATCCACTCAGTTAAGAAACAAGCAGTTGTTGGATTCTTTTTTTTTTCCTTTGGTTAATTGTTGTATAAATTCAGTTTATATTAAAATGCTAAAGTGAGCAACTGACCATTAACTATTACAAAGAGGACTTGACTCAACAACCAACGCAAATTACGGGATACAGTTAGAGGAATTCACTTTTACCACTACTGGTAAAGTACGCTCATTGTTATTAAAAGCTCTGCATATTGCTATGCTCACGACATAAACATTAAAACAATGGGAGGTCTATCACAGGATTCATTAAAGCACCACCTTTCCTGGTGAGCTGGCATCTGTTGCATCATCACCCCCGTCAGTGATTGCATGTCTTTCAGAACTGCATGTTCTCCTACTGAAGTGGTTTGTAATTAGTCACTGCGCTATCAAGAGGAACTTACCACACGAACACTTCCTAGAAATATGGCCTGTAGAACTCTGGGAAAGGGAAGTTTAAAAAATGATTGGTACTTAAAAGCAGAGCGTTTCCAAAAAGAGAATAAATAAATAAAATTACAACACTAACAGAGAAGAAAGCAATCATTTTTCAATCAGGGTACAATGCCAAAAGCTGTAGGTGAAAAGGGGAAAAATGCATTTCTGACGATCTCAAGTGATATTTTTAAAAAGCATTGGAGAAAATGGCTCATCAAAGGAGAAGAAGCAAAAAAATAATTTCAAGATTTCAGTTAACCAAAGCAGAACTTTGAATTATGGGATAGAGATTCCAGAGTGGCTCTATTGTAAACCGTGTCTCAGAAGCCTAATGTGGAAACTCATTCAAACGGTTCAGACATCTAAAAATAAAACTACAAATGTGCAGTGTAGTAGAAGCAGATGAACTCTTCACTATTTTTATTGACTTGCATTTCTTGCTTTAGCTCTATCACCATGCCATGCGCTTCAAATGTGCACAGTTGTGTAGCCCATTCCCCCGCAGTTGTCTGCCGCTTTTCCGTGTTTCCACTCTTGTTTTGTTTTATTGTTAGAGGGGGAAGTGTGCGCTGGCCTGATTAGTATCAATGTTTCCTCCTTTCCCATAACCCTCCAGACCCCCGCAGGCTGCCTGTTTACTTTTAGAAAATAAAAAATGGGCCTTCGCCCGTGAGGACGTGCCCCTCATCAGAGGCGAACCCCCCCCAACTCCACTCAAGGCCCCACATCTTAGATCCTCCTCCCCTCATCTCTTCTCCTCCCACCACTGCAGTCCCACTTCTGTGACTTCTCTTTTTCCCTATCCATATTCTCTCCTAAAATTGTACTCCCCCCCCCCCCCCCCCCCCCCCCAATTCCCCTCCTCTTGCAACTGTCCAGCTGTCAAATCACATCATATAAAACACAGGCCAATGGTCTCTGAGTGCCAGATCACAGCTGTGTCTGCGTGTACTAAATGGGAGTGCATGTTTAAATGTACAGTGAACTCAGGAGAGCCTGGGAGTGAATGTATGTGTGTGTGCGCCTCCCTGTATGTGTGTGTGTGTGCCTGTTTCACTGAATGGAAGGATGCTGTAATACAATACACACAAGAGTGCAGGGTGTGAATTTAATGAATGAATACGCGAGTGTGTATCACTCCAGGATGTTGGTGGAGCGTGTTTGCATGTGTGTGATTTCTGTGCCTGGATTTTGGTGAGATTGTGCAGAAATGCACCCTCACTCTTTTATTAGCACACACACACACACACACACACACACACACACACACACACACACACACACACACACACACACACACACACACACACACACACACACACACGCATACTTAACTCACACATGCACATAAAGTGAATTTCCTCAGTGGGCGTTTGCAACAGATCCTTTGGTGTGAGTGTTGGAGAGTATAGAGTAGAGCTGGGTTAGTGTAAACATTACCATGTCATGGCTGTTGTCAGGAAGCAGTGTGTGTGACATTGGGCTCAGGGCCAAGCATGTAACATCCTAAATCCCTGCCTCACATCTGCTCTGTATCTTTTCTTTCTCACAGTAACACGTTTCATTTTAAACACACCCAGTCCATTCACAAGGGGAAAAATAGTGACTTCAGTTGCAAAATCAGGCTCTAACCACCTTAAAAGACACACAAAATATTTCATCCCAAATATCCAAGACAGACATGACATGTTTGTGTTTATATTTATAGCGCCAATGGATTTGTTACATGAATATACATAAAGAGGGGGGTTTACAGATGTGAAAAAATAACAGAATTTAAAACTGGCAAAACCTCAGTGGTCTGAAAAAGAACAAGTATGCGTTCAAATACGAGAAATCTCCAAAGCTCTGCTTGTACAGCACCAGAAACTTAAAATTGTTTGCACCTGTATTTCTAAGTCTACACAAATCGTTTGCGGGTATTCAGAATTTGCAAATGTGAAATTATTAAGAGAAGTTTCTCTTTGTTTTTTTCAGTTTGAAAGAAATGAGTCAAATCAACGGCTCGGGGTGTGGAGACTGTGTCAGAGATTATTGAGCAGCTTTTTGAGGTTAACGGCAACTCATAACAGCGTATGGTGGTAGGACAGAAACCAAAGCAGTTCTTATGACATTGCTGTTAAGAGCTAAATGACTCTAACCGCATCTCCAGGTGGCTCAAATGCTCTGAGACCTGCGGTCTCCATGGATTTTGGAGACGAGAACGAGAAAAGAAAAAAAAAAAAGAAGGTCAGCACTCGGTCATTTTTTTCCACTTAGCAATGTTTATGTCAATGGTTTAGCGCTGGGAGGAATGAAGTGAGTGCTCCAAAAGAGTGTGTCTCTGTAACAAACATCAGCAAATCCCATCAAATCCTGACTCCCTCTTGTACTGGCGTATGCAAGCATATGCACACACACACACGTACAAACACACACACACATACTCTCTCTCTCTCTCTCTCTCTCTCTCTCTCTCTCTCACACACACACACACACACACACACACACACACACACACACAAACACACACACACACACACACACACACACAAGCACTTAGCCCCCCTCCACCTCTCCAGAGACCAAACCAGAGGCTTGGGAAAAAGATGGCCGCCCTTTGGCCCCCTGTCTTGCCCCTGCATCCAGCTCAGGGAGGTGACGGAAGAAAGCCTGTGCCCCCCAGCACCCCTATCTTACTCCCGTGGCGTGTGTCCCAGTCCAACAGCATCAATCACTTTTGAGAAGTAGAAGAGGCCAGAGTCAAACGCAGGCAAATGCACTGGGAGGAATGTTCCAGTTTAAAATAAAACTAATTTGAAAAACAATGAACGAAAAAAAAAAACCTAGAAAGAGAGGGCTGTTAGAAGAAAAATGAAGAGCATTTGCCCCCAGAAACAGAGTGGGAGGAAGATAGAGAACGTAAGAGAGGGGGGTATGAGGGTATCTGGTAAAGGCATTGCCCTCAGGGTCAGCATCACCAACATCCCCCGTGCAGCAGACGCAGAACAACAGGCCAAGTTGAGACTCTGCACGCGTGCATGTGTGTGTGTGTATGTCCTTAAATGTGTGCAATACTGAAGTTGTGGAAACATAAATCTGTTCCACTTTGGGGTCTCTATTAATAGGAGCAACGCATGTCCACAGTGTAAATCATCACATTTTACTTTTGAAAGCTTGGTTTAAGGTTAGGTTGCGGGTTAGGGAAGATGACAATCAGGTTAGACCCTTGTCCTGAGCTCCCCTTTTCCCCATCTAGCATACAGCAGGGACTTTTTTCACATAACTGGAAATACTCAGTTTTATTTAAGCATTGATGCCTCCTTCATAGAGCCTATGCAGGCAGCTAAGCACAAGATGTCCACTCAGCTTGGTGTGAATTTTCCAGACAATTACCTTCACTATTCTGTACCTGGAAGATGATAAGTTAAAGGCTGTCAGCTCTGACTGAAACAGGCATCGGGGTTTGACATTCATGGTGACAATACATGTGTTAAAATAGCTTTATTGTGTTATAACAACAAAATGAGCAAGATTTGGTGTGCCATGATCGAAGAGATGAATCCATTTAGCATACAAACTCTTTTGGTTGCTCTTTGTTGTTGTAGTGCCGAATCACATACAAGAAGGAATAAAAAGGAGGCAAATTGTAATCTCTATTTTCTGACAGATTACCACTTCTGCATCTTGTGGTTTCATACAAGCTATGACAATGTTTCTATCAAGCAACTAAGGGTCTATTAGGAACATTAACATTTGATTGTAAAAGGTTAACTTGATCAAAACGCTATCACAATTAAAAATTGTTAAATTATGGGTCCTGGTTGAGAATCAGTTCATAAATACTACATACACTTGACATCAGACTGATGATTTCTTACCTGTAGGGCACATTTCACGTCCGTCCGGAACCTCCTGCAGGGGTATATCGTGAGGGTAAAGGGGCTGTGATGGGTAATACTGCTGATGAGGGTGAACCACACCTGGGTGCTGGGTCTGTGGGCCCATTGCCACACCTCCACTCTGCCTCTGGAGACAAAATGAACAATGGAGACAAAGTTTAATTTGTAATCATTTATCCACAAGATGACAAACAGAATGTGCAGTTGCATGCATTCTCTGCATGCAACTGCTCATTCTTTCTTAAAAGAAATCTTTTTAAAAATCACCCAAACTTCACAAACGAGGGATGGGGACTTTTTATTTGATAAACATTAAATAAATCAGTTAGCAACACAAAATGTGGTATGGACTTAGTTTATGCCTCTAACATTAAGTTATACAGTCTTCCTAATTGGGATTTTGGTTATAGTGAGCTCAGATAGCATAGCTAATGAGGATGTATGTGGAAAATGCTCCTTTTAAAACTTCTGTAGTGTGTGAGTGTTAGAATAAAAGATATGGTCAGGGTTTAAAATCACCCAAAATCACTTGAACCCTTGAAGAACAAGAGGAAAAGCCTGTTGGTTAGTGTGCCTTTCCATTGAATAATTATGCAGCTAAATTTGATGTGTTAACCAATGAAAAATGTTAACGTATGAGCTTATCAATATAGCTGTCCGGTGGCTTTGTCCCAGAGTGTAACCTTGTATTTTGGAAACATTTTTTCATTGTACTCACATACAGATAACCCCTGCAGCTAAATTTGACTCATTCAGTTTATCTTTGCTCTGTTGTTTTATCCTGCTTATCGCAGAACTGTTCACGTAAGAGGCTGCACTGGGGGGGAAGTCTAAAGTCAGCACTTGGCAGCAGGGCTAAAGAGATATAAAATTCTTTGAGGAAACAAGAGACAGTGGCGAAGAAGATAGCCATTTTTAGTAAATCAAAATCTAACTTTGACCACTCATGAAAAACATCAGGAAATAGCATTCTTTAAAACTGGCGTTTTTCTCACAGGCACATGACGGCTTATATAACTGGATATATAATTGGATATAACTACAGCATCCTATGATTTATGTCACATGTGTAAGTGACAGCCCCAGCAGACAGAGTGACTGGCAATCTGATAAGCAGCTCCTGTTTAAGCACTGCACCATTTATCAGTAGCTATCTAGTTTTATGGATGACTAACATGACCAAAGAATCGAGGAGGCCAGTTTACAAGGTTCTTGAGAGATTTGCATTTTCTATCAAGTCAGTCAGCAAAGGAGGGAAAGTTAGATAGGGAAGAAGGGAGCCACATGGAGGATTTATGGAGTAGACAGGCTGTCGCAGATACCAATGCAGATACCATCGACACCATAATATTCAGCTCATTCAGCTCATGTAGAACAACTTTAAATGTCGGGGTCAGCCTATATTTGGAGGAGCCTGCCTTTATAATGCATGCTTTTATATGGCCTACCTGTTATTTTAGGGACTAAAGTACTGGGAAATCTAATAGAAGTTTAGGGTCAAGTAATTTCTCAGGGGGACGACTACTGTCGACTACTGTAAATGAAAATTCATATATTTTGGATGTGGGGCTTGCAATGCTCACCATTTTTGAGTATAAGTATTAGCAGCATCCTGTTTGTTTTAATAATCTATGTGAAGCACATTGAGTTTATGTGTAGTGGAATGTGTGAAAATTACATTTTTTTTCAAAACATTATACCTATTAATCAGTGAGAGCATGACATGCTTACTGTTGTTGCAGAACTGAATAGTCTTTGGTGTATAGGACTTCAGCATTCTTATATAGCATGTATGTGACGCAGTTAGATGTATTTTTGTGTTTGGCCTCACTCCAGTAATCCAGTTAGACCATTCCATGTACAGAAAGGCATAACTTTAGAATATTGCAACATATTTTGCAATATGGTGAAGAAATCTTACAGTGCACATGTAAAAACAACTGAAACGCCCACTGTTACAAGACGCTACATTTGTGTCACAATCAAACATATGCGCACAAACACATACTCAATTACCACCGAGTGGTTTTAAGAGGAAAGCCCTTGTCTATTGCTAGCAAACCAGGCAGATTTAATTAAACATACCTTTGTGTTACTTGAAATGTGGTCTATAAGGGTTCTTAATATACTTAATACAAATGATGTGTTGTTAACAGGTTATAATTTTTTGCACTTTTGCTTTTCTGCAAAGACAAAATGTAAAGTTCCAAAAATAGCCGTGTCTGAAATCATACATCCATATGTCCACGCAAACAACTTGGAGTGCAAGAAAAGTGAGTTGCAAATTTAGATCCAAAATCTAAATTTGCAACTCATTTTTGAGTAAAACAATGAGTTTTCTTTGTACATTGTGGAGGTAATGAGTGATTCTGGGTACAGCCCCTGCAACCTGCTGCTGTTCACTCCATCCTTCATGTCTGGGGTTCTTTCATTGTGTTCATTACTTGCGTGAAAAAGATATGTAAAGAAAAGGATTAATTCAATGCATTACAAAAGGTAAGGTTACAAATGAAACTATTTGCATTTGTATCAATTTCATTTTCAACAAGCTGTGTGATTCTTTGAGTTTTTCTTTTTCTTTTTGCAGCTGTTTTCTGAATACTGCCTTTGTGAAATACATAGAACTTAGATATTGTCTTAAAGAGAGAAAAAAATATCAGAGCCTTTGCTTTTTGCTGATAATTTATGTAAATTCAAGAGAATAAAGCTACCGAGGTGACATGGGCTCACCTTTTGACCAAGCTGCCCTTGTATACAGTAGTCTCAATTTCAAAGGCAAGCCCCACCACCTGAGCCAATTAGGAAACAGGGAGAGGCATCATTCTGTGTTTTGTATTAGAACGGGGTGGGGTTGCCATTTGCATGTAACCTCAGTCTATTATCCTAATGTGCTGGCGCTCTGCATACAAATGGAGCCATTTATTTTGCAGCACACTGGCCTTCACCCTTCAAATGCTCACCTGACAGGAATCCCAATGTTCCCAGCAACTGTCTCTGACTTTGTATTCAGCACTACCATTTGGAAAGTGTTAAGGGTTCTTGCAAACACACTGCTGCAAAGCACAGTGCGGGTGGCTCAGCTGAGAAAAGTGCTGGTCTGCTGGGGTTGCCTGACTCCAGTTTGATTGGTTAGTGCCAAGGCTGGAGGCCTAGGTCTCATTATTTACAATATTACTTGCTAAAGAGAAGTACACAGTGCAGGCTTGTTGTGCAACACAGAGGAGCTCGAAAGGGCAATTTCACAGCCGTGTAGAGAATTGTCTTGTTCAACAGCTCTGTTTCCTAACTTTTGATGAAATCATGAGGAACAGCATGTACAGATACAGGCGCTTTTACTGCAAACCCTGGTGGAGTGAACTGAAAAAGAAATAGAGTATCCTCCTGTAAGGTGATGGAATCCAGAGTTGCTAATACACTGACAAGAACACCACTCTAATGCTCCTGCACACATTCCTGCACTGAGCAGTTTGCACACACACACAAACGCTCATTCGCTCACACTCGTGGACGGCTGTGTGGTAGGTAGCCGAGGCAGTCTTAACACAGAGATAATTTACGAGGGAGGTCTTACCAGTGTGCCCAGACGGTCACAGGGGTGAAGGGCTGGGTAGGAAGAAACTGGATCCATGTAGTAACTCATCACGGACACTGTGGACAGGAGAAGCAGGGCCTGCTGAAGGGATCAACGTACAAACAGTGCAGGCAGAGAGAGGCAGCCTATCCGTCACACGCTGTCTACACTTTGTGTGTGCAGGTCCGTGGTATATGTGCATGTATGCATAGGTGTGTGAGAGAGGAAAAGCTGGGAGAGGGAAGGGGGTCAAGAAGGAGACAAGATAATACAGGGAAATAGAAATTTGAGCTGTTTTTTTAATAATAATAATAATAATAATGGATTGGATTTATATAGCGCTTTTCAAGGCACCCAAAGCGCTTTACAATACCACTATTCATTCACTCTCACATTCATACACTGGTGTAGGCAAGCTACAGTTGTAGCCACAGCTGCCCTGGGGCAGACTGACAGAAGCGAGGCTGCCATATCGCGCCATCGGCCCCTCTGGCCAACACCAGTAGGCAAGTAGGGTAAAGTGTCTTGCCCAGGGACACAACATCCTGTTTTCATGCCATTTTTTACATTTGTTTTTGATTTACAATATATATTTGCGTTACTTTATTTCTATTGACACGTAGTCAATCAATCAACATCTCACATTGCGCTACTTCATGGTTTAAGTCTGACAGGATGTTATTTTTTTAAGAAAATCTTGGTATGTTCTCAACAAAAATGAATTTCAGCTGATGTAAATCCATCCACTAAGGAACATTTCCACCACTTCTTCCACTATCTTCCTCCCTCCCATTACACCAGTCTGCCTCCTCCTTTCATCTACCTCGCTTCTTCCTCCTCTTCTCCTTCACCCTCCTTCCTCCTCCTCCTCTCCTTGCCGCCCTCCTCCACGCTTCTGCTTATCACTTAACATTGTTTACTCAAAGCAGCACCAACAAAAGAGACTGAAAAGTGAACTGAAGGACTGCATTAGAGGTGGGTTGTGATATGGGCAGTGTTGTGTTTCATACAGGTCTCATCTTCGTCACATTCATATGTTAAGCAATTTGGCATTTCTAGTCTGTGGCAGCTGCTGACAGAAAGATGTGCAGCCGCTCAATGCTTGCAGATGTTCGGCATATCAAAAATAAATAAATAAATAAATTTAAAAAAAGATTCAAATGCTTTTATTCCCGTAGAAAGAAAAAAATAGCACAAAGTGAATAATTACTTCTGTCAATCAAACGCATGCCTTACTTTTAGCCGTTCAAGTCTCTCTGATTTATTGAGAAAAAGGCAAAAAATCAATAAAAAAAAATCAATAAATCACTGCTAGATAAAACATTCATATAGGTCTAACTCCACATTTAGTCATATGAAGAGATGCTATTTATATATGAAGCTACATTTCGGAGCTCTGTTAGAAATCAGTTTAAAGCCCGTTAATTGAAGGCAATTAGCAATCCTGAAGTTTCTTTTGTTCAGAGAAAATAAAATAAAACAAAAACGTGAAGGCAACTTTTTATGCGCAAAATAAGTAACGGTGGAACAGGTCGGAAACAACGCGTCACGCATTCGGAAGAATTCCTGACGGGAAAAAACTAAAACTTTAAAGCCAACACTTTCCCTCTCGTGGATCAAAGGAGCGACGAGCGCAGATAATAACAGCGTCTTCTTATTCTACCACTGACCTGTAAGAAGATGCAGAAAGAAAAGAAGAAGAAAAAAACAACAACTTTGCACTTACCGACTGCGGTGTTTAAAAGTTTCCTGTGAGCGCTGGACAGCTGAGTGTGACAGCTGAGCGGTGGACTGCAGAGATGCTGTACCTGCCTCGCAGCGAATCCCACGGAGGAAGAAATGATATGCACACTTTTAGTCCCTCCCTCAGTCCTACGGTGATCCTCTCCAAATCCAATTTTTCCTCTGTATGTAGTCTTTGGACTTCACATGTGGTTCACATGCAGCCACAGTAGGTGTAAACTTGTAGAGAACCTGTGCTGCCATGTGTAGCTTT
The DNA here is from genome assembly GCF_963969265.1 of Rhamphochromis sp. 'chilingali'. NCBI lineage: Eukaryota > Metazoa > Chordata > Actinopteri > Cichliformes > Cichlidae > Rhamphochromis > Rhamphochromis sp. 'chilingali'. Next base: position 23,901,618 of record NC_137935.1, on the reverse strand, counting down.
TCCTCTATTTTCAGTCAGCTTGTGTTTCAAAAGATTATAATATCTATATTCTCTTTCAGTAAATATAACAGTGTCATTTTTTTTAGCTAAATTAGATTTAGGTTTGTTTATTTCCTTTTTCTTTTGGTTTGTTTGTTCCTCGTCCTCCATCAGAGTCATGACAGGGAGGAAACAGCAGGGAGGCAAAAAACAAAGGTTTTGACTATCATTGCAACTGTTGACTTTCCTGTGATGTTGTCCTCTGACACCGTTGTTTGTCTGACATGCAATTTTTTCTCTCTCTCTCTCTTTAAAACAAGGATCTCAGATGTCTGAGCATGTGTGTCAAGCAGCAATTTTACATTCTTGTATTATCGTAACCTGGCACAGTATCCCAGACTTCTTAGATCTGGCATCGGCTGAAATTACCTTTTAAAGGAAACTGTGGCTGTTAGATCAGTTTGTCTTAGCAGAAAGCACCTGCATATTTATTTACTGTACATCACTGACCATCATATCATCCTCCAACCTTTAACTGCAAGCGTCGGCCGGTGCATGCGGGACACTGATTAAAGCAGTGGTAGGAACACTGACTGCTCTTCTGCGAAATGAGAAGCCCCCCACTACAAGGCAAAATCTACATCCACATGTTCTGATAGAGGATAGTGATAAGTAATCGAGATTGGGCAGTGTTATCTGTCTATTTGCTTATTCATTGCTGCATTTGTTTGCTTATTTCCACGCTGAAAACTCACAAGCTTTCCACAGCATTGCTCCCTAACAGCACCCCCCCCCCCCCCCCCCCCACACACACACACACACACATACTGCTTCTTCTCCCCTCTTCTCTCTCTCTATCAGCTCAGCACTCAACACTTGCGAGGCATCTGAAACACCTTGTGGCTCCATGATAATAGCGTGACCTCAGTGCCGCATTTGTTTGAATTAGAAAGTGCACGGTCCAAACCTCCTGACAACCACTGCTCTTACCAGTAAATCTTAAGTCTGGGGGGTAAAGAGGTGTGTGTGTCTGTGTATGAGTGAGTGAAGAGCTGTGGGGATGTGGGGTGGGGGTCAAGTCCAAGGTGAGAGGCGTGAAAAAGTACCATAAGGGGCTTTCTCAAGACCTCATCTGAATCCCTTGGCGTTCTCAGGGCCTCAGCACTCTGGGCCCCCAGGGGACACAGATGGGCAACACGTCGAGGGCAAAAGGCGAGGGTATGACTTATTGCCATGTGGAGAGAAAAAGCACGAGACGCGCCCCTGTGATGAAACCAAATTGAATAAAAGCGGGGGTGAATGAGATCCAGATCTTCAGCCGATGCCCTGGCAATGCTGTTTCAATTAGCCGGCTCACCAGTTCAAAGGCGAGGCCCCAGATACACTTCTGCTCTGCATGAAGCTACTATCATCGCTTTGCCCCTTGCCTTTCACCTCCCCATTACGGTGCCATCTTTTTCCGCTCAGAGCCTCAGCCCGTCTGCTGGCTTTGCTCATGTTTTACATTAAACAGATAGTGAACGGCTTGCCATCGCAGTCGGTGAAAACCATCAGTCAAACAACCTGCAGGATTTTACGACCTTTACAATCACTCTCTTGGTTTGAACTGCATCTGCATCAGCTCTGAATTAAACTTATGTTGGGTTATTTTTACCAGAAGAACAACATTTAATACATTTTTTTCTTGTTTTTATTTTATCTAAAACCATGTGAACTTAAGGTCATGACAGCATTATGCACAGCCCATATTGAAACACAACCCCTTATATAAAATATGCTAATATTTATACTGAAATTACACAGTTCTCAAGCATCACTTTAAACTACGTTTTTCCTTTTAGTTACGATACATAGGAATATTCATCATCCTTCTTGTTTTCTTGATGGTTTCCTGTCAGCTCACTGCTCAAGCGCTGCAGCCGTTTGTCCTCCACTGGTATCCCACATCTTGTTGAGCAGCTCCAGACTGAATCCTTTTGTCTCATTTTCTCGTTTTGGATCTTCCAAAGATAGCACTGACAGGTGATATTAATGGTCTTTTATTAGCATCGTCCTGATTGCTACAGATTTTTTGGAAGCGCAAGATAAAAAGAGCGAGGGAGGAGAACAAAAAAAGAAGGAGAGAGACAGAGAGAGAGGGAGAATATGGAAGTCCTCCACCCACCACTTCTCACAGGAGATCGCCTCTCTTTGATAGCCTGCCCGAATCTGTTCCCCCCATAGAAACTGCCCTGCAGATGTTGTTGCTGTATGTCGACTACAAAGAAGGAGCCCTTTATGAGAGGAACATCTATTTTGGGCCTCAGCGTTTCCGAGTTGTGGTGCTCAGCGAGAGAAGTGCAGGCCTAATCTTTCTGCTGTTGAAAACTCTGTTTTATTCTCTGCCCATGATATTTTTAGATTAAAGCGCAGTTCTAATGAATAAAGCAAGAATGTAATGTTTTATGACAGTATCAATATGCCATCACTGTGGTGGACTTGGGCCTAGAACAGCCTACGTTGCTATTGGCATCAGCAGACAGAAAAAGGGGTGGGGTGGAGGGTGGCGGGGGGGGGGGGGGGGGGGGGGGGCACATGGGACAGTAACCTCAGTGAAATCACAAATGTGGAGAAGCCTTTGTTTCGGGCCTGACTATACTTGTTTAGAAGTGCTTGTGGCTCAGATTTTCATCTTCAGCCACAGAACCGTGTCTTTGTTGCACTGTTGACTGCGAGGCAAAGGTCTCGGGGGCAATATTAGCTCTTGATATTATTTTTAATTAAGGCACCAATCCTTCAGCCAAGTTGTCCAAACAGTTCTAAATAGGCTCTGTAAATCAGACAAACATCCTCAATATTTGATGGGTTGAGAGTGTGCACTATAGCCTCCAGATGGTTTGTGTTTCTCAAGCGTTTCACGAGGGATGGTACGGGACAGCAATCTTCTGTTCGAGTGTGCCTCTTGACAG